>NC_143250.1:40121250-40750000 GCF_984573655.1 Nuphar pumila
GAGAGAGAGAGCAATCGCCGCTGGTCGGCCCAGAAAATGGTGATTGACTCTCTCCCTCTCTCTCTCTCTTTCTATTACCTACACTGCAATACATAAAAAACTTCCTCCTATGATAACAAAGTAGGGATGTAATTGACTCAAGCTCGGGTCGAATCTAGGTAATACTGAGTCAAAACTAATTGGATTTGGGGTCGAATGTGATAATCTAAAATTGGATTTTGATTTAACTAATTTAAAATCTGACATTTACATGTATTTAGATTTGGATTCTAATCATCCCAGTCAAACTCAAATTTGAATGCAAAATCTAATAACGATTTCATATCCAATTATTAATCGGATCTTACTTTGACTATCGGATCCTACTTCAGGTTCACATCTTGGTTGAATGTCGAATGATATCCGACCGGTTGACATCCATGTAACAAAGTCTAGACTTCCTCCTCTCTCGTAGAAGAGAGGTTAACATTGATTCAAGGTTTCACTTCCCTGAAAGAAAGCGGCATACTGTCGTGCAATAATGTTTCATTTTTTTTGCATTTCACTGAAATCTTAACTTTTCTATGATGTACAAACACACCCTTTGGTAGCAAATGGGGCTCGGCTTGTCTGGTAGAAGCAGCTAGTGCACATCACCTTGTGTTGAGAGGTTTCGGGTTCAAAACACAATGGTATAGTTGTATAAGTGGTAGGGGTCTGCCTAACTCCAGCTTGCCTTTAGAAAAAGCACACACACTCACACCGTTTGGGTGATAGGTTAGAGTCCCGGTCGGATGCAATCACATGGCACAAAATTTGTGCATCATGTAGGTCTTGGGCCCCACAACTGACATCTGTCCTCAGGATGGAGGGTGATCCCGTGCTTAATGCACAAATATTTGTGCAATCCTTTTCACGATAGGTTAGGCTCAGATTAAGTCCTTTTTTTTTATAGATAATTTCTTTACATAGTCTTACTTTTGATTGAAATTTCATGTCAGGTGCCATATTTTTTAAATTCCTGACATGGACCTAACTTTTTCTGACAATAGTCAAATAAAAACCTGGTCTAACCTACCGTTGCCCTCAAATATTTAAAAATGCCAAACTATCCCTCTACGCTTTTGTTTTTCATTCATTAATATATTTGTCATGAATCGAATTAAGGGTATCAACAGGTTTGACCTTCACTGTATCCATATGAATCTGAACCCTTATTTGACTTTGAGGTGGTGCTGCTGGGCTCGAATCCATCCAGACCCATCATAAGAAAAAGTATAGTATGGTTCTATAAGGTTTACATAAATCAGATCTGATCCATAACATGTAAAATAATTTTTATATATTTTTCACATTGAAAAAATTTGGATCTTAATCGAGACTCATGTTGGACTGAGTCTAGTATGAAATTTTATAAATTATATCAGCTTTGTATGTTTATCGGACCCCCCTTAGGTTCAACCTGAATTCTTAATTGAGCCCCCTTTATTACTAATATGTGTGTATATATGGTGGTACCGTGATACACACTTGATTTACATAGATGTAAGCTTCAAATGCAAAATCTAACCCTTGGATCATGTTCTGCAAGTTTTAGCATGTTCTATTTACTATTTTCATCGATTAAAGTTTACTGAAATATGATGTTTTATATCATTTTTAGACCACCCTTATTTTCATGAATTGTGAGGCATTTATTTTTAGTGTCTTAAAAATAAGATCTTATGATGGATTAGACATGATAAAACCTTTTAATATGATAAATAAATTAGGCTTAACACATTTGTATAGTTAGATATTCCATTTGGTTGCTAGATTCATACAAATACCACCATATAGTATCATGAAAAGTGGTAGCTGCCTACCACTAGCCTACCGTTAGCCAACAAGTGTTTTTGAGTTGTTTTTCGCAAATCTGACCTTGAAGATGTGTTTGGCATGGTAGATTTGCTAGAAAACAATACTTGCACCCTGTTTTCTCAATGAAAAAAAAAACATGATTTTTTAAACCTTAAATATTCATAAAAATCTTAGACCAATGATTTTTAAATCGTATAAACCAAAATCAAACTATCCAAGAGTCGATTTTTGTAAAATCAGGCATGTAGAACACATTTGTACGATCAAGTTTTAAAAAAATATTAAAAACCCCCCTCAAAAACCTGTTAGTTTAGAAAAGTGGCAAGCAACTAACACCTACTACACACTCCATTACGAAAATATATGTCATATTTGGTTTTGAATGACTTAAATTTTGGATCTTGTTTTAGATTTGAATCCAAATTCATAATAGAAAGATTAATTTCAAGTGAAAATGGGTTTTTTAGACCTATTTTGACACCAGCTTTAATCTTTACTCAATTCTAATGTGGATCAATATCGATCTAAATAAGCCCAAATATATTCATTAACTATGTAACCCACTATGGGTTAGATACAGTTGTGGGTTCAGTTTTTATATATTGGCTCGAGTTTAGGTTTATGTCCTACTAAAGTATCAAAATAAAGTTTTGAATTCGGTTAGAAAAACCTATAATATGGGACTCACTAAAGAACAGTTATACCTATTAATTTTCATGTGAAAAATGAGTCGGGTTACCATTATATTTATCCTTGATCTGACTCATATTTGACCAAATCTTATGCAAAACAAAAATATGAGTATATCCATTTTGAATCTAGGTTTGATCCGTTTCAATTACTTGTAAGTTCCTTAAATGTAAGGGTAGGTGAAGGTAAGCTCATAACATTTAAGAAGGTTGTTATATGTGGGGCAATCAATCACATTTTTCAACAAATAAGGGTTTTGGGGCTGGTACACATCGTTTCCCACAATGTTACGTGCTAGTGTCACGGAGTCTCGGATCTAACCCAAGGTCCATGTCAGAAAAGATGGTATCTAACATGCAATTTTAAGCAAATGGTAGGACTATATCAGAAAATTATCCTTTTTCTTTTCCTTCCTCGACTGACGGACGACAACGACCCAAAAAAATGTATGCGAAGCACGTAATTTTGAAAGGCACGCACGCTTTATCATTTATTTTTATTTTCCTACTATACCGTTCAAGTGTTTACAAAAGGCCATCAACATCTTCCCAGGAACTTCAGATAGGGGCAAAATTGTCACCGATTAAATAGGCTGCATCCGTGGAGCTTTAATCAGCTTATCTTCAATCAAATGACAAATGTGTCCGGAAGTCATTGATAAATGACGAAGCCACGGACGATAGCGATAATGAATTAATAAGTAGCTACGTAAAAACTCAAAAACCCCTCCAAAAAAAGGTCAGTTTTAAGATGATTGAGGGTATTATTGACAAATTCCCCAACAACTGGCCAAGACATACGGGCCCAGAATCCGGACCCACTCCAGTGTTCCAGTTTTACCACCACCGTGGGTTTCTTTTTCCCTGGCCGGGATTCCCTCCGGCAGGCGGCGCTCACGCCACTATCGTCGTCGTCTTCTTCACCTTCTCCTCCTCCTTCCGTTCGTCCCGGACCTCAGACCTCCGGCATATCCGATCGATCGCCTCCAGGACGTCGTCGATCTCGCCGGAGTCCGCCGGCCACGCGTCCCGCGACCGCGACTCCCTGATCCGGCCGATCCCCGACCGGATCTCGTCGAACCCTGAAACCCTAGCCAGGAGCGCCGCGTTGGCCTCCTGAGCCTCCTTGAGCTTCCGCTTCAGCGATCGGTATCCCTCGATCGATCTCAGCAGCTGCTCCGACAGCACCTTGTTGCGCTCCTGGAGGGCGGCCTTCCATCCGGCGCCTGCGAATTCTCCCGCAGCGGGGGGCGGCCTCCGATCGGGTGAGGCTAGGGCTTGCACCCTGGCGAGGAGCTTCTCGTTCTGGGCCTTGACGTCGGCGAGGTGCTCCTCCATCTCCTCGAGCTCGTGGGCTTTCCGCGCCAGCTCCCCCGCCATGATCTCCTTCTCCTTGCCGAGGCTGGAGAACATCCTCTCCAGGCTCTTCCTCGCCGCGTTGCTCGCCGAGAGCTCCTTCCGGATCCGCTGGTTCTCGTCCCGACCCGGCGCTGCCGCCCAGGCCTGCATCCGCCCCTTGATCTCGTCCACCAGGTTTAAGATCGCCGCCACCCGGCTGGACCTCCGCCTGCCGCCGGCATTCCGATCTCCAGATTCCGTGATATTTTCGACCTGGAGGAGCAACCCCTTAGCGCTCGCCGCTATTGCTGAAGATTCAGGGCAGAGGAGGGCTCAGATCCAGCGAGGTGAACGAAAATTGAGATGAAATAAAAAAATTATTGTTTTTCTTCAGATTAATTGCAGAGAGTTGCAGAAAAACGAAAGAAAATTAAGTGTTTTTTCTGCCTTTCTTTTTTCCGACTTTAGATTCTAAAATAATCTTATACTTTTTTCTCCAGATTTTAGAAAAATCACAAGCAATCAAAAGAGAAGAAGAGTTGTTTCTTTTTCTTTTCTTCGATAATCAGGTTTTCACTGGAAATAAAAAAACAAAAAGTCTTTTTCAAATTAATAAAAATTAGGAAAAGAAACGTCTTTTCTTCCACTTTTTCGAATGAATTGAAGAATTAGGAAAAGAAGCAACTTTTCTTCTAAATTAATTCTAAATAATTACCTTAAAACTAAATACATAAATGACACAATTTTCTGCTTTTTCTTTCTTGAATTTAAGAGATTAAGAGCGCCTAAGATGACGAGAAGGAAACAATTTCCGTATAATTTAATTAATTTTGTTGCAAAATCTAAGATAATAATACTAAAAAAACAGAATTTCTCGTTTTTGATTCATAACATGCATTGGCTACCGGAAAAGAAAGTTCCGTCCGACGGTAATTGGAGGAAGAAGAAAAAAAATCTCCTCCTTATCCTTCTCATGAATGTGATGCATTACCTTCTAGGGCTTCGTCTTGTTGAGCTTGGAGTCGGGGGGAGGAGAAAGGAAGCAACTCCGGAGAAGAAATCGTGCGGAGTGAAGCCATGTTCAGAGCGTCCGGTTTACGGAGGATGGAGGGCTTTCCCGGCGGGATTCCGGCCATGAATACGGTGTTGAGGAAAAGAAAAACAAGGCTGGTAAAAAGTTTTCCGGCAAGGTGCAGTAAAAAGATGGGAAAAGTAAAAAGGATAACGGGGAGATGAAATCTCCGTTTCCTTAAACTGCAGCACTTTTATGGAAATACCCATAGTTTTGCCAAAATATAACAAAAGTACCACCCTTACGGTTGCAGTGGGGAACGAAGAAGATCTTGAACCTGCAATCTGGGTTAGGCAGACCCCACCAGTTAATATTCAGGGTACCATTGGGTTTTGAACCTGCAACGTCCCACCACAAGGAGACGTGCACTGACTTGGTACCCAAATCGCATATTAGTCCAACTACAAAATGCAGAATATGTTTACATGTAATGCATCAAAGCTCCACAGAGATATCTGGTAAAAATGAATCGTGATACGTCTGTACCCGGTCCAAACCGTTTACATGGGCTTCAGTCTTTGGGGTTTTCATTGAAACAAACACACAACTTTGTACATTCAAAAGAAGAAGGGTGACTTTGTGGTTAAGAAATATAGCCAGGGCTATTATGGGGATTCAGCTTAGCACCTCTTTGCCCAAACGGTTTGGCTTGGTTGGGCTTTTTCAGGAGTTATGGTTATGACTTTTAACGGTTTGCCTTGAACTAACTACCACCCACCTCAGACGGGAGAAGCCCCAATGTAGAATTAGCACCACTAGGCCTGAACTCTTTCTTTCTTTTCTTGTTTGAAGCTCTAATGCCTGACCATCTTGCAATGTCAAATAAACTAACCAATCCTCATTGAGGCCAAAGGTGAAAAGCCAAAATATTGAGTCCTATTCTCACTTCGTATCATTTCATCTAATCAAAGTGCCTTGAAGTATCGTTTAGAGGGTCCAAAAAATTTGTCGTCATTAGTTAGCACTCTAGTGGTATTATTAGCACTTTATAAATTAATCTTTAACAATATTGCAATTAGCACGATGTGTCATTAGCGAGCCATTCGCCTCATTTGGTCTAGATTCACATGCATAAAGCCTAAAAAATCTTTTTCAATGAATAGTGAACTCATTTAGGAATCTCAAAAAGCCATCCTGTCTATCTTTTTTTTTTCAAAAACCTTAGCACCTAAGCAAGGTAGCCTTGGCCAATTAGACATCAAACTTAAGACCAATTGTAACGCCCCAATATTTTAACATGAAAATACATGAATTTTATTTTTATTTTTTGATATAAGACCTTATCAATGGCATTGTCCCAACTAAACTAAGCACTAGGAGGTCAGTCTATATGCAAGCACTAGCGTTTAATAGCATATTAGAACTAAGTTCGAGAAAGAAACAACTAGAGACAAAAACCTTTTATCAAAGAAAACAAAAATACAGCAAACATATTTATTTTGGTTTTTGGTTAGAAATTTTGGATGGGTTGTAGGCATTTAAACACATCATGAGACTAAATTTAATTTTTGTATTGGACTCAGGTCCAAGTCCAACTCATAATTTAGTTTCAACTTAAGAATCTGAATCTAAAATATAAAAAATATAATACAGATCATGAATCAATTTAAATCATTCATAAATTAACGGCATTGTTTTTAAACTATTGTCAAAACAATTAACAAGTTTTTCAAGTTAAGACTAATCTCATATCTAGCATTTGGTTCTTGGCACCACCCGCAACATCCTGTCATCGCTCTAGTTTTTTACTCATTACCTGTGTATTTGTAAAATAGGGATTAGACTCATCAAGTCTCAGTAAGAAAACAATAATGATGCATGCATACACGAAAACTAAACATACATGAAATCAAACATCATTTAGAACATATATACTGCAATATAATCATCACAAGGCATTCAATTGAACATGCATAGCCAATACTTTTATGCAACATGCCACAGAACAAGATCATGTTCATGATTATTCATCTGAATTATTAGGGCATGTTTTCATAAAATTTTTAACAGAATAAATGTGCTTAAGTGTCTTTTGTTTCTCTCTTGTATGTATCCCTATGGGTACTCATAAGGTCAAATGTCGAGACGAAGAACCCACTTGAGGGTTTATTATGCTATATATTTTAATGATCCAAGTACCTCATCGAATCGGTCATATTGTGAGCGTTCTATGACCAAGAGAAATTCCCATCAGTGGCAACATAACAACAATAGATTGTATCCTAAACTTCTAAAAATGACATGAACCTACTACCTAGGACACATTGGTAGTCTGACCCCCTAAGCTTTGAGGACAAAGGACCAATGAAACGTTGTTGCTCTCAAAAAGAAATTAAATGCGGTCCATCAGAGTGTGTATCACCTACCCTCTCCAAGGTAAGCCACAATCTGAATTAGTTATTGGGTCCTCTTTATTAAGGGTGTCATTGCATTTCATCATATGAGTTTATATCATTCAACACTACATGACTTAATAGCCCAAGTATCCCTCCATGGTAACTTTCTACATTATCATTCATGACATGAGCATCATACTACCCATTCATGGTAGTTATACATTTTTATTAGCTCATTCATTTTAATAGCTCATTCAGTATGCTTTGGTATCTTTAAACCAGTCAAGCATCTTGCTTGTAGAGACAATTCCCAAATTGTTGTGTGTGCATGCATTTTTTTTTTAAATTTAGTGCACTTTTATCAGCCCATGAGTTTTTCCAACCCCTTGCTCATTCATAAGAAATCACGTGTGCACGCATTCTTTTCATGCCTTACAATACATCATCATCATCATATGCCACACAACATATTCGTGCACTTATGACACCATATTAATTCTTTTGAACTGCAAGCTCATTCATGTTTTATAGCACATCATAACATTATGTTGCATATCATAACACTTCATGCAACTCATTTTAGCATTATAACAGAAATTATAACATAATATTCAAATCATGTTCACAAGTGATGTCACAACCCTACAACCGCATTAGGCCCACATACAATACACCAAGTTGTGTGTCCATCTGGTTCACCTCTAGAACCAAACCTTGTTAATTGGGTTCACTTTTGGAACTATGACATGCACTTAAACACAAGCTCTCAATTCAGAAATGTTGTGACAGAATTTCTTAGTTATTAAAAATTCTATCATAAATCATATAAAATGATTTTGGCTTTGAGATTTTTACTTAGATTCATACACATGTTAGATGCTTACAGGAAAAAACCAAAACCTAAATTCATTCTAGATCAGGGAATAAAAATTTTGGAAACATCGATTATTTTCTATTCCCAAAACAATCAAGTCTGGTTCAGTCTTTTCAATAAAAAAACAACCACACATCACACAAAATGAAATAAATTCTAATAATTTTACAGTGGGTGGCTTGATATGTCTGATACGAGTCTCAAAAAACCCAGCCATAAATTTGTTTCCCATAAATAATTAAAAAATTTATGATACAGGCTATTTTGTTATTCAATAGATTATTTTCCAAAAATTATAGGTTTCGGATAAAACTTTCATCATTTTAATTTCTAAAATACAATATTTGTATCATGTGTTCCTTAATATACAAACTAACACACATAAAAATCTCAGTCATAAGTCTAGCATAATTTAGGAGGTGTGATGTTTATAAAAATGTGCAACCTACACAGATTTCTTGTCAGGACAAAAATTCTGTATCGATTTGCAGATGTCGTATCTCCCAATCCATAACTCAATTAAGTCCATTTTTGGGGGGATTGCTTTCATATGTTTGAAATATCTCTAGAATTTTTCAGAATTTATGGGTTCACCATTATGAAAAACCAGATTTATTTTTAAAGTTGATCAAAATAAATATACAGAAACAACATGAAGTTTTCAAGAAACACATCAAGAGCTTCATATTTTTTATAAAAAAACACCAAGAGAACCTGTTTTTCTCAAAAACTATTTTCGAAAAAAGGATTTTGATTTATCAAAAACCTTCATGCTTAAAATATATCAGTACCTAGGTGGATCTAGGCTGATATACATACTAATACACATTTGAAAATCATCCACAACATGTTAATGTATCTAGTCCCATACATACACACAAAGCTATGATGTGCGTACCTCAAAAAAAAAATCAACAAAAAAAAATCCACAAGTATGAACACCAACCAGGTTCTTCCTCCTACGTATGCACCTCCAAGATGTTGTTACACCGGCAATAATAGAAGTCCTCCCCAAGGTGGGGTGTGTGGGAGGAAGAAGAAAGAGAGAGGGTAGGGAGAAAGAGAGAGATAGGAGGTAGAGGGTAGGCAAGAGAGAGAGAGAGAGAATCTAAGGGGGGCATGTAGGAGGAGGGAGGTTGAAAACCTTATGTTATAACCCCCTTGGGATATTTCCTAATCCCATAAGAAAGTTCCTTTAGTTTCTGTCTCAATTAGATTTTAATTATATCACATGTAGGTTTATGAAATCCTAGGCTAATTAGGACTCCTACAAAAAATATAAAACCATGATACACAACTAGCTAACTAGGACCCTTAATGAAAATAGGAAACTAATCTATCTAGTTTGACTTTTAGTAAAGTAGAGACATCTAGGTAATTAAGAAGGGCCCACATAAGGGAGGCATCCCACCCTATGGTTCTAATCTTACCAAATTATGACAATTGAAATTCTAAATCATTCACTTTCAAATCAAATTAAATTCAAATTCACATCCTATTCCAAGTTCAAATTAAATTCATATCATAATTAAAATTTAAATTTAAATTCAAATTTGAATTCAAACCCAAATTAGAATTAAATCCTAAATTGAAATTCAATAATAAATTGAAATTCAATAATAAATTGAAATCAAATCTCAAATGAAATTCAATTCCAAATTAAAATTAAACATCAAATGAAATTCAACTCCAATTTGAAATTGAATTCCAAAATGAAATTGAAATCAAATTCAGATTCAAATTGACTTGAGATCCAAACTCAAATTCAAATTTAAATTAAATTATAATTCAAACCAAATTTAAAACATAAAATTCATCTTTATTTATTAAATAATTATAAAAAATTCATAGGTATTATACTAATAGGATTGTGTCATATCATCATAAATTGGATCTGAATTTTTGGACGTAAAATCCATAGGATTAGGATTCAAACCTACTTTGAAAACTATAAATAGAGACCTAGGTTTCCTCTCCCATTATCTAGATCTTGAGTGTGAGAGTTTTCTTGTAGTGAGAGTCTAAACTAGCTTAAGTATCCTCGCTCTATTGAACCTACCTGCCAAATCTAATTCTAGATCACTTGTCTTAAGATTCATTTTGTCAGATCCAAACTTTTCTAAGCTTGTGCTCTGTGGAGATACTCTTGAATTTATCATTCGTTAATGTCATAAGAAATGACTACTTAAGCCTAAGGTGAGATGTGTTTTTTTCTACACATTTATTGTGCGACCCCAAAAAATTAAGCTATTTTTTTTTAAATTGAGCACATAGCAGAAGAAAACTATTTTTAAGTTCCTTTGAAAATCTTACGAAAAGCATTCAAATCAAAAGCAAAGTTCGGAACTCATTGATTCAAAACAAGGATATCCATTGATTCACAAGTTTAGTTTACATAAATAATAGATAAACTATAAGTAATCCTTCTACAAAATTTATAATTTAATATCTATGATATCTCTAAAACACACAGAGCCCTAAGAAATAGAATGGGTCCACGATCCAGCTTCATAAATACTCGAGTCCACCGCATCCATCACCGCCAAAACATGCCTACCCATGGGTACTTGAAAAAGGTAAAGTAAGCAGGGGTGAAACAAACAACAAGTCCCAGCAGGAAACTCGACTACCTCGCGATAGCAAACATGGATAGGTCAACGAGTTAAACCGGACTCCAACCAAGTCTACGGCTCAACATGAGTCCAACTCCCAACTCCCTACGGGATTAGACTCAACACAACCTTTAACTCAAGAGGGAACTCAATGAACCATGCACAACCTAAATCGTAACACTCCAATTTTTAAAACCTAAAAAATGGTGAAAATTTAAAAAAAAAGAAAATTTTAAACACTTTAACAAATAGTAACGGAAAAACTTATCGGATCTAAAATTTGGTGTGCTACTTTCAGTAACCATTCTTAACCATACAATCGTGGAACTAAAAATAAACACAAGCATTCATGAAATAATTAACCATCCACAATCATCCATAATTAATTACATTTGTCCAATTATAATTAAATTAAAATAATAAATCAGAGACTTAAAATCTTCAGAGATATAGGAAAGATATGGCTCGGTCCCCGACGCAACCTCCCCCCATCACGTGCAAGCCCTACTCACTTCCTGAAAAACATTAAACCAAATGGGGTCAGACATATAATATCTCAATAAGGTAGATTATACTAAACCAATAAAACAGAAATTCGAATGATTGGAGGAGAAGGGTTCATGTGGAAGACACAGAATGATTTTCTTTTTTGGTTCATATCGCCGACCCCAATTGTTTTGGGATGAAGGCGCAGTTGTTCTTGTTGTAATAAAACAGAAATTCGAAATCAAGAATTTCATATAACTTTTCATAAATTAAATCTAAAGAATTAATCATGCATCTTAGTAATTAAAACAAGCAAACTAATTACAATAATGAACAAATATGCATCACTCATTTTAACCAAAGCAAGTAAAAATGCATAAATAGTTAAAATGCAAAAACTTACCAATGCAGAAGACATTCAATGCACGAACTAGTTTTTATTTTAAATTATATTTTCTTTCTTAGATGATGCATGTTATGCTTAACTAATGTGCATATATTTTAAGTTTTCACTTCTTAGCCCCATGAGTACAAACATGGACAGACACCCGGATCAGGGTCATGGCGCAGGCGGTATTTTCATACAAGAGTGGCTTTAGCCTGGCCAGGCACCTTTCATCAGTCCCAGGTGAGGGATGACAAATGCGAGAGAGACTCCCAACACCTCCATTTCAATGCATCAGAATTTCACTCATGAGTTTCTTCCTTTTTATTTATAGAATATATTATTATAGACCTGCTGTAAAAAATTTAAGAATTTCTATGGTCGAAATCTTAAGATATTACAATTTTAGCAATATCAGGTTTCTTAGAAAAAAATTGGTAAATTTAGAAAAAAAATGTAGATTTCATGGTTGGATTCATGCAAGATTTGATGGTTTCTAATAGATTATGATTTTTTAGATATTCAGTGAATTTTGTGGATTTTTTTATTTTTATTTTATGAATATTGCATATTTTAGTTAATTTATTATGTATTGTTCTAAATTAATTCTTGAGAAAATAAAGCATATGCGTATAAGGCATATTTTTTCGGCCAAAAGGCTAAGAAAAAATGTGATCTACCTTAGATAAAATATATCAGATTTAATTATATATTTTATTTTAGTTTTTATTTAAAATATGCAAGAAAAATTACGGGTGTACGAATTCGGGTGACTCAGTTTGGCCCGACCCAAATGCATAGACCCAAAATTATAATTTTCTTGCCAGATCTCCAACCAATAAAATGTTTGTATCTCCTTCATTTAGAAAAGTTTTAATAAATGGTTTATTGTGTTGGAAAGCTAACAAAATTTTACATCTAGTATAAAATTTTGGGCTATGTTCGTGGATTGAGCATGACCCTATGATAGTCGAAACAAAATATAATATGTTCGCAGTAAAACGTTAATAACTCCCTCATATGAAAAAATTTTTACAAACGGTTTGCGGCTACGGAAAGCTAACGAAATTTTCTTTATATTATGGAAAAATCAGCTCTGTTCACTGAACATAAAATTTTTTGTGAGCTCTCAAACAGTCTGGCAGAGTTATTAGTTTTGTAAATCAAGACTGGTCTTTTGACCGAGGGTCGACCTTGCATAGTTCACATATTTTTGTGTAAATTTCTTCATTTCAAATAGCATGAAATATGTGAATAAGTATGTTAGTCTGATCCTTTGCAAAAGCTTATATGAATATGTTTATTACTTGAATAGTTAATAAAGTCTACACATTAAGATCAAGGATCAAAGGGTCCAATGAATGCAAGTTTATATTTTAAATTTTAAATATGTGTTGGCCACAAGTATGCTAATGTTATGATGATGATATAAATGTTTCATTGAGATGGATGCTCATATTCACATTTTTTATTGCATTAGTCATGTACATGCATATGTGTTAGCTGAAGTATAGAAATTAATAAAATCTTCATTTACGCATATGCTCAAGTTTATGTTACAAGTATGATTAAGTGAATATTTCAATGCTTTATAAGAATGCTTCCATTGCCCACAAAGTGGCTCAAGTTTTGATGTTGCATGAAAAAAATATGTATTTAATCAAGTAATTATGTGACATTAAAACTCAAGATACTTGCTAAGAGAGTGACATGTGGTATAAAACTTCGTGGGGCAAGTATGATTCGAGCATGGAAGGTTGCTACTCCCTTTCCATAATTTTATGGGAAAACCTTTGTATTAGACTGCATCGTAGAGGGCACGGTACTCATGAGAAAAATTGGGGCATCGGGTTGAAAGGTATTGAGAATCTCTCTCGTATTAACGTCCCTTACCCCATCCTGGTGAATAAACCTAGTCAGGCTAAAGCCACCCATGTATGTAAAACACTGCATGAGTCATGGTTTTAATCTGAAGACATAAGCCTGTGTCGTATCAGCAGAACTAATAAGTGATGACTTAAGGTGTGTGTATTAATTAGGCATTGCATGCATCATTTAAGAAAGAAAATATAATTAAAGATAAGAATATGTGCATGCATTGAATGACTTCTACATATGATAAGTCATGCATATTAATTGCTCATACATTTTATTTCTTGAATGTATGAATTGATGTGCTTTTGTTAAAATTGTAAATTTTGAACATATGGGATTAGTTGTGTAATTGTTTCAGTTAATTCCAAATGCAAAACTATGAAATTTTTATTGAAAAATTTGCTTTGAATTTTTGTCTTACAAGCTTAGCATATTTCACTCTACTGATACATGTTTTATCTGACCCAATATGGTTTAACATTTTTTAGGTGTTGAGGAATAACTTGCATGCGAAGGCGGAAGGTTGCGACGGAAACCGAGTCTACCTTTCATTCATATTTACAAGATTTTTAAACTTTGATTTATTATTTGATTTTTATAGCAATGGATAATTTAATTAATATTTTTCATGATTGTGGACATTGATTTATTTTATGTAAGATAAAATCTATTTAGTTTAAGTTCTCACAATCGTAGGGTTATGCATGAATTTGAAAAGTAGCATGCCAACTTTTAGACCCTATAAGTTTTTCCACTGTTATTTGTTAAAAAAATTTAAAAGCATTAAAAAAAATTCATCATTTTTTGGGTTATAAAAATTAGGGTGTTACAAGTAACAATATTGTCTTTTCTGAAATAAGGAAATAAGTTAGTGAGCTTACCTGAATTATCTGTCACGTGAGTGACTACTCTAGAGTCTATATACCACTCTCTATTATCATTCTGCTTAATATTCATCTGTGAAAAAGTTGCAAGTAAGAGTTGTTGTATATGTCCAGAAGGCTTCAATTCCTCAATTTTCCTTTTCCCCTCTACTATGTTATTTTTGCCTTTCTTTTGAGGGTTGAACCAACAATTTGCTTTGATATGCTCTTTTTTGTTGCACAAAAAGCATGTAGGAATATTTCGATTTCCCATAGTAGAGTTTCCTGATATATTCAGAGTGGGAAGAAGCCCACAACCTCCTTGTCCATAATGTCCATGGCCTCTTCCACCTCGAAAAATGTTCCCACCACAAGCACCACCTTGATATATATCTGTAACCAAAACATTTTGTGTATTGGACTGTTCATTCCAGGTAGCCAATCTGTTCAGACTCATCTCATACTATAGAAACTTAGCTCGAAGGTCTTCAAAACATGGTAATTCTGGCAAGCACAACAGAGATGTGGTAAGGATATGATATTCTTCTCTGAGGCCATTCAAAGTTTGTTGTACTATCTCCTTGTTTGATACTATACTTCCAACAATAGCAAGTTGCTTCGTTATTATCTTCATTTTGTTCAAGTACTTCATAATGGACATGGTGCTTTTTTGGAGAGTCTGAAATTCCTGCGTCAAAAAAAAGACCCTAGCCTCTCATGTTTAGGAATATGTCTGAATAAGCTTATTCCATAACCCAGCCATAGTGCAATCATCAGGAATGAATATCAAGACCTCTTGAGACAAGGTCAAAGTAATGTAGGTTACTAAGGCCTGATCTCGTCTCATCCTAGTCATGAACTATGGATTTCGTGTCAATTGAATCGACGTATTTGTTACCCATGCAAAAATTTTCTTTGAGCGGAATCCTTTCGCATATCAATATTTTTGAGTGAAAAAACTTTTTAGAAAATAACTCGCCTCCATTTTCTAAAAAGATGGAAAATAGGGACTCGCTCGTCGGTACGAGGTTCGATTGTTTCTAGCGCCTTTACAGGGGTAATCGAACCAAGGATTGAATAAATGCCTTTTGCTTTTGTCTAAATTTGACTAAGAAATTATTTTAAAATCCTAAATACATATTGAATCATGTTTGTGCTATGAACTTTGAAAATTGAAGGTTTAAAATATGATGTGTGCTTTAAAATCATTTTGATTTGAAAATATTTCAAAATCATAATTCTAAGTGAATTTTGAAATTGAATTGAAAATACACTTTGAAAAATGCTTACAAATGTTTTGAACTGACTTAAAAAAAAACTATTTGAAGTAAAATTCAAAATGTAAATTGAGATTTAAAATTTAAAATGAAAAATGGAAAATGAAAATTGAAATAAAAATTGAATTTGAATTTAAAATAAGAATTAGAATTGAGAATTGAAATTTTAAATTTGAAATTTGAAATTTAAGTTTAGATTTTGAAATTGAAATTTAACTTTGAAATTAGAATTGAATTTGAAAATTGAAAATTGGGATTGAAATTCGAATTTAAAAAATGAATTTAGAAACTAAAATTTGGAATTTCCAAATAAACTTTGAATTTGGATTTTGAAATTAAAATTAGAATTTGAAATTAGACTTGGAATTTGAATTTGAATTTGAAATTGAAATTGAAATTGAAATTGAAATTGAAATTCAGGATTTTGAAAATAAATTTAAGCTTATTTTGAAAATAAGTTTTTGAAAAGGAGTTTCGAAAATCAGTTGGAATATTTTGAAATTTGAGATATTAAAATAATTTAAAAATGAGAAATAATGAAATGATGTAATTTTATGATGAATGTATTTAATAAAAGAAATTTAAAAGATTTTATTTTAAAAATGATTTTATATTTTTACAGAATTCAAAACAAAATTAATTTTTAATACATTCATGACTATGGCCACAAATATATCTCAAATTAATTTATATTTTAAATTTTGATGGAGAAAGAAAAAAGAAATTAATTTTAGAAAATATGATATTTTTTTAAAAAGAACTAAAGTGTAGGTCAAATTTTATTCCATAAAAGATAAAAATCCTAAGTGTTGTTTGTATTCTGACTATGGAAAAAAATGTGAATTGTCTACTTAGGGTTATTTACCTTTTATTAGAATGATGTGTGTGCCATTCGTGTTTCACCGTAGTGCCATTTTGAAAAATAAAATGTCACAGTCAATTACGAAGATTCAAAATGCAACTACATGCTCATTCATTCTATCTAAACAGAAAATAGAAATTCTCGTTAAATGAAATTATTACAACCCCAAATTTAAACTGAATATTGAAGTTTTCCAATATAAAGGCAGGACCAAGGTCTTCTGTGCTTTCCTGCAAAACATGAAACACATAAAGCTGCAAAGATACGAAATACAAGAAATGAAAGATGGAAAGAAGATGAAAATTATGATTAAGAACTACTAAATGGTAAGAAATAAAAGATTGAATATAATAAATGAAATTATATAATAAAATGAAAGAAATATAATATGGATAATATGTAAAATGCATAGGATGAAATGCATATGTATATGCTAAAATGCAATAAATATGCTAAAGATGAAATGCATATGCATATGCTAAAATGCAATGCATATGTATATGCTAATGTGAAATGCATATGCATATGCATATGCATATGCTAAAATAAAATGCAAAGATGCAAGTGGAATGTAAAGATGTTTATAATAAAATGTAAGGATTCAATGAAATAGGAAATGCAAAGATAGTTTAATAAAGTATAAAAATGTTGTGAAATGGGAAATGCAAAGATGCAGTGATGAAGTATAGAAATTCAGTGAAAAAAGAAAAGCAAATGTGTTGAAGATGTTGTGAGATTGGAGTTGGAATGAATGTTGTAATGTAGTGCCAAGGTGCTGTAAGATTCAGTGAACAGATAGGATGCAAGCGGAATGCAACGGCAGATGAAGATAAAATGCTGGTGAAACAGGAAATTAAATAAATGTAGCAAATGTAATTATAGGAAATGTGATGAACAAGATGAACACACATATGCAGAGTGGAGAAATGACACTTGATCGGATCTGATGCAGGATGAAGATAATCAAATGCAGAGGTGATGTAGAATGATTAACTCAAACAAGCGATGCAGATAATGAAATCAAAGAAAGTTGCAGAAGGTGTGGATTGGGTTTCATGCACGTAACCAGAAATCAAAACAAAGTGCAGAAAATCAGTGTAATTGATGTGCTGAAACAGGAAATTAATGCAATTAATATGAAGATGCTACAATGCTGACAAAATGAGAAGATGAATTAGGAATAAAATTTGTAGATCCTATGAATGCAATGCTAAATAGAATGAGGATGCAAATACTTATGCTGTAATGTTGAGATGCTGAAGCATAAATGAAATGCATATGAGGATGAAATAAAAATTCATATGCAAGTGAACACAGTATAATGAATTGGGAGATGCTGATGCTAATCAAATGCACATATGATGAATAAAATGCAAAACAAGATTATATGCGACGATGCAGATTAAGAAAAAGGCAACAGAGGATGTGCGATTAACTAAAATGTAATGAAGATGCAAGAGATGAAAATCAGATGCAAAAGACATTATAAAATGTGATATGCGATGTAGATAATATAATGCAATGTAGAGTTAAGAAAGGAGAAATACACAGAAAAGGGATTTTACGGCAAAGCATACTGTGAATTCACAGTTCAACAGAACACATGCTGATCTAAATTCATGACAGATGCAATCTAGTTTTACAAAGATACACACAAGAGAGGTTTTCACGGCAATTTAAATATAAGTGTCTTCACGACAAAATCAAACAAGTTGATCTTTCACGGCAGATCAGATCAAGAGATTCATGGCAGAACAAAGCAGATCTGATTCCATGACAAATCAAAAGATGTATTCACAACAGAACAAAGCATATCTAATTTCACGATAATTCAAAAGATGCATTCACAGTAGAACAAAACATATCTGATTTCATGATAATTCAAAAGATGCATTCATAACAGAACAAAGCATATCTGATTTCACGATAATTCAAAATATGCATTCACAGTAGAACAAAGCATATTCTATTTCACGGTAATTCAAAAGATGCATTCATAGCAGAACAAAGCGGATGTTCAAATCTGCTGGAATGAGGCAATGAATGAATATGCATAGGTGAATAGATGCATAAATGAATTCGATGTCATAAAAAAAATGAAATGAAATGAATTAATACTGAGTAATAGATCAATGCAGTGTTAACAGGAAACAAAATAAGGCATTGATCGATGAATGTAGATGCTTAATCGATGAGAATGTGATGAATTAGGAGAATGTTTATGCGAAGATGCAACAGTAAAGGAAAAATAGAGAAGAGAAATCTCAGATCGTCTAATGAGAGGGAGAAAGAAGAGGAAAGAAGCAGAGAAAAGGGAAGAAGTAGAAGATAAAGAAGAAGAAATACTTACCGATTTCAGATTTGATCAAATCAATAAGAAAAGAGAGGGTGCTCTTCTTCCTTATGCTCTTGCCAGTCAATCTTCTTCAGTCGTGAGAAAGAGAAGTAAAAAGGATAAGAACAAAGAGAAGGGGAAAGAGAAGAAAAAGAAGGGAGGAAAAGAGGAGGGAAAGAGGAAGGGAAGAAGAGGGAAGAGAAAATCGCAAGGGAGAGGGAGGAGTTTGTATTCCTTTTTTTTAAAAAAAAAATATCTCCCTTCCCTCTCCTTTACATGGGTTTATAAACGATAGGGTAGTTTTAAAAATTTTAGAAATGCCCCTTCTAAGTTCTTAAATTTTTAAAAAAAAGGGTTAGTTGTAAAGATTTTCCGAAAATCCTCTTTTATTTGACCTAAAGCTATTTTTAGAAAGCTTTTTGAAATTTTGCCTTTTTTTATTTTTTTTAAAGAAAATCTAAAATATTATAAAAATGCAAGTGACTCAAAAGACGAGTTTCAAATGGAGATTTGAAAGATTTTGCAAAAATATTGATTTTGAATTTTAAGGATTTTGCAAAGGAAAGCTTTTAAAATAGAAGAATTAATTTTAAAAAATTGAATTTTAAAAATGGATCTGGATCCGAGATTTTGAGTAAAGATTAAGTTTGGATCTCGAACTGAGGAAAACTGAGTGGAATGGATCCAAATTGAGATTCGATGAGAATACTTGAGCCATACAGAAAATTGATTTTGGTTTTTTAGATTTGGATTGAAAATAGAAGAATCGGGCTCAAAATTGGATTTGGATGTATGATCTGAATCCGAGGTCGGGTCTAGTATAGAAAATGAGATTGGATTTTGGATCTTCAACACGGAAGTGAATCTGAGAAATGATTTGAAATTGACCCAATTGCCCTTCTGGATGACTCAGAAGGTGGGACCCAAGGTCAGAAAGGATAATTTTTGGAACTTGAAAAATTTGGAGTGTTTAGAGATGCCCCTCTTTGCTGCTAAGCTGGATGAAAGTCGAGTTTAGTGGCAAAGACAAAACACACCAAATTTAGAAGAAAAAAAAATTGGCTTGAAAAATATTCCTCACAAAGTGAGGTTGTAGAAATATGATCCCTAAAGCTTTTGAAAAGGGAAAAATGTAGAAAATGTCTCACAGACTAAGGCAAAATAAGCTTTTGAAATGCAGAAGAATTTAGGTTTAGCCCTTGACCTGAATGGGACGAAAATACCTCAAAATGAGATTCAAGTTTAGCCCTTAACTTGAAGGGGAAAGAAAGAAATACCTCGTCAGAATGAGGTTCAGGTTTAACCCTTACCTGAACGAGAAGAAATAAATATCTCATAAGAATGAGGCTTAGGTTTAACCCTTACCTGAACGGGAATGAAAAAAAATATGGATTCCTCGTCAGAATGGGAAAACCATGATGGGACTTCCAGATTTAGCACAAAGAATCTAGAAGGGATTGCAAAAGGTATGAAAATGGAATAGCAGCTGGCAACTTGGAAGATGAATAAGGCAATTCTTTTGAAGAAGTATAAGGCAAAAATTTATCAGTGTGAATAGATGAATAGGGCAACTCTCTCAAAGAGGAGTAAGGGTGATTCTTTTGATAATGCAAAAGATGAATGAGGCGATCCTCTCGAAGAGAAGCAGGGAGATTCTTTCGACAATACAAAAGATAAATGAGGTGATCATTTTGAAGAGGAGCAGAAAGATTTTTTCGACAATGCAAAAGACGAATAAGGTGATTCTTTTGAAGAGGAGCAGGCGATTCTTTTGACAATGCGAAAGACAAATAAGGTGATCCTTTCCAAAAAGGAGCAAGGTGATTCTCTCGACAATGCGAAAGACGAATATGGCAATCCTTTCGAAGAAGAGTAGGATGATTCTCTCGACAACGAGAAAAGACGAGTAAGGCGATCTTTTCGTAAAGGAACAGGTGATTTTTTCAACAATGTGAAAGACAAATAAGGTGATCCTTTCGAAAAAGGAGCAGGGCAATTCTCTCGACAACGCAAAAGATGAATAAGGCAATCCTTTCAAAGAGGAGTACGGTGATTCTCTCAATAATGTGAAAGACGAATAAGGTGATCCTTTTGAAGAGGAGCAGAGTGATTCTTTCGATAATGCGAAAGACAAAAAAGGCAACACCATGATGTATCAAAAGTAAATCAAGTTCTTATTTCACGTTGAGATAGCCAAGAAATTTTGTCAATAAGATGAAATTATAGTTGATTCAAATGCTTGAAAATGTGCACGTACGTGTAAAAGATATTCCCTCTTTTACCTAGAGTATTTTCTCCAATGAAGTTAACACTATGGATTCAAGAATCAAATTCAAATTTTAATGTTGTTGATTTTCTTTAAGGAAGCTATCCATTTCCTCAATATGAAGAGAAAAGAAATATTCTTAATTTCATAAAAGCAAGTAGTGAAAATATATTGATAAAAGAATTTTGCATAAAAAAGATGATTCTTGGTAATTTTGACAGTTTGATATCTGAGATATGCTTTTTGCACTTTTTGAGACATAAAAATGAAATCTTTTGTTGGGGTTTGGCGAGAATTTCATCACATTAACTTTCAACTTGTAGATGTTCTGATTTTCTCTAGAAGAACACTTCATACTCCTTCAACTTGGAGATGATCAGGGTCTTCCTTGTCCCCAGAAATTGATAAAGATGCTTCTCTCGATTTAAATGTTTTGATAGTATGAATCAAATATCTTTTAGGGCTGGTCAGGAGGTTCGTCGCATCGGCCTTCAACTTGGCGATGATCTGAACTTTCCCTAGAAGGACCCATCGCACACTCCTTCAACTCGGAGGTGATCCAAATCTTCTTTATCCCCAGGGGTCTAACTCGCATATCAGTCTTCAACTTGACGATAGTTGAGAGATCCCATTTTCAGATAATCAATTATACTTGCCTTATTGAGAATTTTAAGTGGATTCTTTATTGCTCAGAATATTTCTACTGCTTTCTTGTCAGAAGGATCGTCTTTTAAAATGCACCATTGTTATGGTCAATATCAATTTGCTTCTGGCTTTTCAACATCATTAAATATTTCTTTATTAATCATACTAAAGATATTTCTTACATCCTTTTGGTTGATCAACAGGGAAAAGATTTGAATTTTATCTTTCTTCGCAAAAAGCTTCATCTTTTTTGAACGAATACTAGAGGTAATATGAGGTGATTCTTTTGTGTAGTAAAATGTTGAAATCAATAATTATTTTCAATAAAGTGGAAAAATGTTTGAGAATCTTTTATTAAACAATTACTCAGCATTGAATCTGATGGGACCTTTGGTTAAAATTTGGAAGAAATAATATAGAAATTAGATTTTGGAAATCCCGATCAGTGAAAACTGGATCTTGATAATCCCGACTAGTAAAAATTGGATCTTGATAATTCTGACAAGTGAAAAGTGTAACCTTTGATTTACTGACCAGTGAAAGCTGGAACCTTTAATTTACTGACCAGCGAGAGCTGGAACCTTTGATTTACTGACCAGCAAAAGTTGGGACCTTTGATGTATTGACCAGCGAGAGTTGAAACCTTTGATTTACTGACCAGCGAAAGCTGGAACTTTTGATTTACTGACCAGCAAGAGCTAGAACTTTTGATTTACTAACCAACGAGAGCGGGAACCTTTGATTACTGAGCAGCGAGAGCTAGAACTTTTGATTTACTGACCAGCGAGAGCTGGAATCTTTGATTTACTGACCAGCGAGAGCTGAAACCTTTGATTTACTGACCAACGAGAGATGTAACCTTTGATTTACTGACCAGCGAGAGTTGGAACCTTTGATTTATTGACCAGCGAGAGCTGAAACCTTTGATTTACTGACCAGTGAGAGCTGGAACCTTTGATTTACTGACCAGCGAGAGCTGGAACCTTTGATTTTCTGACCAGCGAGAACCGGAACCTTTGATTTACTGACCAGTGAAAGCTTGAACTTTTGATTTACTGACCAACGAGAGTTGAAACCTTTGATTTACTGACCAACGAGAGCTGGAATCTTTGATTTATTAACCAACGAGAGCTGGAACCTTTGATTTACTGACCAGCGAGAGCTGAAACCTTTGATTTACTGACCAACGAGAGATGGAACCTTTGATTTATTGACCAGCGAGAGTTGAAACCTTTGATTTATTAACCAGCGAAAGTTGAAACTTTTGATTTACTGACCAGCGAGAGCTGAAACCTTTGATTTACTAACCAGCGAGAGCTGAAATCTTTGATTTATTTACCAGCAAGAGCTGGAACCTTTGATTTATTGACCAGCGAAAGCTGGAACTTTTGATTTACTGACCAGCGAGAGCTGGAACCTTTGATTTACTGACCAGCGAGAGCTTGAACCTTTGATTTACTGACCAATGAGAGCTAAAACCATTGATGAAAGTTCAATTTAGAAGTTTGGATTTTTGAAAGAAAGTTCGAGTCGGAACTCGAAACTTTCAAGAAGCCCAAGTCAGAACTCAGAACTTTCAAGAACAACAGGTCAACTTTAAAAATTGGATTTAGGAGGACTGACATTTGGCAAGATTGTAACCCGAAGGTTTGATTGCAAAATTTGGTTGACCTGAAGATCTGAAAATGATTGATTGAGCTAGGATTTTAATGAAAAACCAGGCCAGAAAAGATTTAACCTAGAGGTCATGTTTTTGAGGAAGAAATTGATTCAAAAGGAATTCAACCTAAGAACCACAATTTTGAAAAAGAAATTGGTTCAATAAGGGATTTTAACCTAAGACCAACAATTTTGAGGAAAAGAGATTTGTACGACTGGCCTTGAAAGATAGGTTTGATCTAAGATTAAGATTTTGAAAGATAATCAGAGCGATGATTGGTTTTTGTAAATGGCCTCAATCTATGATCAAAATTTTTGAGAAATAACCATCGTACAACTTGCCAGCTGAATTTAAAAAATAAAGATTCCTGATAAAAAAATCTTAATTCAATAGACAATAATAGTTAATTGTATGTGGTCTGCTTTCAGGATTACCCCTTATTCTGATTGGGTAGAAAAGAAGCTGATCAAGAGATGACAAAAATTGATGGTGAAAAACCCTCTCAATCTTGTATGTCCACTGGATGTTATAGGCGAAAGTAATGTTTCAGGATTGTCCCTTATCCTGAATGGGAAACAAAAAAAGTTGATCAAGAAATGATAGAAATTGATGGTGAAAAACCCTCTCAATCCTATATGTCCACAGGATGTTATGGGCGAAAGTAATGTTTTAGGATTGTTCCTTATCCTGAATAGGAAATTGGAAATTAATGAGAATTATTGGAAATTGATGAAGAATTATTGTCAAAAAGATTTGTTTTGATCCTGCCCGCATATGGCTTTGAAGTAAGATGAGAATGTTTAGTTTGAAAAACTAGTGAAATTCATTTTTGAGAAGAGGATTAACCCATAGGTTGATTTTGAAATAGATCAGTAAAATATAATCCTTTTGACAAAAAGGATCAACCCAGGGGCTGATTTTGAGAGGATGATCAACACAAGAGTTATTTTGAAAATGATCAACACGAGGGTTGATTTTAAAAAAATGATCAACACGAGGGTTGATTTTGAAAAAAATGATCAACACGAGGGTTGATTTTGAAGAATGATCAATACGAGGGTTGATTTTGAAAAATGATCAACACGAGGGTTGATTTTGAAAAATGATCAATTTGAAACTAGTTTTTGTAAAAGTAGATCAACATGAGGGTTGATTTGAAATGACCGATTTGAGACCAGTTTTGAAGAAAAGAAGATCAACATGAGGGTTGATTTGAAATGACCAGCTCGAAACCAATTTTGGAAAAGGACTCAACCCGAAGATTGATCTAAAAAAAGATTGGTAAAAATTATCTTTGACAAAAATACTCAACTCATGATTTTGAAAAAGACCGTTGCTTTAGATAGCACTCGGTGATCATAATGGAGCTTTTGTAAAAAATTTCAAAAATTCACGATTTTGGGACAAACCCCTATGGGTAATCCTATCGATATCATGAATGATGTCAGGATTGTCCCTTATTCTGAAGGGGAAAATAATAGGAAATTGATGATAGAGAGATTTTTTCTGGTCCTATTTGTATGCAAGACGTTTGAAGTAAAAAGAGAATTTTGAAATAAAAGATGCCCCAACATAACAAAATGAAAGAAATATTGGATATTAGAGATATAATGAAGCTTGATGCTTCATTACTGAAATGTTAACGAATATCTGGGGATTTTATTGAGAAAAAATAAGGTAAGGAGATTTGAAAAATAAATAGCAGGATTGAAAATATAGGGATCAAGATTCAAAGGAGATTGGAAAAATACACAATTGTTTTGAGGAAAATAGCAGGTAGGATCAAAATAAGGTTGGAAATTTGAGATCCAGAAGAAAGGAAGAAAAGAAAAATCACCTAGAGTTTTGGAAAACAGAGAAGAATTTAGAATAGGATTTTTAGGGTTTTGAGAAAATTGATCTGAAGAAATGAAGAAAGAATGAAATATACACCTGGATTTTTGAAAATAGAGGGAAATTTTGGAAGGAATATCTAGGGTTTTGAAAACGTAAATAAATACTAGAAATAAATGAGAGTTACAAGATAACATCCACCTTAACAAGCAAAATTATACAAGAAATGATGCGCAGAACAATATTCCCTAATATGCAAACTTTGAAAGAGCTTGTAAGACCTTAATCCTAACTCTAAGGTTTAAATCATATGATTTCAATCAAGATATGCCGATATACTCAAGACAAAGCTCAAAGTATGTGGCATAGAAATTTCTCCAATTCTAGGGTAATGGTTTTCCCAGCATCCTTGAGTGTCTGTCGATATACTTTGAACTATGGCCCTTAGTACATGGCAGGGGGTATTAGCCCAAATAAGTGGCCCTGTTGTGAGTCTTTTTCTCGAACTATGGTTCGGTAAGAAAGCCCAACAACGTGAAGACCGGGACGATATAGGTGGGGATGTTTTAAAAATATGATTCAATCATGCAGGAAATCAGATGGCTCTAATGCAAAGTCCTAAAGAAATAAAATTTCGAAAATCATAAAGAAGCACAGACTTGCATACATTGTTTGCATTCAATCCCTAGATTGAGAAGAGTTGTATTTGGCCTAGGTCTAAGTGAACATGCATAAATCTCTTCAATTTGGTCCTACCAAACCATGCTTAATTCTATATGCATTAATGTCAGTTGGGTTTAAATCTTGGTTTCTAAGGCTGCATAAAAATAAAACTGACATTTAAAGAATAATAACTGAGTCAAATTTAGACAAGGCAAAGGTATTAATTCGATCGAATAAAAGACGGGTCTCATCTCGGTCACCAATTCTGTTATCCATGCAAAATTTTTCCTTGAGTGGGATCCTTTAACATTTCAACATTTTTTAGTGAAAAATCTTCTTAGAAAATAACTCGCCTCTATTTTTGAAAAAGATGGGAAATAGGGACTCTCTCATCGGTATGAGGTTCGACCGTTCCCAGCGCCTTTACCAGGGGTAATCGAACCAAGGATCAAATCAATGCCATTTGCTTTTGCCTAAATTTGACTAAGAAATCATTTTAAAATCCTAAATGCATATTGAATCATGCTTGTGCTATGAACTTTGAAAAATGAAGGTTTAAAATATGATGTGTGCTTTAAAATTATTTTGATTTAAAAATATTTAGAAAATATTTTAAAATTATAATTCTAAATGAATTTCAAAATTGAATTAAAAATACACTTTGAAAAATGCCTAAAAATGTTTTGAAGTGATTTAAAAAAAACTATTTGAAGTAAAATTCAAAATGGAATTTAAGATTTAAAATTTGAAATGGAAAATGAAAATTGAAATAAAAATTGAAATAAAAATTGAATTTGAATTTGAATTTGAAATTAGAATTTATATTGAAATTGAGATTTGAAATTTGAATTTGAAATTGAAATTTAAGTTTATATTTTGAAAATGAAATTGGAATTGAATTTAAAAATTGAAATTTGGGATTGAAATTGAAATTTGGAATTCACAAATAAACTTTGAAATTGGATTTCAAAATTGAAATTAGAATTTGAAATTAGACTTGGAATTTGAATTTGAATTTGAATTTGAATTTGAATTTGTATTTGAAATTGAATTTGAAATTGAAATTAAAATTCAGGATTTTGAAAATAAATTTAAATTTATTTTGAAAATAAGTTTTTGAAAATGAGTTTCAAAAATCACTTGAAATATTTTGAAATTTGAGATATTAAAATAATTTGAAAATGAGAAATAACGAAATGATGTAATTTTATGATGAGTATATTTAATAAAAGAAATTCAAAAGATTTTATTTTAAAGATGATTTTATATTTTTGCAGAATTCAAAACAAAATTAATTTTTAATACATTCATGACTATGGCCACAAATATATCTCAAATTAATTTATATTTCAAATTCTGATGGAGGAAGAAAAAGGAAATTAATTTTAGAAATTATGATATTTTCGAAAGGGACCTAAAGTGTAGGTCAAATTTTATTCCATAAAAGATAAAAATCCTAAGTATTGTTCGCATTCTCGCTATGGCCAAAAATGTGAATCATCTACTTAGGGTTATTTACCTTTTATTAGAATGGTGCGTGTGCCATTCGCGTTTCACCATAATGCCCTTTTGAAAAATAAAAATAAAATAAAATGCCACAGTCAATTACGAAGATTCAAAATGCAACTACATGCTCATCCATTCTATCTAAACAGAAAATAGAAATTCTTATTAAATGAAATTATTACAACCCCAAATTTAAACTGAATATTGAAGTTTTCTAATAGAAAGGCACGACCAAGGTCTTCTGTACTTTCCTACAAAACATAAAACACACAAAGAAGCAAAAATACGAAATACAAGAAATGAAAGATGGAAAGAAGATAAAAATTATGATTGAGAACTACTAAATGGCAAGAAATAAAATATTGAATATAACAAATGAAATTATAGAGTAGAACGAAAGAAATATAATGTGGATAATATGTAAAATGCATAGGATGAAATGCATATGTATATGCTAAAGATGAAATGCATATGCATATGCTAAAATGCAATGCATATGTATATGCTAATGTGAAATGCATATGCTAAAATGAAATGCAAAGATGCAAGTGGAATGTAAAGATGTTTATAATAAAATATAAGGATGCTATGAAACAGGAAATACAAAGATACTATAAAAAAGTATAAAAATGATGTGAAATGGGAAATGCAAAGATGCAATGATGAAGTATAGAAATGCAGTGAAACAAGAAATGCAAAGGTGTTGAAGATGTTGTGAGATGGGAGATGGAATGAATGTTATAATGCAGTGCCAAGGTGTTGTAAGATTCAGTGAACATATAGGATGCAAGCGGAATGCAATGGTAGATGAAGATGCAATGTTGGTGAAACATGAAATAAAATAAATGCAGCAAATGTAATTACAAGAAATATGTTGAACAAGATGAACACACAGATGCAGAGTGGAGAAATGACACTGGACCAGATCCGATGCAGGATGAAGATGATAACCAAATGCAGAGGTGATGTAGAATGATTAACTCAAACAAGCGATGCGGATAATGAAATCAAATAAAGTTGCAGAAGGTGAGGATTGGATTTGACGCACATAACCATAAATCAAAACAAAGTGCAAAAAATTAGTGCAATTGCTGTGCTGAAGCAGGAAATTAATGCAATTAATATGAAGATGTTGGAATGCTGACGAAATGACAAGATGAATTAGGATTAAAATTTGTAGATCCGATGAATAAAATGCTAAATAGAATGAGGATGCAAATACTTATGTTGTAATGCTGAGATGTTGAAGCACAAATGAAATGCATATCAGGATGAAATGGAAATGCATACGAAAGTGAACACAGGATGCTGAATCGGGAGATGCTGATGCTAATCAAATGCACAAAAGATGAATGAAATGCAGAACAAGATTATATGTGACGATGCAGATCAAGAAAAAGGCAACAGAGAATATGTGATTAACTAAAATGTAATGAAGATGCAAGAGATGAAAATCAGATGCAAAATAAATTATAAAATACGATATGCAATGTAGATAATATAATGCAATATAGAGTTAAGAAAGGAGAAATACACAAAAAAGGGATTTTATGGCAAAGCATATTGTGATTTCACAGTTCAGCAGAACACACGCTGATCTGAATTCATGGCAGATGCAATCTAGTTTCATAGAAGATCCACACAAGAGAGGTTTTCATGACAATTTAAATGTAAGTGTCTTCACAGCAAAATCAGGCTAGCTAATCTTTCACGGTAGATCAGATCAGAAGATTCACGGTAGAACAAAGCAGATCTGATTCCATGACAAATCAAAAGATGCATTCACAACAGAACAAAGCATATCTGATTCCATGACAAATCAAAAGATGCATTCACAACAGAACAAAGCATATCCGATTTCACGATAATTTAAAAGATGCATTCACAGCAGAATAAAACATATCCAATTTCACGATAATTCAAAAGATGTATTCACAACAGAACAAAGCATATCAGATTTCACGATAATTCAAAAGATGCATTCACAGCAGAACAAAGCATATCCGATTTCACGATAATTCAAAAGATGCATTCACAGCAGAACAAAGTGGATGTTCAACTCTACTAGAATGAGGCACTGAATGAATATGCATAGGTGAATAGATGCATAAATGAATCTGCTGTCATAAAAAAATGAAATGAAATGAATTAATATTGAGTAATAGATCAATACAGTGTTAACAGGAAACAAAATAAGGCAATGATCGATGAATGTAGATGCTTAATCGATGAGAATATGATGAATTAGAAGAATGTTTATGCGAAGATGCAATAGTAAAAGAAAAATAGAGAAGAGAAATCTCAGATCGTCTAATGAGAGGGAGAAAGAAGAGGAGAAAAGGGAAGAAGTAGAAGATGAAGAAGAAGAAATACTTACCGAATTCAGATTTGATCAAATCGAGAAGAGAGGGAGCTCTTCTTTCTTATGCTCTTGTCGGTCGATCTTCTTCAGCCGTGAGAAAGAGAAGTGAAAAGGATAAGAAGAGAGAGAAGGGGAAAGAGAAGAAAAAGAAGGGAGGGAAGAGAAAATCGGAAGGGAGAGTGAGGAGTTTGTATTCCTCTTATTTTTTTTTTAAATATATCCTCCTTCCCTCTTTTTTACATGGGTTTATAAAGGAGAGGGTAGTTTTAAAAATTTCAGAAATGCCCCTTCTGAGTTTTTAAAAATTTTAAAAAAAGGGTTAGTTGCAAAGTTTTTTTTTAAATGCTCTTTTATTTGACCTAAAGCCATTTTTAAAAAGCTTTTTGAAATTTTGTCTTTTTTTCTTCTTCTTTTTATTTATTTTTCGAAAAAAAACTAAAATATTATAAAAATGCAAGTGACTCAGGAGACGAGATCCATATGGAGTTTTGAAAGATTTTGAAAATTATTGATTTTGAATTTCGAGGATTTTGCAAAGGAGAGCTTTTGAAATAGAAGAACTAATTTTAAAAAATTGAATTTTAAAAATGGATCTAGATCCAAGATTTTGAGTAAAGATTGAGTTTGGATCTCGAACTGAGGAGAAAATGAGTGGAATGGATCCAAATTTAGATTGGATGAGAATACTTGAGCCATACAAAAAAATTGATTTTGGATTTTTAGATTTGGATTAAAAATAGAAGAATCGGGCTCAAAATTGGATTTGGATGTATGATCTGGATCCGAGGTTGGGTCTAGTATAGAAAATGAGATTGAATTTCGGATCTTTAACAAGGGAGTGAATCCGAAAAATGATTAGAAATTGACCCAATTGCTCTTCTGGATGGATCAGAAGGTGGGACCCAAGGTCAGAAAGGATAATTTTTAGAACTTGGAAAATTTGGGGTGTTACAGCATTTCCTTTGTTATGCTTTATTTTTTGCGAAATAAATTATGGTGGGGTAGGAATTGATCTATCCAGATGCCCGGACAGATCCTGACACCTTATAAAAGGAACGATTTGTCGTTTCCAAGTCAAAAAATTAGAATGGTTTAATTTTTCAGACACAAACTGATTGAGGAAATTTGAAGAAAGACCAGCATAGGAAGAAGAAAAATCCATATTAAGAATGAAAATGAAAGGAATTGCAGACCCAAGATAAAAAAAAACCTTTTTTTAGGATTCAGTCCAACCAGAGATGCAACCGTATAAGTCAACAACCTGAGATGGAAGAGTATTCTTAGGGAACAAGCTTCTTCTTTTTTTGCTATCAGATGTTCCCAAACAGCATGAGTTATTCTACTTTGGCTACACCAAATGAGTATGCAAACAGTGGTTGAATCAATTGAATAAACCGTAGCAATCCAGAAATAATTTAAAAGGAGGGCAAAACAAATGCAGATCTGAAATTAGAGATGAAATCAGACGCAAATTTGAGCTATTAAACAGAAAATCAAATAGATCTGATTTAAGGTTTGTAAGACGCAGATCTGATTCAAAAGAAAGAAGAGGTAGTTTTGGTATTAAAAGAAAATTAGAAAGAAAGTAAAGACGAAAGATATGGGATTAGAAATAGATGAGGAATAATAGATTTATAAATCAGTCAAATCAGATTATAACGAGACAACAATGAGAAGAGAAGGTTGAAAACAGAAAGAGAAGAAAAAAACAGAAAGAGAGAAAAGGAAGAAGATTTTCTAGCTTGGAATTAAAACCGCAAATCTATTTAAGCATACCTTTTAGAAGAATGCACCACCCTTTGCTCTAATACCATGTCAGAAATTGATGTGGCACCACATATCTATTCAACAAGAAAATATAAAAAAGGAGAGAAAGAGAAATAGGAACTTGACGGCAGCCACACTTGGATTTTGGCATGCCCTAAACATCTTATATTAATTTATGTTACAAAAGACATACAAGCCCTTTGGCAAAAAGGTTGAATTACAAACATATCCTACACTTACGCAATACATAAGTTTACACATAAACATGGATCTGAATCTATTTCAAACCCAATCCAATACAAGAATAAATCACGTGTTTTCATTCTTGACAACATCCCCGTAAGAATGTTGAATTCTGAAACATTTAACGGGTGAAGTGTCCCAACTCCCCCTTAGGGGCTCTGCATGGTTGGTAGGAGCTGTCAATGCACGTCTCTCTGTGGTGTGGTGGGACATTGTAGGTTCAAAACCCCGCTGGTGGAGGTCTGCCTAACCTCAACTTGCCTTTTAGGAAAAAAAACTTCACTTCGATCACCACTTCCCTTCCAGTTATGCCAAACCAATTGGTGAAGATGCAAAGCAGGTTATATGTTCCCCCCTGGAACACGCAGGTGCGTGTTCTCAGGTCTGAATGAGTGCCACGTATGTAAGCATGTGGGGTGTGTTTCCCCGTGTGTGTCAGCATCACTTAGCATCAAAGTTTGGTTTGTTTGCAAAGACTTAAGTACCCTTTTCTGCCATTAGCACCATGAAACGATGTTTCGAGTAAAGAACAAAAAAGTCCTCCTGCTAGAAGAGAGAAAGGGTTTAAATCATCATCATTTTTGCCCTTAGGAGTAAATGATTTTGCTTTAACAGGAGCTCCTTGCAATATGTTGCCCTAAACGTTCTAGCTCACCCTTTGATGATGCACCATCTGCTGTAACAGGAGCTCCCATTGACGTCGTCTGCTACCGCAAGATCACCCTTTGTCGTCGTCTGCTGCCACCGGAGCACCCTTTTTCGTCATCTACTATCATTGGAGAACCATTGCCACCATCGGTTGCATCTACCTTCTCGGTGTTTCTCCTCCACTGTCGGATTAGCAAAACTTATGTTCATTGGGTGAGTTTTGTGTAAGGTTTCGTTATGTAAACAAATCAATTTTCGTTAAGTAAATCTGAATGCAAAATCTTACAAGTGGTTAGACTATTCATGCTAAATAACACCTATTTTCATACTGAAACAAATCAATTTATACATATCCACCTTCTAGGCATTGAAAAATAGTTAACATGATTTGTTCTTGTGAAGGCCAAACATTACAACGATATATACTTATTAGGGCTAAATTTCTATAACGATTTGCAAGCTTGAATTTAATAATGATTTATACATTTAATGCAACAACGATTTGATCGATGCAACAATGATTTATAATATCATAATAAAAATATCTTACAAATCGACACTAGCAAACACAAAATATGTTACAAATCGATATACATATCGCATAATATATTATCAATCGATACAAAAATTCAGCATAATAGCTTACGAATCGACATTAACAACCGCGATTTGCGTTATACTATTCCAATATTTTCTATACAAAGGCAAATCATTATGGCTGACATATACGTCATTGCGTAAATCGCATAAATCATCAACCATAATCTAGGTCTCACAAGGCATATCGATTTTTGATAACGAGCAAGATGTGGAATGATGTTTACTGTTAAAGCCCAAATGTTACAATGATATGTACTTATAAAGGGTGCGATTTCTACATCGATTTGTATGTTTGAAGCAGCGATTTGTACGTTTAAAGTAGGAATGATTTATATGTTTGATGAAATAGCGATTTATACTTGTTGAACATAGTGATTAACATAACAACTATTTAATTATAAGTATGAATCTATGAAGCGATTTCCATAGAAATCGCTAAATGAGCAACTATTTGAACACGCAAATGGCCACCCCATGTCGCTAGAATGTTAATTCCTCACGCACAACTTTTAATTATATATTATAATATCTAACAAATCGATACTAGAAAGCACTTAATATTTTATAAATCGGTACATATATCCCCTAATATATTATTATACCTAACCCTATACCCTAATTCCTAAACCCTTAATATCTTACTAAACCCTAATCCTAAACCCATAATATATTACTAAACCCTAAACCATAAACCCTAATGCCTAAACCCTAAAACCTAAACCCTAAACCTAAAACTAAACCCTAAACCCTTTAACCCTAATCTCTTTAACCCTAAACCTTGGACCTAAACCCACAATATATTATTAAACCCTAAACCCATAATATATTATTAAACCCTAAACCCTTAATATATTACTAAACCCTAAACCTTAAACCTTAAACCTTAAACCCTAAACCCTAAACCCTAAACCTAAAACTAAATCCTAAACCTAAACCCTAACCCTAATCCCTAAACCCTTTAACCCAAAACCCAAAACCCTAAACCCTAAACCCTTTAACCCAAAACTAATTTCTATGTTGATTCTTAATATCGATTTAAGATATTGTTTTGATTCTTAATATCGATTTAAGATATTTTTTTATTCTAAATATCAATTTTTAATATATCAATACGAATTTCCAAATCGATTTAAGATATTATTCTGAATCTTAATATCGATTTCTATGTTGATTCTTGATATCGATTTAAGATATTATTTTGATTCTTAATATCGATTTCTATCTTGATTCTGTATATCAATTTATAAGCTATCAACAAGAATTTCCATATTGATTTATGGTTGACAAAGATGTCATTGTGTAAACCGCCTAAAATGTGAACCACTTTAAGTTATATGTTATTTTATTATAAAATCTTTGGCGGGTTCTATAAGCATTAAACTCCTCTGCTATAAAAAGAGATTCTTGCAATATTACCCCATAAATGTTCCAAAAAAAATCTAACGCTTTGTCTTCTTTCGTCGAAGCACCCTTTGCCGTCTCGGTGAGTTTTTGTGTTGTGCAGGTTACCAATGACTTATATTCGTAAGAGAAGAAATACTTCATCGTTAGAGGGAAAATCTCTTGACGAAATCGTCAAACAGTATGCTTTGTATAAGCAATTAGAAGCGTAGTACAAGATAATGACGATTGAGAATGATAAAGAAAGAGAGCAATTGCTGGTAAAGTATAGAGCGGAGCCTAATCCATCAGATATTGAAGATGATAATCCAACAAAGAATGATAAGGAAGAAGTACATATGAAAAAGAAGAAGAATGATGATGAAGAGAAACAAAAGGAAAGGAAGGAGAATAATAAAAAAAAGCAAAGGAAATAGAGGCAAAAGAAGGAGGAGGTGAACGACAGGGAAAAGCAAAGAAAGAATAAGGAGAATGAGAAAGAGAAGAGAAAGCAAAAGGAGGAGGAGGAAGAGAGGAAAAGACAAAGGAAGAATAAAGAGAAACAGAAAGAGAAGCGAAGGCAAAAGAAGGAGGAGGAGAAGAGGGAAAAACAAAAGAAGAATAAGGAGGAGGAAGAGAAGCGAAGGCAAAAGAAGGAGGGAGGGGGAGAAGGAAAAACAAAGGAAGAATAAGGAGGAGGAAGAGAAGCGAAGGCAATTAAAGAATAAGGAGGAGGAAGAGAAACAAAGACAGTTGAAAAAGAAGGAGGCGGAGGAAGAGAAACAAAGACAATTGAAGAAGAAGGAAGAGGAAAGGCAAATAAAGCAGATTCAGGATGAGGAAGAGAAGGAAAAACAAATGAAGGAGAAGGAGGACGAGGAAGAGAAGGAAAGGCAAAAGAAGGAGAAGAAGGACGAGAAAGAGAAGGAAAGACAAAGGAAGGAGAATGAGGACAAGGAAGAGAAGGAAAGACAAAGGAAGGAGAATAAGGATGAGGAAGAGAAGAAAAGAGAAAGGAAGAAGCAAGAGGAAAAAGAGAAGGAAAAAGAAAGGAAAAAGTAGAGGATGAATGCGGAGCGAAGGAAGGAAGAAGTACAAAAGCAGAGAAAGGGAGGTGATGAATAGGAGAAAAGTATGACCAAGGTATGTTAATCACTACTGGATGTCGTGATATACTGTTGTAGGTATTATTATGTATAGTGATTACTATGAATAGTGATTACTTTGTATACCGATTACTATTATAGTGATTACTATATATAGTGATTACTGCGATAGCGATTACTATGTATAGCGATTAATTATGATTTGATATTTTATGTTATAGGCAGGTCAGAAGACAAGCAGAGCAATAGGTAAAAAATTGAAAGGGCAGTGTGAGTGGCTTGTAGTTCTGTTGTGGTACAAAAAACTGAGTAAATATCAAAATGACCGATTATGTAAGATGCACTTCAGCGGCTTTCTAGACCAACATTATTTTGAAAATTGTTGGAACATCATGACCCACCTGGTCAATAAGTGAAACCATAAGACGAACACATTCCAGATTGGGGTTTTTGAGATTACCATGACCCTAGAAGATGTGACACGGATTACAAGTCTCAAGTGTCATGGAAGTAATGTCCTAACAAGGGATTCAAACTATAACCCAAGGGATAATTGCACGGCCCTTCTAAGAATGTCGATGGAGGAATGGCGTGCGTGTATTTCTGGTGGATGCAATTCCTCAATGATGAAAGTTCATTTTTTCCGTAATAAATGGGAAGGTCGGTCTGTTGCATGTGCATCTGAAGCAGCTGACCAAGAGTTGTGCGGCTTCCTTATTTATTTTTTTGGACTTACTTTATTTTTCGATTGTTTTGGTTCGAGAATAAGTTACTTGTGGTTGCAGTTCCTGGAAGACTTGGATGAAGTCAACAATTGGGCATGGGGTACTGCTATGCTCGCACACTTGTACAGTCAACTTTACTGTGCGAGTAAGGATACAAAACTGTCGAAGGGGGTTGGCCATCTGTTCAGGTATTTGTTTATTACATAGTTAGTATTTGTAGACTAAGCTAATTGAAGGTTGTAGTCTTACTAATATATTATTTTTATAGGCCTGGACGTGGGCGCATATTGTCGCCTTGCGTCCTCAGTGTGGCCATGCGGTTTGTGGTTTTCCCAAGATTGGCCAGTGGGCTTCAATAAATGTCAAGAAGGAAAATGCTTAGTTCATTTTAGATGGGCTACAATTAAATGAGGTAAATGGTTTAAAATCGTTGTAATGTTTAGCATTCTTAAATAATCATCGCTTTAGGATTTTGTCTTCCTTAGTATAAATCGTTATCTCCTTAGCATCTAACTTTCATTAGCATAAATCGTTATAATGTTTAGCATTTTAAAGTAATCATCGCTTTAGGATTTTGTCTTCCTTAGTACAAATCGTTATCTCCTTAACATCTAACTTTCAATAGCGTAAATCATTATAATGGTTAGCATTCTTAAGTAATCATTGCTTTAGGATTTTGTCTTTCTTAGTACAAATCGTTATCTCCGTAGCATCTAACTTTCAATAGCGTAAATCGTTATAATGTTTAGCATTCTTAAGTAATCATCGCTTTAAGATTGTCTTTCTTAGTACAAATCGTTATTTCCTTAGCATTTAACTTTTAATAGCGTAAATCGTTATAATGTTTAGCATTCTTAAGTAATTATCGCTTTAGGATTTTGTCTTTCTTAGTACAAATCGTTATCTCATTAGCATATAACTTTCAATAGCATAAATTATTATAATGTTTAGCATTCTTAAGTAATCATCGCTTTAGGATTTTGTCTTCCTTAGTACAAATCGTTATCTTCGCAGCATCTAACTTTCATTGGCGTAAATATTTATAATGTTTAGCATTCTTAAGTAATCATCGCTTTAGGAATTTGTCTTCCTTTGTACAAATCATTATCACATTCAACATTTTGCACGAATAATTATGTTTATATCTAAACCACAATCTCGATTGTACAGGTTGTCTGGAGACCGTATGGAGATGGAGAGGATGAGGACGAAGAGGTTGTTGTTGTGGTTGTGAGGCTGTCTGTCTGCGATATTTGGCTCTTTAGCAAATGTGAAACCGAGTTGGAGAATGGTAGTCGAGTACTCCTACAAGCTGGCTTGGGACTGTCGGTACCAAAAGTGCCTATGCTATTGAGAAGGAAGATGAATAGTGGCGGGGCCAGGAATGTGAATTGGCATGAATGCCTCAAAAAACAATTGGATATTTGGAACAAAGAAGGTGTTAGTGTCATACCATATGATTATAGAGAATGACAATATGACCTCAACAATTTCAAACAATATTGGCAACCCATGCATCTAAATTGATAGATTTAAAAGAAACGACCTAAAAGTAAGGACACTCTTGTCCCCGAGTATGTCGTCTTTCAGCATAGACGTAACGTCCATCGTGTCCCTTTGACACTTCTTGTGATTCCCTCTATTGCAGTATACGATAAGGAGCAAACACAATTCCTAAAGGAGAATGTATCATCCGACAAAAGGTTAACAATGTTAAAGGGGGAGAATAAGGAGTTATAGAAGAACATGCAGAATTTGGGGAGACAAATTGGGTCACTAATTAAGATGATTACCAGTGGGTTTTATAAGATATCAAGGAAACGAATAGGCCACTGAATAAAGAGACTCCACCAAGAGAAAGAAAGAGACGATTTGTATGTCCATCTGAGTCATCAAGTGCCAGTAAATAAACATATGTAATTTGTGTATCCCGATAATTCTATGTTGTAATTCTATCATTATTTATTATAATTCTATAATTCTTTTCTTAATAAGTGTAACACAGAAGTGCCACTGAAAAATCGACATGAATACATAAACTTAGGTTTATAATTATATAATTCTTTCATGATTTATACTTACGTTTGTTAAATCGTATAACAATCACTGGCTTAGTGTTTATTATGTATCTTGATTTCTGTGATAGCGATTACTCTATATAGCGATTACTATGTATAGCGATTATGAAGTTGCCATGATTTGTACTTACATTTGCTAAATCGTATAGCAATTAATAGTTTTGAGTTTATTATATATAGTGATTCTTCTAATAGCGATTACTCAGCATAGCGATTATAAAGTTAGCATGATTTATACTTACGTTTGCTAAATCATATAGTGAATACTGGTTTAGGGTTTATTATTTATAGTGTTACCTGTGATAGTGATTATGCAATTACCATGATTTGTACTTACGTTTGCTAAATCGTATAGCGATTATTGGTTTAGGGTTTATTATTTATAGTGTTTCCTGTGATAGCGATTACTTAGTATAGCGATTAATAGGTATAGCGATTATGAAGTTACCACAATTTATACTTATGTTTGCTAAATTGAATATTGATTACTAGTTTTGAGTTTATTATGTATAGTGATTCTTGTAATAGCGATTACTAGGTATAGCGACTATGAAGTTACCATGATTTGTACGTAGGTTTGCTCAATCGTTAAGTGATTACTGGCTTAGAGTTTATTATTTGTAGCGTTTCATTTAAGTGCAAGGAATGTCGCATAAGATTAGTTTAGGGTTTAGGGTCTAGAGTTTAGGTAAACATCATATGACAAACTATTGATGTTATGCGACGTGTCATTCATTTACACATACTAACGTTATTTCGATGAAAATAGCAAATGAAACGACGTCTTTTAATTAATGTGAAATGTAATTTATTTATTTATTATATTCTTTGGGCATGCTTTTTGAAAATGGGTGGGACGTGAAGCGACGTGAAATGAAACATCGATTAACTTTGGTAGTGTGTTTCACAAGGAGCACAAGACATTTCCTTTAAGAGCAATGAACATGCGATGTTTCATTTTCTTGCTTCGTGAGCAATGAACAGATAAACTGACGTTTCAGTTAACCACCGTCGTCCCACAAACTGTATCGATGTTGAAGAAGGATGATGCAATTTAGTCGACCGTCCACAAAAAGGGGTACCTTCAATTCTTATAACTTGCTTCATCTTTTTTATGTCGTTTACAGTTCGCTTACTGAATATAATACACCAGTTCCTTTTCTGAATATTTAACTAATTTCAGTGCAACATCCATAAAATAAGGTGTCAGAAAACTCAACAAAGTGCTCGAAGACAATATCGACCAGATGCGAGATGAATTTGCAGAAGGACACACTATCAGTAATTTTATATATATAAAACCATTACCAGTTATACATTTACATATGTCATGGTCATGTTTATTAACAAATGTATATTTGTTGTAAACAGACTATAGACGATTTTGTCATGTATATTCAAAGCAAGGGATTAACCATGTCGGTCTGTGTCGTCACCTCTTATTTTATGGTATATCAGTTATCTTATATGTTTATTTTCTTTTTTAATTTACTAATGTATCTGCATATTTTAAACTTACTATTATTACTGTTTCGTTCAACAGAGTATTGTCCACCGAATGTCATACATGGCTAGATTTGTAGATGGACTACAATACTGGGTTGACGATGACCAAATGCCAGACTTTTCGTCAAGTGAAAAGGTTTGTGACCATATTGATTTGTAAGATGTTAAATCTATTTAAGATCTTTTGCATATGGATTTAATATATTATTTTGATTCTTAATATTGATTTCTATGTTGATTCTAAATATCGATTTAAGATGTTGTTTTGATTCTTAATATCGATTTAAGATATTGTTTTGATTCTAAATATCAATTTTTTAATATATCAATACGAATTTCCAAATCGATTTAAGCTATTGTTCTGAATCTTAATATCAATTTCTATGTTAATTCTTGATATTGATTTAAGATACTACTTTGATTCTTAATATCAATTTCTATATTGATTCTTAATATCTATTTTAAGCTATCAATAGGAATTTCAATATCGATTTAAGATATTGTTCTGATTCTTAATATTGATTTATATGTTGATTCTTAATATCGATTTAAGATATTTTTTGATTCTTAATATCAATTTATATTTGATTCTTAACATCAATTTTCAGATATTGATTCCTATATTATGGCAATCGGAAAAGCATTGTGTCTTATACGTGTTGGATATAGGAAAACAAAAATTGTGGTTATACAACTTCTTGGATTATAACATTAGTATAGACCGTGACATTGTGGATTTGGTAATTTTCTATCTATAAGATTATTGTATCTTCTATCGTGGCCCGAAATTTACTTGTTTTTGCATAAACCAAAGGTTAGATTTTTCAGAGATATGTTGGGTGTCGACATTGGCCCATGGAGGCTTCACGTCGCAGATGATGCTCCTTTACAAAATAATGGTGTCGATTGTGGCGTATTCGTAATGAAGTATATTGAAGCAATATACTATGGACGAGTACCATAATTTACCATTGTATGTTGTACACTTAAACATGTGTTATTATCTTTTTTTTTACTATATTTTTATATTGGTCTCACTTTCAGGATTTTTTTTTTTAGGATGATATTCTTGGATTCCGCACAGAACTATGCAAAACATTGATAGATTTTCTAATTGCGAAAGATACAAAACCCCATACTGCAAGATTACCTAGAAAGCAATGAAGGATGCGAGGTCCTCAGGACTAAGAGGAAGTCGTTTTAAACGTCTACCTATTCTCAAGGATAACGTGAAGAGGGTTACGTTCTATTGCTGAGAGAGAGAGAGCAATTTTTGGTTCAACATTCAATTTCCTGAACATGACAATTTTTTTGTCTACAAACATTTGTAACAGATTTTATAGACTGTGTATACAAAATTTGTAAGACTGTGTACAAAATTTACATTGATCGATAAACCAAAATTACGCACCAAGCCAGAGAGAAGTGAAAATTCTTACTAGCTTTCTTAGAAATGGGAACTTCAGGGTCATTAATTGATGAAATAGGGAAATGTTCATCAGTGGTTTTAATTTTTGGCTTCTTAATGTCAGTCTGATTACTGTTTTTGTTAGCACACCCTCTCTTTTCTCGAGCAAATGAATGAGGCAAAACCGCCACCGCAACTCACCTTTTTGAGAATGAAGCTTTCCGATATGGCAAGCATAGAAGAGAGGGTTTGGTCTCTTCTATTATTATGTTGAATTATCGTATATCAATTTGTAACATATTATGTGTTTTCTAGTGACAATTTTTGAGATATTGTTTTGGTTGTTAATATCGATTTGTAATATATTATGCTGAATTGTCGTATATCGATTTGTAATATGTTATGTATTTTATAGTGTCGATTTATGAGATATTGTTTTGTTTGTTAATATCGATTTGTAATATATTATGTTGAATTGTCGTATATCGATTTGTAAGATGTTATGCTGAATTGTCGTATATTGATTTATAAGATATTATGTCTTTTCTAGTGTCTATTTAAGAGATATTGTAACTTCATAAATCATAAAAACACATGGTTACACGAAACTTAGTGAGACGACAAATCATATATTATGTGTTTTCTCAGGATAAGCAGGTTTTTGAGATATTGTTTTGGTTGTTAATATCAATTTGTAATATATTATGTTGAATTGTCATATATCGATTTATAACATATTATGTGTTTTCTAGTGTTGATTTGTGAGATATTGTTTTTTTTGTTAATATCAATTTATAATATATTGTGTTGAATTGTTGTATATCATTTTGTAAGATATTATGTATTTTTTAGTGTCGATTTATGAGATATTATTTTGTTTGTTAATATCGATTTGTAATATATTATGTTGAATTATCGTATATTGATTTGTAAGATGTTATGTGTTTTCTAGTGTCGATATGTGAGATATTGTTGTGTTTGTTAATATTGATTTGTAATATATTATGGTGAATTATCGTATATTGATTTGTATGATGTTATGTTGAATTGCCGTATATCGATTTGTAAGATATTATATGTTTTCTAATGTCAAATTTTATGAAATATTGTTTTGTTTGTTAATATCGATTTGTAAGCTATTATGTTGAATTGCCGTATATCGATTTGTAATATATTATGCTCAATTATTGTATATTGATTTGTAAGATATTATGTGTTTTCTAGTGTCACGTTTTATGATATTTGTATTATAACTTCTATTATAGAATTACAACAAATAATTAAAATATTACAACAAAGAATTATAGATTTACAACAAAGAATTATAGAATTACAACAAAGAATTATCGATTTACAACAAAGAATTATAGAATTACAACAAAGAATTATAAAATGTTAAACATTACAACGATTTACACTAATGAAAGTTAAATGCTATAATTATTTTGTAACTGAATAATCCACACGTGATTCTTGTGTTGTGTTGCTCACTTTTGAATGGAACTGAGTCTGTCATTAAAAAGAACAATATCAGGCACTACATTAAGTTCAACAAAAAATGCAAACATCCTCCCAAAATTGTTACATATCAAAAGACTTGTCAAACTCATGCCATTGTTTCACTCAAACATGTCGAGGGGATTACAGGTTTTAACGTTGTAATGCACGTATGTAGGGTATTGCTCTATGTTGGAAATTACACAACTTAGATATTGATAAGTTGCACGTAATACAATTTACATGGGAAGCAATATACTATATTACATACATGTTCATGCGAAGGGCTTGGTTTCTTAGGGGTTGGTTGTTTCTTACACATTTTCTTGCAAACCAATTCCAGTGCACCTTTTGTCCGCCGACGACTGCGATTAGAGGTATGTTTCCTTTTAATACCCTTCGCTAGGTGAATATTTCCATCATAATCTACAAGGTTTACTCCTGACTTGTCGAAGATGATGTTGACGCTTCGACACAACTTATCATAAGGGTCAAGGAAAGCGTGATTTTTACCTACGTTGTTCAATCCCGTTTTCTTAATTTGGTCTTCATGAGCTGCAACAGACTCATGGTGAATTAATTGTATTTTTTTAAGTAATTTTCTTGACACTTTTCTCATACATACATAGGCTTCTTCACTTTTTGATGCCAAATCTGCAACATCCATAAGTGACCTACATAGTTGTTGGTAACGGAAGGCTATGTGGCACTTCTCATCAACACCAGATGGACTAACATTATTTGTATCCAGCAGTTCAATCTTTGATTGTCTTGTCCATCTTCGTATTATATATGACTCAGGTATTTCTTGTATCTTCTCTTGATTAAGTGCCTTTAATGCATGACGACATGAAATACCTTTGAATTCAAACATTTTGCACGTACATTCAATTATTTCGTTATCAACATTATATATAAGATGTGCTTCTTTCTTTTTTTGATTGCTCTTCACCCTCCCATACAATATGGTATTTGTGCATAATCCCATATTGCATACGTCCGTCTATGTTGCAATTCATGACCTGTATAACCTCTTTCTTAATCCATTCAAATACAGTTAGTGTATACAAATCTGCAGGTCGCATCAATATTTTCATGTCCAAAGTTACAGGGCGGGTGTTGAAGCATTTCACATCTTGTTCAAGCTCATTCTGTCTAAGACTGTCTACAAATAATTCATATTGTTCCATGAAGCAAAACATTGTTAAACATGAATACAAGGTTTTTTTCAGTGTGACATGCATAGATTATGCTCTTTGTGTACTTATTATACCTGCACAAAAGTATTGTCTTCCATATGCCAATGCTCATTTCTCTTTGTCTGTATATAAATTTTATAACTACACACAGTCTTCAAGGTCGTGCATCTGAATCATTTGCTCCTAATCAGACAGAAAAGTGACATTGTCCATGTTTTCAAGTACACACTTTCTAAACTTTTTATCAAACCCTGTCTTCTGATTAAAAATGTGTCCTATGTTCTTTGCTGCATTTTGAAAGATATGCCACAAACATAGGCGATAATGTGCATATGGCCATACATAAGACATTGCAGCCGCAATTGCATGATCACCATCTGTAAGTACAGCTCCAGGGTGCTTCTTATTCATTGACCATGTAAATACTTTGAATAACCACTCAAAGGTTTCCTTGGTTTGGTCATACAAAAAAGCGCCGCCTAATATGCAACTCCGTGAGTGATGGTTTACTTTGACAAACTGCGCAAATGGCCACTGTTCCGTATTAATCCTCAGTGTCGTATAAAAAACAAGCATGTCATTGAAACATTCATAATCTACTATTGACTTTGAATCTGCTCAAAACATATTCACAACATACCCATCTTCATTCAGTTGCATTGCACTAAGGAAACCAAGGTCATTGCTTGAATTCTTTTATAGGTAATCAACCAAAGAACATATTCCTCCATTCTTCATGTTGTCTCACCCCTTCCTTCTCAAATAGTTTCTTAGATCCATAGGTGTGAATGGTAAATTCTTGCGACCACCTTCTATGCACGCACACAAATTGTATGTCTTCCTTGGTGCAATGTCGGCGCTATCAGCTATTTCAGCAATTGCAGCATGCACTTTAGTTACTTGACGATGTGACCTTAACATAGAAGTCATAAATGAATGGGTTGATTCATGGTTATGATCATTGATTAAAGTACGAACTACATATTTTCCATTCGGAAGTCTTCTTAACACCATTCTCGTTGGACAACCACATCTTAAATTTGGCTTGCTCATTGTTGGATTTTCACCCTTGCTTAGAACAAACATATGTCTTTTCTCACCACGACACCCTATGCATTTTTTGCCCAATAATACCTTCTAACACTGAAGCCAAGTTTTAAGGCATAATCATTGTAAGATCTGTATGCAGTTTCCTAATTATTAAACTGCATTCTCTTTACGGGAACAAAGTCAAGTGTACTATCATGTTGACTTGAGGTGCCTCCACCTTTGTCAAATGCACTGTCATGATCGTCTACCTCATTATCAAATTGCATTTCGTCTGCTGGAATATCATTATCGAATTGCATTTCGTCTGCTGGAATATTCAAGTCTAGAGTGAATCTAATGCCTGCACCGTTCTTATCATGTGCATTATTAGTGCATAATTCACCGTAACTAGTTGATATGCTCAACACTGTCATAAGCAAAATATCAATTTGCGTTAGCCAACACATACGTTTATTACAATTTATTCAAGATGCATATAACAACGGCTACTGATTAGTTAAGCAAGTCAAAGAAACGATTGAAAGAATCACAACATCAAAGCAACAACATAATATATTACAAATTCAGCATAATATATTATAAACCGATATTAACAACTGTTTACCATATCTCACAAATTGACACTAGAAAACACATAATATCTTACAAATCGATATACGATAATTCAACATAATATATTATAAATCGATATTAACAAACAAAACGATATCTCCCAAACCGACAATGAAAAACACATAACATCTTACAAATCGATATACAGAAATTCAACATAATATATTACAAATCAAGATTAACAACCAAAACAATATCTCATAAATCGATATTAGAAAATATATAATATCTTACAAATCGATATACGATAATTCAGCATAATATATTATAAATTGATATTAACAAATAAAACAATAGCTCACAAATCGATACTAGAAAACACATAACATCTTACAAAATGATATATGACGATTCAGCATAATATATTACAAATCGATATTAACAATCAAAACAATATCTCACAAATCGACACTAGAAAACACATAACATCTAATGACACTTGTTGGAATGTTTGTGTGCCATTATTTTTTTCCATACTGCCTAAGGAAAACAAAGAAAAAGAGATGACTGTCAAAAGTGATGGCTGACAAATACCTCTATGACGCCCACTAATGATCAAGCCAGTCGTTCAATTTATAGTGATCTCGATGAGGTAGGAACGAACCCGAGAATATTTTCTATCTAACACAAGACAGGAACGAGAAGGCGACCATGTGTTATAACACAAGCTAAAAACAAAGGCGAAACATGCAAATCTATTTACGAGGAGTGAGAGGACATTTTTGTCCAACACATATCTATCTTACGGGAGAACATTTTCGTCACAAGCATATCTACCTTTTTTATATGTTATTTTATTATAAAGTCATCATGGGCATCATTAGCATATGAATTATCACGGGTCCCAAGATATTCCTCTTGTGAAGATGATCCTTACGACATTGGCCCACAAACAAAGTCTAATTGATTTGACGAGCTGGAGTTGACATTTTCTGCCAACACTACCAATAACCATTTTCTATGCGCTCCCAAACAAGTTTCCATGCTATGGATTTTACAGTTTGGCTCAGATGACTTCGGACGGTCGGTTCTCAAACAAAGTCTAATGGTTCGCACCCCATGCTACCAGTTTTCAAACAGACACCACCAGGAACTTTTTGCCAAATACATTAACTCCTATCCCAGTTCTTAGATTCCAAACGGGCCCTAAGACATTGTCTAGCTACTTCACACTTCACACTTCGTCCCTCGCATCCACTTCTTGCTCTGGTAACTATGGATTGAACCACGCTAGGCCTAAGCAAACCGAGTCAAGCTAGACCTAGACCGCGTTGACTTGCTCCGCTTAGGATGCGTCACTGACTCAAACCCCGAGCCAGACCCACCAACAACCAAGAACCGTGCCAATCCGACTCGGTTTTATCCGATTCGTAAAAAAATCCGACTCTATCTCTATTTGAGTCTCAGAAAAAATATCCGATTCTATAAGCATTTGCCAGAATTTGGTAGTCCGTAATTGGTCGCGTCTGGAGTTCACTTGCCACTTCGCTTTCTATTCTCTCCCTCGTTGGCCTTACACCTTCGAGCGATCGTCTAGGGTTTACTGATTCATACCTCATTTCCTCATTTAGAGTCGTTTGTTTACTTCTCCATCGAGAGATTGATCTTGGGCAATCGATATATATCTCGATTTTGCTATTTTTTGGGGAATTTCTGGGAAATAGATGGATTTTTCGGAGCAGGATTTGGATTTGTTCGGGGAAGAGTCCGAGCGTGAGAACGGGGGAGGCGAAGAGAGCCAGTCGTCGTCGTCGTCGTCGTCATCGTCATCGTCGTCTTCCTCGTCTTCTTCTTCATCTGGTGGCAGAGAAGAATCCGGGAGCGGCGAGAGCAGCACCGGTGGGAGCGAGAGCGAAGGTGAGGGTGAAAAAGATGGGGATAGAGATAAGGGGAGCAGAGGTGGTGAAGAAGACGAAGAAGGAGAAGAAGAAGAAGAAGAAGAAAAAGAGGAAGAAGAAGAAGAAGAAGAGGGAAAGGATCTCTTCGGTTCGGACAATCAGGAGTATTGTGGAACGCAGGCGACGAGCCCGTTTCCGGTGCCAAGTAACTATATCTCTCCTTCTCTGAGTGGTCTTTATTGATATCCAATATGGGTTGTGGTTATTTATTTTCTTCCTCTTCATCCGTGCAAGTTTTTCTGGTTTCTTGTTGCAAATTTTAGTTAGGTTATTGATTAGTTTAGTTGTTGCACGTTTTTGTGTTTTTGATAGTTCCATGACAAATTAGGGTTTTCTCTAAAGTTGATGCCACCATCATCGTGATTGTGCTTTTCTGTTTTTACAACCAAAAAGTGAGAACAACAAATGTGGTATATGAAGAGCAAGTTCAGTACTTCAGTGCAATGTTTCACGAGCCAATTTACTGTGTTTTTTTTTAAAGGAGTTGCATCAGTGGAAACTGGATTCTTGGAGTTGTTCTTTGATTCCTCAAATGGAAATAAACTACTAATGGGGAAAGTAACTGAGACTTCTCACCAGTATTGAGTGTTGATTATAAGTTTATGAAGAAAGACTTTCGTCTAGACCTTCAGAAATGGCGTCCTCACCTAAGTGAGGTTGTAGGATATGTTTTGACTAAGGGAAACAATAATGATATTCAGCAATGAAAATGGTGTTAAATTGCAGTGGGTAAATCCGGGTTATTGCGTTGAGGGAAATGGGAGAACCTGAAAGGTGCCTCAAACTGTAAGGAGCAATGCATGCTTTCTTAACCCTTAAACTCGCTCTTGAAAAGATTAAATCATGGTTGGCATTCTCGGAATTCAGTATCGGATCAGTTGCTTGTGACTTGGCTACTCGGGCGAGTCAACTCGGTGTAGGTCAAGGTTTTCCATTAATTTTTTAAAATTAATTCATAAACATATAAATTATAAATCCATCCTACAAAAATTAAATAGCCTAAGGTCCAAACTGATCATTAAGATAAAAAAGAACAAAATTTGCTAACTTTCTTTGAAAAATTCAACACAAAAAACTTACATTAAACATTTATATTGATGGTCCTAAACTAACATTAATCCCTCTTTGCAGAACCACAAAATAAAAGAAGTGGACTAGCAGAGGTCAAAAAATAAAATTAATGATCACAAGTGAACATCTATAAGGTAAAAAATGTGGTGATGAGTGACTTGTACAAAAATGCCCACAAAGAGAACAAAATGAAAGGGAAAAAACAACAAAGAGAACAAAATCAAAGGAAAAAATCAATGAAGAACTCCTTGATGTTGGATTTGAGTATATAATAGTGCGATTGAGACCCCAAGCGGGATTAAAAGGAGGTGCAGAGAAGCATGCCACAAATGAAAGTCAAACTAGAACCCAAGCATGGACACTACTCAAAGAGGGCAAGAATCAGGTGTGTGTGAGAGAGAGAGAGAGAGAGAGAGAGAGAGAGAGAGAGAGAGAGAGAGAGAGAGAGAGAGAGAGCATTGTCTACCTGATTTTATGCCTTTGTTGATGGCTCCCTTGGGCCTTGACTCGCCGAAAGTTTCCACCCGCCACTGGTAGTATGGTGGTGGGTTGAACATTTGGGGGAGAGAGGCTCAGAAGGGTTGGGGTTGAGTAGGGATTGAAGGCAAGAGGACTAGGGTCGAAAACCTACTGTTTTTTCTTAAAAACCTCATATTATAACTTGAATCAGCTGAATTGTACTGGCCCCTAGTCAGGCTAGGCGTCAGGAAAACTAGGAATCGATCATATTCCTAGTTTTCTAAAAAAAAGGTACCTTTTTCCGATTAGGCACCAACTAGGCGCCGACTAGGTGCCTAGTTGGTGCCTAATCCGTCCTTGGCTAGGTGCAAGGGCAGTACCTTTTTTCTTTACCATAACACGGGGGAGGGTTATAAACCCTTCTCTCTCTCTCTCGCAGGCCGTCGCCCTTGCCCACCCGCCAACATTGCCCCCCGCCGCTTCCCTCGCCCGCCACCGTCTCCCTCCACCTCTAGCTACACATTCTCTCCCCCTTCCTCCGCCTCTTCTTCTTCTTCTTCTTCTCCTCTCTCTCTCTTTCTTTCTCCCCCTTCGCTGCCTCTTCTTCTCCTCTCTCTTTCTCTCTCCCCCCTCCTTTGTCTCTTCTTCTTTTCTCCCCCTTCTTCTTCTTCTTCTCCTCTCTCTCTTTCTCTCTCCCCCTTCCTCTTCTTCTTCTTCTCTTCTCTCTCTTTGTCTCTCTTTCTCTCTCCCCCTTCCGCCGCCTCTTCTTCTTCTTCTCTCTCTCTTTCTCTCTCCCCCCTTCCTCCACCTCTTCTTCTTCTTCTTCTCTCTCTCTCTCTCTCCCCCCTTTTTGCCTTTTCTTCTTCTACTACTTCTCTCCCCCTTCCTCTGCCTCTTCTTCTCTTTCTCTCTCCCCCTTCCTCTTCTTCTTCTTCTTATAGATCAAGTGTCATTGAGGCTTTTATCACCTTCTCTTTGTGAGGTTTTTTCTTTTGTTCAATTTTGTATGTATTGTTGTTTCTGACAAGGGTTCTATTGAGCATACTACTCTGCCTATTCTTCTTGGATTATTGTTTAAGCTTGTTCTGTTATGTGGAAAATTAATTGTTGTTCTCTATTTCATATTTTCTATATCAATTATAGTAATCAAATGCATATTTTTCTATATCAATTATAGTAATCAAATGCATATTTTTCATGAACCACATGTTAATGTGTTTCTTTCTCTCTGCTGCATATGCAATTTTATTATTCTTTTTATGCGAATGTGCAGATGGATTCACCAATCTCAACTTGAGTTTTCCTAATGCCACACACATATAATGGGATTCTTTGATTCTAATATATTTTAAGTTCTTTGATGTAATGAAATACGCGAAAGCACAAAACACTAACCACCAAGGGCTTACAAGATCACACTTACACGTGCACATGCACAAGTTTGAAAAGAAGGATATGGGAGATCTACGATATTTCCTTGTGGTGGAAGTCGACAAGACATGCGATATTCTTACTCTCACTCAACACAAGTACACAGTGGATATTCTCAGTAGAGCGGGTATGATGAATTGCAAACCCTTGGCAACCTCAAGTGTCATACATCAGAAACTGAGCTCTAAAGAGGTAGACTTATATGAAGATCCTACTCGATACCGCAACATAGTAGGTATGTTACAATACCTAACATTCACTCGACCTGACATAGTGTATTCAGTCAATCAGGTATCTCAATTTATGCATGGCCTCATACATCACATATGAAGGCAGTTAAGAGAATACTAAGATATCTGAAAGGTACTATCGGCGATGAACTCGTATACAGAAAAAGTGGGCTGAATCAAGGTGCACATGAGATTATTATTTATGTTGACGCTGATTGGGCAGGGAATCCTGATGAACGTCGATCGATATTTGGTTATTGCAGTTTTCTTAGGTCAAACCTAGTTTCTTAGAGCAGTAGAAAGCAGAAAGCCATAGCTAGATTGAGCACAGAGGCCGAATACAGATCGATGGTTGCCGCGACTGCAGAGGCTACATGGATAAGACATCTCCTCACAGAGATAGGAGAATCGATTGCTCGATCACTCTTACTATGTGACAACCAAAGTGCTATCAATATGTCCTTCAATCCTATTTATCATAATCGGGCAAAACATATTGAGATAGACCAACATTTTGTAAGGCAAAAGGTCGAAGAAAAAAAGATTGAGCCCAATTTTGTCCGAACAGAAGAGCAAGTTGCAGACATATTCACAAAAGGATTAACAAAGGACATGTTTTGGATGTTAAAAGGCAAGTTGTTCATGTACAACTTGGGGGAGGGTGAAAAGAAGTCATTTACGGATCTGGATTCAATCCAAACCTGTATCCATATAAGCCGTGTTATGTTGTAATTATAGCCGTTCATTAAAGGGTATTTTTGTACCCTAATTTTTTGTAATCACTTTATATACGTATTATTGAATAGATCAATCACGTATGAACGATTTCAGCCATGACCTTCTGCAGCCCTTTTTCTCTATCACTTGTTTTCCTTCTTGCGCAGGTAAATCTGGAGTTCATCTTCTAACAAAGTTCACTATGGAATTAAACAAAAGCCAATAAGGCAATAACAAGAGTGTAAAAATATAGGATATTATTCATCAAATGCTTAACACAAGCATTAAAGAACAAGGGGGGTTTTAACCCCTATTTATACACAAAGAAGCCCATGTTGGAGGGGCTATTGGGAGCTCCCAAGTGTCATATTTATGACTGTTGGTCACCCCCAATGACTCTTTGGGCCAATGCCCAAAGAGTCCCTAGTCTTTTAATAAAAATAAAAATAAAAATAAAAATAAAAATAAAAATAAAAAATAAAAATAAAAAATAAAAAATACTAAAACTATTATTCCTAGTGGATATTTTAAAAAAGACCAAAATACCTCTCACTTGAAAAGAAAATTATATACATATAATTTAACATTTCCCCTCAAACTTACAGTGTAAATATCGAAAGTTTGTTCAGAAGGAACAAAAAACGTGGAGCAACAAGAGCTTTAGTAAAGAAGTCCGCAAACTGAAATTCATAGATGACGTAAGGCAACTCAATAATTCCTCTCAAGAATTCTTCACGAACATAGTGACAGTCATTTTCGATGTGCTTGGTGCGCTCATGGAAGGTGTGGTTGTTGGCAATATAAATTGCATTTTTGTTGTCACAACACATCTTCGAGGGTTTGGAGCTGTCAATACCCATATCTCTGAGAAAACTTCTTAGCCATACAAGTTTCATAGTTGTTGTTGTTGCTATACCTCTGTTTTCAGCTTCAGTAGAAGATAATGAGACCTGTTGCTTTTTGCATTTCCAGGCAATCAGTGAATCTCTTAGAAAAATACATAAACCTGTAGTGAATATTCTATCATTTGGATTTTGTCCCCAATCAACATCAGTATAAGCAAGTAAATCTAAAGACGAGGATGAGGATAGAAGGAGCCCTTTAGTTATGGTGTTCTTGACATATCTGATGATCCTTAGAACAACACTTATATGCACAGTAGTTGGAGCATATTGAAATTGACTGGCAGAGTGAATTACATGTGCTATATCTGATCTGGTGATAGACAGATAAGTGAGAGGCCCAATTAACTGTTGGTAAGGTTTGAGATCTTCGAGAAGAGTCCCATCTTCAAGTCTTAATTTAACATTCACCACTTAAAGGAGTTTCTACTTTCTTATCATCTAAATTTTAGATTTAGCACATACATCTGCAACAAGTTTTATTTGAGAAAGTATGTACCCTCTCGAGGAATAAGCAACTTCAATTCCTAAAAAATATTTTAAGAAACCTAAGTCAACCATATCAAAATTTTCTTTCAAAACGTTTTTAACATTACTAACATCGTGTTTGTCATTTTCTGTTATTATCATATCATCTACGCAAAGTAGAAGGATAACAATGTTGGTACCTATACTTTTGACAAAAAGAGTAGTGTAGTGTAACATGAATGAAAGCTTAAATTAATCATAACATTACTGAATCTATCATACTAGGCCTTAGGAGTATGTTTAAGATCATACAAAGCTTTTAAAAGTTTAAGTTATTTTCTTTTTTCAATAGCAAATCCCAACGGAGGATCCATGTAAACTTCTTCATTTAGTTTTTCATTAAGAAAGACATTTTTAACATCTAATTGATATATAGGCCATTTTTTAGTTGATGCAACAACTATTAGAGTCCTAACACTAGTCATTCTAGCTACGGGTGCAAAAGTTTTCTCATAGTCAATTCCGTATTTTGGGAGCCTAATGTTATTAGGCAAGTCCTATAATTAGGAGATAGTGACTCATAGGAGAGAAACCTATTTGGTGGAATATGCACTCTACTGGACCTTCTAAGTGAAGTCTCTTCTATAGGTTCACTATAACAAACAAATTTTTCTAAGGCACTACTAGGATTGTTTTGCTCACGCCGGGTATAAACATGAATATTTTTATTAGAACTACTAATGATTTCAATCACTACTAGGTGATGTCCTAATATTGGGATCTTCATAAATGTTATCATCTACATTTTCACGATGACTCCAAAAATCATCATTAGCGTTTATATCTTCTTTTGGAGAGAGATCATATAAAAACATATAGTCTATTTTCTCTTTCTTATTATTGTCTTCAAAACCATTTTCATCTTCCAAGAATGTCACATCTTTAGAAATTTAAAGTTTATTATTTTTAAAATCATAGCATCTATATCCTTTTTGATTTTTGCCATACCCGATGAAAACACATTCAATATCTTTAGAGGATAACTTGTCTCTTTTATGTAAAAACACAAAACATTTGCAACCAAAAATACGCAAACGATTGAAATCTGATGTTATCTTGAGTAATTTCTCATAAGGAGAAACATTTTTTAAAATGGATGAAGGCATTATATTTATCAAATAAGTGGATGTTAAAATGACATCAACTCAAAAACTTTTGGGAATATTTTTTTGAAATAAGTAGAGTTCTAGTGGTTTCTATTATGTATCTATATTTCCTTTCTGCTAGTCCATTCTGTTGAGGCATTTTAGGACAAGCTCTTTGATGGCAAATCTTATTTTGTTTTAAATAATTTTAAAATTCATTGGATAGATATTCACTGCTCGAATCAGACCTAAGAGTAGATATATTGCTTTGAAATTGATTTTCAACTTTGATGTGAAGTTCTTTAAAGAAAAAAAAGTTAATTTAAAATTAAGAAAATAAATTCACACATATCTAGTAAAGTTATCAATAAAAGTAACATAATATGAATAACCACCTTTGGATATGATCAGAGAAAGACCCCATACATCCGAATGCACCAATTCAAAGGATTTTATGGAAACAAAGGTTCTATTTGGAAATAGGATAAATTTCATTTTTCCAATGATACAATCTTTGCATTTCATATCTTTTTCATTATAATTTTTTTCACCAAAAGGAAAAATATACATTTTAGAGTAGCTTGAATGTCTAAGTCTTTCATGCCAAGTTTCAATACCCTTATCTTGGACATAGTTACAAAAAAAATTTAGAGGAAGAGACAAAGAGTCTATAAAGTAAAGATCTTCCTTCCTATTGCCTTGCCCAATCCGTTTCTCGAACTGGAGATCTTGCACAACATGACCCTTAGATGAAAAGATATTTCAGATCCATGGTCGGCAATTTGAGAGATCGAAAAAAGATTTAGATTTAATTTGGGGACAACCCTAACTTTTATAACTAGAAAATTTTAAAAGTTTTTAAAAGTTCCTATACTTTTGATTTCCAAAGAGGTTCCATTAGCGGTAGAAACATATGACAAGTTTGAATTGGTGTATATATCGGATAAAGTGTTCTCATGAGGGATCATATGAAAAGATGCTTTCGAATCTAGAATCCAAGAATACGTACTGGGTGAAAAGGAAGAGGCAATGGCGGTACTTGATGTAGATGAGGTGACTTTGAAAATTTGTTGAAGCGCCATGAAAATTTGACAAAGTATCTTTAAGATCACCCTCACTTTTGCTTTCTTCATTATTCTTGTGAGTAGATTCTTCAACGGAAGCAACTTTATAATTGAAGGTTTCATTCAACTTAGGACAAGTGGGTTTAATGTGCCCCGACTCATTATAATGATGACTTAATTATTTTTCTTCCACTACTATAGTTATTATTATTACTATAGTTGTTTTGCCTCCCAAAGTGCAGAGGCTTATAAGTATTAATATTGTAACCGGGTTTAGATACCGCTAATACTTCATCACAACTTTTACTCATTTAAAGATGCATTTCTTCTTGGACAATTTCGGCAATAACATCTTCAAGAGGGAGATGAGTAAATCTATGTAGAAGAGAAGATCTAACTTGTTCAAATTCGGGACAAAGACCATACAAAAATTGAAAGAATTTCTCTTGTTCTATTTGTTTTGCCTAAGTTCCACATCTTTAATGACAACCCAGTTAGGCTTCAAAAGTGCAAGTTCATCCCATAGGTGAAAATCTTGGATACTTAAGTTCCCTTGCTTGGTAGTCCTAACTTTTTCTTGCAAAAAATATGCACTTGCAAGATTCTTTTGGGTATACATACCCTTAATGAAAAACCAAACTTGATTTGTTTTTCGAAATTTAGTAATATTATCACATACCTTAAGTTTGACATTGTTCATGAACCATGCAAGAATTTTTGCATGGTTGCTCTCCCAATCTTCCATTTGCTTATGATGATCCTCAATGGCCTTGACACAATCATTTCCTTCTAGAGCCTTCTCTTTTCGTCTTTCTAGTTTGGTGAACTTGAGTTGAGGTTTAGGGATTGTGCCTATCATATAACCTCAAAGCTTCTTTCCCCTTGAGATTATTTGTGAGATTCTTCACTAGAGCCTGTTTTGTGAGAAAGAGAAAAGAAGAGGAAAATAGGGGCTGCGACCGTGACCTAGAACCTGTATTTAAAGTTTTAACATACAATATGGGTCCGAGTCTGTTATAATATCCAGACCCGGTACATGGTACATTCGGTAACATGTGATATACAAAATACTACTTTTTCACCTCCCCTCAAGTTGATCACGATTTTGAACCATGAACAACTTGCCTTTAAGCATCCAAAACTGATCTTTTGTTAAGCCCTTTGTTAATATGTCTACTAGTCTTTCAGTATTAACAAATTCAGGTTCGATCTCTTTTTCTTCAACTTTTTGTCTTACAAAATGCTGGTCGATTTCAATATGCTTGGCGCGACTGTGATGTACTGGATTAAATGGCATGTTGAGAGCACTTTGATTGTCACACAACAAGGTAGACCGAGAGATCGTTTCTCCCACTTCAATCAGTAAATGCCTGACCTATGTGACTTCGGCAGTAGCGACAACCATGGATCTATACTCGGCCTCAATGCTTGATCTAACGACGACCTTTTGTTTTCTACTACTCTAAGAAACTAAGTTTTTTCCAATGAAGACACAATATCCTGATGTAGACCTTCGTTCATCTAGATCCCCTGCCCAGTCTACATCACAATATACAGTAAACTCACGCATATCCTTGCTAGACGATTTTGGAGAATATATCAACCCATCCCCAATTGTTACTTTCAGATATCTGAGTATCCTCTTAATCGCCTCCATATGTCCAGTACGTGATGCGTGCATAAACTGAGACACTTGATTGACTGAATAAACAATATCAGGTCGAATGAATGTGAGATACTGTAACATCCCTATTAGACTGCGATACCTGGTGGGATCCTCACACAAGTCTCCATCATGAGTGCTTAATTTTTGGTGGAGCACACTTGGAGTTCCTAGAGGTTTGCAGTCTTTCATACCTGCCTTGCCGAGGACGTCTATCGTATACTTGTGCTGAGTGACAGTCAAGCGATCATCCCGGCTATCGACTTCTACCCCAAGGAAATAACGTAAGGCACCAAGATCTTTCATTTTGAACCTCTGACCTAATAGTTTTTTCACTTCTTTGATGTGATCTCCAGAGTTTCCTGTGACGACAATATCATCCACATAGATTCGTAATAGGGTGATCACATTCTGCATTTTAAAAATGAATAATGAGTGATCCAGTAGAGAGCGTGAAAATCCATGCTTTTGAATCTCAAGTGAGAAACTGTCAAACCAAGAACGAGATGCTTGTTTTAGGCCATATATAACTCTTTTTAGCCTGCATACATGTGTTTAACAATCTTGCTCGTGATATCCAGGTGGTTGTTCCATGTAAACTTCCTCCTTCAAGTCCCCGTGCAAGAATGCATTTTTTACATCAAGTTGACTCAGCTTCCATTCATGTTCAACAGCCAAGGAAAGAATAATGCGAATCGTTCCCATTCTCACCACTGTCCGCACTTGTGGAGGGGTGACAACCAATTTTCCTCCAACGGTTGGGTTACATCAAAGATATGCTTTTAGCCCTTTCCTATTTGCTATAGTGATGGATGAGCTTATGAGATCAATTCAAGAAAATGTGCCGTGGTGTATGTTGTTTGCTGATGATATTGTTTTGATTGATGAGTCTAGAGCTGTGGTTAATGCTAAGTTAGAATTATGGAGCCAGACATTGGAAGCAAGAGGTTTAAGTTGAGTAAGAATAAGACAAAATATATGGAATGTCGGTTTAGTAAGCAACGAAGTAGTGATGGGAGTGTAGTGAAGCTTGGTGAGCAAGAAATACCGGTGGATGATTGTTTCAAATATTTGTGATCTATCATTCAAAAGTATGAAGAAATTGATGGAGATGTAAATCATAGGATAAAGGTTGGGTGGATGAAATGGAAAAGTGCAACTGGAGTGTTGTGCGATTGTAGAATGCCATTGCGGTTGAAGGAAAAGTTTTATAGGATGACTATTAGGCCCGCTTTACTATATAATACAGAATGTTGGGCAGCCAAGAGACATCATATTCAAAAAATGAGTGTAGCTGAGATGCGTATGCTTAGATGGATGTGTGGAAATACAATAAAAGATAAGATTTTGAAAATAAGATGAGAGAGAATCGTTTATGGTGTTTGGACATATTCGGCGAAGGCCTAATGATGTTCCAGTTAGAAGGATGGAGAAATGAGAAAATATATTAGTTAAAAGAGGTCGGGGTAGGCCTAGGAAGACTTGGATGGAGATGATAAGAAAGGATATGAATGCTTTGAATTATCGAGGACATGACATTGGATAAAAATGATTGGAGGAGAAGGATTCATGTGGAAGACCTTGAATGATTTTCTTTGTTGGTTCATATCGCCGACCCCAATTGTTTTGGGATGAAGGCGTAGTAGTTGTTGTTGTTGTTCCCATTCTCACCACTAGACTAAAGGTCTCATCATAGTCTTGCCCTGCTTCTTGGGTGAACCCTTTTACCACCAGTCTTGCCTTGTATCGTTCAATGGTCCCATCTGGTTTATACTTTATTTTGTAGACCCATTTGCATCCGACAACATTTTTGCCAGGTGGTCTGGGAACAATTTCCTAGGTTCCACATTCATGCAAGGCTTGCATTTCATCATTCATGGCTTCTACCCATTTGGTAGAAGTGGCTGCCTGATAGTACATAATAGGTTCATCTTCCTTATTAGGGAAGTTAAAAAGAGCTGAAAATCCAAGGAGAAGTTATTATAGCTAACCCACCGATCAATAGGATGTCGCATGCGATTGGATCTTCTGACCTCAAGAATATGAAAGGAAGTAGGTGCAACTGCTGGGGCGTGATTTAAAAGACTTGACGCGGTCGTTCTTTATCTAGTATAGGAAATGCCCTTGTATCTGCCCGGTACCGATGATGGTACTTCTTCCCCATTCTGTGATCTTGATGCACCAATGGTCTCAAACCTTTCTTCTTCCAGCTGCACACAGTCTGAAGAACAAACTTCATTGGGACTAGCAAAAAGTTCTGAGTTCAGCCAAGGATAATAAACTTCAGTTATGGTAGAAAGAATATCCGCTGTGCCAGCTTTGTGATCAAAATTTGTTCATCGAAGACAACATTTTTTGAGATTCTGATACGTCTGTTAGCGGGATCATAACACCTATATCCTTTGTAGTCGTTTGCATATCCCACAAATCTACACTTCTGAGCCTTATCCTGAAACCTGTTTTTCAGGGACCGATCAATGTGCACATAATAAACACATCCGAAGGCACATAAATCATGATAACTAGGATGAACCCCAAAAAGACAGTAATAAGGAGACTTATTTTCCAAAACAACCATAGGTAATCTATTTATCACATGTACGACAAAATGAAAAGCTTCTGTCCACAGATTGATGGGAAGATCACTGTCATGGAGCATACTCGTTGCACTTTCGACAATATGTCTGTGTTTTCGCTCATCAATCCCATTTTGTTGAGGTGTGTGTGGACAAAATACCCTTCTTCCTATCCCATTATTTTGAAGAAAAGAAATAAAGTCACTAGATGAGAACTCCCCTCCTCCATCACATTGGAAAAAATGTATGGAAAATGTATGGACTCAGAGAATTGATTTTTTACTAAGGAAAGAAAGTTTTGAAACAAAAGAAAAACTTTCAACTTATTTTTTATGAAATATATCCAGGTGTATCGAGAGTAGCTATCAACAAAAAATAAGTAGTATCTGCTTCCAGATCCAGAGGCAACTGAGGCAGGTCCTCATACATCAGAACACATTATCTCAAAAGGCTTTGAAGCTCTCTTATTAACAAAGTGAAAAGACAATACATGACTTTTGCATAAAAGACAACTGTAACACTTTTGACTTTTCTCATCCACATTGAGACTTTCTTTTGGAATGAGATTATTAGAAACAAGTTTCTCAATAAAATGACTCCTACAATGTCCTAACCGACTGTGCTATAGGAAAGGCTTATTACATTCAGAAATACTAAAAACATTTGCTGAAGAGAAAGAACACGACTCTAATGAAGTCTTCAAATTCAGATGAGTAGAGCGGATGAGATGACATGGAGCTTCTTGAAAGACATACATATTGCCTTGTCTGTTTCTTTCAACTAATGTTTCTCTCGTGCGAAGGTCTTTGACCTGCACAGAGAAGGGAGTGAATTCGACTGAAGCATGATTATCATCAACAAGTTTAGAAACAAAGACAATATTTTTCTTGTTATTGGAAGCATGAAGGACATCAGAAAGTTCAAGAGTAGAATGTGACATGGGAATGACAGATTTTCCAACGTGAGAAACAGGATGGTAGGATCCATCTCCAGTGACAATCTTACTTTTACCAAAATAAGGAATAGGTTTAAAAAGTTTACCTGCATCACCAGTCACGTGAGTTGCTGCCCCTGAGTCAATGAACCAAGTTCCTTGATCATTCTGCTTTAAATTCAATTCTGACAAGGTGGATATCAACAGATCTCTAATCTCTCTATTGTCTCTGATATTGCTGGACTTTCTTTTTTGTTCTGTCTGTGGAGTCTTTCCTTTATTTTTAGGATTGTGCCAACAATTCGCCTTGATATGCCCCCTTTTGTTACAAAGAAAGCAAGTGGGGATAGATCTTTGTCCCTGAGCATGGGTCGACATATTTGGAGTGGGAAGCAATCCACGTCCTCCGTGTCCACTTCGCCCTTGTCCTCCTCGCCCCCGTCCTCGATCATAGGTCACCCCTGTGGCAAAAACTTCTTAAGAATTTGCATGAGCGTGGGTTTCTTCAGAAAATCCGGATTTTCAGAGTCATTTCATACTGAATTAATTTAGCCCGCAACTCATCAAAAGTAAGAAGAGCAGGCAAGCACAGTAGTGAAGTGGCGATCATATTATAATCGGATCCCAATCCACTCAAAGTTTGTTACACCATATCACTGTCACTCACTGCATATCCTATAACTGCAAGTTGGTCTGTGATAGTCTTCATCTTGTTTAGATATTCCATGATGGTCATGGAGTCTTTTCTCAGCAGCTGAAATTCCCTCTTGAGAAAAACCATCCTCGCCTGTGAAACTTGTGAATACGTCTGAACCAATCTCTCCCAAAATTGCAGGGCTGTACAATTGTCAGGGATTGCAACAAGAACCTCTTGAGACTAGAGGTAATGTATGCAACAACTGATTGGTCTTTCCTTTCTCAGTTGAGATATTCTGCATTTTTGACACACAATTGAAGTTGCCCTTTTATCATCTTTCTCTTCTCTCATAACAAATTCTAGCGGGACTGGAGTGGTTCCATCTAGATGACCTAAGAGACCTTGGCTCCTTATGAAAGGAATGATTTGTCTCTTCCAAATCAAGAAGTTTGAGGTGATTAACTTTTCAGAAACAAGCTGATTGAGGAAACTCGAAGGAAGACTCGATTGAGAAGAATGAGAATCTATAAAAAAAAATTAACAAGGTTATTCACGAAGTGCAAAAAATTTAACAAGGGTATTCAGGAAGAACCCAGTCTATTGCCAGAGAAGTTTGTTGGTCGGCCTTTTTTTTTTTTTGAAGCTGAACAACCTTCAAGAAACTGGCGATCAACGACTGTCAGATTTAAAGAGGAACTAGATCTAAACTTTTCCCTTTTTTTTATTTATAAGGTTTGTGATTGGCGCAATAAGAAGTTCTCACACGCTGAACATAATTTGAAACTAGTTGTGTTTTCAGACAAAACGCAGATGGGTATGATGTGGACAGACAACTGCTATGTGAATATCAGTTGTGACAACGAGAATAAATATACTATAAAGTGGAGACGCTTGATAGAAATAAACTAAGATTGAAATCTGCTGTCAAATATAAAGTCTGGACAGAAAAAAAACTTAATATTTCAGATCTGATGCAACTTCACGCTCAGATCTGAATGTTCCGGTCCAAGTGAAAAGGAGAATGCGCAGAGATGAAGTGCTTCAGATCTGGTGCAAAAACACGACCAGATCTGAATATCCCAGACGAAGAAGAAGATGGGTCGACTTTAGGGATTCACGTGAAACAAGGAATTCATGTGAAACGTGATTTTTCAATACAAGAGTAAGACATGATGATTTTAGGGATTCACGTTATACATGAATCCTCCAGAAAAAAATGAAAGGAGAGATGAGATGAAGAAAACGAAAAGAGAGATGAAGAAAACGAAACCTCAAACCTTTGGTCGCACCTTTTGGAAGCCCCTTCAAACCCTAGCTGGATCTCGGCTCTGATACCATGTGAGATTCTTCACTAGAACCTGTTTTGTGAGAAAGAGAAAAGAAGAGGAGAATAGGGGCTGCGGCTGTCACGATTTCAATAATGAAATCGTGACCTAGAACCTGTATTTAAAGTTTTAACATACAATATGGGTCCGGGTCTGTTATAATATCCAGACCCAGTACATGGTACATTCGGTAACATGTGATATACAAAATACTACTTTTTCATTATTGTCAGCAGAGGCCCACATCATGTAGTTTTTCCCATTGAGTTTGAAGGAGAGGTCGATTTTGGTCTCCATTGGTGAGAAGGAGAGATAGAGGAAGAGAGAAAATGAGAGAACTAGAGCACAAAATTTTAGAAAACTTTGTCATGAACAGAAACGCTTGATAGCAACCTTCCACAAGTCCAAGAGCACAATGGCTCTGATTTCATGTAATGAAATATGCAGAAGCGTAAAACACTAGCTACCAAGCGCTTACAAGATCACACATGCACAAGTCCACTAAGGAACTAAACAAAATCCAATAAGGCAATAACAAGAGTGTAAAAATATAGGATATTGTTCATCAAATGCTTAACACAAACATTAAAGAACAAGGGGTTTCTAACCCCTGTTTATACACAAAGAGTCGTTGGGAGCTCCCAACAACTCTTTGGGCCAATGCCCAAAGAGTTCCTAGTCTTTTAATAAAAGACAAAAAAAGGAAAAATAAAAAATAAAACTACTAAAACTATTATCCCTAGTGGATATTTTATTACAAGAGGAAAAAACCAAAATACCCCTGACTCGAAAAGGAAATTACATACATATAATTTAACACTTTGATTGTTTCATTTATATACATTTTATTCTTTCGTTCTTTCATTTATATACATTTATGTTGGACATGTTTTTTTGATCTTTTGCTTATTGTTGATTGATTTTATGTTGCATACATGTTTGTTACTAATTATAGCAGTTCATTTGCATATTTTTTATATTTTTATATTTTTTAATTAAGGTACTGCCTAGTCTTTTTAGGGGTCCACCGACTAGGCACTGCCTAGCGCTTTTGACTACATAGCCCATGACTCAATGATTCTATTAGTTTTTGGTGCTTTTGTGATCAAATCAATGTGTTGACTCAGCCGAGTCACCCGAGTTTATACATAAATCAGGTGATTTTTAGACTAACAATTTCACCCACTTTTTTCATTCGGATGTGCTCCAATCTGAGATGACTGGGTCGAGTGACGAGTTGACTCGCTGAGAAATCCAACCATGGATTAAATGGTGCCATAAAGTGAGATTGTGGCATCCTAGTATGAATGTTGTTACCAGTTATGCGTTTGTGAAGACTACCAACTAAGAGATGCCTAAATGTGCGCTGCAGTTCTGGAAACAGTGTCAATGAACACCTTAACTAGGGCACTTCTTTATGTTTCTGGCACTGCTAAAGCTTGTTGTCTTCAGTCCTCGATTTGATTGGGAATAAATAGTTAAATGGTGTCAAAGATTAAAATATTGTCTAAACTCACTTCCAAGTTACAATTACATTCCATCTGAGAGAGAAATCTTTAAATCAGATCATTGCAACTTGCAAGAGGTAAGAATCTTGTGGTATTTTTCAATTTAGGATCAAGACAGACCAAGTTTCCCGTCTAGTTAAGTAGACAAAATAAGGAAATGGCAATAATAAGATTTACATAAAAGGTTCTTGCTGGTTGATTACATGCCCTACTTCTAGAATCTATAAACAAAGCAAAACTTTTTTTTATAGAATTTAAACTCTAGATTTACTTGGGTTTGTCTAAATGTTGTTGCTAGAGCAGAAAACAAAAGCAGTGCTGGACATAACTTTTGAATGGCTTCAGGAAGCAGGCAATGCAAAGGAAACAATGTGGGCAAGCATTTGAGAAGCAGAATATCACATGGTTACCATCACATGATATTGTGGAATTACAGTGACAATTGTTGAAATTCTTTTTTTCTTTAACAATGTTGAAGGTTGGAACTCTGATGTTGTCTTCACGTGTACTCATAATTGTGATGTTTCACTTTCTATGCTGTCCAAATTCATGCTTAAATATTGTAATCTTGAAATTTCTGCTTGTTATTTTGTGGGATGTGCATGTATGTGTGTGTGTGTGGAATGTGGACATGTGTCTCACGTGTTTATTTATATGTTTGTGTTGGTTGCTTAAGTACACACATGTATGTACAGTCATGTACTTACATGCACTTGTGCATGGCATTATTGGTAAAGCATTCGAGTCTTATAAAATTGCAGCATGCCCAATAATTCGGCAAGTAAAAAGCCAAAATAGGGGGAGTTTTGGTCGTGGCCACTGGCAATCTGGTCATTCAAATGACGGTGTATTGTCTGCACCCCTCCTTCCTCGGCCTGGATCTTTCCAACAACGGCATAATCGCGGTGGTTTTGGCTTTATAGCAAATGGGCGCTCTGATGCACGCTTTATTTCAGACCTGAAGCTTCCTAAGAGTGAAGAAACTTTGTCTCGGAAGTGTGTTGCATTTCAGGAGGTACATAGAACTCCCAACTTTTGAGGATGAAATTATGCTCTTTTGATTAAGAAGCGCTGTATGACTGATGGTGTGAAACTTGCTCAGCCCTGTGAACTTGCATGTTATAGTCATGATGGTGGAGAAGTCTACTTTGATAATCGATGCCTGGTTAGTAATCCAGCATCTCATGCTGCCATACTTCAGTTATTCATGGTTGTTCAGCATCTGGGCTGTTGTAAGTCATAACATTTGTGTATGCTTGTGCGTCATTACTGAAAGTGTATTCTAGTGTTTCCAATATCTATCTTCTGCATATATTGTGGGTTTTAATTTAATCATGGCTAAATTCATACATTATGTGTGAAAATTTTATCATAATTTATGACAGTTAAGGTTTCTCTTACATTTGATCTTTTGGGTGTTCTGTCAGAGATTATTTAGGCGTGGCATTTTTCAAGATGTTGGAGTTGATCTAAATGCAGGCTTTGATTCATTTATTGATAAAAGAGGTAATTTTTGAATTCCATAGACTGCAGTTTAATCCTAGTTTTGGAAATGTAAGAACCTGATAATGATGAAAGAGTCACATTTTGCAGATAATGAATGCTCATTTTTAAGTTGTTGCAAACATTATTAGAGAATATGATGATGGAATTATTGTTTTCTTATTCTTTCTATTTTCTTTCAGATGGTATGTGGATAATACTTATTTCATGCTTAAAACTATGTAAATCTCTATATAAATGTTGTGCACTTTTTTTGCATGGTTAGCTTACACATTGTTTTTTTCCTGGTGTAAATAAAGCTGGGTTAACCCCAGTTGGATTTGAGCCTGAGCCTCCTGACTCATGACTGAGGATAGTCCAGTTCTATTTAACTGTCTAGCACATCTGACCCTTAAGAAGATAATATGACATGCTGGTATAGTCTTAAGCTAATTGCTGCATGTGCATCTCATTTCAAAAACTAGATCTAACATTTTCTTTATAATTCAGTTTTTTTAATAGAAAAAAAGATTATGTCTACTGTGCAAGCAATACACAACTCAGATTGACATTCTGGAAAGAGACTCAAGTTTTGGGCAATAGCATTTTAAAGACAAAAATACCCATACTGTTTAGCAACATATAATGAAAGCACGTTATATAGGAGACACAGTGAAGCCTTGGTCAGCTGCTGGTTCAACAGTAAGCCTCCATGCTCAACCGAAACAGGTATCAAGTATAAGATCTGCAGGTTTGCACCAGAAAACAGTTTGTAGCTATGTCACATGGACTTGGCATAGAGGCTGCCGCACCCACGTCGACGCGATGCGATATGGGTGCGACACCCGGTGCAGTCAACGTGACCCCACACCCGCACCCAGGATTATTTAAAAATATTTTAAATTCTGTCCCAACATCAACCGCGTATTTTACAAAGTTTTTGAAACGCAGTGCATTAAATGCTTTAAGCCACATACATTCTTTTATTGTTTTTACAAAGCTTTGTCATAAAAAGCTGAGTCATATACATTCTTTTATACTTTTTATCATAAAAGATGTTTTACTTTAAAAATATTTAAACTTTTGTCTTAGCGTCAACCAAAAATGTTGTGCATTAAATGCTTTGAGCCATGTATATTCTTTTACTATTTTTACACAGTTTTTTCATAAAAAGCCGAGTCATGGACATTCTTTTATACTTTTTAAAGAGCTTTATCATAAATACATTAATAAAAAAAAGAAAACTGCATTAGAATGAAATTTTGTATTAAATGGGGAGAGGTTTGCTCTAATTTTATGCAATTATTTTATTGTTGAATGGCTAAATCCACTGGTAACCCGATTAGGCTACATACCCGATTAACTTAGCGGATCCTGATTCGGTTTCTGCATCTGAATTTGGATCCTAATTTTTATTATTTTTGGTGAAAATTAAAATTTTTCATTGGGAGCTTGCTTTATGGATAAGTTATATATATACCCTCCCGCACCCCCGCACCCAAGTTTTTTTAAAGTGCCGCATCACCGCACCCTCACCCGCACCTATGTGACATAGGTTCGTAGAGAAGAAAAATAGTGGAAGAAGAAAGGGCTGCAACAACTATTTCTCCAAACCCTTCCTCATGGGTCGTGAATTTCTTTATATCAATCTTTAGATTATATTGCAAGAATACCCCTAATTATACATAACAAAGATACATGAGAGGGGCAACAAAAGAAACATTAAAATACAAAATGAAACATTACATAAAGAGAGGGCGTGATACCCAAAACACGTCAATCTGGATTTGGATCTGGATCTGGATCTACATCCAAAACCTCACATCTCAATGCCCACTTTCAATTTTGCTTCTAATAAAGTATTGATCTATCTCTATATGCTTCGTTATTCCGTGTTGAATAAGATTGAGAGATATCTTGATTGCACTTTGATTATCACAATATAAGATAGAACTTGATATCTGTTGATATAAATCAGATAATAGATATCTGATCCGAATGATTTCAGATGCTGCTGCTGCCATTGAATTGTATTAAACTTCAGTACTCGATTGAGCTACTACCTTTTGTTTTTTACTACTACATGAAACCATGTTCTTCCCAATAAAGACACAATACCTAGAGACAAACCTCCTTTCATCCGGATCCCTTGCCCAATTAGCATCTGAAAAGGCCACAACTGATAAAGTACTATCAGCATTGTTTCTCCAATAACAAAGCCATCACCAAGAGTGCCTTTCAGATATCTAAAGATTCTTTTGACAGCTTCAACACGAGTCACACGAGGGCAGTGCATAATCTGAGAAACTTGATTGACTGCATAAACAATATCAGGACGAGTAAAAGTAAGATATTGGAGCATACCCAGAATACTCCTATACCTTGTACGATCATTGAAAATGTCCCCTTCAACACTTTGATTATCACAAAATAAGATAGAACTTGACATTTGTTGATATAAATCAAATAATAAATATCTAATCGAAATGATTTCAGATGCTGCTGCCGCCATTGGATTGTATTCAGCTTCAGTACTTGACTGAGCTACTACCTTTTGTTTTTTACTGCTCCATGAAACCAGGTTCTTCCCAATAAAGACACAATACCTAGAGACAAACCTCCTTTCATCCGGATCCCCTGTCCAATTAGCATCTGAAAAGGCCACAACTGATAAAGTACCTTTATCAGCATTGTTTCTCCAATAACAAAGCCCATCACTAAGAGTGCCTTTCAGATATCTAAAGATTCTTTTGACATCTTCAACATGAGTCACACGAGGGCAGTGCATAATCTGAGAAACTTCATTGACTGTATAAACAATTTCAGGATGAGTAAACGTAAGATATTGAAGCATACTGTTAAAATATGTAATCTTATATGTAATTCTATCTCATATCTCATATGTAATCTTTTTTCTTTTCTTTTCCTTTAACTAGCTTTAGTTGGGATTTAATTAGAAATTAGGTTTTAGTTTAGAGTTTGGACCTTTTTTTTAACCATCTCCTTTTTGACTAGTCAAAAAGCACTTTTTGAGAGAGTCGTTGGACTCCCAACGGCTCTAAATTGAGCCGTTGGGAGTCCAATGACTCCCTTGATGGCTCCTTCCTCTTCCTCTATAAATATGGGGTATTGTCCCCTTGTAATGCATTCAAGTGTGTGGGATTTTCTCCCAAATTACTGAAGTTTATTTTTCCTATTCATTTTGTATACCCTTTTTTCAGGTATTGTGTATGAACCCTAGAGGTTCTTGTGCTTGAGCTCTCTTTATGAACCCTTATGGTTCTTGTAATCTCTTTGTGAGCATTTCTTGAGAGATATTTTGGTTGTGGGTTACATTTTCTTACATGGTATCAAAGCCAATCAAAAGTTTTGTTTTTCGTGCATTGGGAAGCATGCCATTCAAGTTTCTTTCAAAAGAGTGAAGTCTCTTTGAAGGAGTGGTCGTGTGACGACTTCGAAGCTTGGAGGACTACTCATTTTTCACTATTTTGCGGTAGAGTATCCTTTTCTTTACTTATTTTAAGTTTTGTCTCTTTTTCTCTCCCTTTTCTTCCCGTTCATAAGTTTGTAAAATGGATGACAATGATAATGTCACTATTAAGCCCATAAAACTCAATGATTCAAATTATGTAACATGGTCTTCAATCATGAAGCACCTTATATGGGGAAAGGGATTAGTGGATGAAATCGATGAGGAACCTAAACTAATTCTTACCAAAAAAGGAGAAAAAGAAATACCTCTCTTGGAGGTAGAAAATGTTAAAGCTATTTCTACGTATGAAAAACTCAATAATTCAAATTATGTAACATGGTCTTCAATCATGAAGCACCTTATATGGGGAAAGGGATTATGGGGATTAGTGGATGAAATCGATGAGGAACCTAAACTAATTCTTACCAAAAAAGGAGAAAAAGAAATACCTCTCTTGGAGGTAGAAAATGTTAAAGCTATTTCTACATATGAAAAAAAAGTGGAAAGAATGGAGAATGGACATGCCAAAATCATGTCTTGGCTCATATCAAGTGTTGACATAAAGAAGTGTTTAAGCATCGTCAAATTTGAACACGCCAATGATGCATGAGATTACCTTAAGAGAATATACTCTCTCAAGGATATTGCTCACATATGCAATATTCAAGAAAAAGTCTGTAATATAGATCAATGGGACAAGAGTATTAGGGAATATTACAATAGCTTGTCCAAGTTATGGGAAGAATTAGCCCTCCTTGAACCAAAGTGACATTATCCACATGATATAGAGCTTCACCAAAATCAAGTGAATGCACAACATTTCTTCCAATTTATCAATGGTTTGAGATCAGAATTTGAGCTAACCAAATCCGCTCTTCTCCATCGAGGTAAAGTCCCTTCCATCGAAGATACAATAGAAGAGTTTAGCATGAAAGATAACAGACTCAAGAAAAGAATTTCCAAAGGTAATGATGATTCGGTCTTAGCAGTATCTAGACCGGGAAATCATGTTCGCCCATATAAACCTCCACATGTTGAGAGGACTAATGATGAAAAATACGGAAGCGAGTTTGAAAGAAGAAAAGTCATTTGCTATTATTGCTGTGAACCAGGACAATGTAATGAGATATCCAATAAGGACATTGTAGTCTTTTTTCATTTTTGTTTTTCTTTTCTTATTTTCCTTTTTCTTTCTTTTATTTTTCTGTTTTCTTTTTCCTAAAAATGCATTTAATGCATTTACATTGGGGATCCCAACTTAGAGTCGTTGGGCCCCCAACGGCACCTTGTTGGGCCTCCCAATGTGGTCTCTCTCTCTTACTTTTCTCCCTCTCTCTCATTCCTTCTTGCCTATAAATAAGTGGGGTATCCCCCTATGTAAAGTATTGGTGGGTATGATTGAATATATATATATATATATTGATTACATGTATTTTAACACTCTCCCTCAAGCCTTACGGGGATATAACCGAAAGCTTGTTGAGAAGGAACATAAAACGAGGAGCAACAAGGGCTTTAGTGAAGAGGTCCGCCAACTGGTACTCGGATGTAACGTAAGGCAGTGCTATGGTTCCTCTTAGGTATTCATCACGAACGTAATGGCAATCCATCTCGATGTGTTTAGTACGCTCATGGAAGGTGTGATTGCTTGCGATATAGATTGCACTTTTGTTGTCACAACACATCTTCGAAGGAGTAGAGATGACTATGCCCATATCATTGAGAAGACTTCTAAGCCACACAAGCTCCATGGTTGTAGTGGCCATTGCACGATACTCCGCTTCTGTTGAGAATAATGATACTTTGTGCTGCTTCTTGCATTTCCAAGAAATCATAGTAACCTAAGAAAACACAAAAACCGGTAGTTGAGACTCTATCATTGGGATTTCCTCCCCAATCAACATCAGTATAAGCCATTAAATCAAGTGATGACGAAGAAAGAAAAACTCCCTTAATTATGGTGTTTTTGATGTATCTGACTATCCTTAAGACTGCACTCATGTGCACAGTTGTAGGTGCATGTTTAAACTGACTGACTGAGTGAACAACATGAGTTATGTATGTCCGAGTGATGGATAAGTAGGTCAGAGACTCAACAAGTTGGCGGTAGGGAGTAGGATCCTCGATGAGCGTTCCATTTTCCAACCTTAACTTTGCATTGATAACTTCAGGGGTTTCTGTCTTCTTATCATCGAATATGCCAGACTTGGAACAAATGTCAGCAGCAAGTTTCATCTGAGAGAGAATGTACCCTCGGAGAGAGTACGCCACTTCAATTCCTAAAAAATATCTTAAGAAACCAAGGTCAGACATATCAAAATTTTCTTTTAAAACTTTCTTAATATCATTGATTCCTTGCTCATCACTTCCGGTGATGATCATATCATTAACATAAAGTAGTAGAATAACTACTGAAGACCCTGCACTTTTCACAAACAAAACAGTGTCAGTATAGCATGAGTGAAAATTCAAACTTGTCATTACATTGCTAGATCTATTATGCCAAGCCTTTGGAGCTTGCTTTAACCCATATAATGCATTTTTAAGTTTGAGAATTTTATTTTCACCAATACATACTCCTGGTGGAGGATCCATGTAAACCTCTTCATTTAATTCACCATTTAAGAATGCATTCTTAACATCTAATTGATAAATATGCCATTTTTTAACTGATGCAACCGCAATAAGAGTCTTAACACTAGTCATCATAGCTACGGGAGCGAAGGTTTCTTCATAGTCTATACCATATTCTTGAGCGTATCCTTTTGCTACCAAACGGGATTTATAGCATTCTAATGACTATCACTTTTAGTTTTAATTTTGAAGACCCATTTACATCCAATAGATCTCTTTCCAGTGGGTAAAGAGGTTATTTCCCAAGTTTTTGCCTTTTCAAGGGCACTAAGTTCTAAGTTCATGGCTTCAACCCACTAGGGAATGTTTTTGACTTCATTATAATGTGAAGGTTCATGAAAAGAGTGTAACGCAATTATGCACGTTTTATACTTTGGTGTTAGAGACTCATAGAAAACAAACCTATTAGGAGGATTGGAGATTCAGCTGGATCTCCTTAATGAGGTTTCTTCTATGTTGGACCCTTGAGAGTATTTTTCTAAGGCACTCATGGGGACTTGTTGACCACGCCTAACATAGGTTTGGATGGGTCTATCATTTTCATTTTCAATATTGTTAAGAGGAATATCCTCTAGATCATTCAACAAATCATTAGAGTTTTCCTCTTCTTGAGGAGTCACATCCTTTTGAGAGAGAAAATCAAATAAGAAAGTATATTCGCTTTCGTCAATATCTTTAGTTTTCTCAAAACCATTTTCATTTTCTAAAAAGGTTACATCTTTAGACACATATAGTTTGTTATTTTTAAGGTCGAATCATCTAAAACCCTTTTGATTTTCTCCATATCTTAAGAAAACACATTCAATAGCTTTAGGAGATAATTTATCTTTTTTATGTGTAAGGACAAAACATTTACACCCAAAAATTCTTAATCTATTGAAATCGGGTGTTCTTTCAAATAATTTTCCATATGGAGATGTATTTTGTAAGGATGGAGATATCATTCTATTTATCAAGTAAGTTGAAGTTAAAGCGGCTTCGGCCCAAAAATTCTTTGGAAGTAAGAAGTGTCCTGGTAGTTTCCAAATGTGTCTATGCTTTCTTTCGGCTAGACCATTTTGTTGGGGAGTTCTAGAACATGATTTTTGATGACAAATTTCATTTGTTTCCAATTAATTTTGAAATTCATTTGATAGATACTTTCCACCCGAATCAGATTTAAGAGTAGAGATATTACTTGAAAATTGATTTTTGACTATCATACACGCACATACACAAGAAGCCACAAATGGGCAAAATAAACCACAAAAGTGGTCAAGCACACAAAGAGGTAAAAAAATATATTTCACTCATAGAATGCTTCACAAGAAGCTTAATGAATACATGGGGCCATGCCCCTTATTTATACACAGCAAGGGACCCAAGGAGGGGCTCCCATAGAGTCGTTGTATGATCGTTGGAGGGGTCCAACGACTCTACGTAGACCCCTCTCAACAATAAAAAAAGAAAAAGCTAAAAAGTAAAAAAGAATAAAAAAGGAAAAAGGAAAAGAAAGAAAAGAAAGCATATCTAGGATATGCGTGTACAAGTGAAATGACAGAATTACCCTTATCGGGTATTACAAAATAAATATATATATTTATATATGTAGATAGACACATAGACATATATATGATAATATATATGTGTATGTGTCTTAATCTATATATATATATACATCATATTTTAACACCCCCCCTCAAACACACAGTGAAATCACCGAGAGTTTGCTAAGAAGGAAGAAGAAGCGAGGCGATGGCAAAGCTTTGGTGAAGAAGTTCGCCAACTGATATTCGGTAGGAACATATGGGAGTTGAATGTTGCCTTGTAAAAACTCATCACGAACATAATGACAGTCCATCTCAATGTGCTTCGTTCGTTCATGAAAGGTGTGATTGCTAGCAATATAGATGGAGCTTTTGTTGTCGCAACACAGCTTTGAAGTAGTTGAGAATAAGACACCCATATCTTTAAGCAGACTTCTTAACCATACAATCTCAGTTGTGGTAGTGGCCATCGCACGATATTCTGCTTCGGTAGATGAAAGAGAGACTTTATGCTGCTTCTTACACCTCCAGGAGATAAGTGACTCACCAAGAAACACACAATAACCTGTGGTAGAAATACGATCATCGGGGTTACCCCCCAATCGGAGTCAGTATATGCAAGTAAAGTAAGAGGTGAAGAAGAGGATAAGAATACTCCCTTAGTTATGAAATTTTTTAAGTATCTGATAATCCTCATTACTGCTGCCATGTGAACAGTAGAAGGAGCAGTCTGAAACTGGCTTGCACTATGAACTGCATGTGAAATGTCGGGTCTAGTAATAGATAAATATGTTAGAGATCCAATTAATTGACGGTAAGGCGTGGGGTCTGCTAAAGGAGTGCCATCACTGACTCTCATCTTGACATTGATCAATTCTGGAGTCTTTACCCTTTTATCATCTGTCAGCCCAGACTTAGCAATAATGTCAGAGGCAAGTTTCATCTGAGATAGGACATACCCCTTGGGGGAGTATGCAACTTCAATTCCTAAGAAATACCTTAAAAAACCCAGATCAGACATATCAAAATTTTTCTTAAGAATATTTTTAATAAGGTCAATACCTTTCTTATCATTACCTGTGATAATCATGTCATCAACATATAACAACAATATTGTTATGTATTCATTAGAAGATTTAACAAACAAAGCAGTATCTGTGTAACATGAGGAAAAACCATTATAAAAAACTACTACAACAACAACAACAACAACAACAACAAAAGATATGGATGCTTAGATGGATGTGTGGAAATACAATAAAAGATAAGATTCGGAACAAGGAGATACGTAAGAAGGTAGGTGTTGCACCCATTGAAAATAAGATGCGAGAGAATCGTTTACGGTGGTTTGGACATATTCGGCGAAGGCCTAATGATGCTCCAATTAGAAGGTTGGAGAAATGAGAAAATATATTAGTTAAAAGAGGTCGGGGTAGGCCTAGGAAGACTTGGATGGAGATGATAGGAAAGGATATGAATGCTTTGAACCTCACCGAGGACATGGCATTGGATAGAAATGATTGGAGGAAAAGGATTCATGTGGAAGACCCAAAATGATTTTCTCTTTTGGTTCATATCGCTGACCCTAATTGTTTTGGGATGAAGGCGTAGTTGTTGTATTATAAAAAACTACTTTGCTAAAAAGATCATACCAAGCTTTTGGTGCTTGTTTAAGACCATAGAGAACAACAACAAACAACAACAACAACTACGCCTTCATCCCAAAACAATTGGGGTCAGCGATATGAACCAAAAAAGAAATTCATTTTGGGTCTTCCACATGAATCCTTTTCCTCCAATCATTTCTATCCAACGCCATGTCCTCGGTGAGGTTCAAAGCATTCATATCCTTTCCTATCATCTCCATCCAAGTCTTCCTAGGCCTACCCCGACCTCTTTTAACTAATATATTTTCCCATTTCTCCAACCTTCTAACTGGAGCATCATTAGGCCTTCGCCGAATATGTCCAAACCACCGTAAACGATTCTCTCGCATCTTATTTTCAATTGGTGCAACACCTACCTTCTTACGTATCTCTTCGTTCCGAATCTTATCTTTTATTGTATTTCCACACATCCATCTAAGCATCCGCATCTCAGCTACACTCATTTTTTGAATATGATGTCTCTTGGCAGCCCAACATTCCGTACCATATAGTAAAGCGGGTCTAATAGTCGTCCTATAAAACTTTCCCTTCAACCGCAATGGCATTCTACGATCGCACAGCACTCCAGTAGCACTTTTCCATTTCATCCACCCAACCTTTATCCTATGATTTACATCTCCATCAATTTCTCCATACTTTTGAATGATGGATCCCAAATATTTGAAATAATCATTCACCGGTATATCTTGCTCACCAAGCTTCACTACACTCCCATCACTACTTCGTTGCTTACTAAACCGACATTCCATATATTCAGTCTTACTCTTACTCAACTTAAAACCTCCAGCTTCCAATGTCTGTCTCCATAATTCTAACTTAGCATTAACCCCAGTTCTAGACTCATCAATCAAAACAATATCATCAGCAAACAACATACACCACGGTACATTTTCTTGGATTGATCTCGTAAGCTCATCCATCACTATCGCAAATAGGAAAGGGCTTAAAGCAGATCCTTGATGTAACCCAACCGTTATCGGAAAATTGGTTGTCACCCCTCCACAAGTGCGGACATTGGTTACTACTCCTTCATACATATCTTTAATTATACTAATGTACTTGAGAGAAACACCTTTCTTCATCATTGTCCACCAGAGAACGTCCCTAGGTACTCTATCGTATGCCTTCTCTAAATCAATAAAAACCATATGCAAATCTTTGTTCCTCTCTCTATATCTTTCAATAAGTTGTCTAAGAAGATGTATAGCTTCCATAGTTGATCTTCCAGGCATAAAACCAAATTGATTCTCCGATATCATGACAACCTTCCTCAACCTAGACTCAATCACCCTCTCCCAAAGTTTCATAGTATGACTCATGAGTTTTATACCACGATAGTTTGTGCAATCTTGTATATCACCCTTATTCTTATATAAAGGCACCAAAGTACTCTTCCTCCACTCATTAGGCATCTTATTTGTTCGCCAAATCAAGTTAAAAAGATTTGTCAACCATTCTAAACCTTTCTCTCCCAAGCATTTCCAAGCCTCGATAGGTATACCATCTGGGCCAACTGCCCTTCTTGATTTCATTTTCTTCAAAGCCTCTGCAATTTCTTTCTTTTGAATCTTGCGCATGAAGTCACGATTTATCTCATGAAAAGGAATGGAGAAGTCTCCAAGATCTTGAGCATGACTATCATTAAATAGCTTATCAAAATAATCTTTCCATCTTTCCTTAATCTCCTCATCTTTGACTAAAACCCTTTGCGTTTCATCTTTGATACATCTAACCATACCCAAATCCTTCGATTTCCTATCTCTCATCTTTGCAAGCCTATAAATATCCTTCTCGCCTTCTTTGGTATCCAACTTGTCATAAACCTCCTTATATATACCTTAGCCCTCGCGTTTCGAACAACTTTTTTAGCTTCCTTCTTTGCTATCATATACTTCTCCAAATTCTCATTATCACGACTCTTACTTAGATTTCTATAACACTCTCTTTTAACCTTAATAGCTAATTTGACATCCTCGTTCCACCATGATGTATCCTTACCTAGTGGTGCACCGCCTTTAGACTCACCCAATACCTCCTTAGCTACTTTTCTCATACCACCCGCTATCTTATTCCACATTGATTCTGAATCCTCCTCGAGACACCAATCAACTTCCTTAACTACCTGCTCTACAAACATTCCTTGTTTAGCTCCTTTCAGTGCCCACCACTTAATTCTAGGATCTATCCTATGTCTATCCCTTTTGCGGCATTGTCTAATTCTAAGATCTAAAATTAAGACTCTATGTTGTGTAGCTACACTTTCTCCTAGTATAACCTTACAATCGATGCAACAACCCCTATCTCTCTTTCTAAGTAGGAAAAAATCTATTTGACTCGTATTAACCCCACTTTTAAATGTTACTAGGTGAGACTCCCTCTTCCTAAACCAAGTGTTTGCTAAGATCATATCATAGGACAAACAAAAATCTAAAATCCTTTCTCCACTTTCATTTCTTTCTCCTATACCATAGCCTCCATGGATATTCTCAAATCCATCCCTACTAATGCCTACATGTCCATTAAGGTCACCGCCGATGAAAAGCTTTTCTCCATAAGATGTCTCTTGTACTACTCCATCTAAATCTTCCCAAAATTGATGCTTAATGGAATCATCTAAACCTACTTGAGGTGCATAAACACTAATAATATTAATAATATCCGTACCTAATACTAATTTAATAAGTAAAATTCTATCACCCTTCCTACGGACCTCAACTACATTATCTATAAACTGACGACTCATAACAATCCCTACTCCATTCCTATTCCTATTTATTCCTGTATACCAAATCTTATATCCCCAAGGTTCTATCACTTTAGCTTTCTCACCTACCCATTTGGTCTCTTAAGACCATAGAGAGCTTTGTTTAATTTTAGAATATTTCCTTTCCCAATTTCAAGACCCGGCGGAGGGTCCATAAGAACTTATTCACACAGAGTTCCATTTAGGAACACATTTTTAACATAAAGTTCATATATCGACCATTGTTTGATGGATGCTAAACCAATTAGGGTTCGTACACTAGTCATTTTGGCTACAGGAGCAAAGGTTTCTTCATAATCAATCCCATATTCTTGGGCGTAGCCTTTTGCAACCAAGCGAGCTTTGTATCTTTCAAGAGACCCATCACATTTGGTTTTGACTTTATATACCCATCTACACCCAATAGCCTTTTTTCCTAAAGGTTGAGGAATAATGCTCCAGGTTTGGGCTTTGTTAAGAGCCTCTAATTCGATTTTCATAGCCTCAATCCAATGTGGATGATCTTTAACTTGAATGAGGTAGACTCATGATACGAATGTATTAACATGAGACAAGCCCTGTAATTCAGAGAAAAAGATTCATAAGACACAAATTTTTGTGGTGGCCTACTAGTACGAGAAGATCTCCTAGGTGGATTGTTGTCTATAGATTCTTCTAAAGAGAAGTCTTGAGAGTATCTGTCAATAGCAGGTTGATGTTCATTTCCTAACCGCCGGGTATATACATTTATATCATTAAGGTTTTCATTTTGGGAAACATTATCATGTTGTGGTATATCATTATAATGTAAAATGCCATCACAAGTTGTATCACAATTAATTGCCTCAGGGGACTCAGTTCTATGAGCTAAGTCGAATAGAAAAGAATAATCGATGTCTTCCCTAGATGTGTGGATATCGAAACCATTTTGTTCTTCAATGAAGTTTACATTTCTAGACACATACAATTTATTGTTTCGAATATCATAGCATCTATAGCCTTTTTGATTCTCACCATAGCCAATGAACACACATTCAAGAACTTTAGGTGACAATTTATTTTGTCCTTGACTAAGTACAAAACATTTGCATCCAAAGATTCTTAGTCTATTAAAATCTGGAGTAATTTTAAATAAATTTTCAAAGGGTGAAACATTTTTTAAAGAAGAAGAAGGCATACGATTTACAAGATATGTTGCGGTAAGAAAAGCTTCGGCCCAAAAGTTTTTAGGAACATTTTTAGACACAAGAAGAGTTCTTGTGGTTTCGATTAAATGTCTATGTTTCCTTTCCGCAAGACCATTTTGTTGCGGAGTTTTAGGACAAGATCGTTGGTGCAAAATTCCATTTGTTTTAAAATAATTTTGAAAATCTTGAGACATGTATTCACCTCCCGAGTCAGATCTAAAAATGGCTATATTGTGTTGGAATTGATTTTGAACAAGAGCGTGAAATTCTTTAAAATTAGTGAAGACATCAGATTTATTCTTGATAATGTAAACCCATGTGTATCTAGTAAAATCATCAATAAAAGAAACATAGTAAGAATAACCCCCTTTGGAGATAATGGGTGCCGGTCCCCATACATCGGAATGCACAAGTTCAAAAGGTCTTTTTGACACAAAATTACTATGTGAATAAGGAAGAGAGTGAATTTTCCCAAGAATACAATCATTACATGTAAATGTATTTGTATTACAAAATTTTTCCAAAAACGGAAAAAGGTACAACTTGGAAATACTAGGGTGTCCAAGTCTCTTATGCCAAGTCTCAATATCTTTGGATTGAACATGATTACAAAATGATTTGGATGGCAAAGACAAAAAATCCATATAGTAAAGGTCCCCTCTTCTATTGCCTTGCCCAATCCGCTTCCCGGACCGGAGATCCTGCATATAGCAATAGGTTGGTGAAAACGAGACATTACATTCAAAATCGGTAATTTGAGAAACGGAAAAAAGATTTAAATTAAGTTTTGGAATAATTCGGATTTTGGGAACAAAAAATTCTTTGTTTTGGTCATAAGTTTTCTCAAGGTTTCCAATGCCTTCAACATTCAAAGATGTTCCATCGACGGTGGATACATATGATTTGAATTTATTGAGACTTGGTTTTGACAAAAGTGATGCATTTGGAGTCATATGGAAAGAGGCACCTGAGTCAAGAATCCAAGAAGTCATACCTGGAAAGGAGGAGATGGCGGCACCGGAAGTGGAAGGTGAAGAGGATGATGTAGAGGCGTTCATCTTTATAAATTGTTGAAGAGTTTCGGTTAGATGAGCGATGGACTCCTTTATGTCACCATCTTTCTTTGAATCTTCATTGATGTTTGGAGGAGTTTCCCCCACGGAAGCCACCTTCTTTTTGAATTTAAGGCAATCGGGACGAATATGACCCGGTTCATTACAATTATGACAAATGATTTTTCTTCCTCCACCACCATTATTCTTCCAAAAATGTGGTGGTTTATATGATCTAACATTGTTGTCGGGTCCAGACACGGCATGCACTTCATCAACATCTCTTTTCAAGCCAACCGTGTTTCTTCTTGACATAAGTCTGCCAAAATATCGCTTAGAGGAGTAGAGGCCCTATGAAGAAGAGATCCTCTAAGTTGCTCAAATTCGGGACAAAGCCCATGAATAAATTGAAAGAACCTCTCTTTTTCCATTTGCTCTTGTTTCATGGCAATAACACTTCCTTCCCATTGAGGTTCGAGAAGGACAAGCTCATCCCATAAAGAGGATAGGGCACTATAGTAGTCCCTAATACTCATATCACCTTGCTTGGTAGCTCTTACCTTTTCTTGTAGAAAAAAATGCCTAGCAAGGTCTCTTTGGGTGTACATGCCTTTCATAAAAAACCACGCTTCATTAGCCTTTTTGAATTTTGCAAGATTTGCACAAATCTTCAATTCGACATTATTCATGAACCATGCTAAGATTTTAGCATGCTCACTTTCCCAATCTTCCATTTTAGAGGAGTAATCAAGAAAAGCTTTTTCTTTTTCTTCTTCGTTCAATGCTTTTTCCTCATCTCCTTCAAACTTAGTTAACTTCAATTGTGGTTCCGAAATGGTTCCACATACGTAACCCCAAAGCTTTTTACCTTTGAGATTATTTTCCATAGCGGCCACCCACATGCGGTAATTGGTCCCATCCAATTTGAATGAGAGATCGATTTTTGCATCTTTGTTGGCCATTTATAGAAAAAGACTTTTTAAGACAAGAGAGAGGAGAGGTATTACTTGTCAAGAGAGGATCCGATGAAGCCCTCTTAACCGAGCTCTGATACCATGTAATGAAGTGCCAAATGAAAGAGGCGAAGTCTCCAAGCAAAAGCACGGAAGCACGCACATACACAAGAGGCCACAAATGGGCAAAATAAACCACAAAAGTGGTCAAGCACACAAAGAGGTAAAAAAATATATTTCACTCATAGAATGCTTCACAAGAAGCTTAATGAATACATGGGGCCATGCCCCTTATTTATACACAGCAAGGGACCCAAGGAGGGGCTCCCATAGAGTCGTTGGAGCCCCTCCAACGGTCATATTTATGACCGTTGGAGGGGTCCAACGACTCTATGTGGACCCCTCTCAACAATAAAAAAAGAAAAAGCTAAAAAGTAAAAAAGAAAAAAGAATAAAAAAGGAAAAAGGAAAAGAAATAAAAGAAAGCATATCTAGGATATGCGTGTATAGGTGAAATGACAAAATTACCCTTATCGGGTATTACAAAATAAATATATATATTTATATATGTAGATAGACACATAGACATATATATGATAATATATATGTGTATGTGTCTTAATCTCTCTCTATATATATACATCATATTTTAACAAAAATAACATAATATGAGTATCCTCCTTTCGATATGACCGGAGAAGGACCCCAAACGTCTGAATGGACCAACTCAAAAGGTCTTTTGAACACAAAAGTTCTATTTGGAAAAGGAGTGGATTTCATTTTTCCAAAAATACAATTCTTGCAAACAAAATGTTTCTCATTACAAATTTTCTTTCCAGAAGGAGAGTACATTTTTGAGAAACTTGGATGTCCCTGTCTTTGGTGCCAAGTTTCAATATTTTTATCTTGGACATGATTACAAAAAGAGTTAGTGGAAAGTTTTAAGTTGCTCATGTAATAAAGATCTCCCCTCCTATGACCTTGCCCAATCTGCTTCCCGGACCAGAGATCCTGTATAAAGCAATCCTTAGTTGAGAAGGAGATTTCACATCCATGATCACATATTTGAGAAACAGAAAGGAGATTTAAATTAAGTTGAGGTACCACTCTTTCGTTTGGCACAAAGAAATTTTTGAAAAAATTTAAAGTTCCAAAACTTTTTACTTGTAAAGATGTACCATCTGCGGTTGAAACATAAGAGTTTTTAAAGTTATTACACAAATCGGAAAGCCCATTTTCAAGAGGGGTCATATAAAAGGAAGCTCCAGAATCAAGAATCCAAGAAGACATACCTGGAGGAGAAGAAGAAGCTATGGCGACACACGAAGTTGATGGCGATTTGAGTAGAATTTGAAGTGCTTCCGATAGTTGAGCAAGAGAGGACTCCTCTTTGATAGTCTCCTCCTCCTTTTGATTAATTTCTTCAACGGAGGCAACCTTACTTTTTGGTGCTTCATTTAGCTTAGGGCAATTAGGTCTTATATGACCCGGTTCTTGGCAATGATGGCAAATGGCTTTTCTATAGTTGCCATTATAGTTATTTTGCCTCCCAAAGTATGGAGGCTTATAGGCTTTCACATGATTGCCGGGTTTAGACACGACCAAAACTTTATCTCCTCCCTTAATCATGCCAAAACGAGTTGCTTCTTGGCATATTTCGGCTATGACATCTTCCAAAGGAAAAGGCTTAGATCTATGAAGTAGGGAAGATCTAACTTGTTCATATTCGGGCCTAAGCCCATGTAGAAATTGGAAAAAGTGTTCTTTTTCCATTTGTTCTCTTCTTAGTTCCACATCTTCACTAGAAACCCACTTTGGTTCTAGTAGAGATAACTCATCCCATAAGGGTCCAAGGGTGCTAAGGTAATCTCTTACACCCATTTCCCTTTGCTTAATGGTCCATATTTTTTCTTGGAGAAAGAATTGACCAGCAAGGTTTTTTTGAGTATACATTACCTTTCATAAAGAACCATGCTTCATTTGCCATCTGAAATTTAGCAATGTTGGCACAAATTTTAAGCTCCACTTTGTTCATAAACCATGCAAGAATTTTTGCATGCTTGCTTTCCCAATCTTTCACTTTAGATTGGTGATCTTCAATGGCCTTCATGCGGGCATTTCCTTCAAGAGTTTTTTCTTGATCACCATCCATTTGATCACCATCCATCTTGGTGAGTTGGAGTTGCGGTTCCGGAATAGTGCTCATGCCGTATTCCCAAAGCTTTTTACCCTTGAGGTTGTTCTCCATGGCGGCGGCCCACATCATGTAGTTGGAACCATTAAGTTTGAAGGCGAGATCAATCTTTTATTCTCCTTCCATTTATAAACTCAAGAAGACAAACTAAGAAAGAGAAATACAAAATGAAAAATATAACTAGTCAACTAGCTATATCAAGAATCAAGAGCATACACTTGGCTCTGATACCATGTAATGAGATATGTGGAAATAAAAATAATGCCCTACAATGGATATTCACATATAAAAAGCAAAGGAACAAGTCCAAAAGAGGACATACACAAAAGCCAACAATGGCTTGCAAACATAAATTCTTATAAATGCAAGAAAGGGATTGAAGAAGCCAATACTTTACAAAGGGGGATACCCTACTTATTTATAGGCAAGAAGGAATAAGAGAGAGGGAGAAAAGTAAGAGAGAGAGACCACATTGGGAGGCCCAACAAGGTGTCGTTGGGCTCCTAACGGTCACAATTGTGACCGTTGGGGGCCCAACGACTCTTAGTTGGGACCCCCAATGTGAATGCATTAAATGCATTTTTAGGAAAAAGAAAACAGAAAAATAAAAGAAAGAAAAAGGAAAATAAGAAAAGAAAAACAAAAATAAAAAAGACTACAATGTCCCTATTGGACAGAATTACAGGAATACCCTTATCAGGTATGATTGAATATATATATATATATATATATATATATATATATATTGATTACATGTATTTTAACAGACACGTCAAGACGTACTGTCCAAAATTAAAAAGACCTTATGAAAAAAAGCTGCTACAGTTGAATCTCCATAAGAATCAAGTGAGACATCCATTAGGAATGTGTCTCTAACTCAATTGGTGGAGGCACTTCAACCTCTTCTAAAAGGAGCTTCTTCATCTGCTGGAGCCGCTGTCTCTTCCGTCGGTATCTCTGATCCCGGTAAATCTCTTTGGCTTCTTGACTCTTGAGTTTCTTTTCATATGACACCCAACAGAAAATTGCTATCACAATGTCATAACTCAAGTGGATCAAATGTTTTTACTGCAGACAAAACATCTCTTGAGATTAAGGGAATATGATGTTTTGAAAATACTTTTCAAAATTCAAAAGAATTTTGTATTCCAAAAATTAGATATATTCCCAAACTTAATCTAAATATTTTATCAGTTTCTCAATTAACTGACCATGGGTGTAACATTTCCCTCTTCTCGTGATTGTCAAGTACAGGATCACCAGTTAGGGAACCTGATTGGGGAAGGCTATATAGAAGGAGGCTTGTACTACATGGATTTTTTGGAAATACCAAAAAATACATTATGTTGTAATATTCAAAAGTTAGATTTGGATCTTTGGCACAAAAGATTTGGGCATCCTTGTATATCAAGATTCAGTTTTTTTTCAAACATGGAAAAGTTTTATAATTTTGAAGCTTTTACATGTGAAAAATGTATTCTTGGAAAAATGAAAAGACTACATTTTTAAGAAAGAACGTTTGTTTCTACATGACCACTTGAGTTGATACATTCTGATGTTTGGGGTCCCGCACCCGTTATATCAAAGGGTGGCTTTATGTATTATGTGATTTTTGTATATGACTTTACACATCACACTTGGATTTATTTTCTTAAACATAAATCCAAAGTTTTCTCTTATTTTCAAATATTTCACAATATGGTAAAAAATCAGTTTAAAGAGGATATTTCAATATTTCGCACTGATTCAGGGGGAGAATTTTTATCAAAAGAATTTAAAGATTATTTGAACCTATATGGGATTTCACATAAAAAATCATGTCCTTACACCCCTCAACAAAATGGTTTAGCTGAAAGAAATCATAAGCACATTATAGAAACAACAAAGACACTTCTCATTACACATCAAGTACCAAAAATTTTCTAGACTGAAGCAACTTTAATTGATGTTTATCTTATCAATAGGATGCCTTCTTCTTCGATAAACAATATTTCTCTAATTGAAAAACTTTATAAGCAAACTCCATATTACTCTAGGTTGAGGGTATTCGGGTGCAAATGTTTTGTGTTCACAGATAAGAATGATAAATTCTCTCAATGTGCTATTTCCTGTGCCTTGTTAGGTTATGCAAATCATAAAAAAAGTTACAGGTGTTTCAATTTTAAAGATAACAAACTATATGTCTCAAGAAATGTATCTTTTTTGAAAAACGAAAGTCCTTTTGAAAATAAAGATTCTATGGAAATAAATGAGTATTCTTTTTTATTGGACCTAGTTCCAAGAAGTAATGAAAATGATATCACTGACACAGAACCAATTAATAGCACCCAAGATTGTATTCATTATTTTAGACGAGAAAACTTAGAAAGACCATGTGCCTTTGAAAAATACACAAAGGAACAAGATCCTGTCTTCAACTAGAAAGCCCACCAGAATCTTAAAAGTCCCTGAAAAATTTGTGTCATGAGTTTTTTTCGCTAAAGTATCAAGCCTACATCGCCTTAATTCATTCTTATGAAGAACCTTCCAGTTATGCTACAATTAAGGATCAACCTGAATGGGTCAAAACCATGAAAATTGAATTAGAAGCCTTAGAAAAAGCAAACATCTGGACCATTCAAGATATCCCACCCAACAAAAAAACCTATTGGTTGTCAGTGGGTGTACAAAGTTAAGACCAAGAGTGATGGCACTCTTGAGAGATTCAAAGTTCGGTTAGTTGCCAAAGGTTATTCTTAAGAATATGGAATAGACTATAAAGAAACCTTTGCTCCATTAGCTAGAATGACCACTGTTAGAATCTTGATAGCTCTTGCTTCTATGAAGAAATGACATATTTTTCAAATGGATGTTAAGAATGCGTTTCTAAATGGAAGTTTAGCTGAAGAAGTATACATGGATCCACCACCAGGAATTAATGTTCTTAAAGGAAAAACTCTTCGCTTAAATAAGGTTTTGTATGGTCTCAAACAAGCTCTGAAAGCTTGGTATGATAAGTTTAGTAAGGTTATGCTTGATTTTGGTTTTCAATCTTGTCTTACTAACACAACTTTGTTTGTTAAGAATTCTGATGCAGGTATTCTTCTTCTTTTTCTCTATGTTGATGACATGATCATCACCGGAAGTGATAAACATGGAGTTTACAATATTAAAAAGTTCTTTAAAACATATTTTGAAATGAGTGATTTAGGTTTTTTGAAATACTTTCTTAGTATAGAAGTTATATACTCTTCTAGAGGATATTTACTAACTCAATCTAAGTTTGCCTTAGATATTGTTGCCAGGTTAAGTATTTCAGATGAAAGACACGTTGACACTTCCGAAGTTGTAAATGTCAAAATGAAGATTGATGATGGAGAACCGCTTGAGAATCCAACTCCTTATAGACAACTCGTCGGGGCACTGTCGCATCTTTCTATTATAAGACCTGACATTGCACATGTTGTCCATACAACAAGTCAATTTCAGCATGCTCTAATTTTTGTTCATATAGGAGCAGTTTTGTGTATTATTAGATATATTAAAAATTTTATTTTTCTAGGACTATTTTTGTCTGCTTCTTCTAACCTAGAACTAATTGCTTATACTGATGCAGATTGGGGAGGTGATCCCAATGACCGCCACTCAACTACTGGTTTTTATGTTTTCTTAGGTGAATCTTTGGTCTCATGGCGATGCAAGAAGCAACAAAAAGTTTCTCTCTATCTCGTCAACAGAGGCTGAATACAAGTCAATGGCTACAACCACTATGGAAGTAGTATGACTTCGACGCCTACTCTCCGATATGGGAGTCGAAAGTACATGAGCATCAAATCTCTGCTGTGACAACAAAAGCTCTATCTATATTGTCAGCAATCGAACGTTCCACGAATGCACCAAGCATATAGAGATGGATTGTCACTACATACAAGAGGAATTTCTACGGAGCACCATCAATCTTCCCTACGTCTTATCAGAATATCAATTGGCAAACTTCTTTACCAAATCTCTCACTGCTCCTCGATTTCACTTTCTCTTAGACAAACTTTTGGTTATCCAACCGTAAGTTTGAGGGGGAGTGTTAAAATATGTAATCTCATATGTAATTCTATCTCATATCTCATTTGTAATCTTTTTTTCTTTTCCCTTAACTAGCTTTAGTTAGCCTTAGTTAGGATTTAATTAGAAATTAGGTTTTAGTTTAGAGTTTGGACCTTTTTTTAACCATCTTCTTTTTGACTAAAGTCAAAAAACACTTTTTGAGAGAGTCGTTGGACTCCCAACGACTCTAAATTGAGCCGTTGGGAGTCCAATGACTCCCTTGATGGCTCCTTCCTCTTCTTCTATAAATATGGGGTATTGTCCCCTTGTAATGCATTCAAGTGTGTGGGATTTTCTCCCAAATTAATGAAGTTTATTTTTCCTATTCATTTTGTATATCCTTTTTTCGGGTATTGTGTATGAACCCTAGAGGTTCTTGTGCTTGAGCTCTCTTTATAAACCCTTATGGTTCTTGTAATCTCTTTGTGAGCATTTCTTTAGAGATATTTTGGTTGTGGGCTACATTTTCTTACACATACCACAATACTCCTATACCTTGTAGGATCATCGAAAATGTCCCTTTCATCATGTTCAAGTTTTTGCTGCAAAACACTTAGAGTGAATATCAGCTTGCAATCTTTCATTCTACCTTTGTTGAGTAAATCAATAGTGTACTCATGCAGTGTCAACACTAATGAGTCTTTGCTTCGATCAACTATTTAGCACACTCTTGACAACGTCAATGTGGTCATTGAATTTCCTAAAACTATGATATCATCAACATAAATGAGTAATACTGTAATCCACTTATCACCTTTGTAGATGAACAAAGAATGATCCAAATGAGATACGTAGAAACAATGCTGCTGAATTTTAAGAGAAAAACTCTCAAACCATGATTGAGAAGTCTGTTTTAGCCCATCTAGAGCTTTGTTCAATTCACACACATAGTTGGCTGGATCTTTCTTATTATACCCTTACGACAGCTCCATATACACCTCTTCCTTGAGGTCTCCATGTAAAAACACAATTTTAACATCCAGTTGACTTAAATGCCAACCACGATCCACTGCTAGAGAAAGAAGAACTCTGATAGTTCCCATTTTCACTACTAGACTGAATGTCTCATCATAGTCCAAACCCATGTTCTTGAGTAAAACCCTTTGCAATCAGCCTTGTATCTCTTTATGCTGCCATCTGATTTATATTTTATTTTAAAGACCCATCTTGATCCAACTACATTCTTTCCTACAAGTCTCTTTACAACATCCCATGTTTTACATTCATGTAAAGCCTGCATTTCTTCATTCGTAGCCTCGATCCATTTGTTGGATTTTAAGGCTTAATTGCCTGATCAAGGCTCTTCATGTTGAGATACAACTAAAAAAATTTGATGGTCCATGGTGAAATTTTCATAACTTACCCATCTATCAATGAGATGCTGCATTATTTGTCCTTTGTTGGGATCATTTTCAGATTCAACATTTTCTTGTACTAAACTGCTCTCGGATGCATTTTCAGATTCAATATTTTGAATCCTGCGGCTATATGTAATTCTTTTGAATCTTCCTTCTGTGCCATCCGAATGATCAACTTGTTGTTCCTCAACATTTGGCTGGTCTGATCTCATATGGGCACCTTCTAATCTATCATTGTTTACATCATTTGCTGCTATTGCCTCAATAGAGAACATACCATCATCTAACCAAGGCTGATATAGCCGATTTGACTGCAGTTACACAACATTTATGGAAATACAAATGCATTTATTTTCAATGTCATAGCATCTATATCCCTTATAGTCATATATCCAACAAATTTGCAGACATGGGCTCTTTTGTCAAACTTGTTTCGTAGAGCAGTCATATGCCTTTAGATAATTATAGTCAGGATGTTGGCCGAACAATTCATAATGTGGCGATTTATATTGCAGCAGTTTCATGGGTAATATATTTATGGTATGCACTGTTGTATGAAAGGCCTCTGTCTAAAGAAATAAAGGAACAAATCCTGTATTCATCATGGCTAGTGCACTTTCAACAATATGCCTATGTTTCCTCTCAACAATATCATTTTGCTGAGGTGTTTGGGAAGTACTCACCGCCACCATCACACTGGAAATTAAGAATGGGTAAAGAAAATTGATTTCGAACTATAGCACGAAAGTTCTTAAAAATTGTAAAAACTTTATGCTTATGTTTCATGAAGAATATCCATATATATCGAGATTGATTATCAATGAAAGTGACATAATATCGACTCCCAGAAGAAGAAACAGTTGGGGCCGGTCCCCATACATCAAAATGCACGATTTCAAACAACTTAGAAGCTTTTTCATTATTCAAAATGAAGGAAAGTACGTGACTCTTAGACGCTTGACAACTAGGATAAATTTTATTTAACTCATGACTCAAACTAGATGTTGGAATCAAATCATCGGAAACAAGCCTCTCAATAAAGGCCTTATTAGAATGGGCCAAATGATTATGCTAGACACTTGACTTATTGGACTCTAATTAATTAACCAAACAACGTGACCTTTCAATATTTTGAACTTGAACACAAGCCAACGAATTCTCCTTTGAAGAGATACACATTCTCCCGTCTTTCTCTTTCAACGAACGTGTGGAGATCTTTCACATAAACTTGAGTAAAAACGATGCAAGTATTGGTATCATCATCAAGTTTAGAAAAAAAAACAAAGTTTTTTTTGTATTGGGAATAAGGAAAACATTCAATAGACAAATTTGAATTGGACATGGGAATGAAAACATTTTCGGTGTGTGTGATGGGGTGATGAGTGCCTTCTCCGATAGTAATTCTATCTCTACCGAAATAACAAGACAAGTTTTTAAGATTACCTTCATCTCCAGTAATATGTTTTGTTGCCCGGAATCAATGTAACAAACTGCTTGATCATTTTGCTTTAGATTCAGCCATGTTAAGGCAGCCAATATAAGCTGTCTATCCACTGGTTCTATCCTTGATCCTCAAGTCTTATTTGATGCACTTTTACTTTGTGAACTCTGCTCTTCAACATAACTAGGATCGTCCTTATACTAGAAGTTTGCTTTAACATGTCCAGGTTTCTTGCAAATGTAGCACATAGGTATTTTCTTGCCCTGATAAGAAGTAGGTGTATTAGGAAGTGGGAGCAGCCCATATCCTCCTTGATTATCTCCTCGCCCTCTGCCTCGTCCTCTTATGCCTCCTCTTCCTTTCCCAAAATGTGTACTCGACATAAGTACATGATGACTGTCTGATGCCCCTTAGGACTCTCAAAAGATCCTCCTAAATTCATCTCAAATTGCAACAACTTAGGACGTAAAGCTTTAAAAGTAGGCAGCTCATCAAAACAAAACAAGGTAGTATAAACCAGAGTTACAGGAAGCGCCTAGGCATATGGGGAAGCGTGCTTCCCCGATACGTGCTTCGAAAGCGCGAAACGTCGCGCTTTCGAAACGCGTGGGGAAGCGCGCTTCTCCATTTTTTTCATTTTTTTTCGCTTCCCCCTCGCTTCCGGTTCGCTTCCTAGGTCGCTTCCGGTTCGCTTCCTAGGTCACTTTCGAGACGATTCATAATTTTCTTCTAAGTGGTCCCACGCTTCCCCGCTTCTTAAATTTTTGAAAGTGCCTCGCTTACCGCTCCCGCTTCTCGTATCGCTTCCCACTCCCGCTTTCTCGACTAGTAACTCTGGTATAAACAATGTTGTATTCAGGTCGTAATCCATTAAGGACAAAAGTAGGCTTGTTGGTATGTTGTTTAGGAGTGAAATCAAAGTGTTTTTGAGGAGGTTCATTCAATCCTTTTGCCATACTGGAAGATCCAGAGCTATGTCACACGGACTCGCCTTAGAGGCATCGATGCAGGTGCTGCACCCGATGCGACAATTATGAAACTGTCACATCGAGTATGGTCAAACAAATCTAGGTGGTCAACCCGCACCTAGGGTTACGTTTGTCCAAAATGGATTCCATTTTGGTCCAAAATTTAAAAATAAATAAAAAGTAGTGGGGGGGGGGGTAATAGGGCGCCCCCCGACTCCTCCCTCCCTGACTGATTGCTCCCCCCTCCTCGACTTTCAACGGTGATGACAACAACGACCACATATACCTCTTTCTCCTTCCTCCTCTGCCTCCTTTTCTCTTTCTTCTTCTTCGTTCTCCTCTTCCCATCTTTCTTCTTCCTTCTCTTCCTCTCTTTTTTCTTCACTTTTTGCCCTCTTCTGATTTTTCCTTTTTTGTTTATTAAAGATTGTGTTTGCCTGTTTGGTGGTTTCTTTTTAAGGTTTGACACACCCACCCCCCCACACACATCTCTCTCTATATATATAGTGTTTTATGTGTATTCTTTCGGTAGATCCATTGATATCATGATTTAAGGGTTTGGTTTTAGGGATTGTTTGGTTTAGGGTTTCCGTTTCAGCCTTTGGGGTTTGTGATTTCATGGTTAGTTTCTGTATAAGAATTTGTTGGATGATGGTTTGAGGTTTGAGAATTGGTTGGTTTAGGGATTGATTAATTCACTTGTTTGGTTTGGGCTTTGGGGGTTTGTGGTTATGTTCTATATCAAAGTTATTTTGATGATGGTTTGAGGTTTGGGGATTGTTTGTTTGATTAATTAGATTTATTATTGTTATTTTGGTTTTGATGGATAACGATTTAGGGTGTGGGGGATTTTCATTTAATGCATTTTGGTAGGGTTTGTTGCGGTTTGACCCTTGTGCCTTGGGCTTATCGAGTCTATTCAAAATGATCATTACCTCATTGTCATATGCATTGTGCATGATATAATTTTGGTATGCAATTATATTTTGTTTACTTCTTTTATTAATATAATATATTTCTTTTTTGCTTGACTTGTTTGATTGTTTCCTGTGCTCTTAATTCACTTAGCATAGCCATAATATATTTAGGTTGATTTAATTGTGGTGTTATTTTTTATTGACGAGGAATAACAATTATAGATTGTTAATTTGATTTATTGCATGAATTTATGCATGATGAATTGATAATATGCTATTTGTTTTTATTTCATTAGTGTTAACTTAAATCCAAGGTTGTATCATATCGTTACCCGTATCGGTCGGGCCCAAATTAAGGCAGTATTGTATCGTAAAACATCGTAAATTTTTAATAAAAATTTATAAAAAAATCAAAAAATATCAAAAATTCTAAAAAATAATCACATGAAACAATAATAAATTGCACAAAATACAACCATAAAATCACATATGAAGCATTTATGTTTCTATGAGCTGCATAAGACATCTCAAACATCAACTATCTTACAAGAATAATGCAAAATATTAAATATCTTGCAATTAAGAACATGCTACAAGACTCATACTTTCGTATTACATAAACAAAAATATTATGGCAATAGTTTCTCTGGATTTTTAATTAGTTTTTTACTTGAGTGCTCCATTGCCATGCCAGATCATCTTATGCCATCTTTGTTGGAGTGTGGAGCTTGATTTTTACCTTGATATAAATCTTTAATTTTCGCGGATCCAACTTCATAGTAAGTTGGCGAGGGTTATAGGTGTAAGGAAATATGCGAAAGCACGAAAACACTAGCCACTTGAAGGCTTTACAAGACTACAAAATACAAGTGCACATGTACAAGTCCTCTATGAGACAATATAAAGATCAATAAGATATAAAAGATACACAAGAAGTACAAAATATAGATCTTATTGATAAAGTGCTTCTTACAAGCATGCAATACAAGGGGGAACAATCCCCATATTTATACACAAAAGGGGGGAAAGAAGGGACCCTTGGGAGCTCTCAATGGAGTCGTTGGGAGCCCTAACGACGCCCGTAGGGGTCCTTCAATATTACAAAAAGGAAAATAAAAAAATAAATGTTTTAATAAAACAATTTATTACATGAGTGAAATGACAAAAATGCCCCTTGTAGGGCATATGCCTATAAAACTGTAAATAAACATATATATATTATATATATATATATATATTATATATATATTATATACATGTATACATACATATATATATATATATATGTACGTATGTATGTATGTATACATGTATATAATCTATATATAATATATATCTATATATCTATATATATATGTTAGTGTATATATACAATCTTAACACTCTCCCTCAAACTTACGGTGTAAACACCGAAAGTTTGTTGAGAAGAAAAAGGAAATGTGGGGCAGCAAGAGGATTATTGAAGTTCGCAAGTTGAAATTCTAAAGTGACAAAAGACAACTCAATAGTTCCTCTCAGGAATTCATCACAAACATAATGGCAGTCCATCTCGATGTGTTTGGTGCGCTTATGAAAGGTGTGATTGCTGGCAATGTAAATTATGCTTTTATTATCACAACACATCTTCAAAGGGTTGGAGATGTCAACACTCATATCCTTGAGAAGATTTCTTAACCATACAAGTTTCATAATTGTATTTGTCATAGCTCTGTATTCTTCTTCAGTGAAAGACAACGATGTAATGAAACAAGGTACAATGAAACAATAGTGAAACAAACACAATGCCAACAAAGGGCTTTAATAAACTCACTTAAGGTTGGTCAGTAATAGACCAAATACAATCTCAAAAGAGATAAAAATACCAAACAACACAAGAGGCATACAAGCCTATAAGATGGAAAAAAACTCTAGAGAAAACCCTCAAATGCTTTTAAAAGCATTGATGAATAACAAGGGAGTGAGGCTCTATTTATAGTCTTACTCCAGCACATGGGAGGCAATCCAGCTCTTTGGACTGCCTTCCAATAGTCATTATTATGATTGTTGGGTGGCAGTCCAACTAGACGTTGGACTGCCTCCCAACAATCATATTTTGACTGTTGTGCCCAACAGTCATAAATATGACTGTTGTGCCTAACGATCATAAATATGACTGTTGGGCAGTTTATTTAAAACAATGCTAAATTACATTTCAGTCCCTAGTGGACTGTACTATATGATAAAAGACAAAAATACCCTTATCAGGTATTGGCATACGATTTTATTTTTAACACTCCTCCTCAAACTTATTGGGAAATCACCGAAAGTTTGCTAAGAAGATACAAAAATTGAGGCAGTGGAAGAGCTTTGGTGAATAAGTCTGCAATCTGAAATTCGGATTGGACATATGGCAATGTAATAGTTCCCTTCAAATATTCTTTGCGAACATAGTGACAATCCATCTCAATGTGTTTTGTTCGCTCGTGAAATGTGTGATTGCTGGCTATATAGATGACACTTTTATTATCACAACATAGCTTTGAAGGTTCTGAGACATCAACACCCATATCGGAAAGTAGTGCTCTTATCCACACAACTTCAGTGGTTGTGGTAGCCATTGCCCTGTACTCAGCTTCCGTAGAGGATAAAGACACTTTCTGTTGTTTTTTGCATCGCCAAGAAATAAGAGAATCACCTAAAAACACACAACAACCAGTAGTTGAGTGACAGTTATTGGGATCTCCTCCCCAGTCAGAATCAGTATAAAAAATAAGACTTAAAGATGAGGAATAGGATAAGAATAGTCCTTTAGATATAGTTTTCTTTATGTATCGAACTATTCTTAATACTGCACTCATGTGGATGGTTGTGGGCGCATGTTGAAATTGACTTGCAGAATGTACGACATGCGCAATATCTGGCCTTGTAATGGACAGGTACATCAACGATCCAATAAGTTGTCGATAATGGGTTGGATCATCTAATAATACTCCATCTTCAACTCACATTTTCGCATTTATTACTTCAGGAGTATCAACATATTTTGTGTCAGTGATTCCTGAACGGAACACTCAATAATATCAGCTGCAAACTTGATTTGAGATAAAATGTATCATCTTTGTGAGTAGGCTACTTCAATTCCTAAAAAGTATCTCAAAAAACCAAGATCAGTCATATCAAAGGATTTTTTAAGCAAAATTTTAATATCTTCAATTTCCTTTTGATCATTCCCTGTGATGATCATATCATCAACATACAAAAGAAGAATGATCAATGATGTACCTGTAGATCTCACAAAAAGAGCAGTGTCAGTGTAACAATATTTAAATCCAAGTTTTAATATCGTACCACTGAACCGATCATACCATGCTTTAGGGGCTTGTTTAAGCCCGTATAGGGCTTTTTGAAGACGAAAGACCATGCTTTTTTCAATAGACAGACCAGGGGGAGGATCCATGTATAATTCTTCGTTTAAGTTTCCATTGAAGAATGCATTTTTAACATCTAACTGATATATCAACCATTTTCGAATGGATGTTATAGTAACTAGAGTTCTAACTGTAGTCATACGAGCTACTGGGGCAAAGGTCTCTTCATAATCTATACCATATTCTTGAGAATATCCTTTTGCAACAAGTCTTGCTTTATATCTCTCAAGAGACCTGTCACTTTTTGTTTTAATTTTAAACACCCATCTACACCCTATTGTCTTCTTTCCGATAGGAAGAGGTTGAATTGCTTAAGTGTGAGCCTTGTGTAATGCATCTAATTCAATTTTCATGGCTTCAACCCATTCGTTTATATTTTTGGCCTCATTATAATTGGATGGTTCATCATAGGAATGAATATCTAAAAGACATGCCCTGTAGTTTTGGTAAGAAGGATTCGTATGAGACAAACCTATTTGGAGGCCTATGTGTTCGTTCTGACCTTCTAACACTAGTTTCTTCAGTATTTGTTAGTTGATTATATCTGTCAAGGGCACATGGATGCTCCCCAGTATTTCGTCTAGAGTACTGAAGAAGATCTTGAGATGGTTCACTACTTGAGTCATTAATAGACTCGAAGGTTTCAATATCATTACTAATACCTTTATTGGGTAACAAATCAAATAAGAAAGCATACTCGGATTCTTTCTTAGGAACTTCAAAATCAAATCCATTGTCATTTTCTAGAAAGGTAACATTTCTAGAAACATAGAGTTTATCATTTGTTTTATCATAACATCGATATCCTTTTTTATTATCAGCATAACCAAGAAAGACACATTTTATGGCTTTAGGAGAGAGTTTGCTACATTTTTCAAGAAGCACGAAGCATTTACAACCAAATACCCTTAGCCTTTTTAAATCAGGAGAAATTTTAAAGAGTTTTTCAATAGGAGACTTGTTTTCCAAAGTTTGAGAAGGCATTCTATTTATTAGATAGACTGCGGTTAGGGCAACTTCAACCCAAAATTGCTTTAGAACTTCTTTTGAAATAAGTAGAGTTCTAGTAGTTTCAATGATATGATGATGCTTTCTTTTAGAAATCCCATTTTGTTGAGGTATCCTAGGGCATGATTTTTGATGCACAATTCCATGACTTTTTAGATATAATTGAAATTCATTTGAAAGAAACTCTCCCCCAGAGTCGGAGCAGAAGACTTTAATTCTTGTTTTAAATTGATTTTTAACTAGATTATGAAAGTTTTTAAAACATGAAAAACTTTGGATTTGAGTTTTAGAAAGTAAATCCAAGTATGTCTACTAAAATCATCTATAAATGTAACATAGTACGAATAACCACCTTTTGACATAACAGGAGCGAGACCCCACACACATCCGAATGTACTAATTCAAAAAATTTATGTCACAGAGGTTCTAGACCCAAAAGGTATCATTTGCATTTTTCCAAGTATACAATCTTCACATACAAATTTTTTATCTTTACAAAATTTTTCCAAAAATGAAAAAAGAGATAATTTGGATATACTTGGATGTCCTAATCTTTTATGCCAAAGATCTATATTAATGTCTTTGACATGATTACAAAACGAGTATTTTGGTAAACACAAGAAATCCATGTAGCAAAGGTCTCTTCGTCTATGGCCTTGCCCAATCAGCTTCCCTGACTGGAGATCCTGCGCCCAACACGCCTTAGATGAGAAGAATACTTTACAACCATAGTTAGTAATTTGAGAGACCGAAAAAAGATTTAAATCCAGTTTAGGAATGACTCTCACTTTTGGAACAAAGATTTTTTTTGAAATATCATCAAGGTTTCCTAAGCTTTTGACTTTTAAAGAGGTACCATTGGTAGTTGACACACATGAGAAATATGATTTAGTGCAATCGGATAATAGAGACTCATTATGAGTCATGTGGAAAGAAGCACCTGAGTCTAGAATCCAAGAGGTCTTATCTGAAGGAGACGATGAAGAGATGGCAACTCCGGATGTAGAAGGTGTAGCCTTAAGAAGTTGTGAGACGGCTTCTGTTATTTGAGCAAGATTTAATTCATTGAAGCTGCCCCCTTTTCTTGATTCTTGAGGTTCTTCACTTAAGACGGTCACCTTTTTAAATTTGGGACATTCTGGTCTTATATGTCCGGGTTCCTTACAATGATGACAAATAATTTTTCCTTTGTATCCTCCTCCATTGTGTCTTTCCCCATTGAATTTCTTCTTAAATTGAGGTGGTTTATATGTTTTCACAAAATTGCCGGGTCTTGCCATGGCAAGGACCTCATCATTAGACTTGTGCATTCCAAGTCTTGTCTCTTCTTGACAAATTTGAGCAAGGGCCTCACTTATAGAAGGAGAAGTGGTCCTATGAAGTAAGGAAAATCTTACTTGCTCAAATTCCGGTCGAAGGCCATAAAGAAAGGAGAAAAGATTTTCTCTTTCGATTTGGGTCATTCTCATATCAATAGCCAAACCTTCCCATTTTGGTTCCAACATGGCTAATTCATCCCAAATAGGAGATAAAATACCGTAAAAATCTCTTACATTTTTATCTCCTTGTTTTGAATTACGTACCTTGTCTTGGAGATAATAAAGTCTAGCCATATCATTTTGGATAAAGGTACTTCTTAGAAAGCTCCATGCGTCACATGCTTTCTTGAATTTGATGATATTGGTGGCAATCTTGAACTCCATGGTATTCATAAGCCATGAGAGTATTTGTGCATTGCTTGCCTCCCAATCTTTCAATTTATTTTGGTATTCTTCCAAGGATTTTTCTTTTTCTTCTTCGGACAAGGCTTTGACTTGATCTCCTTCTCTTCTAATCAATTTGAGTTGTGGTTCACTAGTAGAACCACTAACAAAACCCCACAATTTTTTTCCTTTGATATGATTCTCCATAGCCGTCGCCCACATCAAGTAGTTGTTTTCATTGAGTTTGTAGGTGATGACGGTGACACTCTCTTTCTCTCATAATGAATACCTGAGTTTAGAATGGAGGAGATAGAGGATGATCAATGATCGAAGAACACTTCCTTCACGAGATTCTCCTTCTTTTAAGAGCCTAGCTCTGATACCATGTAATGAAACAAGGTACAATGAAATAATAGTGAAACAAACACAATGCCAACAAAGGGCTTTAATAAACTCACTTAAGGTTGACCACTAATGGACCAAATACAATCTCAAAAGAGATAAAAATACTAAACAGCACAAGAGGCATACAAGCCTATAAGATGGAAAAAACTCTAGAGAAAACCCTCAAATGCTTCTAAAAGCATTGAGGAATAACAAGAGAGTGAGGCTCTATTTATAGTGCCTCACTCCAGCACATGGGAGGTAGTCCAGCTCTTTGGACTGCCTTCCAACAGTCATATTTTGACTGTTGTGCCCAACAATCATAAATATGATATGACTGTTGTGCCTAACAATCATAAATATGACTGTTGGGCAGTTTATTTAAAACAATGCTAAATTACATTTCAGTCCCTAGTGGACTGTACTATATGATAAAAGACAAAAATACCCTTATCGGGTATTTGCATACAATTTTATTTTTAACAAACGAGACCTAAGTCTACAGTTGAGATTCTATCATTGGGATTTTCTCCCCAATCAACATCAGTATAAACAAGTAAATTTAAAGATGAGGATGAGGATAAGGATAAAAAGATCCCTTCAGTTATGGTATTCTTGATATATCTGACGATTCTTAATACAACACTCATGTCTACAGTTGTGGGAGCATGTTGAAAGTGACTAGCAGAGTGAACAATATGAGTGATATCTGGTCTAGTGATTGACATATCAGTGAGAGACCCTATTACCTGTCTGAAAGGTGTGGAGTCTTCGAAAGAGTCCCATCTTCAAGTCTTAATTTATCATTCACGACTTCGGGAGTTTCTAACTTCTTATAATTTGAAATGCCAGATTTACTACATATATCTGCAACAAGTTTCATTTGAGAAAGTATGTACCCCCTGGGAGAGTATGCAACTTCAATTCTTAAAAAATATCTTAAGAATCCTAAGTCAGACATATCAAAATTATCTTTTAACACATTTTTAACATTACTAACTTCATTTTTATCATTCCCTGTTATAATCATATCATCTAAGTAAAGTAGAAGTATAGCATGAATGAAAACCCAAATTAGTCGTGACATTACTGAACCTATCATACCAGGCCTTGGGAGCCTCCTTAAGACCATACAAGGATTTTAAAAGTTTAAGAGTATTTCCTTTTTCAATGTCAAATCCCGACGGAAGGTCCATATAGACTTCTTCATTTAGTCTTTTATTATGAAAAATATTTTTAGCATCTAATTGATATATAGGCCATTTTTTAGTTGACACAACAATTATTAGGATCCTAACACTAGTCATTCTAGCTACGGGTGCAAAGGTCTCCTCAAAGTCAATTCCATATTCTTATGAATATCTTTTAGCTACTAAATTCGCTTTATATCTTTCTAAAGTTCCATCACTCTTTGTTTTAACTTTAAAAACCCATCGGCATCCAATAGGTTTCTTGTTGAGAGGTAGCTTAACTATTTCCCAAGTTTTTGCTTTCTTAAGAGCATTAGTTCTATATTCATGACTTCAATCCAATGAGGAACATTTTTAACTTCATTATAGTGTGAAGGCTCATGGTGTGAATGTAAAGTCATTAAGCAAGTCCTATAATTAGGAGATAGACACAAACCTATTTGGTGGAATAGATTCTCTACTAGTTCTTCTAAGAGGAGTTTTTTCAATAGATTCATTGTATTGAGAAAATTTTTCTAAGGCACTAATAGGATTATTTTGCTCATGCCGGTTGTAAACTTGAATATTTTTAGAAGAATTATCAATGATGCCATCACTACTTGGTGATGTTCTAATATTAAAATATTCATGATTTATATCTATAACTTCATAATGATTCAAGGAGTCATTAAAATGTATATCTTTCCTTACGGAGAGATCATATAAAACATATAGTCAATTTCCTCATCATATTCTTCAAAACCATTTTCATCTTCTAAGAATGTCACATCTTTGGAAACATAAAGTTTGTTATTTTCAAAATCAAATCCTCTATATCATTTTTTATTTTCACCATATCCAACAAAAACACATTCAATTGATTTTGGAGATAACTTATCTCTTTTGTGTAAAAGCACAAAGCATTTACAAAAAAAAAATTTGCAAGCGATTGAAGTCGGGTGTTATTTTGAGAAGTTTTTCATAAGGAGAGATATTTTTCAAAGTAGATGATGGCATTCGATTTATTAAATAAGTAGAGGTTAAAACGGCTTCGGCCAAAAAAATTTTGGGAATATTTTTAGAAATAAGTAATGTTCTAGTGGTTTGTACTATATGCCTATGTTTTCTTTCTGCTAGCCCATTTTCTTGTGGTGTCTTAGGGTAAGATCTTTGATGACAAATTTCATTTAGCTTTAGATAATTCTGAAAATCATTAGATAGTTATTTTCTACCTGAATCCGATCTAAGAATAAATATATTGCTTTGAAATTGATTCTTAACTTTCATGTAAAATTCTTTAAAGAAAGAGAAAACTTTCGACTTAAGATTAAAAAAGTAGACCCATACATACCTAGTAAAATCATCAATAAGCCACATAATATGAGTAACCACCCTTAGACATAGTTGGAGATGAACCCCATACATCCGAGTGCACCAATTCAAAAGGTATTGTTGAGACAAATGTTCTATTTGAAAATGAAATAGATTTCATTTTCTCAAGAATATAATCTTTTCCAAGTAATATCTTTTTCATTACAAAATTTGTTCTCAAAAGGAAAAAGATACATTTTGAAGTAGCTTGGACGTCCAAGTCTTTTATATCAAGTTTTAATACCTTTATCTTGGACATAAGTACAAAAAAAGTTTAAAGGAAGAGACAAATAATCCATAAAGTGAAGATCCCCCTTCCTATGTCATTACCTAATCCACTTTCCGGACCAAAGATCCTGTACAAAGCAACCACTAGATGAGAAAGATATTTCACATCTATGGTCGGTAATTTGAGAAACGTAAAAAATGTTTAAATTTAGTTTGTGAACGACTCCAACTTTTGGAACAATTTTTTTTTTAGAATTTTTAGAATCTAATGTTCTTATACTCTTAATTTAAAAAAAGTTCTATCAGCCGTATAAACACAAGCTACATTTGAATTCGTGCATATATCAGTTAAGGTTTTTTCATAGGGAGTCATATGGAAAGATGCTCCTGAATCTAGAATACAAGAATACATATTGGGTGAGGATGCAGAGGCAATGACAGTACCCGATGTAGAAGAAGTTGCTTTGAGAATTTGTTGGAGTGTTATGAAAATTTATTCAAGTGTGTCTTTAAGATCTCCACTTTTGCCTTCTTCCTTCTTGGGAATTGATTCTTCAACGAAAGCAACCTTATACTTGAAGTTTCATTTAACTTTGGGCGAGCGGATTTAATGTGACCCGATTCATTACAATTATGACAAATAATTATTTTCCTTCCTCCACTATAATTATTATTATTACTATAGTTATTTGCCTCCCAAAGTGTGGAGACTTATATGTTTTGACATAGTTGTCGGGTTTAGATACGGCCAAGATTTCATCAAAACCGTTACTCATACCAAGACGAGTTTCTTCTTGAATAATTTTGGCAATAGCATCTTCAAAGAAAGGTGAGTAGATCTATGTAGAAGAGAAGACCTAACTTGCTCAAATTTGGGATGAAGCCCAAATAAAAATTGAAAAAAATCTTTCTTGTTTCATTTGTTTTTGCCTAAGTTCTATGTCTTTAATGACAACCCATTTAGGCTTTATGAGTGTTAATTCATCCCATAAGGGATTTAAAGCACTATAATAATCTTGAATACTCATTTCACCTTGTTTGGTGGTTCTCACATTTTCTTGCAAGAAATATGCTCTTGCAAGATCTTTTTGGGTATACATACCCTTTATAAAAACTAAGCCTCATTGCCTTTGCGAAATTTTGCAATGTTAGCACATACCTTGAGTTCCACGTTCTTCTTCATGATACATGCAAGAATTTTTGCATGGTGACTCCCAATCTTCTACTTGTTTATGATGATCTTCGATAGCCTTGGTGCGAGCATCTCCCTCTAGGGCTTTCTCTTGACCTCCTTCTATCTTTATGAGCTTGAGTTGGGGTTCGGGAATAGTACCCATCAGATAACCCCAAAGTTTTTTCCCTTTAAGATTGTTTTTCATTGTGGATGCTTACATTATGTAATTTTTACCATTGAACTTGGAGAGATTAATCTTTGTTTTCATCACGTGAATCAAGAGGTGAAAGAAGTGAAAAAGGGTGTTGTCACAAGCCCAACCTCTTGTCGACAACCTTTCTTGTCCAAAAACACTATGGCTTTGATACCATGTAAGGAAATATGCGGAAGCACGAAAATACTAGCCACTTGAAGGCTTTACAAGATTACAAACATACTGGTGCACATGCAAGTCCTCTATGGGATAATACAAAGATACACAAGAAGTAAAAAATATAGATCTTATTGATAAAGTGCTTCTTACAAGCATGCAATACAAAGGAGAATAATCCTCATATTTATACACAAAAGGGGGTAAAGAGGGGACCCTTGGGAGCTCCCAACGACTCTATGGTCATTTTGACCATAGTGCCCCTAGGGGTCCTTCAATATTACAAAAATAAGAAAAAGAAAAAATAAATAAAAAAATAAATGTTTTAATAAAACGGTTTATTACATGAGTGAAATAACAAAAATACCCTTGTAGGGCATATGCCTATAAAACTGGAAATAAACATATATATAGGGGCGGCAAAACCTGACACGACCCGCCAACTCGCCTCTTAGGCGGGTTCGGGTTTGGCTTAAACTAACCCGTTTAATAAACAGGTCGACCCGCCTAACCCATTTATTAAACGGGTCGGGTTCGTGTTAGGGGTATGCCAACCCGGCTGACCCGTTTAATAAACAGGTTAGGCGGGCGGGTCAACCCGTTTACCCGACCCGCCAACCCGTTTATTAAACGGGTTGGTGGGTCGTGTCGGGTTACCCGTTTAATAAACGGGTCAGGTTCGTGTTTGCCACAGCCGACCTGTTTATTAAACGGTTCGGGTTCGGGTTGAGGTATGCTGACCCGCAGGGTCGACCCGCCAACCTGACCCGATTGCCACCCCTATATATATATATGTGTGTGTGTGTGTGTGTATACAATCTTAACAATAGGAGGGGGAGCGCCCACCAAAAGCAAAATCTTTTTAGAGAGTAGCTTTGTAATTTTACTCATAAATTTTTTTTTACCTTGACCCATTTTCTTGAGTGGAAAATAGTGAAAATGCATTTTTTTACCTTAACTCACTTTTTTGGGTGAAAAAAAATAGTGAAAATGCACTTTTATTGGCTTTCAGACAAATGGAGAAATCGGCCTTTAAAAGGTATTTAAAACCCAAAAAGAAAAAAGTAACTTTTGACCTTTTTAAAGTGTGTCGCAGGTGTATCATACAATATGACACGATACAAGGATTTATCGTAGGATACATCCAATACGCGTATGATAAACACTCGGATCGCGATACGAGTGTGTATCATATTGCAAAACCCAAAAGTAACGATACGGTATGATAATTACAACACTGCTATGGTGCTCCGGGAGTACCTACTCCCACATACTAGAAATCATGATTGCAGGTTGTATTTCTCAATCAAACCTTATGGATGTACTCAACATAGTTTATTTGATAGGAATCATGCATTGGATCATGTTTTTTGAGCATAAAAAACATACATGTATGCTATAATCACATGATCTTAAACTTGTTTTCTACTAAATAATGCTTATAGATCATATCTATAGGGTCTGATAAACAAAAAAATGTTTAAGAAATTTGAAAATCTAAATCTTCAATTAAGTGGGAGTAGGTACTCCGGGAGCACCCTATATATATACCCCATACCCCCGCACTCAAGTTTTTTTAAAGTGCCACATGACTGCATCTGCATCTGCATCTGCACCTATGTGACATAGATCCAGAGTTTGCTTTTATTATCTGTGGAAGCACCAGCTAGTTGCTTGAGTTGGAATGGTGATCACTATAAACTGAGGCTGTGTTTTGTTCTTTCAAGGTGACACCTTGCCATCTTGTTTAATTGATCTATTGTTATTCTTTATTAATTTATTGGTTCTTTCTTTTTTATCTTATTCTTCAAAAAAAGAAAAAAGAAAAGGGTTAATTGGGCTAACCTCATAGGAGATACCCTGCATAAGCAGTTGGAATGAGTTCTTCTACAGGTCTTGGGAATGGTCCAACATCCTAGACCTGTTTTATTCCTTTAGTGGATGACTTTGTTTTGTTAGGGCCATTCTTCAATCGTGCTTTCTTTATTTTTCAAGAAGAATTAGGACATACTTCCTTTGTGATATTGATATCCCATTCATTGACAGTGCCACTTTAATTCCTAGACGATACTTGAGAGCTCCAAGATGACAATGAACTTCTAATTCAAATGCTTCTTGGATTTTGAATCTCTTTTTTCATCCCCTTTGCTATAATAAGATCTGTAATGCATGATGAAGACCGTTACGCTACTGAGATATGCTTTTGCATGTCTCTTTTTTTTTCTTGAATAGTAAATGAAATTAGGGGTTTGCTCTCATTTGTTTATAGTCTTTCTTAACTGATTAATCTCATGTTTTTGCCTTTTTCCCTCTATTTTTCGTTTATATTTGTATTCCTGGGCTACTTGCATGAGAACTGATTCCTGCAGGAACTCTGTGTATTCTTTAAATCAGACAGAGAATCTCAAGGATTTGGTGATCTCCTTGCTTGTATAAGAGACAAGGGAATTCTGCTTCAGAATATTCATTTTGTTGTAAGTTGGTCTCCTTTATCATGTTCTTAACAAAGGGATTGGAGCAGTTCAGAGCTCTAATCTATGTTCTTAGCTTTTGTTTTTCTTGTGGAACTATAGATGCCATATGATGCTTTTCATAAGTTATATTTATTTTGGCCTTGGGATGTCAATACTGTAGGCATGACAAGTTACATTTTTTTATTTATTCAAGGCTGTTCTTTAATGTTATCTTTTTTTTTTGCTCCAGACTTTCAGAAACAACCTTAACAAGGTTAGTCTTGAGTTAATTGATGCTCTTTCTCAAGCTTTGTCATTAAGATTGATTTTCTTTCCATAATTATTCTGTAGTATATGTTCTAAGTGTATCTCTTCTTAATTGGTCACCATTTTGATGTTAGCCTTTTATGTTCTATTCTTTTGTGAACTTTAGATATTGGGAACCATTTACAACAGATATGAGCCATGGGAAATGGGCGTGCATAAGAGAAAAGGAGTAGTATACCTTGATGTTCATAAACTTCCTGAAAGACCACAGAGCGAGTTGGATCGTCGAAGGTACTGATGAGTTTCACCTTTCTGTTCATTCTAATTCATGCGTATGTAAATTGGATCCCCAGAGTCTTGAGTAATGTGTAGTAATTTCCCCTTTTTAATTTTCAAAGTCAAAATTGCTAAACTAATGAAGATCTTTAATTAAAAAGATGGGGAAGCATGGACTGTCCTTTCTAGAATTGGATCTCTTCATGCTATGCTTAATTTTATGGTTGGGTGACTTATCTCCTTTTTTACACTGAGCAAAAGGAAAATTTTCTCTTCCGAAAAAAGGTGGGTGAAGCACAAAGGAAAAAATCAGCCAGAAGTGATCACTGGGAAACAACTTAGAAGATCATTACATATATTGGAATCATATAATAGGAGTTCCTACACCATAAGTGCTGCAGCAATATGTGGTCCACTATAGGTCCATTTATTTGGTCTGGAAGGCACAATAATCCACCAATATTGCTTCATTGTTGCATTAGTACATAAAAGGTCCAAGACTTTGGTACATTATGCAGTCGATTTCACAAAAATAATTATAGTTTGTCAGCAGTATTGACTTGGTATGTTAAGGGTTGAAATAAAGTAGGAAGCTGTTCTTAAAATTTGTATACACACACATACACAATTTTATCTTATCTAAAACACTTGTATACATGCAAGTTAAACTTGATGCAATTCTTTTCATTTCCTTGAGAAAGGCTTTTTCTATATATATACTAAAATTGTATCATTTTCCTGTTTTGTTTCAATCTGCATTCTCCTCCCATACAGCAAACATAATAATAAATAAATAGGTAACTCATATGTTTTCCCATGTTAACGGAAAAATTTTCAGCGTTTTAATTGTTACCATAACCAAAGAGATAATAACATGTTTGTATTCCTACGTTTACACATCATTACAATTTTTTTTCCATGCTATATATATATATATATATATATAGAGAGAGAGAGAGAGAGAGAGAGAGAGAGAGAGAGAGAGAGAGAGAGAGAGAGAGGTAACATCAGACACACCCAGCTAGTTCATTTGTTTTTTGTTTTTCCGCTGTTTTTGACCTTTAGCGGCGGTCTTGACCGCCACTAAAGCATTGGGCAGAAAAACCACCTTTAGTGGCGGTCAAGAAACGCCGCTAAAGGTTATTTTTTCAAATAAACAACGTTTCCGCTGCTGATCTTGCACGATCAGCAGTAGAAAAGCATCCAATTTTCATCGGACTTTTTGAGTGTTTGATGATACACTCTTCTCTCTCTCTCTCTTTATATATATATACACACACACACTCTGTAGGGCGTAAGAATGGGTTGGATCAATATTGACCTAAGTCCATATTGCACTCAAAGCCATTTTGGGTCAAGCAGGATCTGAAATATAGGCCTGATTTAAATTTGGGTTGGTTCTATGTTAATTTAAAACTAAAATCAGTATATAACTATGTTGTTATATACATAAATACAAGTAACTATGTCATATACTCCAACTGACCCAAGCCCGAATAGGATGTGGGGTTGCTGATCTAGATCTTGTTGATGGGGTGGGGAGGTTGAAAAATTGTAAAGTTGTAGGGCATGGGTTGGGTCTGATTTGATGTGGCTCTCTCGACCTTGTGTCTTTTGTGGAGTTGGTGAAGGTCCAAATATATTCAAGTCCAGCATGGTTTTTTTTTAACCACATACGAGGGGTCAGGTTTAGTCTAAAGATCATAAATAGTATGTAGAAAGATGAGCTAGACACTTAAACCAATTCAACCAAGTTGTGACCTTCATTTGTAAGTTCAGTGTCTTAGACCGGTTTAGGATTAGTTGAATACAGGATCTGGTCAAAGATGCAGACTTGGACCTGGTATCAGTTGGTCAAAAGCAGCTTGTGTTTGCTTCCCATTTTGTTAAAACTTGGGTTACTGGGTCTGGTCCGACTCAAACCGAAACGGTTGACCCAATTCATATATGGACCCAAGTGCCACATGATCCGACTGGTAGAGAACACAAAAATATTTTTCCTTGGATTTTTCTTGTTACAACTTGGTTTGAGAAAAGATGGAAAAGTGTATTCACGATTAGCCCTAATCACCCTTAAGTAGTGATTAGGGTCAATAAAGAAAATTACACAAAAAGACCATTAAAAGTTAAAAAATAAACAAGACCACCTGATAACTTTTTTGATTCCCAATAAACCCCTCACGATAATAGCTCTCAACACTCCCCCTCAAGTTGGAACATAGATGTCAATCATGCTCGCCTTGTTACAACACTTTGAGAATTCTGCTATAGAAAGGGGTTTGGTAAAAACATCTACTTGATCTTCTGAAGGAACATAAACAACTGATATATTTCCCACTTGAACCATATCTCGAATATAATGGAAATCTATCTCAATATGCTTAGTCCTCTTATGAAATACAAGATTATTAGCAATATATGTGGCTGCCTTGTTATCACATATCATCTTCATAGGCAGAGAAACCTTTATGCCCAATCCTGTAAGCATAGATTTTATCCAAATCATTTCAGCAGCAGTTTGTGGCATGGCCCTATATTTTGACTCATCACTGGATCTTGCTACTACAACTTGTTTCTTGCTTCTCCATGAAACTAAGTTGCCACCAACAAAAACACAGAACCCTGTACTAGACTTCCTATCATCAACAAACCCTGCATAATCAGCATCAGTATACGCAACTACATCAAGATTTTCCCCTTTAATAGACGTTTTCCTGGCTTCAGGTATTTAAGAACCATCATAGCTGCCTCCCAATGAACTTTTCTTGGTTTATCCATGAATTGACTCAACTTGCCAACAACAAATGATATGTCAGGCCTAGTTACAGTAACATAGAGAAGTTTACCAATGAGAGTCCTATAGGACTTACTATCAACTGCCTCAGATTGCTCGTCATACAAGAGTAGTTTAGGATTCATGGGAATAGCGTCTGGTTTTGCACCAAGCATTCCTGTCTCCTGTAAAAGATCAAGCACATATTTTCTTTGACAAAGAACCATACCTTCTCTATTTCTTGCTACTTCGATTCCCAAGAAGTACCTGAGAGGACCCAAATCCTTTGTAATAAAGTATTTCTGCAGATATGCCTTGGTGCTTGAAATTTCCTGCTCATTATCTTCAGTTAAAATTATATCATCAACATAAACAACCATAATCACAAAACCTTTAGCTCTATTCTTTATGAACAAAGAATGGTCTGATGGTGACCTCTGGAAACCAAATTTAGACATCACCTCAAACAATTTGTGAAACCATGCACACGGGCTTTGCTTTAGGCCATATATTGCCTTTTTTAGTTTGCACACTTTTCCACACTCTCCCTGTCGTTCGAAGCCAAGCGATTGTTGCATGTAGACCGTCTCAGATAGATCCCTATACAAAAAAGCATTCTTCATGTCAAGCTGAGTCATACTCCACCCATGATGAACAATCACAGACATAACTAAGCGTATAGTGCCCATTCTGGCTACAGGAGAGAAAGTCTCAAAGAAGTCTACCCCATATGTTTGGGTGTAGCCTTTGGCAACTAGACGAGCTTTGTGTCTCTCCAGAGTGCCATAAAAATGATATTTAATAGTGTACACCCACTTACAACCAACAATGTCTGCATCAGAAGGAGGATCTATAAGCTCCCAAGTCCCTTGAGAAATCAAGGCGTCCATTTCTTCTTGTATTGCTTGTTTTCATTGAGGATCTAATAAAGCCTGTTGATGATTGATAGGACTGAAGAGGGCAGATAAAGCATATAAAAAGTTTTGCATGCTCTTTCCAATCCTGTATGTGGACACAAACTTTGAAATTGGGTGCAGAGTACACTGACGTGTTCCTTTCCTCAGGGCTATGGGCAAATCATTTTCAATCTCATGATCTGCTCTACGATCATCAGGATAAGCACTGGAATCATCAACATGATCAGGATCACTGATTGTAGGAGAAGAAGACGATGAAGGGCCACAAGAGGAGGCTTGACGGCGAGTATACACCAATGGAGGATCATGGAATCGAGTTGGAGAAGGATCAAAACATAATGAAGGCAACACAAGAACTGACTCCAAAGGAATGGGTAAGGTAAAAGATTTGGACATATCAGGATTCACACGAGACGTGCATGGCGAGAAGTAAGGAATGCTCTCAAAGAATGTGACATCCGCATTGATATAGTCTTTACGAGCAATGGGGTCAAGACATTTGTACCCTTTTTGGTTTTTTGGATACCTAAGGAAGACACACTTAGTTGCCTTTGCAACTAGTTTGTTCCTAGTAGGTCCAAGTTTGTGTACAAAACAAACACAACCAAATACCTTATGAGCAACTTTGAACAAAGAACAATCAGGATAAAGTTGTCTGATCGGAATTTGGTCATTAAGTATAGTAGAAGGCATTCTGTTAATAAGGTAACAGGCAGTAAGAAGGGCATCTCCCCCAAAAGAAGCTGGCATGTTTGTTTGAATCATAAGGGTTCGAGTTACTTCCAAAAGGTGTTGGTGTTTTCTTTCAGCTACCCCATTTTACTGGAACGTATGGGCACATGAAAATTGAGGGAAAATCCCATTATCCCGATAAAATTGTAATAGTTTGCTAGATTTGAATTCAAGAGCATTATCAATGCGAACAATTTTGACAATGGAACCAAATTGAGTATTTATTTCAAGAATAAAAGATCGGAGAATACACAGGACCTGAGATCTCTCCTTGATTAAAAGGACCCAAGACTCTCTAGAGTAGTCGTCGACAATGACAAGGTAATACTGGGACTGAAACTTATTAGGAACCCGACTAGGCCCCCAAACATCAACATGAATTAGATCAAAAGGACTTCGACTAGAACAACTCTGACTTAAAGAAAAGGAACTACGATGATGCTTGCCCAACTGACATGCTTCACACTGAAAGGACGTTGTAAGAGAGGCCCATGTAATGACTCTTCGAAGCTTGGAAAGAGAAGGATAACCCAATCTGAGATGCCATTGGTAGGAATTAGAACTCGATTCCACACACGAAGTTGCTACTCCAACTGGTTGTGTAAGATAGTAAACACCTCCCTCCTCATGGCCTCCACCAATCTTCTTCCCAGACAGCAAATCCTGAAATGCACAAGAACCCTAGTCAAATATAACTCTACAATTTAGTTCTTTTGTAAGCTGGCTTACGGATAATAAATTCTTAGGAAACTGTGGAGCATGGAGAACATGTTGAATCCCTAATGTAGGGGCAAGATGCACATCTCCTTGCCCCACCATTGGGGATAATCTACCATCTGCCAATTTAACATGACGAGGGAAAGATGTATGTACCAGTGTAGAGAAACTATGTGAATCTCCACAAAAGTGTCGAGAGGCACCAAAATCAATAATCCATATCTTACCCCCATCATCCACCTAAGTACTCGCAGAGCATGCCACATCAGTCACTACAGTAGAGGCAGAGACAGATGCAAAACTCTGAGAAAGAAGCTGATCATATTCTGCACGACTGAGAGTAATCGTATTGGTTGAAAAAGTAGGCACAGGTTCAGTGATGGAAGAGACAACCTGAGTTGTTGCTTTGGGGAACGATAATGAACTCTGAGGGCGACTTCTAGGGTTCTTTTATCCCAACAACGATCTTCAAGGTGTCCTTGCTTGCCACAATATGTACACTGAAGCCTGCTACGACCTCCACTGCCTCTTCCACGTCCTCTGCCTCTGGAAGAACTAGGTAAACCATGCCCTCGTCTACCAGTGACAACAAGAGCTGAAGTCTGAGAGTCTCCATGAGGCGGAGGAAGGGTAACAACAAGACGGCTTAACCGGTTGTGGGCATCAGCTAGAGTAGGGATCTCAGAGCCAGTAAGCATTTGCACCATGGCTACTGAGTAATAAGGAGATAATCCTGATAGAAAACGAGCCACCATAGTCTGCTCCTGATGGGTTTTATGATTAGTGCAGCAGGGAGGACGAACAGAGTAGAGCCTTTCATAGGTGCATAATATTGGGAAAGATTCTGATAACCCTGCTACAGCTGAAATATCTCTTGCTCAACTTGCAAAATTCTATTGACATTTTTGTCTTTAGAGTACATGTCACGTAATGAATCCCACATCTCTTTTGCAGTAGAATAGTAAATTAAGCCATCTGCAATATGTGGCTGAACATTGTTCATAATTCAAGACATAACAATGTCATTATCTTCCTGCTATGTGGCATATTTCCCAATTTTCTCTGTTGGTTCCTTCTCTAACAGAATATGTTTTCGACGATGTCCTGGCACAAACATCATAAAAGTCCTCGACCACCTTTCATAATTATTGTCGTCCAGCTTTACGGACGACCCATAAGAGAGGGGGTTAGCAAAAGCTTTGTACTCTGCAAACACTTTATACCTTTGTTCACCATCACTAGACTTTATTCCAGCCATGGTATTCACTGTTGACAGTAGCTAGCCAATGAGCAAGATAATAATAATGATAACCAGAAAGTAAATACAAGCAATCTGATGATAAAGAAATAGATTCCAGCTGAAATAAAATCCGTCTTGCAATATATATATATATATCACAGACGCCACCAGCAAGATAATAAATCTGATCACCACTATAAAAATTAATTTCAGATGATAGAAATTGATTTTAGATCTGAACTGCAACAAAAATTAATCGGATCTGATCAAATCTGATTTCAACGACAGCGAGCACTGCAGGTTTGACGCCTACCACATCAACACGACTCTGATACGAGCAAATTTGATTCCTACGATAGCAAGCCTTGCAAATATAATGCCTACCACATCAACACGACTCTGATATGAGCAACAGTCAGTCAACCACACCATTCAGATCTGATCCAACATCAACTGTCCATGCTACACGACATATCCAGTTACTGCACGATCTCAGATCTGCTCCACCCAATCACAGAATGATTGTTGATCTGATGCAACACGATCATGATGTCAGATTTGCTCCACGCAATCACCACATAATGGTAGATCTGATGCACCACGATCCATCAATATCATTGAGGCGTCATCAACAAGGAACAAAAGAGGAACACATGATCTAGGGTGTCTCGATCTACATATTGTGCAGACCTAGTCAGATCCCTGGTAGTGGGACAGGAAAGAACCTAGGGTTTGATCAGAAGAAAGATCGAACAAACTAGGTATAGGCTAGAAGGAGAGAAGAAGAAAGAAACTATGATTAAGAGGGAAGAAAAAATTCAGCCTAGGCGTCAGATTCTCCCAGGAACGAGAGGCTTTGATACCATGTTACAACTTGGTTTGAGAAAAGATGGAAAAGTGTATTCACGATTAGCCCTAATCACCCTTAAGTAGTGATTAGGGTCAATAAAGAAATTTACACAAAGAGACCATTAAAAGTTAAAAAATAAACAAGACCACCTGATAACTTTTCTGATTCCCAATAAAGCCCTCACGATAATAGCTCTCAACATTTCTTATGAAGGGAAAATCTTTCTCATAATAAAATCAGATTTTCTAGGGAAAGCATTGGAAAAGATTAGTGCATTTATATTAAAAAATATAAAGCGAATAATAAAAGGGTATGAAATATAAAAAGAATTTAAGAGAAAATTCCATTTAGGTTGGGTCTAAATGAAATTTTCCATTTTTTTAGAAGTATTTCATTATTGACTTCTCTCTAGCATAGTGAGACTTTAAAGCGTCCAAATAACCGCAGCCAAAATCTCTTGAGAAAAAAAATGTTTTTGGAAATGTATTTTTTCTGCAATTTGCAATAATAAATAAATTACAATTTTCTAAAAATAATTTTACGAAGAAATAAAAAAATTTTATTAAAAAAAATAAAAGCACAGGTTTGTTCATGATCTGTAAATATCGTGCTAAAAAATAAAAACACATTTTGAAAGTATTACTAGAGATTTCCTGTTTAAAATGTTTTGGCAATTTCACACTTTTTTTTTATTTTAAAAATTCTGTCGATATTTGTTATACTGCCGTCTAGCTTACCCGGGCGTAAGTCCGAGTAAGCTGACTAGTATTTTACAATAAAAAGGTATAACACAAAATAAAAATTTGGAAGCAACTCTTTCTTTTTCTCCCCTTAAAGGTTATGATGAGTAATAGATGGGTTATCTCTCTCTCTCTCTCTCTCTCTCTCTATGCATGCATTGCATTCTTAAATTTTCTGCCATAAATTAGGACAAACCTCTCTTTTAATTACATTGCCAAATGCATACTAATACCTGTTTTTTAAACAAAAACTTAAACATCATGGCCAAAACTGTATTTGTGTGATTTTAGAAATTCTTATGGAGCAAGAACTTTTGCACCAGACTACCACTACACCAGTTTTAATAGGTGTTAGATTATAGTATAAAAGGAAGCAAGAGTGTGTTGCAAAGCCAAAATAGAGGATTCTCTTGGGAGGGCCTGCACACCATTGTGTGTCTAGACATACTATTGATTTCATGGTCTATTTGCTACTCTATCTTATTCTTCTTTAAGTTGGTGTGTTATGTTAATTTAGACGAGAATTATGCTCTCTCTAGATATAGTTTGGTCTGGCCTAGATTGAATTTAGTAAAAAAAAATGCCACTACTAGAGCTGGTAAATGAACCTGGCTTGGCTTTGTTCAGCTCACATGAACTTCGTTCATGCTTGTCAGGTGAGCTCAGCGAGCCGAGCATGAAAGGCTCATCTAGATGGTGTATATATTATTTACATAGCATTTATATGAAAAATAGCATGGTATGTCAGCTGGTTGGACAATGCTCCATTCTCACTATGGAACATATTTAAAAAATTATTCTTTTATTTTAACAAGCCAGCTCGAGCTTGAGTCTTCTGGCTTGGGCTTGCACGAGATTGGTTCAGCTCAAGGCAAGACGAGTGAACACCCACTGTTTAGTTTGTTTGGCTTGTTTACCAGCCCTGGCCACTACCAGTTTATCATCCTAGGTACAAAATCAATCTAATACTATTAGGAATACAGTTGTGTTAATTGACTTGGGCTGGTCTGGGTTTTGGTGGTTTTGATACATTAGGACTGACTCAAGTATTGTTAGCTTTGGGCTTGGACAAGCTAAATTGGGTCAAAATGGATTGATCCATCATCTTTTGCATAATAACTCTTCCAAAGGTGATCCCACCATAGGGATAGCCTTGGTTATGTCAATTACAATTTTGACTGCTCAATAACCAATTTGATCCCAAGGTAAGAAATAACCAGTTACACCAGAGGATGCAGGCAATATGGCCCGAACTACACCCACAATCCAAGTCAATTTGTGTGGTTTCTTAAAGCCAACTGTGAGATAAATGGCAAATGCATGTAGGATTATCGTTAGAACCATCATACTTGATGGCCATTGATGAATTGATTGGATTAACCAATCTAAGTTGGACTTGAACTTCAGCTCAAAATTTTGGCCGAATCATGTCTTCTTATGTCTAGGTAGATGAAATCTCTCTCTCTCTCTCTCTCTCTCTCACACACACACACACACACACACACACACACACACACACACATTGCTTTTCATTTTCTCTCAAGAGAGGTTTCTAGACAGGAATAGCAGGTCACCTCACAGGTAGGGCCTAATGTCTTTGAATCTGATAAGAATTGGGCTGTATGCTAACCTGAGAGTTTGCTGGGTTTGGTCATGTCAGATTTGGTTGTTCCAAAAGCTTGTCCTTATTGGCGTCAGATAGGGCAATGCCTGCTACAACATATAGTGGTAAATCACTTTAAGAAAAGAATAAAAGAATATTGTTGCTTCTAATCAACATTTCCAATTAAACTTAGCTTTGAACTAATGAAAACCTAGCCCATCACACAAAACAATGTTCCTTTGATATTCTACAAACTGTGGCTGAAAATTGAGAGGATTCAGCCAATCATTATTGGCCCAACTAGAGTATGAATATGTAATTCCTAATACCTTGATTTGTACATATGGAGAATTTCATTGGCATGAATATCATACCATTAAGCATTGCATCCCTACACACTGGCATGGTATCTGCATCATCATATGTCAAAGGCTGCCACTGACTTGGCTGACATTTTTTTATACAACCTCAGGATGCACCTGCCTAGATAATATTTTTAGTAACCGACTATCTGACTGAGAATGATTAACATACTACAATTTTTTAGTTTCTTTTGTTGCTACACTATATTATCTCCACGGGCATATTTCTGTTTACTCCCAAAAATCTTCATAAGGACTGGAAGCTTGCTAGGAGGAATCTGTGTTATGGTTATTTGTATGAATTTGCTAGATTATGCCTTCATCTAATAGGAGCCCTAATTTATCTGATGATTGCACCCAAGTCTTGATTTTGTTTTTTTATCTATTCCTTGCATCTTAGATTAGATTTAGCTGAAATATCATTTTATTTATAAGTAAAAAGCCATTCACGTGCCAAAATCATATTAAGACATGATAGATCTATTTGTCTTTCTGTTTGGGGTTGTTATTTTGTAAAATCACTTATTGTCCAAGGCATTATATTGCTCCGTTACTTGTCAAAGGCGGTAGGCGGAGAGCCCCTAAAAAGACTAGGCAGGGGGCTAGGCAGACTAGTTGGTACCTCAATTAAAAAATTGAAAAAATACAGAAAATGTGTAAACAAACTGCTAAAATTAATAACAAACATGTATAAAAATAAAATCAATCAACAAACAAAACACATGTCATCGAACACTGTAAAACAATTATATTAAATAACCTGCTCAAAAAAATTAAGAATGAACAATTGATTAAACAAACCATACAACTAACAATGTTAATAAACAATAAAAAAAAATAAAATCATGTATACAAAAACTTTAACAACAATAGACATAAAATAAGCACAAGTGTGTGTGCCTGTGTGTGCATGTGAATTGTGAACTGTGAAAAAGATAAGAAAACAAATTATAACTCAAAAACAGTCAACTAGAAATATAACTCAGAAACAGTCATCCAGAAATATAACTCAGAAACAGTCAAACAGATTATATATGAATTATACACACACAAAATATATAATATAACTGAAACACAAGATTATCAGCTATATATATATATGTATATATATATATAACTGAAAACATAACCTATAGAAAAAGGAAATACAGGAAGAAGAAAAAAAGAAAAATGAAGGAAAAACAGAAAGAAGAAAAAAAAAGAAAAAAGAAAAACACGAAGAACAAAAAAGGAAAGAAGAAAAAAAGAAAAAAAGAAGGAAAAACAGGAAGAAGAAAAAAGGGAAAAAAGAAAAGAGAAGAAGAAAAAAGAAAAGAAAAAAAAAACAGGAAAAAGATGGAACCAGAGAGAGAGAGAGAGAGAGAGAGAGAGAGAGAGAGAGAGAGAGAGAGAGAGAGCACCCTTTTTTATACTCCCTTTTGGAAAAAGGCTGACCAAGTGGTCAACCAAGTTAAAAAAAAGTCAAAAAAGGCTTTGCAGCCTAGGCGGTCCCAGCCTAGGCGGTAAAAGAGGGGTGGTGGGGCTGCACCTAGGTCGCCTAGGCTTTTCCTTGGACAACCAAGATCGCTCCTCATCCTGGCTTTTTCATTCCTAGGCGTTTGCAGAGTTGGTTGTTTGTACATCATTAGCTTATGATGATCATTAAACAGGTGTTTCTTTTGCTGATCAATGGTTGTTGCATGGAATATCTTTTCAACTATCAACTTTTGTTTTCTTCCGTAGGATTTAGAAGTTTGCTCAGTATGACATATTTTCATTTGGTTCATCCATTTAACACATGGAATCTATGAAGGTATTTCAGGTGTGTTCCTGAAGTTTCCTCAGAGCGACTTGTGGTAATGGTGGCTTCTTGCCATTTGGTGTATCTAGGGAGAATGAAGGCTTTATGAAGCAAGTACCAATGCCTGCTTATGCATCATTTTATTTTTAAAGGTTAAAGGATGTAATTAAATTAGTTTAAGAAAAGGAAACGTGGAGTCTCCTAGAATACAAATTTGTGTAAGAAGATATACAAGTGCACAGTGAAACCAAAGAAAAGAAATCTTATTCAATCAGACCTTCAGAACCATGCGGTTGGAAGTATCTTAGTTGAATTGGTGTTCCATGATTAGGATTATGGTTAGGATTCATCTAATACATGAGCTCTTGTTTTCTGTGCCTCAAACTTCAATTGGAGTGTGCCATTACATTGATATCTAAAATTTGCTAACTTTCCTGTTGATGGGTACCACTATACATATTGCACAATGCATCTTTCTTAATGCATGTCTGAGTGACCTCTTTTACCACTGAAATGGTGACTTAGTGCTATTTGTTTCTTATTTTCAATTTGTTCCATGTTTGATTCCACACTCTCAGTTCAGGCATGATGGGGATGCATTTGGTTTGTCATTCTCATTTTTCTTTAAGTGATTATGCTGAACTTGTACAATTAATTTAATGATCTTTCTTTCCTGTAGATCCTATTGCGGATATTCCTTTGAGAATTTCGCTACAGAGGACACTAGAAGAGGCGATGTGGATGAGCTTCAGCCAGTTGATGCAAATGTAGAATTTTGTTCTGTGATTAAAACCAAGCTAGGTGCCCATCGTATTATTATGGGTGCTGAGATGGACTGCTATGATATGTCTGAAAGTGGCAAGAAGTACTATGTGGAGTTGAAGACCAGTCGGGAGGTTGGCTTTTTCTCCCCTTTCCTCTGTCCCCCAACCCAATTTTATCTCTCATTGGTTCTTTCAAGTTTCAATGAAGGCATGTTTGATGAAGCTAGTATTCTCTTGATGTTGATGTTATGCCTCAACTAATATGGTTTTATGCAATTGCAGTTGGACTTCCATACTGAGGAGAGGTTTGAGAGGCAGAAATTATTGAAATTCTGGGTACTTGACTCTTGAAGACATATGCTTGAAAATGTTCAATTGTTATGTTTATATACCTAAGTGAGTGATGCTTGCAACCATTTTTCATGTGCAACCCCGAGTAATGGGACTTGCAATGCATGCCACTAGCCTCAAATTATTGATTTACAAAATTATTAGTGTAAAAATCTCCTTTTGTGCTAAAAGGTTTTCTATGCATGTGATATTTATATGATGCTTAAATTCCTTAAGAGAAATATTCCTGTGATCTGTGATTTTCAAAGATGATGTCATGATGCTTTACTGTTATAAACCATATTTTGTCTGACAACAGTTTCATGGCTTCATCTTTCACAGATACAATCATTCCTAGCTGGTGTGCCTTACATTGTTATTGGCTTCAGGTATATTTAGTTCCTGGCATATGATGAGCCATAAGTTTGGAAATGCAAACTGTTGGCATTTTTTTGGGTCTGTTGGATTCTGCATAGTTACCCTTTTTTTCTTAAATCAATAGGAAGCCAATTTTGGGTTCTGGGCACATATGCTTTGGGTCTTTTGCAGGGATGATGCAGGTACTCTTCTCCGAGTTGAAAGGCTTAGTACCAAGGATATCACCCAAAGGGTAAAGATGAAAAACTATTGGCAGGTAAAGCTCAGATGCCGGTAATGTTCGACTTGAAAATGGTAGTCTGTACTATTTTTTGCAGATCATATTATTTTTTCTCTTTTAATTCTATTTTCTTAAGGCAAGCTTGCTCATTGATATAGCTGTCAACCATGGACTAAAATCTTAGCCCCCATGACTAAGTTGCCATATATGTATTCCATGTTTAGTATGCTTACTACTAAACAACTGTTTGATGGACATGGCAGGGAGGTGTCTGCTTGGCCTTTGCAGATGAGGTACTGTGCTGGATATACGGAACAGTCAAAGAGAGTTGAGTATCGTTTTTCCACTCTCCTTTCTATCCTTAGCTATTTTTGGATTCAGTCAAATACATGATACTCGTTTTCATTTGTTTCAGATGAAGATTATATCCTTCAGTTTTCCCCACCTTTTACTCGGTTAGAGCTTCTGCGAGCTCATTCATGCTCACCTGTGATCACTAATCACGTCAATCAACTTTAAGCGTGTCTATGAAGCCAAGTTTTTTTATGGATGTCTGATGCTGACAATATACAAAAGGTGGAGGGATTAAGAGAGTTTTCTGGGAAATTCATCCACATTTTGCTATTACAGGAAAGTGTCATTACCTTCTGAGAATGTGAATTGAATACAACGATATGCGCAGAGCACTTTCATGTGCTGTTGTATGATGAAGAAATACAAGGTTTATATTGTAGAATAATTATCCTCATTCCTGGGAAACAGTGTCTGCAGTTTCCCTATTTATGCAAGAATACCAGACTTTCTTTTCAAGCATCAGGGCTCGTTATGTTGGACTCCTCATGGACATCTCTTTCTTGGGGCTGTTCTGCAGCCATAAAGTGTAAATGCTCCAAGATATGTAAAGCAGGTGCAAGCTCTTTATTTATTTCTTCTCCAATACTCTGATACCCATATACATTTGTGATCCGCTTTTGAACCATAAGAAGATCAGTGGTAGCTTTTATTTTACCTTTTAGTTCATTTATCAGCTCCAATAATGGGTTGATCTTTGCAACTTTCACCTGAAGTTTAGCATTTTCTTCTTGAGCTTTCTTCAGTTTGTGTTTTAGGAGACGATATCCTTCTAGAGACATGAGCAATTGTGCTGAGAGATGTCTGTTGCGTTCTTGAAGGGCAGCCATTCTGAATGTTTCGTGGCTCGTCTCCTTGTGCTTGCTGATGCATGCCTGGACCTTATCAAGCAGCGTGTTGTTCTGTGCCTTTAAGTCATTCAGGTGTGTTTCCATTCCACCTAGCTCGTTAACTTTTCTTGCAAGCTCTGCAGCAATTATCTCTTTCTCTTTTCCAAGGCTCATAAGCATCATCTCCATGTTCTTTCGTGAGGTGATGCTTGCTGCAAGCTCTTTCCTGAGCCTCTGGTTATCTTCATATGCTGTTAAGTAGTCGACTTGTGTTAAGACAGACACTGTGCATTCTTCCTCCAGTTCATCAAGGTTGTATGACTTGTTTTGCATTAGATCTGTCCATCTTAGTATCTTCCTCCTGAAGCTCCTGAGGATTTGAATTCCTTCCTAACTTGTTTATGGGGCCATAACATTTCTTTCCCATTTTCATCTCTAGATGGCTAGCATCAGATTTGTGATCAGTAGCAGAGAGTTGTCTGCTCATTTCCTCAATCAAGCTTATGATTCCAGCAACTTTCTCACATTTCTTGATGTCTTGTTGTATGTGCTCCCATATGTGTCCAGCAACCTCAGCGTCAGCTTCTGTTTCATGCTAGCTGTCATCAACAAAGAACCGAGTTATGAAAAGCGAACAAGTATCAAAATTCTGGAAATAAGTTCTTGTTATAGTCTTTCCGATTCAGAGGCTGGTGATAGTTCTGGAAACCTGTATGCATCAGCTGTGCTCATGTTGAATGTGTTCTACTAATTCGAATACCGTTATTTACTGGTTCTGGGTGTATATCTTCAGCAGGAATATGGCCCTTTTAGACTTCAGATCAGGCTAATTGGTTGTCTTTCTATCTTCCAAATCTTATGCACCCAAGACAGGTGGAACAGCACATCAAAGGGATGTGGGTGGAAGTATTGGGAAGAACTAGTGGAGGGGTGCTCCTGTTTTCTGACATATCTTTCTGATTGATGAGATTGGGAGTTCAATTATTCCAACTAGATGTTTGCTTTCTAAAGTTTCTCAACTTATGTGGACTTGTATTGTACCCCGTGAAGCTTTGACTTAATTGCATTTATTTTAAGGACAAATTAGTTGGTGTTTAACGCCATATTGTGTGATTATGACCTGGAGTGTTGAGAGTCGGATCTCTTGCGTGTGATGTATGAGATGATGTGGTGAGAGAGATGCATGCGCATGGCATGTTGTGCCCCGTGGATAGTGGAGGAAGTTTTCCAACTAGTGTGGTATTTGACTTATGTGAATGAAGAGGGGCTATCGCCCTGATGCCTTTCGGATAGGGAATGGAATCTTCACTTTTCATGTGGGCTGTAACTTGTTTAACTTCCACTTTAGGAAGCTTCACTTTTCATTGCAGATCTCTCTCTCTCTCTCTCTCTCTCTCTCTCTCTCTCTCTCCAACGTCTAGTTTGAGCTAGGGGTGGGCAATGGGTCGGTGGACCAAGCCGACCCAAGTACACCATGGCCTGGGTTTGGGTCAGAGATTTAATCCCTGGCCCGTTAGCTACCGGGCCAAAACCTATCCTGTTTATAAGGGTGCCGGGCTCGGGTCAGCCCACGAGCCACCAGGCTGACCCAATGGCCTGAGCTGCCTAATTAATTGTATAGGATGTTCGTTGATAACTATTATTATCTACTTAATTAGTTGTATTAACTTGGTTGCATGGTAAGTTGTTAACTGTTAACTTTATGATTCATTTAATTCATTATTTTTGGTCTTATATGAATTAATTCATTAACTAAAATTTCAAAATAGCTTGAGCACAAATGGGTTTGGGCTGGTCCAGACTGACCTGCTGAACATTGATCCATTTGTCCAATGGGCTAGGTCATGGGTTGCTTTGCAAACCCAAGCCCGTTAAGAGCTGGTTCTAAACCCGACCTATTACTAAATGGGCCAGGTCATTCTCAAAGCCTGATAGGGCCAGCTCCAGACTGGCCTAGGCTGGGCTGGGTCGGCCTGATGTCCACCCATAGTCTGAGCACTGGATAAAGACTGCTTATGCTATTGGCTGCACAAAAATAAGGCGAGAGAGAGAGAGAGAGAGAGAGAGAGAGAGAGAGAGAGAGAGAGAGGAATTAATTCCTCAATGCGTTTATGTACCTTCTCTGAACAAACCATGATACCCACTAGGGCCACTACTAAGAAGAGACTTTAACCTACTTTGCACAGGCACACTGGTGGCCGTGAACTATTGGGTCTAATAATAGTGCCATCTCATGAAGAGGCTCGTATTAATCAAAACTAATCTCTTGAAATGGTTGAAGCTCAATCAGAGCTAATCTCTTGACTTGGATGAAGTTAAATGGATGCAGGGGAACGCCCCTACGTGAACCAAGCAATAAGTTTATTCAAGGATCTTTTCAATTAACCCGTTACTGGTTTCACCAAAATTTTCCATGCATTTTTCTGCAAGCAAATGTGCTGGAAAGTTTTCTAGTATCAAGACGTTTTCCAAACCTATGTCTAGGTCGCACCATTATAACCGTGAGTCTCAGCCTCTCAGGTCCACGAGTTACCTATCCAAAAAAAAAAAAACATCAACATACCCCGCGTTGTGTCCCCATGTATACTACTTTTGAAGCAAATTTACACCAAAAATGTGGACTCATGTCCTTATGACAGATGGCTAAAAAAAACTATCTCCGGAGGGCATATTGGCTGGTGTTCAGTTGGTAAAACCCTTCAACCGGGCAGGGGCCTACATTTCATGATAGAGAATCTCAACTTTTCTTACCTGAACAATAGCCAATGTAAAATGGACATTGTGCGAGACACTTCAAAAACACTTGTAGGGAAGTAAAGCTAACAAGAAATAAAGCCGTTGGTTTCACAGTAAAATGATCCTGAAGTTTCTCATTATCATTCTATTATTATTTTTATACAAGGATATTCAAGTTATAGTACTCCATGACTGGAAATGGTCAACTTGTTCACAGACTTTTTCTTCAACTTCATTGGAAAAATGACCTCTTTCTATTGCGCTCTAACCGCTGTTCTCTCTGTGGCAATCATAAATAACAGACAAATAAATAAACAATGTGATAGAAAAAATTGAAAAGATTAATTTATAGAAGTAAATTAAAGTAAATTGAAAATCTATGTTGTAGCTTTTGCAGTCATTTGAAACTTTTTCTTTTTTGAAACCCTTGTAGCTTCTATAGTTGAATTAACAATGATTTTAAACCACATGCATCGCGAAATAATTAACAATGAGATTCATGAGCAATCTGAAGTACAGATGCAGAAAGATACAAGAATCTCTGATTGATTTTTCATCAGGTTCAAATGGCTTTATCCTAAGTTTTCTCTACAATCAACGGAAAAGACATGTATTTCTCTTTTCCTTTTTCTGAACTTTTCAATCAGTTGCCTTTAGAATTTCCTAGAATGAAACCAAATTGGTTCGTAAACATATTCCCTTACTACAAAGATTCATAATATAACTCATGTTAAATATCTCAATAGTTGATAATAATCTGCCAAACTGAACTTTTCTATTAAAAAATGTGGGAAAAAGGTATATAAAAACAAATATTCGGCAAGACAAAATAGTGATTCCAAACTAGATTAAAGGAAAGCAGATATACTCACCTCCTTCTTCCTGCATTCTTTATAAACATCAAACTGTTGTTGGCATTTGCTTTTGTCATAATTAAAATCATCCAGGCCTGCAGTTATCACCCAGAAGATTTGTATAAACTCCAAAGAGAAGGAAAGAAATAAATGTGCTGAACAGATATCTTGATGACAAACACGTGCACATAAGCACAACAAGAACACGTAGAACACTTGTGCACAAAAGCACAATACAAAAACACTCAAATGCTCAAAGGCATACAAATGAACATTAAAATCTCATAGAAATCACTATTGGGCTTTGTCCCAAAACCTTACCTTTACAAAGGGGGAGAGCCCCCTATATATACACATATGATGGCCTTGGGGGGGGGGGGGGGAGCAACATATAGCTGTTGAAGCCCCTCCAACGGTCACAATTGTGACCGTTGGAAGGGCCCAACAGCTATATGGTTGGCCCCCCAAGGTTTGGTCAAAAAGACAAAAAACAAAAAATACAAAAAAAAGATAAAAATACAAGGAATAAAAAATGTAAAATTTACATACATATTCGTAATGTGAATATGCGCAAAAAACACGAAATACCAAAACTACCCTTACGACTAATAAATGAGAATATATATATATATAAAGTAAGTACATATACATATATATAATATATGTATATGTAGTACCCTATATATATAATATATATTGGATTACAAGATTGAAATACATATTTTAACACCCCCTTCAAACTTAGGGCAGGAAGACCGAAAGTTTGCTAAGAAGAAAGTTGAATCGCAGAGCACACAACGCTTTGGTGAAGAAATCTGCCAACTGATATTCTGAAGTTACATATGGAAGATCTATGACTCCTTTCAGATAAGCTTCTCAAACATAGTGACAATTCATCTCAATGTGCTTTGTTCGCTCATGGAAAGTATGATTTTTAACAATGTAAATTGTGCTTTTATTATCGCAACATAACTTGGTGGGCCCTTCTATTACAATTCCCATATCTTCCAAAAGCTGATGAATCCACACAATCTCCATGGTAGTAGTTGTCATGGCACGATATTCAGCTTCAGTAGAGGATAGAGACACTTTTTGCTCCTTCTTGCATCTCCATGAAATTAGCAAATCTCTTAAAAATACACAGAAGCCAGTGGTGGAGTGACGGTTATTCGGGTCACCTCCCCAGTCTAAATCAGTATATGCAATTAATCTTAAGTCAGAGGAAGAGGACAATAAAACTCCCTTATTTAGAGTACCCCTTATGTATCTTACGACCCGTAAGACGACACTCATGTGAACTGAAGTTGGTGCATGTTGAAACTGATTTGCGGTATGAACTGCATGTGAGATATCTAGTCTAGTAATACTCAAGTACATCAATGATCCTACAAGTTGTCTGTAGGGAGTAGGATCTGAGAGAGGAACACCATCATCATTTTTTATTTTGGCTCCTACTATAGAAAGAGTTTCACAAACCTTATCATCTGTAATACCTGACCTGTCAATAATCTCAGATGCAAGATAACAATCCCTGCATTAGTTTTTCTAACAAATAAAACAGTGTCAGTAAAGAAAGAAGAAAAACCATTTTCTAACATTACTGAGTTAAACCTATCATACCAAGCCTTAGGGGCTTGTTTTAAACCATAAAGTACTTTTCTAAGACGAAACACTTTCCCTTCTGGGAGCTCTATTCCAGGTGGAGCATCCATATATACCTCTTCATTCAAATCACCATTCAGGAAAGCATTCTTAACATCCATTTGATAGATGTTCCATTTGTTGATTGATTCAACAGTGATGAGACATCGGATAGTGACCATTCGGGCCACAGGCGCAAAAGTTTCTTCATAGTCAATCCCATATTCTTGACTATATCCCTTGACAACTAATCGAGCCTTATATCTCTCAAGAGATCCATCGCTTTTGGTTTTCACCCTAAATACCCACCTACATCCTATGTTTTTCTTACCCTTAGGGAGATCTTGGAACTCCCAAGTCTTAGCCATGTTGAGAGTCGAAAGCTCACATTCCATTGCTCTTAACCATTCATCATTTTTTTTTTTGCTTCTTCGAAGTTTCTGGGTTCTTCATAGGAACAAATGGCGTTAAGGCAAGCTCTATGTTTAGGAGTGAAGGAATCATATGAAATGAACCTAAAAGGCAATTTTCTATTTCTCTCAGTTCTTCGTAGGTTTTCATCATTTGTTGAATTAGAGTCACTAGATTCGTTGTATCTTTCAATTGCACTCCTAAAATTGCTTCTATCTCTATGGGTATATGTTATAGGTTCTCTTAATGCTTCTTCATTACTATGTTGTGAGCTAGAGGGATGAGAGGAATCATCTTCTTTATTATTGATGTCATTACAAGTAAAGTCATCATCACTATCCTCATTGTCATCATTATGGGCTAACATTTCGAATAAGAAAGAATAATCCATATTTTCTTCAAAGGATTCACCCTTTTCAAAACCATTAACATTTTCCAGGAAACTCACATTTCTGGAAACATATAACTTATCATTCTTGATATCATAACAACGAAACCCTTTTTGGGTTTCTGAATATCCAAGAAAGGCGCAGGGGATGGCTTTTGGTGAAAGCTTATCGTTCTTATTAGTAAGAACAAAGCATTTACAACCAAATATTCTCAACCGACTATAGTCAGGTTCTTTAGTGTATAATTTTTCAAAGGGTGAGATATTGTTCAAGTTTTTAGAGGGTAGCCGATTTATTAGATAAACAGATGCTAGAGCGGCTTCAGCCCAAAAACCTTTTGGGATGTTTTGAGAAACCAACAAAGTACGAGTAGTCTCTATTATATGTCTATGCTTCCTTTCGGCTAACCCGTTTTGTTGAGGGGTTTTTAGGCAAGATCTTTGGTGAAGAATACCATAACTTTCAAGATAATTTTTGAATTCACTTGAAAGGTATTCTCCACCCGAGTCACTTCTAAAAATTTTGAGATCCCCATTAAACTGATTTTTAATCATCATATGATAGACTTTAAAAGTCTAAAAAACTTCATATTCGTGTTTAAAAAAATAAATCCAACAATATCTCGTGTAATCATCAAACAAAAATAACATAATAAGCAAAGCCACCTTTGGATAAGATGGGTGTCAGACCCCATACATCAGAATGGACAATTTCAAATGGTCTAGTTGTAAACATAGATCTTTGAAAAAAAGGTAATTTTTTCATTTTCTCAAGTATACAATCATTAAAGTGAAATCACTATTATATAAACTTTTGACAAAAGGCAAATAGAAAATTTTTATAATATTTGGATGTCCAAGTTTCTTGTGCCACACATTAATATCTTTTTGTTGGACAACATTACAAAAAGGATTCTTTGGTACTTGAAGGGAATCAACATAGTAAAAATCACCCTTCCTAGAGCCTTCCCTAATCAATTTCCCGGACCCGGACTGACGATCCTGTATCCAACATTTGTTAGATGAGAACTTTACATCACATCCATGATCCGAGAGTAGAGAAACGGAAAACAAATTTAAATTTAATTTGGGTATAAATCTAATTTTTGGAATAAAGAATCCTTGTTTTTCAAAATTTCTCATTCCTTTTACTTCAAGAGATGTTCCATCCGCGGTTGAAACAAAGGATGGGGAAAATTTTTTTGTATACTCGGAAAAAGAATTAAAACTTGGGGTCATATGAAAAGAAGCACCCGAATCCAAAAGCCAAGAGGTCTTACCGGGGGGAGAAGAAGTTGACATGGCGGCTCCAAGAATGGCCCCTTTTAGAAGAGGTTGAAGAGCATCTACAATTTGTTGAAGAGAGAGGGCCCCACTTGAAGATGATGGACACTCTTGAGATGTAGTAGCCATGGCAAGAAGCTTCTTCCATTTTGAGCAAATAGGCTTGATGTGTCCCGGTTCCTTACAAAAATAACAATTAAGCTTGCTATAGTCCCTCCTTCCTCCTTGTCGACTTGGATTTTGGTTTTTGAAATGAGGAGGCTTGTAGGTCTTTAAGTTGTTCTCCGGTCTTGATACGACATTCACACCTTCATTTTCTTCATTATTGGATGGTGTAGCTAGCACACTTGGGTTGTTCTTGTTAAAATATATGTAATATATATATTTATATATATCTATATCTATATCTATATATATATATAAATATATTTATCATTCACTACCCGATAAGGGGTAGTTATGTAAACTCGCCCAATAGGGGCATTTTAGACTTTTTCCTTTTCTTCCTTTTTCCTTTTCTTCCTTTTTCCTTTTTCTTTTTCTATTTTTTTCTTATTTCTTTTTTGTCTTTTTTGTTCCTTTTTGTGCATTTAATGCACAACCATTGGGGCCCCCAACAAAGAGTCGTTGGGCCCCTAACGGTCACAATTATGACCGCTGGGAGACCAACGACTCCTTGTTGGGACTCCCAATGGTCCCTCTCTCTTGCTTTTCTCTAACTTTCCCTCACTCCTCTCTTGCTTATAAATAAGTGGGGTCTCCCCCTTTGTAATGTGTGGTTTCTTCAAGCGCTTTAGTGCCTTTATAAGATTTTATGCTTTCTAGCCATTATTGGCTTTTGTGTATGTCCTCTTTTGGACTTGTTCTTTGATTTCTATGTGTGAATGTCCATTGTAGGACATACATTTCTTTTCCGCATATTTCATTACATTTCTTACATACACCCATCCGAGTTTCTTCCCCACTCAATTTAGTTATGACATTTTCAAGAGAAGGAGAAGTGAAAGCGGATAAAATATAAGACCGGATTTGTTCGAATTCGGGCCTAAGCCCATTCAAGAAGTTAAAAAAACTATCTTCTTCCAATTGTTTATGACGAAGCTCTATGGCTTCTCCACTTCATTTGGGTTCGAGCATAGCAAGCTCATCCCAAATAGAAGATAGCTCCGCAAAGTACTCTCTAATAGACATTTCCCCAAGTGGAAGCGTTAGCGCCCTCTTTTGGAGATAGTATTTATGGGACAAGTCCCTAGAGGTGTACATCGTCTTAAGATATTCCCATGCTTGAGAAGCTTTCTTGAACTTGATGATATTTGCTTTAATTATCGTTTCTACGGATGCAAAATTCCAAGAGAGGATTTTAAAATTCCTCATTTCCCATTCTTCATGCTTTTTCGTATATTCTTCAAGGGCCTTGGTTCTTTCATTGCCTTCAAGAATTTATCTCTCCTTCCTCTAACAAGGTTATCTTGGGTTCCAGTTCGAGAATCGAGCCTTGGACATAGCCCCAAAGCCCTTTTCCTTTGATGTACGCTTCCATGTTTCTGGCACAAACATGATAGTTGGACCCATTGAGTTTGAAACCAAGAGAGAAATGAGAGTCTTTTTCACCCATTAGAGAGGAGAGATGATGAGAAACAACACGTACCTCAAAGGCTTTTCAAGTCTTTCTTGACAGAAGAGACTTCTAAAATATTGCCCGAAGAAGCTGATCTACTCCAAACTCCAATAGCTTGAAGGCACATTTTTCAAGGCACTCAAAAATATAAAGAAACGCCCGATCCTCCTTCAAAACGAGGCTTTGATACCATGTGAAAGTATCTTCAATAAGATAATAGAGTCAAGATCACAATATTCTTGATGACAAACACGTGCACATAAGCACAACAAGAACACGTATAACACTTGTGCACAAAAGCACAATACAAAAACACTCAAATGCTCAAAGGCATACAAATGAACATTAAAATCTCATAGAAATCACTATTGGGCTTTGTCCCAAAGCCTTACCTTTATAAAGAGGGAGAGCCCCTATATATACACCAGAGTTACTGGAAGCGCCTAGGGTAATGGGGAAGCGCGCTTCCCCGATACGTGCTTCGAAAGCGCGAAACATCACGCTTCTGAAACGCGTGAGGAAGCGTCCCCTTTTTTGAGAAGTGTGCTTCCCTTTATGGGAAGCACATTTCACTTTTATGGGAAACACGCTTCCCCCTCGCTTCCCCATTTTTTTCATTTTTTCGCTTCCCCCTCGCTTCCGGTTCGCTTCCGAGACAATTCATAATTTTCTTCTAAGTGGTCCCCCGCTTCCCCGCTTCCTACATTTTTGAAAGTGCCTCGCTTCCCGCTCCCACTTCCCGTATCGCTTCCCGCTTCCTCAACTGGCAACTTTGATATACACATATGATGGTATTGTGGGGGGGGGGGGGGGGACATATAGCTGTTGGAGCCCCTCCAACGGTCACAATTGTGACCGTTGGAAGGGCCCAAGAGCTATATGGTTGGGCCCCCAAGGTTTGGTCAAAAAGACAAAAAACAAAAAATACAAAAAAAAGATAAAAATACAAGGAATAAAAAATGTAAAATTTACATACATATTCGTAATGTAAATATGCGCAAAAAACAGGAAATACCTAAACTACCCTTACAACTAATAAATGAGAAAATACATATTTTATATATATAAAAAGTAAGTACATATACATATATATAATATATGTATATGTAGTACCTTTTATATATATAAAATATATATTGGATTACAAGATTGAGATACATATTTTAACAGTGTTCAGAAAATAAAATGAGAAATCACACCTCCTACCTAACCATAATAATGCAAGCTTCAACATCACTAATAAATTGAAGCGATTTTTCACGTTTCCAGAACATATTTGATTGCCAGAGTTTTTCAAACTTCAAAATCCCATTTACCTTGATATGTAGGCACTATAATTATAACTATATCCACAGTTTCACGTACCTTGCCATTCAAAGTGCACTATAGTTGCTAAGAGTGGAAGCAAAGCCAAGTGTCAGGAATGCAAACCAGAGCTTGGGCACAACCAATCATATACTCTCTGTGTGTTACTATCTGTGTATTTTTCTATGTGGGTGAATGTGTGACCTTTAATTTGTAGAGATACAAAATATACGGTCACCCAAAATTTTATGGGTAACTCTTCTTAAAGAAGAAGTCTAATATTGAGTCTTTCGTGATGTCTACAAAATATAAAGAAGCATGAATTTGTTGGTCAGAAATGTATTAGCTAATGAAAGAGATCCATCTAGTTAAAAAGGAGTGCAATGCCAATTAGTTGGGAGCATTTCAGTATGAATCACATCCCTGAGTCATCCTAGCGTGAATCAAGCTGCAACTTTGACCAAATTGAAGAATCCAGTGGCTATATATTGGACCCGTAGGATGTAATGGTCATGATCTAGAGAACACTAAGTCCTCCAAATGGTGCTGTAAACAAGAGGGGTTTTAGACTACACATCGTTCACAACAGTCAATAGCTAAGGAGGTCTTTTGGGTGAAGAGGAAGCAAGTCCAGCTTCCTGTTAATAAACTGGAAACTATTTCCTGTAACTGGTATATTTTGCAAAGTCACAGTGTCCAGACAGGACGGATCAGTGTAAATTAGATATTGCATAAACTGCAAATGGCAAAACATGCACCGTGGGACATTTCATTTATGACAAGGCAGCTTAACCCTAGATGGTGCATGTTGGGAGGAAGAATTTGCAGCTTTATGGTTTAGAGTATTGGCTGATGACAAAGCAAAAAGAATACAGGAAGCATGTAGCCGAGAAGCAAAATTACAAGAAGTTTTAGGAGCAAGACTGCTAGACTGGTAAAAAGAAAAAAAATAAGAATTGTGGATTGAGATAACCTAGATATATATCATAGTAGCTAAAAACAATACAAAAATCAACTAAATTAGGCAAAGTGGGAGGCCACACATGAAAGAGCATGCATGAGTCGCTTGGCGCATTGTGTCAGCTACTATCTTGAGAAGAAACGAGGATTAATATTTGATGAAGATAGTATTAGAGGATTATTCAAAGAAAATTCTTAGTCAAGAAGATGGTAAACGTCTCCCAAAAAGATCCACATTGAACATCCTTTTTGTTTGCTCTCTTTAAAGGTTTTGAATATAGCAATAATGGAAAATTTCTTGTCCTAGAAGATTGGACCCTTGCACACATAAACTGGAGCCTCAAGAGATCAGAAAGGTGACACAATACGATCAATAGACTGGTCGGTTTTGGTCCATGGGTCGCTTGGTACCTAGAGACCATGGTACATTATGTAGGGTCATTAACTTCATTTGAACTCCAAATACATGGTACATTGTGTCAAGGCTTAAGATAAGCATTATATAAGGACTATGAGATGCTAGGAAAGTGATCAAACGTGCAATATAGACATCTAAATTGCATGACTGAATTTAAGGGAGAAAAAAAACTTAGAATTATCAAAATCATTAGAGAAACATGAAAATGTTGGTTGAAGCTTGCAAAGAGCAAAAAAAGGAAGCACACAGAAATCATGAATAAATTATTCAAAATCCATACAAAAAACAATAATTTCAGAAAGTATGACAAAAAAAGATCTTTTTGCATATTAACGAAACTTAACTGGTAGATATAACAAGCAAACACGTTCACCAATACCAATATTGGCAATTTCTCGACAACTAAAACTACAGGGAGAACGAACTTTTGGGAAAATCTCGCGAACATATCTGAATTAAAAAAATAAAAAGCTGAAAAGGATAATAAAGAAAAATAGTGATCTCTTCCAATAATGTAAAAAAGTAGAAAACATCGATATACTGAAAATATTTACTTTACCTCGTATTTTCATAAACCAGCTCATACACAAAAAGATTACCTCATACCATAGTACCCATTACATATAATCATGAAGACCATCTTTTTATTTTTTCATATTTATATCGAAAATCTCAAAACTACTGCAGTCGCTAGCAATTCAGGGGAAAAATAAAATTAGCTCAAACAACTATTTATAAATAATACCTTATAAACGCAATTAAATAAACAATTGGTCAGATTATTCATATGATCCATTTGATAATATACCGAGCAATACCCAATTACTCATAACAATGTATTCACAAAACCCATCGATTGTAGGATCACCCACCAACAACCCAAAAATCGTTTCCAAAACGATCACCAAATACATGTCTTCCACTAACTAGATGCCTTCCAACTGAAAATCAATTTAATCAACATATGGTGCAGAGAGAGAGAGAGAGAGAGAGAGAGAGAGAGAGAGAGAGAGAGAGATTACATTTAAGAGAAGCAGAGTACTCCGCGAAACAATCGGAGTCCGACACTCTGGAAAAACCCGGGACGGAGGTTGTAGAATCGGACGCCATGCCTGCTCTCTCTCTCTCTCTCTCTCTGTGCAGAGGGTGAGCTTCTGGTTTGTTCAGGGGGCGGTGCACGGCCCATGGTATTGGCTAACTTTTGAATTTATCGTCATTCTTAAAGTAATAAAATCGCAACCCGGTTTAAATTCAATATAAAGTTTTTATGCAATTTTAACACTAGTTAATTGGTTTTTCTTTTATTTAATTCCATTTTTATTGTGAATTTGTTGAGATTAAGTCGATTTTTTCGTTCTTTTTTTTTTTATGACACGAAGAAACTATGTCTGAGGTCGGAGACCTAATCACACGAGTCTTTAGTCTGCTACCTGTGGTGATTGTTTGCCCCAGGGGTGTCAATAGATCCGATATGACCCCATCCCGACCTGTACCGGATCCCATAAGGTCAGGGTTTGGTTACAATATCTATTCGGGCTGGACCTATGAGATCCAATTACTAAATGGGTCGGGTATGGTTTATGACATTTTATAACAAACCCGGGTCTGACTCGAGTTTCAATTAAGATTCACAATTTTTCAATGTAAGAAAAAATTATTATATAACTGGGTATGAATTAATGGGTCAGGTTTATGTAATTCTTATTGGATCTGGGTATGTTTTTTCATATAAAAAATCCAATCAGATAGGAATCTGAATCTGAAAGCCGCATCATTTTAGTTGGATCCTAGCTTGAACCCACCATTTTAGCAAGGGCCCGACCCATTAACAACCCAAGTCTCAGCCTACAGGGCCTCACTCATCTATTAGGGACTTGTGACAAATTGACCAGACATCACAAGTTCTAAGCCCACCAATGGTGTCTCTTGTCGCAAGGTCGAAGCTGGGTGTACTTCTCGATGGGCAGGGGGGGACCTCCAGTAGGGGTAGACATCAGGCTAAGTCGGCCTGATTAGGGTGCAATAAGGACCCGACAGGCTCGACTCAGTTACAATCGGGCCTGGGTTGGGTCGGGCCCTTTAAGCCTGACCCAGTTAATGGGTCGGACCCTATGCATTTTGCACATGAACATGATTAGGACCCGATTATCTAATCACGCGCGCCAGGCCTGACCCGACATTATTCAGGCTTGGGCTGCAAAGTGCATCCCGATCCCGACCTGATTTGGGCCGAGTACCCAAAACCCGACGGGCAGCTTGGTAGGATGGCCACCCCTTAACCTCAAGTGCTTTACAAACCGAAGGCCAACAAAGTGAGGGCTTTCCTTGGACCATCCAAAAAAACCTATGGTTACCATCTCAGCCCCCTTGGACCCCGAGGAGAGCTTCCTTGCTTCGCCTTACATAAGGAGGTGCCCATATTGGGGTCTCAAACTTGGGTTAGAAGGAAAGCTCCCTATCCACAAGCCCAAGTCCATGTGTTCTATCACTTGGAGTCAACTCAATGGTTTTTCAAATGAGGTTATTTTGAAAACTTTTATAAAACCTTTTCCGTCTAAATAGGGTGTCAACGTGCTTGATTTATCCAGACCCGACCCAAACCAAACCCTATAGAGTCCGGGTATGATGATAAATAAGAAGACCCGAGTCAGGTTTGTGACATTTTATACCAGACTTGGACCTGATCGGAGTTCAGATTAAGGCCCATAATTTTTCAATGTAAAATTGATAAAAAATATAGTTTTACCGGGTATGGTTCATGTAGTTCTTATCAGGTCTGGGTATGATTTTTTCATATAATGGATCCGATTAGACTCGAGTCTGAACCCTATGCCATACCCAAAAATCTAGTCTAAGTCTGGTTCCACCTAGGTCTGAATCAAACCCGACCCGTTGACTTCTTAACCAGGGCCAGGCTTCGTTTTCTAGCCCCAATACTGTTCTTTAGCTCGATGACCAAAGAATTGATGAAATTAGAAATGGATATGAGGTTGGGTAAATGATCAGGCTTTGGGTGTTGATCATATTATTCTATTGAGATTTTCAATTTTCTTTATTTTTTGGTTTTGGCAAAAAAATAAATCTTAGCATAAATAATTATATATAAAACTTATAAAAAACAAGTGAAATAAAAATATTTTAAAATGCAATAATTTTTTTCCATATGTATAAGGCAATAAAAGTGGACAGATTGAGACAAAATTGTGATACATTAATTAAAAATAATAAATATCAAGTTGGTAATTTTTCTTACGTCTCTAACTAAAAAAGGCCTTAGGTATCATATACACTCCCAAGATAAAGAGCCTTGGGCATCAGGAGACATGCTCCAAAATCTAACAAGATTAAGTGAATACTAAATTTATAGCTTTTTTTTTAATATGTTGCAGCATTTGTCATAAAGGGCTGCAGCAATAAGCTCAATCATCAAGCAAAGTGCTTGAAAATGTCATCTATACCCAAGCTAAACTTGGTGAGGAGGGGCAGCAATCTTTTTTTTTTCCTAGTTAAAGAGAACCACTTGTTTTTTCTTTTTCTTTTTCCTCTTACTAATTAAACTCCATGAAAAAAAGTGAGGGGCAGAAGCATTGTTGTCAGTATCAGTATTTTAGAAAATCGATATGCTTCACCCTTGAATCAGTTATTTTTTAATAAATATAAACAATACTAAAAAATATTTTTTAATAGCTTTAACATGTGTCATGCTGTAGTTGACACTTAATATTTTTAATTATTTTTTGGCTGATTCAGAATGATTCACTTGAGTATTGGTATCGATCGATTCACCTGAATTGTTGGTCAAACGATATAGGTAGGGGTGCACATGAACTGGGCTCGAGCCGAGCTTAGGCTCAAGAAGCTCGGCTCGTTAAGAAAAAAAGCATGTTCAAGCTCCGCTCATTCAAAAAAAAACATGTTCAAGCTCGGCTCGAATTGGTTGAGCTGAGCTTGAACAACATGAGTACAAACTTAGCTCTAGTTAAGCTCGAGTCTGGCTCAACTTGGCTCAAGCTGAGTTGATTTTTTTAAAAAAATTGTTTTCAACAAAAGTGGGAAAGGCGGGATTAAAAACACCCACCTCTCACACAAACATCTAACATAATAATAGGTTGGATGGAACTTTTGCTTTTATCTTTTGTCCAAAAAAATTTATACATATCCTAAAACTAGCCAATGTGTGACTATCAACTGAGCTTAATCGAGCTTAACTGAGCTCTAATGCTTGATCAAGCTCGGTTTATTTATATTTAATGAGTTTATACTTGTGTTCAAGCTCAACTTATTTATTTACTCAGATGAATCCGAGCCAGGCTTAAACGAGCCGAGCTCAAGCTAGCTTAGCTTGTTGTGCATTGATAATACATAAAATGCATATCGTTTTATCATACATTCATGCATTTATATGCGGTTTTATGGCATAAGCATCCATATTTGAATGTTTTAGGTGCAAAGAGGTTTGAGTTTGAATTTCACTTGAAATTGAGTTAAAATGAGAGAGAGAGAGTTATTTCAAGGTAATGGGTTCAGTTTTTGAGGAGATTTGGATCCAGATCTGACCTAAAACCTTCACCATAGACCTTGGATCAGATCCATACTCAAACCTATCCAAGATCCGAAGATCTAAGGTGAGAAAGTCAGATTCACCCTCAAAGATGACGCCTAGAGGTAAATCGCAAATTTTAATAATTTGAAGGTGATTCTTGAAAATAGCTCAAACTAATGGCTGTTTTATGAAATAGGGTAAAAATTTTATATGAATAGAAAGCTACAACCCTAAACTCGTTCAGAAGCCTTGGAAGCTGTGCCTTTCTTCTCCAATCTTCTTCTTCTTGTTTTCTTCTTCCTCTTCTTCACGTGTTTCTCTTCTTGTTTTTTTTTTTTTCATTTTTCTCCTTAATTCTCTTGTAAATCTTCATGTTTTTCACGTTCTCTCTATTTTTCTTGTTGTATTTTGTGTCTAATCGCTGTAGGTATATCTTTTTGAGCTTCAAATCAGATTTAGCATGAAAACACTAATTACCTTCATTGACCGACAACCAATAATCCTATCTATCAACCATCGTCCATCTTTTCTTCTTCATTGATCTTTCCATTCATAGATTCAGCTCTGGGACGTGTGCAACAAGAGGATATCAATGTGCAGCAAGGGAAAGAACGTAGGTACATGTTTTCAAGAAAGGTGGAACACTCTCTTCTTCCTAAAGTTTGTTGGACAACCCTTGAGGTAAGTCTTCTCACCCACTACTTGTAGTTAGGCATACAATAAATTTAATTAGATTAGACATATAGTTCTTTGTTAGTTTATTAAATCAATTTATTAATTAAGTTGTTTTCCAGCTTTTCTTTTGAAATTAGATTAATTAGAATTAAATAAATTAGCTTTAATAGCGTCAATCAATGTTGGTCCTGCAATTTTGATGTGTTATAGTTAATTTTAATTGTTTATTGATTAATTTGATATTAGTTAGATTAAGATTTAATTTCATCTTGTTGTTTTGCGTCAGATTCTGTTATCATTGTCATTTTTAGGTCTGATTTAGTCGATATTAGTCGAGTTATTGTTTAAGTTAGTGGTAGATAATTATATCATGCAGTTTTGTTTTTTTTAGTATTTTTAATTAATTTTCAGCATTTTGTCATTAAGCTAGTGATTATTTTTTAGTTTAGAATTGACTTTAAAATAGTCTTCATTCGGATTAGTATTTAATTAGATTAAATTGCTTAGTTTTTAATTAGCTTTTAATTATTTTATCGTTAAAATAAAAATCGGTAAAGTGAATTTCACGTTTTAGTGCATCATTTCATGTGAATTTTTGTAGAGTTTCATCTAGAGACAAGGCAGCCACATAACTAGATAATATTGGTTGGTCTATGCCAAATTTGAGGAGATTTTGATATGTTTTGACCCTACCCATCCTCAGTCCAAAGTTGTGAGGTCCTACCGAATTCAGACTTTCTTTATTTACAAATTGGGTAGAATAGTTTAGTTTTTTGTATTGTTTTTGGGTGTTGCTTTGTGTTATTTGATATATTAGTGTTAATTAGGTCTGGTTCATGTGTGTGTGCATTGATTTTTGTCAAGAAAAACATAGGTGTTTTTATTTAGTTTCTTTTTAGTTGTGACCGTTATTATAATATGCTTATTTTTGTTTTAGTTTTTTTGAATAGTGTTAAATTAGATAGATTTATTGTTGATTATTTATTGATTTTCTTTTGGTTGTTCTCGAATTTAGTTAGAATTAATTTGTTTGAGTTTTTAACTATATATTAGTCCCGCAGGCTTTTTGTTATTTTGATAGTGACCTTGTTAGTATAGGTATAGTTGTGTATTTTGTTTTGCAAGTATTTTCTCTTAGAGGTTGCTTATTTAGAAATGAGGATATCTATTATTACCTTTTTACTTGAGCTCGAAAAGAAAAAGTCTTGAGCTTAGTTTAAAATTTTCTTTTATTTTAATCGTGTTTACTTTTATCGCATTATAGTTGAAGAGATAGTGTAATTATTTTATTTTCTTTTAAAGTATTAATAAAGTGAGGTTTTAAGTGAAATAGTATACCTTATTTTCTGTTTCCTGAGGATAAGATTCGACTTGTCATTCTACACGAGTGCAATGACAGGTTTTAAATTTATTATTTGGTGTGCAGTTCTTGTTTTAAAATAACCGTTGTCGAACATTGGGCAAAAGACTTAAGAGTTTGACTCTCAACTTATGATTTCCTTTAATAGATGATTATGTGACATTTTGTAGTTGGAATTTATATTGGATTCACAAATGAAGTTTCAACTTCTTGCTAAGGATGGTTTAATGAAAATGACATTGCCCATTTTTTTTTCTAAAGCATTCACTTGCTATACCTAATCCGTGAAAAAACTAGTATAGTTTACAAAAAATAAAGACTATCCCATGAAATCAAAACTCTCCCTTGAATCTCAATCATCCAGATTTTGCAAAAGATGAGGAAGTCAAATTCAAGACCGTATTTTCTTCATGTTTTTATTTAAGTCCATTTTCTTAACATTCACAAAACAAAACAGTGGATTCTATATTATTGGTTTTTTTTATTTCATTTGCCACACATGCTAAATGTTAGGTTCAAACATGCTATTAAAAGTCTTGTTAAAAATTTTAGAGTTCAATATCTTTGCTTATGGGAAAAGTTTAAACATATGACTAAATATTGACATGCATCAAGCCACTGTCCAGTGGATATGATAAGCTAAGAATTCTAAGTCCTAGTGATCCGAGTGTGTCCATATGTAGAGTGTTGAAAAGGAGAGGAAATGGCAACAACATGAATTGCTAACAAATGACATCCTAATTAAAGACCATATTTAATTATTATGTATCCTTGGATATAATTGCACATGGTTAGGGGCATCTGCGGAAATGATGCACACCAGTGGAGAGGGAAAGGGTAAATAAGACATGCTTGTTGAGAGGAGAAGAGAGTCAATGACGAGGTAAGAAAGAAGAGAGACAGAGACAAGGAAGGGAGGACATGAGGGGTAGGCGTTTCCGGGGAGCATATCAAGACCTGGCATACCATCTCATCTTGACTGGAGGCGACCTTGGTAACAACTACCTCGGTAACAAAAGGGTTGATCTCAGGCGAAGGCAGAGATGGCCTTGGCCATGGTAGGTTGAGCTAAGGCAGGGAGCAGACACCACCTCGGTAGAGAGAGAGAGAGAGAGAGAGAGAGAGAGAGAGAGAGAGAGAGAGAGAGAGAGGTAGTTTGTATCATTACGAAAGTGCCTTGTGAGAAATGGGAAGGAAAAGGCTTGTTCAAACGAATTTTAAATCCCTTTCCTATAGTCCGATCTATTAGGATTTACGGTTCATGGGAGACGGGTAGGATCAGTCCAAATGGGATGACTGGCTGAAGGCATTTCTCATATATATACTCACTAGAATACAAGGACTGAAAATATGAGAACTAATGTGTGAACCGTGTTTTTCATTGTTCTCTTCTTTTGAATCTAACCGTACAAATGAATATGTCGGGTTTTATAAGAACCTGCTCTTGAATCATCCAATTTTAATGCATAAAAGGGATTTTTTTAAGGCTTTAAAATAAATGGCGCAAAATCTCCATAAATATTTAAGCATTAAAAAATGACATTTTTTCATTGAAAATTTATGATCTAATGATTGATTCCTAGAAAATTCGCCATGCCGAAAACATACACCGTTGGATTTGCAAAAGAAGTGTTGAGAATGCATATATTTTTAGTTCTCATTATTTTGGCTCAGCTTGTTTAAGATAAATGAATTGTTCATGGCTCAACTTGCTAGTTATATAAACAGATCATAATGAGCCGAGCTGAGTTGACTAAAAGCTGCTGGGTTCATTTACCACTTCTAACTATAGGGAAGAGAAACATGCACAATTAGAATTGAAAGCATCCATTCAGGAGAAGGGTCCATGGTTGCATAATAAACATCCATTCATTAGATTTCAAATCTAATAAGATCTCATGAGAAGGTGAATCTTTCTAAATCTCATTTTTTTGGTTCTTTTCACCACAAGAAAATATGGAATTAGCGACGCCGTCGCTAACTAGCGACGGCTTAACGAGCGAAATAAATCCGTCGCTACAATCAATAATCTTTACAAAAATAGCGACGAAACTGAATCCGTCTCAAACACTGTCGCTAATTAGCGACGGAGTTTGCGATGTAAGGTTTTGTCGCTAAATAGCGACGGATTCGACGACAGAATAGATTCCGTCGCTATTTTGGTATTTTGATTTACGACGGCTTAGCGACAAAATTATTCCGTCGCTAAATGTCGCGTAAATCCCTAATCCCATCCCTCTTTCTCTTTTCCTGTTTCGCTGTCTCTTCAACTGCTCCCGCCCGTCGCCCTCTCCCTCCCGCCGCCCGTCGGCCTCTCTCCGGCCCCCACCGTCCACCGCTTGCCAGCCGCCGCTCCCCATCAGCCTACCACCACCGCCCGGCGACGCGCAGGTAAGCGCTTCCGTCGGCAAGGGATCGACCCCCCCGCATTTCCGGAAGGGGGTCGCCTCTCTGCGTTTCCGGCAGCAGGGGGTCGCCCCCTCTGCGTTTCTGGCAGGGGGTCGACCCCCTGCGTTTCCGGCAGGGGGTCGACCCCCCTGCGTTTCCGGCAGGGGGTCGACCCCCCTGCGTTTCCGGCAGCAGGGGGTTGCCCCCCTTGCATTTTCGATAGGGGGTCGACCCCTTGCGTTTCCGGCAGCAGGGCGCAGGGGGTCGCTCCCCCTGCATTTCCGGCAGGGGGTCGACCCCCTGCGTTTCCGACAGCAGGGGGTCGCATCGCCCCCCTGCGTTTCGGGCAGCACGGCGCAGGGGGTCGGGCCCCCTGAATTTCCGGCATGCAGGGGGTTTCCCTCCCTGCATTTCCGGCAGGGGGTCGCCCCCTGCGTTTCCGGCAGGGGGTCGCCCCCCTGCGTTTTCGGCAAAGGGGTCGCCCCCTGCGTTCTGTGAAACTGCATCTGCCTCAGATTTTTTTTTTGACAGGTGGTGACTTCATTTTAACACAGTGTTTTTTGCAGATTTTTCAACGGAACTCGCTTGTGCCCCGCCACCCGTGGTAAGTAAGTGACAAAAACAATGCAAATCGGGTAAATACCCGTGGTGAGTAAGTGATGCAAGTTCATCACATGTTATTTAATTTATTGGATGTAACACTTTATTGTTCACACACTCACTTAGTTGTTGATATCTAGGACTGCTTTGTTGGAGTTCAGAGATCATGCTGAGCATGATTTTAATGTATGAGAATAGAAGTGTTCTTGTTTTTGGAGTACGGATTCCATGCTAGGCATGGTAGTAGTTAGCGAGATATTGAAGTGTGTTTGCTGCAGGTACATGTTTGACATTTGTTTGATATGAATGATTCTGATGTATTGCAATGTTTGATGTGATTGTATCCATGCTTGCATGTAGTTACTTTCAAATTGATTATGTCTTCCATGTGAATTTGTATAATGAAACCATGCTTCAAATGAATGTATCGTGTCATGAATAGTTTGCACATGAAAATATTAAGTTATCAATGCATGCATCATAATTCTTGTGATTGTATGACATCATATATTGCATGATAAATTTGATATTTTCTTCATCATAGCATTCTGATGGTTCTCTTTTAACTGGTTAGGATACTATTTGTAACATCATACGACAAAATGACTGCAAACCGTGAATGAATGTACCGTAGGATAGTGGAAAATAAGTTATCGCATGAATATATGGATGGTGTTGACAGTTTTATTGAATTTGCAACGACAAGTGTCAGTACAGTGGATCCCACAGGTCGGATTAGGTGTCTCTGCAAGATTTGTAAGAATAATCGATTTGTAGAACCTCATGGTGTTAGACATCACCTATACAGGAAGGGTTTTGTGAGTGATTATCAAAATTGGATGTTTCACGGAGAAGAATTTAGAAACAATTTTGATGCGCGGGTGAATGTGGAGCACGATAATCCATATATGAATTTGATATTTGATGCTGCAAGAACAGAACTGGGTTCTGCTATGAGTCCTAGTGATGTAAGAACTGCAGTAGATGAAGAATCACCAAACGATGCAGCTAGTAGATTTTATGATTTACTTAGAGATGCTGATGAGCCATTTTGGAACGGTTGTGAGAGTCACACTATCTTGTCTGCAATTCTTCAACTAATGAATTTGAAGTCCGAGTATAATTTGAGTCAATCATGTTTTGACCGTTTGTGCATGATTGTGAAGAGTATGTTGCCCAAAGATGAAAAATTGCCACAAAATTTCTATCGTGCGAAAGTTATGGTCAACGCTTTAGGTATGGGGTATAAAAAGATAGATGCTTGTCCAAATCACTGCATGTTGTATTTCAAGGATCAGGAAAACACCATATCATGCCCGTCATGTGAGCATCCTTGGTTCAAGCCAAAGACAAGAGGCAATGGTAGCACGAGATCAAAGGAAGTTTCATACAAGTCGCTTCGCTATTTTCCTATCACTCCTAGATTGCAACAATTGTATATGTCTTCAAGGACAACTAAACACATGAGATGTCATGCAAATAAAGTTCGACACGATGAAGACAAGATCACGCATCCTGTTGATGTTGAAGCTTGGAAGCACGTTAATCGTACTCATCAGAACTTCGCAATGGAAGTGCGAAATGTTAGACTCGGTCTATGTACAGATGAATTTAATCCATTTGGGGGTAGATCAACTCCATACTCATGCTGGCCAGTAATTGTAACTCCATACAACCTTCCACCAAGCTTGTGTATGAAACATCTAAATCTTTTCTTGTCTCTGTTGATCCCTGGTCCGACCTCACCTGGCCAAAATCTTGATGTATATTTAAGGCCATTGATTGATGAACTAAAAGTACTGTGGGATGACGATGTTACCACGTATGATGCCCATAAAAAACAAAATTTCAACATGAAGGTCGTTGTTCTATGGACAATCAGTGACTTCTCTGCATATGGTATGCTATCTGGTTGGAGCACACATGGGAGGTTGGCTTGTCCGTACTGCATGGAGGATTCCAAACCTTTTAGATTGAGGCATGGAAGGAAGCCTTGCTGGTTTGAGTGCCATCGTCGATTTCTATCCAGCGATCATCCGTTCCGATGATAAAAGAATGCGTTTAAAGCAGGCACAACTGAAACATAAGGTCCATCCTCAAGATTGTCTGACATAGAGATTCTAAGAAGATTGCGATACTTTCCAGATATATTAACAGATGCCCGCAGTCCTACACCCTTTCGTGGATTTGGGAAGGATCATAATTGGACGAAGAAATATATTTTTTGGGAACTACCGTATTGGCCGACCCTATTGATACGACATAATTTGGATGTGATGCATGTAGAGAAAAATGTGTTTGATAATGTGTTCAATACAGTAATGAATATTAAAGGAAAAACGAATGATAATTCGGAAGCCCGTATGGATTTAAAATTAATATGTAAAAGACCAAAATTGGAACTCAAAGAGTATAATGGCAAAGTACTGAAACCAAAGGCAAAGTACGTGCTCGGACCTGATCAAATAAAACATGTATGTCAATGGTTGAGACAACTGAGATTTTCAGATGGATATGTCTCTAACATTGCTCGGGTTGTGAAGATTGACGATGGACAGTTATATGGGTTGAAGAGCCATGATTGTCATATCTTTATGCAACGATTGATACCCCTAGCATTCCATAATATGTTAGACAAACCTATATGGGGGTATTGTCTGAGTTGAGCGGATTTTTCAGAACATTGTGCGCATCGGATATCGTAGTATCAGATGTAAAGAATCTCGAGGACTCTGTCATCACCACTGTTTGTCTGCTAGAAAAGATATTTCCGCCAGCATTTTTCGATGTTATGGAACATTTGATCATACATCTGCCATATGAACTAAAGGTTGGTGGCCCTGTGCAATATCGATGGATGTACCCATTTGAAAGGTATATATATTTTTATATTTGTCTCTTTAATGACAAATATTTAAAATTTGAAATGTATATTCTTGTCAGATGCATGTTCGACCTAAAAAAAAAAGGTTCGTAATAAAGCAAGAGTAGAAGGCTCTATTTGTGAGGCGTACACTTTAGAAGAGATTTCAAATTTCTCATCTATGTACTTTGAACCTCATATTCCAACATGTTACACATGCCCGCCCCGTAACAATGATGGAGAACAAGTAACTGTAGCTGACAAGCTGTCGATATTTCAACCACTTGGGCATGCATTTGGTGGTTGCCGATCAAGGCTATTGACAGATCGAGAGCAAGATGCAACATACATCTATATTCTTTTTAATTACTCAGCGATCGACCCATACATCGAGTAAGTATATGTACATGCAACTCAATTATAAATCCTTTTATGTTCTATATGTGGATACATGGCTCGGTAATATAAGTATTTGTGGTTTGCAGACGATTTGATCTGGAGTTGCAAAGCGAAGTTTCACATCTCACTGATGCAGAAGTACAAAAAGAACGTGAAACTAAGTTTGTGGAGTGGTTGAAACAGTTGGTAAAGAAGCTAACATAAATTTTGTACTTATAAACAACACTAAGTTACTTAATTGATCGTGATCACAATCATTGTTTATGTCTGTGCGTAGGTTCGCCATGGTGATGTTAAAGATCAAGGAATATGTGATTTAAAAAATGGTCCGACCAAAGTTGTGCAATGCTACAACGGGTATATCGTAAATGGTTATCGATTCCATACAAAAGATTATGGTATAAACAAATCAACGATAAATAGTGGCGTGTGTGTCAAGGGTAGCAGCTACGGTGAAAATGAACATGATTACTACGGTGTTATAGAGGAAATAATGGAGTTGACTTACTTAGGCATGAATAACAGGGTAACTTTATTCAAGTGTCATTGGTTTGATCCAACTGCAACAAGACTCGACAAAGCTTCAGGCATTGTGGAGGTGAATCATAAATCCAGGTTTGGAACATATGAACCATTCATATTAGCCTCGCAAGCTCAACAAGTTTATTATACTTCATATCCGAGTATAAAAAAGTCAGATAGAAATGAATGGTGGGCAGTTTGCAAGGTGAAGTCCAAACTATACCCCGAGTATGATCAGTTACAGGAAGATGAGTTAGCTGAAGACAACGATTACTATCAATCAGATGATGTCTATGACTTCGCTTATGGTCACGATGTTGCGCATGATATGCATGTCATATCTCCATTGGCCGATGAAACATTCATAGAGGAATGTGATTCAAATGATATACCAAGTGGATGGGCAAACAATGAAGCAGCAGCAGAAGAAGAAGAAGAAGAAGAAGAAGAAGAAGAAGAAGAAGAAGAAGAAGAAGAAAGTCAAACTAGTGACGAGGAAGAATTCTCAAGCTAGTGAGCAAAATCTTATACTACAAACCTCTATTTAAATGCATTGCAGTACTTGATGTGAGTTGTATTGCAATACTTGGTGTGAATGATTAAAATTTTTATTTGAATGTATTGTAATACTTGATACGAATGATTCAAATGCATTGCAATACTTGATGTGAATGATTTGAATTATTTGAATGTATTGTAATACTTGATGCGAATGCATGAGTTGTATTGCAACACTTGATGTGAATGATTAAAAATTTTATTTGAATGTATTGTGATACTTGATACGAATTATTTAAATGCATTGTAATACTTGATGTGAATGATTTGAATTATTTGAATGTATTGTAATACTTGATATGAATGATTCGAATGCATTGCAATACTTGATGTGAATGATTTCAATAATTTGAATGTATTATAATTTATGCAACGAATGATTTGAATTATTGCAATACTTGATGTGAATGATTTGAATTATTTGAATGCATTGTAATACTTGATGCGAATGATTTGAATGCATTGCAATGCTTGATGTGAATGACTTGAATGCATTGCAGTACCTGATATGAATGATTTGAATTATTGTAATACTTGATGCGAATGACTTGAATGTATTGTAATACTTGATGTGAATTATTTGAATGTATTGTATGACATATGTTATTTGTTAGAATATGGTTCGTGGAGGTTACAGTGGTCGCTCATCCAGTAGTAGTCAGGCCCAACCTTCATCTTCATGGGCTCCTGTGATAGGTATATTGATTAACTAATTGGATGCTTGATTAGTTCAAATGCGCATTCTGAGAACTTCTAACGTATTTTTTTACATATGGTGTTTCGCCTATAGACGACCCACCTACACCAGTTGATCACACAAGTCAGGAGCCAACACAGGAAGCAGGGTCTTCTCAGTCTGGCACAAGAAGACTCATTCAAATAGTGTATATCGATAATCGATCGTAAGTATTTTGTTTTCAATTATTGCATATCTTATAAATATTTTATATTGATATTTATTGTGTAACAATTCATGTGCAGCACGAGGTTTGAGCCACAAGAAGTAGTACGGGAAATTAAGAATTCACTTCTTCAACATCTACCAGGACCGATTGCTCAATGGAAAGAGTACCCAAAGGAGGTGTTAGACAGATTGTGGTCCTCATTCACAGTATACAGTTGTTCCTCATAGTTAATGTGTTTCATATTTAATTTATTTAAGTAATGTCTACTAACTTTCTGAAAAAAATTTGTAGGCTTCGAATCGCTTCGCAACTACGGTGGAAGAAAATGATGCAAGGAAGGTGTGGCAGAAGGTAGCTGTCAATCGATTTGCAGACATGCTGCACACTATGAAGACTGCAGCAAAAAAAGCATCTGGCGTAGTAGATGATCTATTACTGTGGAAGGGCCATGGCCCTATTACTATCAGGAGAGATTACTGGGATGAAATGTGTGATAAGTGGGCGAGAGATGCATTTAGAAATCGCTCTGCGAAGGCTGCACAAAATCGATCGAAGATGCCTGAAGCCCATCTACACACAGATGGATCTAAGACATTTGGGAGCCACCTGAAGAAAATGGTAACTCATTAATATATAATATTAATTTTATAAGTATTGTTGCAAACTTGTGTACTCAATCTTTTGTCATTTAACTTCGCAGAAAGCAGAAAAAGGAGGCAGTGTACCATATAAGGATGTGTTTGTTGAAACACATAAACGGAAGACCACGGGAGTCTTCGTATCAGAGAAGGCGAGAACGACAACGGTATGTATTTATTCTATTAATAATCATGGCAATATATATGCAAGTTATCATAATGTTATAATTAATTATTAATGAATACTTTAAACATTATTTTGTAGGAGGCATATGAGCAACAGATGATAGAGCGATATGGCGATGACGCTACTCAATATCCATCATTTGATCCTACAGCATGGGTGACTGCAGAAGGTGAACCCAAAAAGGTTGCGTGTTCAGGTTTGGGAGTAATATGAACACTTCACCAATTATTGCTTCTTCCAGTTACGGCTCACCGACTTCTTGCGCCGACATAAGCTCCAAGCAGCAAACTATTCTTTCCGGTGATGATGTATGCCAGATCATTACGAAATCACTGAATAACTACTTCCATGACACCGTCGCCCCCTTTCTCCGAAATGAGATCAACAATCTTGTTCTGAACAGGGGATCTTCGATTTCAGGTCCCTCTCAGGTATAATCACATATTCAGTTTTTTGTCTGCCTTAGAACACATATGAGCATAATCAAATCACATATATAAATTTTTGCCTGCCTTAGAGCACATATGGGCATGATAGAATCACATATAGAGTTTTTTGCCTGCCTTAGAGCACATATGAGCATGCTATAATAACATATATAGTTTTTTTATTGCCTTAGAGCAAATATGATCATGCTATAATCACATATAAATTTTTTTGCCTGCCTTAGAGCACATATGAGCATGCTATAATCACATATTCAGTTTTTTGACTGCCTAAGAACACATATGAGCATAATAGAATCACATATAAAGTTTTTTTGACTGCCTTAGAACACATATGAGCATGCTATAATCACATATTCAGTTTTTTGACTGCCTAAGAACACATATGAGCATGTTATAATCACATATTCAGTTTTTTGACTGCCTTAGCACAAATATGAGCATGATAAAATCGCATATAGAGTTTTTTTATTGCCTTAGAGCACATATGAGCATGCTATAATCACATATAAAGTTTTTTTGCCTGCCTTAGAGCACATATGAGCATGCTATAATCACATATTCAGTTTTTTGACTGCCTAAGAACACATATGAGCATGTTATAATCACATATTCAGTTTTTTGACTACCTTAAAACACATATGAGCATGCACAAATCACATATAGAGTTTTTTTACTGCCTTAGAACATATATCATTTATGATAGAATCACATATAAATTTTTTTGCTTTGCCTGCCTTAGAGCACATATGAGCATGCTATAATCACATATTCAATTTTTTGACTGCCTTAGCACACATACAAGCATGATCGAATCACATATATAGTTTTTTGCCTGCCTTAAAGCACATCTGAGCATGGTAGAATCACATATAGAGTTTTTCTAGTTGCCTTAGAATACATATGAACATGCTATAATCACATATTCAATTTTTTGACTGCCTTAGCACACATATGAGCATGATAGAATCACATATATAACTTTTTGCCTGCCTTAGAGCACATATGAGCATGATAGAATCACATATAGATTTTTTTTATTGCCTTAGAACACACATGAGCACATGATAGAATCACATATAGTGTGTAATTTATTTCATTATATTTTGTTTATCAATACTGACTGTTCTTTTCTTATGTAGGCTGCTAGCGATAATCAACGTAGCGGAGCTGAAGGGACAGATAAAGGCAATGAACAAGAAGACGCACAAAATTTTGGCAATGATTAGAGAACTGTGTTGAAGAAGTTCTATTTTTTTATGTTTCCTAATTGTAATTGTTGAATTGTAAATGATTAAACTTGTTAATTTTAAGGTGGAACGATTAATTGTTGTAGATTCTTTTTATATGGATTTTTTTGTGTGGTTTGTTTTTTATTTACAAGAAATATAAATTGTACAGGAAAGATAAATTGTATCGTTCTCGGTATTTAATTTTCAAATAAAATTTTTTAAATTTTTTTCGTGTTTGCGACGGAACCATCCGTCGCTATTCATATAAATCTAGCGATGGACGTAAATCCGTCGCCATGCCGTGGTCGCCGTTTAGTACCGGCGGATTGGCGACGGAATACAGTGCTCGTTAGTCCGTCGCAATTAGCGACGGACCTGGCGACGAAATAAATCCGTTGCCAGTTAGCGTCGAAAAATTCGCGATGTAAGCATACCGTCGCCTCGTCATCGCTAATCCGTTGCTACGCCTGTTAGCGACGGAATGTGGTCGTCGCTAATCTACTGCTTTGTTGTAGTGTTTGGTAACTGTAAAAATGAGATTCTTTTTCTAAAAAGTTTCCAAACTTTCGAAAAGAGACAAGATTAATTTTGCATCCTGTATCCATTCATTAGATTTCAAATCTAATAAGATCTCATGAGAAAGTGAATCTTTCTAAATCTCATTTTTTTGTTTGTTTGGTTGCTTTTGGGAATTGTTAATTTCTAAAAAGTGTCCAAACTTTTGAGAAGAGACAAGATTAATTTTGCATCCTGCATGATTCGGCTCTTGGTCCTCCATGAATAGGTGAGACCCAAATATTTGAGGGGGCGTTTAGAATGGAAAGGATGGAATATTGCTTGGTGCTCCACTTCTCTACTTTGTGGCATCATTTAGGCTCATCCCATTTATCCGAATAAAGATAGGATATTGCATGCATGCGTACACACATGTCTCCACACACACACACTCTGTGTTGCATAAGGGTACATTTGATGGCGTGTCTCGTGCGAGACAAAAAACAAAAACAGAATTTTCAATTGTTGAATATTGAGTTCCTGTGTCTAGCAGAACTCAATTAAAGTAGTATAGAACATTCTCATGCCCCTTGTCATTTTGTTGGGCAAGAAGTGCACCCAACGATTTATCCAATGCTGCAATATATGGGATGAGAGGTCGTCCTTTAATAGGAGCTGACAACACTAGAGGTGATAGCAAATATTTTTTTATGGCATCAAATGCATTTTGGCATGACTGATCCCATACAAATTGGACCCCCTTTTTTGTTAAATGTGAGAAGGGTTGACACCTACCAACGAGATTAGATTTGATATAAATCTTCTGATATAGGCTAATTGTCCTTGCAGACTTCTTAATTCTTTTATGGGTCTTGGTGGAGGCATGCCCACAATAACTTTTATTTTAATTTGATCAATTTCAATACCTCTATACCGGACGATAAAGCCAAGAAATTTTTCTGAATTTACTCCAAAAGCATATTTTGATGGGTTCATTTGGAGCTTCATCCCACGAAGTCTGTAGAAAACTTTACTCAGATGAGCAATATGATTATCTTTATCTGTAGATTTGACAACCAAGTCATCAACATAGCACTCAACAATTTGATGAAGCATGCCATCAAATATTACTTGTATTGCACATTGATAAGTTGCACATGTATTTTTTAATCCAAAAGGCATAACTGTATAACAAAATATACCTATCGATGTTCAGAACACTATCAACTCTTCATCGTCTGGATGCATTTTGATTTGGTTATACCGTGAAAACCCATTCACAAAGGATAAGATTTGATATTTTGTTAAATCATCCACAAGTAATTCAGTAATTGGAAGCAAAAAGTCATCATTTGGGCATGCAATATTTAGATCCCTGAAGTCAACACAAATCCTGATTTGGCCACTTTTCTTTCTTACGGGCATAATATTTTCCAACCAAATAGGATATTTGACTTCATGGATAAAACCTACTGCAATTACTTTCTAACTTCAATTTTGACTTGCTTAGCGATTTCTGGTCGCATTCTTCGTGGGGGTTGTTTGATAAACTTTTTACCTGGTAAAACTGATAATCGATGCATTGCAACATTTGCATCTAATCCTGACATATCTTGATAAGACCACACAAACACATCTTGAAAATTTTTTAGTAGTGCAACATATTGCTCTACTTCTATTTTTGTTAGAGATGCACTTATAAAGGTAATCTTTGGATCTTCTTTTGTGCCAGGGTTTACTTCTTGTAATTCATCAATTGTTGTCTGTGTTTCATCTTCGATGCTAGGAGGTGCTAGTTGTTATTGAATAAACTCCCCATCCTCATTTGTATTATCTGCAAATATGTGATATACCCAATATATTTTTTCCAACATGATGGTTTGTTGGTACCCTATTCCCACTTTACCTTTTCGATTTAAGACTCCATCTTTGGTCAAGAACTTTTTTTCTCTAGGCCTAAGATAGGGTTCTACAGGCTCAATTATTCTTCCAACCTTTAAGCCTTGAGGGTTATCAAAGTCACATCCCATCTTTTGCATAACCTTTCTAGCATTTTGACTATATTTTTGAGTAGGGATTTTGACTTGTTGAGGAGCCTCTTCCTTTTGGGGGCGTTGTATATCTCTCATTTCAGTATTTTTTTTCTTTTAGGAAGCAAATTGCCTTATCTTTCTTTCTTCTTGGGAGGATCATTATGGCTAGAGACTAAACAATTTCTTGATCCATATCACTCAATGGACAAACTTCACTCCTTGCATTTTTACATAATGATGTTTCTTTTATCATTGAGGAGGTAGTTTCATAGAACTTTGTATAAGTGAAGTATGCTTCAATTCCAAAAATTGGGTTAGGATCAGCCTTCTTTGTTTTCATGACTCCATTTTTAAGAAATTTAAAACACTTATGTAGTGAAGATACCACCACTCCATTATCATGTATCCATGGTCTTCCTAAAAGTGCATTATATGATGTGGTAGCATTAATGACATGAAATTTAACCATTGATGAGAGCTCTCCAATGGTTAATTTAAGTTCAATAACCTTAAGAAATTTTTGACCATCTTGATTAAACCCTTTATCATGAGTTTGAATCTCATCAGTTGTCCCATAAAAAATCCAAGATCTAATAAGGCTTTTAAAGAGAGGAGGTTTATCTGGATCCAGAATCAATCATGATTCAAGAAATCCTTTATGATTCAACTGTTCCTGTGACAAATAGAGGTCAATTATGGGGTTTCTTAACATTTTGAAAATCTTTTTAAGAAAATGATAGGCAAGCAAAACAATTTAATATCTCTCCAAAAGATTCATCACCATTTTCCTTAATTTCTGTCATATAGCATTCTAGTTGACTAAGTGCTTGTATTAACGATTGATGTATCTTAGAAGATAACATAAGGGCATCATATACAGTTAATAATGTTGGTATCTTTCTAAGATAAGCGGTTACATTATACTTGACAAATGCTTCAACATTTTCATGAACTATAGGCGGATGCCCCCTTCAGCTTTGCCTTTCTTCTTGACCTGGTTGATGAGTAGATGTTTCTCTTTCTGGCAATTGCCTGCCTGACCTCAGTTCCATAGCTCCTACTTCAACCACATCGATATGATTGCATAGTGCGATGGATTTTGATCCTTCATCTTTTGCTTTAATTTCTTTAATATTTATATTATGAGGCACCATTTCAACTTCAAATTCTTCTCCCCACCCTGTAGGTACGATGAGTTTAAAATTTTATTTTTGACTTTCTTCAATCCAAGCACAAACACACTCTTGGTCTTGCAACTTTTGGGCACATATTATATACCTTGGATTGTCTTCATACCCATCAACAAACTCATCATCTACATATAAAGTAATACCGAAACTTTCATAGGATGAGTTCAAATCCCAACAACAATATCTATTTATTTGAACTTGTTGTGTTGCTAAAGAATCTGGTTCTATTATTATTTGAGGTTCAGAGAGGGGAGCTATTTGGGCATCAAGAGGCGGAATTGGTTGAACTAGTACAACTTATGGCAAATCTATTGGAGGAAGTGAACCAAATTGTATGGTGGTCATATTTGTCGATACTTTCTCTTTCGATGGTGCCCATCTTTCCAAGCTTAGCTCTCTGTTATTGATATTTTCTTGAATAAAGTCCTTTAAAATAAAGCTATCTTCCGTCTTATGACTAGTAAGACGATGGTATTTGCAGTACTTAGAACTATTTATCTATTTCGCTTCCCTTGGTCTTTTGCACTCTAGAAGCTCAACCATTTCTATTTCTAACATGCACTCCAAAATCTATTCTACGTCATCATCATTAAAATAGTACTTCTTTAACTTCTCTTCCAAGGTAGTCTTGGCCTTACCCTCTTTACTATATTTCTTGTTACCAGTGTCTTTACTCTTTTCATTCTGAAGTTCATTAACCTTTCTTTTGAGATTCGACATTGTTTCAACCACATTACAATATGTATTACTCATATTGCGAGTATTTTTTCTCTTTTCATCAGTATTTATCTTAGACCTATCATAGGTCCTTTTGATGTTTTGAGCAATGTCTGAGAGCTGATTAAATATTTTTGGTTCTATTGACATCATGCAACGTGAGATAGATGGTTGCAAGTTTTTCATATACATCTTTACAACTCGTGCTTCCATCAATTGCTCTTCGTATAAGACAACCATATCCCTCCATCTGGATATAAAGTTCATAACTGGTTCATCTGGTCTTTGTTTAGTTTCCATTAAATCTGAGGTAGTGATGATTCTTTATTGACTATAAAACCTAGCCCATAATTTATCCTACATTTCTTCTCAACTCATTACCGAGTGTGAACTTAAATGTCTATACCAAGTAAATGTAGGTCCTTCCAATGACAAGAAAAATTGTCTTAAACAATAATCATTGTTATTTCATGTGTCCTCGCATTGGGCTATGAAATGAGTTAAGTGTTTTCTTGGACATCCCAACCCATTAAATCTCATAAAGACTTGGGGGTTGATAATTTGGAGGATAAGGGACCTTATCAATATGTTACAAATATGGTTTAGAATAACTTTGAGAAGGTCCAGAAGTCATTGTTACCTTAAATTGCTCAAATTTTCTATTGAGCTCTCCTAAGAACCTTTCCTTGGTAAGGAAGTATCCTCCTCTGAATTATGATAATGATGATGATGCATGAAGAGGATTTGTTTTTCCTTCTTTTTCCATCACTTTACTAAGCAAATAATTTATTTCAAGTTCTTTTTCTTCTATTTTTTTTTGAGTAATGCCAATTGCTCTTCTAGGGTCAATACTTGTTCTACTTTGACCATCATAAAAAACACTGTCACTGGACTATTTGGAAGTGAGATTGGATCTTCTTCAACTAGGTGTGTGTTGTATGTTCATTAAAATTTTGCAAAAGATGCATAAATCATTTTTGAGATGCTTGGGTGGTCAGATGTGAACCACAGTGGGCCGTGCAGCTCAGAAACATATGTTGCTCTACTTATTGTTGATTTTATTTATATATTACAAAATTTATTTTTAAAAATTATTGATTTTTCAAAATGAATTGCACTGTTAAATTATCGGGTCGGGGCCCAAAGTTGGTTTTGCATATGAATTTGCAAAATGATTCTTGTGTAATGAACTTGAAATTATTTAAAAAGGTAAAAGAGACAAAATAATGTAATTAATCTCTTCCTTGGTGTCACTTTCACAATATGAGAATCTTGGATAGCGGTCATGGAGGACCGTGAGGATACTAAAACTCCTTGTGCGATTGTGCCCCTAAATCCGATGTAGGGGTTCACCTCTTGACCACGATTTTAAGGACATTCAGCCATTTTGCCAAGGGTATTGTTGTTGTCTCAGTTGTAGTTTTGGTATACCAAGAAAGTTGCGTCAATGGTTGAGAATTTTTATTAATGTCTCGATATTAGGTAAGGATTCCTAATATTATGTTGGAATGTGAGAATTCCTGATATCAGTCGAGGAACAAGTGTGGAACCCAGTAATAAAATATAAATTATGTGTTAAGCTACAACTGGAAACCTAACTTGAACTTAGGAATTTGTGTTTGTTTTGAGTACCTGCGGGTTTAAGAAAAAGTGAAAACTAAAATTGTGTGCATTTAATAGGGACATGCATGCAAAAGCAACTCTAATAAATAACTTAATAAGTTATTCATGCATGCGCATTGAATCATGTATATTTACTGTTTAGCATTAGTTCATGCATTCATGCTTATTCTGTTTCGCATGATAATTGTTATTGCATGATATTTACTTAAATGCTTGAATGATAAATTGATTGTGGTAAATTGTTATTGTGATATTCCTTTGAAATTATGCATGAATTTGGTTTATGTTATTTTCTTACTGTTTGAATTTTTAGAGAAATTCGTACAAAGGACTTTGGTTCTTACCAAATTTTCATAAAATTGTTTTATAGGATCGGATTCTTAGTGATGTCTCGACTGACTGATTGGAGACTGCGAGCCTTATGCGACTAGTTTTGGTTCTCTGACAGAGTGACTCTTATATAATAGACGATTTTACTGTCTTGGTTATTTGACATTATTCATTGATTAATAAAATTTGATTATCCTTCTTTGATTCAATACACAGTCAATTTATGGTTTGGTATATTAAATTTGTGAGACCTCGTATCCTTGGGTTTGTTTTCGCAATTGTTTTAAAAAAAAGATTTTCACTATTTTTATGAGAATTAGTTGGGGTAGTTACAAAGTTGGTATCAAAGCAGGACCATAAAACTATGCATTGGACTATTTTGGGGATACCAAATTGTCTTTATATAAGACAAAGTTGGTATCTGAGCCTTATTAGATCTATCAGAACTATTGCCAGAAAGTCATAACTCGTACTCCAGAAGCAGTCTATATCACTAATTAGAGCTATTTTGTAAATTTTTTCTTACGGACTTGAAATTGTTGAATTTCTATATTTTTTATTGTAGGGATAATTTTATTTAATTCCATATATGTAAATTAAAATTTTGTGTTTGTGTGAGTGTGCTTGTTGTGAATCAATCCTAAGGGGGTAGGTTTGATTAGGATACAAATTTACTAATAATTCTTTATGTTATAGATGTATACTCGTGCCTGCACTTCATCTTTTAGCGCTCCAGTTGACTGACATGAGCAAAGAGATTTTCTTATAAATACCCTCAATACCCTAGCAGTGATGGTGACCACACGTCCATACGCAGGTGGCATAGCAAAAGACATGTGTCCATCCCATAGAGGTTACTCCAAACTTCAGTGTTGTGATGTTTGAGAAGTTCCTCAAGTTGGATCCGCAAATTTTTTTAGGAAGAACTGACCGAGAGGCAGGTGAGAATTGGGTCGAGGAGATATAGAGGGTTTTTTGCATCCTGCCTATGCTCGAGAAGAGGCAGACAAATTTTAACATGTACCAGCTGAAGAGCGATGACAAGAAGTGGTGGGACACTCTGTGATGGGTGAAGTACGCTGGTGTGCAGGACATCCCCTAGGAGACGTTCAGAGAGGAATTCCTGAACACCTATTTTTCTTCGTACGCCCAGAAGTGCATGCAACAATAGTTCCTCAAGTTGGTTTAGGGAAACATGAGTTTCGTGGACTACACTAAATTCTGGAGTTTGGAGCGCTACTACCCGAACCTATTCGTTGATGATAAGGCGAGGGCAGCGAAGTATGTTCGTAGTCTAAACGATGGTCTCCAAGTTCATGTGATGATGAGCCATCCTATGACGTCCAATGATGCCATAGAGTCTACATTTGTCCTGAACGAAGGGTGAGAGCGATTCAAGGGCAGATCACAAAAGAAGGGATGCAACAAGAGCGACAACGACAGTGTGAGAAAGAACCCACCTGTGGGTGGTAAGGCGCATGAGGGTAAGGCAAAGAGACAAAGGACCCAGTAGTGAAACCAACAGGGGACTCATCAGGGTTGACCCCAGCCTAGACAACAACAGAGGAATGCTCAGATTGTTTGTAGACACTACAACAAGAGTCATCTCATTGGTTATTTCCCTCTCTTCAAGAGGATGTGTTACCAGTGCCAGCAGCCAAAACATATGGCACAATACTGTCCGAACAAGCTGGTGACTCAGGATGATCAGCAGCAGCTACAATAGCAGCATCAGAGACCTCAACAGGCACAACAGAAGATAAACAAGAGAGTTTACGCTGCCACGACCTCTGATCAGGGCGATCAAACCAACCTTATCGAAGGTATATTTGTAGTCGCTGACCATCTTGCTTATGTTATGTTTGATTCAGGGGCTGCCTATTCATTTATTTCTTGGTCTTTTGTAAGTTTGCTTGACCTTATTATGTCTAGCCTAGAGAAGACTCTCAACATTATGTCTTCTATCAACATGTCTACTTAATGTGGGAAGTACCTTCTCGTAGTTTGAGTGGTCATTGAGGGGCATGAGTTGTCTGCCGACCTAGTCATACTAAACATGACTTTGTATGATGTCATTCTGAGTATAGACTGTCCAAACACAATACAACTCTTCAGTATCGGGGAAGAAGGTTTTGTTGGAGCACCCTGACTTTTCTACGCTAGTGTTTTAGATGATGAGGTCTGTGAGTAAGGTGAAGATCGGCTCGGCTATGAAGATCTCTAAGTACCATAAGCAGAGTTGTATGGTGTTCTTGGCCAGTGTGTTCGCTATGAATAGCCAGACGACACCTTTGGAGCAGTTGGATATGGTTCATGATTTTTTGGATGTCTTTCCTAAGGACTTGTCAGGTTTGTTATCTCAGAGGAAGATCAAGTTTTTGATCGAGCTAGTGCCTGGCACGATACCAGTATCACATGGCACCTGTAGAGTTTGTTGAGTTGAAGAAGCAACTGCAAGAACTTCTTGACAAGAATTTCATCAGGCCAAGTGTGTCACCTTGCGATGTACTAATTCTTTTTGTCAAGAAGAAGGACGAGTCTATGCATAGACTACCACATGCTAAATCAGGTAATCGTGAAGAACAAGTACCCTTTGTCCGGGATTGATGACTTTTTTGACCAGTTATGGACAATAAAGTTGTTCTCTAAGATCAATCTTCGTTATGGATACCTTCAGTTGCCGATAAAGAAAAAAGATATTTCGAAGACTGCATCCAAGTTCAGATATGAGCACTACAAGTTCTTGGTGATGTCCTTTGGACTCACCAATGCCTTGCAGTGTTTATGAACTTGATAAATCGAGTCTTCAGTTTATGGTTGAATTTGTTTGTTATCATTTTTATTGATAGCATTCTTATATATTCTAAGAGTATGGAGGACCACCGAGAGCACATGCGAATTATGTTGCAGATACTGAGGGAATATAAGTTGTATGTTAAGTTCTTGAAGTATGAGTTTTGGCTTGACAGGGTAATGTTCTTCGGCCACGTGCAATTGATCTAGTCAAGGTGAAGACAATGTTGTTTTGAGAGCAGCCGATGACAGTTTCAGAGTTTAGGAGTTTCTTAGGATTGGCGGGTTACTGCCATCGATTCATATAGGATTTCTCTCATATAGTTGCTCCTATTACTGGACTGTTGTAGAAGGAGGTGAAATTTGTTTGGTCACCTCGGTACGAAAAGTGCTTAAGAGGAGGTTGACCTCAGCCTCAGTGTTATCTTTGCCTTCTGAGATGTGAGGGTTTGTAGTGTACAACGATGCTTTGAGATTTGGACTAGGTTGTGTCTTGATACATCATGAGAAGGTCATCGCGTACGCTTCTCGGTAGTTGAAAGTGCACGAAAAGAACTACCCGACACATGAGTTCGAGTTAGCGATTGTTGTCTTCACGCTAAAGATCTAGCGTCACTATTTGTATGAAGAACAATTCGAGGTTCTGTCTAACCACAAGAGCCTCAAGTATATTTTCACTCAACGAGATCTGAATTTGAGACAACACTGGTGGTTAGAGTTCTTTAAGACTATGAGTTCACAATCGCCTACCACCTTGGTAAGATTAATGTAGTGGTAGACAAGCTTAGCAGGAAGACTTCAGTCATGACAACCAACTTGATTGGTTGCAGTTGAGATTTGATTGAGGAGTTCATCAAGTTGCAGCTGTTTGCAGACAATTCTGGATGCATCCTTTATGCAGGGATAAAGGCACGACCTAAGATCATAGACTGTATCAATGAGCTTTAGTTGGCCGATTCAGACTTCAATAAGTTATGTGTGAGTGCCCAAAAGCCTGTGCGCAGTTCCGCCATGAGAAAGATGGAACCATTATGTTTGGAGACAGATTGTGAGTTCCAAAGGTACTACGGGAGGAGATGATGAGTGAGGGCCACTGATCTAAGTATTAGCAGGATGTTCAAGGATATCCAGTGGACTTATTGGTAGAACAGGATGAAGCAGGATATTGCGGAGTTTGTGTCTTGGTGTCTCACCAACCAACAACTGAAGATCGAGCATCAGAGACCTAGTGGACTTCTTCAGATGTTGGACATTCCTGAGTGGATGTGTGATGACATCTCGATGGATTTCATCGTGGGTTTGTTGAGGACCCATCATGAGCATGATGCCATCTGGGTGATTGTGGATAGTTTGACGAAGAGCGCCCATTTTCTGCCTATCAGGGTGAGTCAGAGTCTAGAGAGCCCAATAGATCTTTATATGGATGAGATTGTCCGACTTCATGGGGTGTCACATTTGATTGTGTCAGACCGAGACTCGTGTTTCATGTCTCATTTCTGGTGCCAGTTGCAAAAGACCTTAGGTACCACGTTGAAGTTCAACACAATGTTTCACCCACAAACTAATAGGCAGACATAATGCATGATATAGATGCTTGAGGATATGCTTAGAGCGTGCACGTGAGAATGAGCAAAAGAGTGAGATAGACATATGAAGCTTGTGGAGTTTTCGTACAATAACAGTTACCATGCCGGTATTGGCATGGCCCCTTATGAATCTCTATATGGCAGACCATGAAGATTCCTAGTGTGCTGAAATGAGGTTGGAGTGCGAGCTGTGGCGTCTCCAGGGGCTATCCAGCACTACTCTGATCAGGTGCGGTTGATCCGACAACGTTTGGTAGTGGAGCAGAGCAGGCAGAACGGCTACATCGATCAGTGGTTTAGGGAGCTTAGTTTTTCCATGGGCAATCATGTGTTTGTTCGGATCTTGCCTACGAAGAGTGTTTTTAGGTTTAGAAAGAATGAAAAGTTGAGTGCTCGGTTTGTTGAACTTTTCAAGATTCTTGAGCGTGTTGGCAAGTTCGCTTACTGTGTGGCGCTTCTTCATTTTTTTCAGATTTACGTATTTCATGTCTTGATGTTGAGGAAGTATGTGCCTGTCCCCTCACATGTGATCCACTATAAGGCAGTCAAGTTACAACCTGACTTGACGATAGTGGAGAGCCCAGTGGAGATTGTGGGTCGCTGGGAGATGACACTTCATATTAGGACAACCTCATTCATGAAGGTATCTTGGTAGTATCACAGACTGGACGAGTGTACCTACTTTGTCTGTTGCAATGGATGATGATTACAAGGTTCTTTGATGGCATAGGGAACCAAAACATGCAATATTCATTTATGTTTGATGCCCTTTCCGTGCAATGGCGCTCGATGCCTGGTCTTTCAATGTTGTTGCTCAAGGACAAATTATTCCTCTTACCTGTAACGTGCAAAGAACACTATCAAGTCATCACACACAAGAGAGTGTGGAGAGTGGGGGGGGGGGAACGCTTGTCACCAACTCATGGAAATTGGGTGCCCTGATTCGCTTAAAGGTCAATTCCACCATCCCGATTTAGATAAGGCTCCTAGATCTCTCCTCGGAGCTCTAGTCGAATGATGTCTTTACGAACATTGCACAGTCTCTTGGAGGGAGTTTTGTGGGAGTGGACCCCTTCACGCTATCGAATGAACAAAGGCATTTTGTGAGGGTAAAGATGGAAGTCTTTCTTGGTTTTTCCCTAGCATCGAAGGTCGACATCAAAGTAAAGGGAGGTCTGACTTACCAACAAGAAGTTATCCACGATAGTAACATACACTATTATACAATTTGCAGGTCTATCTCGCATACGACAGAACTGCAGATCCCTTCGAAAACCCCGACTCCTCAAGATTGGACCCAAGTTGTAATATCATGTATTTTTTCATGATTTTTAATTTTAAAAAATATGATTTTTAATTTAATATTTAATTAAATTAATAAAAATATAGAAAACATATTTAAATATAGGTGACTTCAGTTAGGTCTAGGTATGGCCCAGAGCCCACTGGCAAGACCTAGATGAGCCAAATAAAGTTTGAGAAAATTTTTGTTTTTAACCTTTAAATTCAAGTTAAATTCAAGTAAAATTAAAAAGTGAAAAGTAGGTATATATACCATTGGATGAATCTCATAATTCAGAAAACGTTGGTAAGAAATCGAGTTACGATTGGCCCAAAAAACTTGTTTTCCAAAAATAATTGGCTTTTATTTTTGTCTTTTTCTAGATTGGATCAGACTAAATCTGCTCTGTTTGATCCAAGTTAACATGGATCTGGACCCAGTTAAAAACCCATATTAACTAGGATCTGGTTCAAGTAGGATTCATATGGATTTTGGATATAGATTTAGATCTCGAATATGGATTTGAAATCCATATATGGCCAATTTAAAACTTTAAAATGAATTTAAAATTTAAATTGAGTAGGTAAAGTTCTACTTGAAGTAGAACTCTACTGTAGGAAGACTTCAAGAGGGGGGGGGGGGGCACCCTATGAAATATTTTTAGAATATAATATTTAATAATTAAATATTAAATAATTAATAAAACAATTAATTAATTAAAAGAGGGATTATCTAGAAGAGGCAGAGTTCTGCCTTTGGTAGAACTATGCTCTCTAATAGAGTTCTCTAGAAGGTACATCACCCTTTCGATATATCTTAAGTTAAAAAAATAAAAATAAACTAAAATAAAATAAGAGGATAGACCAATATAAAGAGGGGCTAGACTCCTCTCTCTAGAAAATGTATTCTAGAAAGAGAGAGGGAGAGAGTTAGAGAGAGAGAGAACCCCAAACTCGTTGGGGAGAAAGAGAAGGAAAAGTAAAAAGAAAGAGAAAAAAGAAAGGAAGAAAAGAAGAAAAGAAGAAGAGAAAGAGAAAGGAGAGGAAGAAAAAAATATGTTTTCTCACAATTTATCTGTCATTTTTTTATCTTTTTTTATGTTTCGATTAAGGTATAAATTTCTCTCTAGATTTCAAAGGAAAGAAATAGGTTTAAATCTTGTTCATGTGTAAGTTAGATGAGAAAGGAAAATTTGATTAAAAAATATGTATAGGTATATGTATTAAGTTACAATTTCATATATTTTTTTGATTGGTATGAGCATGCCATTGATTTTTCTCTATTTATGCATGTGTTAACCTTTGTTGATTTTCAATATGAATAGATGCATGTCGTCGATTTTTTCTTTTAGCCAAGCATGCTGAATATATATATATATATCATCTTTGATATTTGATGATTTTTGCTCATGTTCTATGAATAAAATATGTATTTTGATTGGACCGGTTTTGAGTTGTTTAGATCTGCCAATATGTCTGCATGAGCAGTCTGATCACATCTGCCTATATGCTTTTGTGGGCAATCTGATCAGACTTGCCGATTTGCATATATGTTATTTTTTAATGACTCAATTAGTTTTGCCTATATGTTTTTTTATGCAAGAGCATCTGATTAGATTGTCAATGTGTTGCGAACGGTAATAAATGAACTTCCAAATTTTTAGATGTAAATAAGTTTAGCTATGTCTTAGAGGCATTTCACTAAACAGTTGATGGGCATCTCTCAAACAACCTCAAACAGATTTTATAGGCACATTCAACAACATGAAAAGTTCGTGAAACAAAAATAATTCATCTTAACAGTGAGTTTCAGGAATTTAACTCAACATATAAGAATAATAAACATAAGGGTCAATTCCTTAGATTCGGCAAACAAAAGAACCCACAATCAAACATTCACACGACAATTACGGTTACATCAATCATACGCCTTCATTCAAAGGGAGGGCGAGTTACAAAACAGACTTAGCTCCAGCAAGATCAGAGCTGGCCAGGAGGGCTTCTCACGTTCTCAACCTCAACAACACACGAAGGAACCAAACCTTAAGTGTCATTCGTCCGTTCCCCCCGAGTGATGTCTCCTCGAACAATGGTAGTGCACACAAGGGGATGAATCATGAAGGAAGAGAGGATTGTCCCTTCTTTTTCACGGTTCTGATGTTTCTTTCAAAGGCAACCAACCCCCTTTCCATTGCAGCTCATGTCTTTTTGTATTTGCTGGAATGAAGGCATATAAGAGAAGAGATCAGAACGAGACGCTGATTCCCCTCATCCCCTCAGATATCTCTCTCGTGTCTCTTCGAGAAGAAAGGTCATCGTCTTCTGCCGCGCCTCCACCTCCATGTGGGAGAGAGAGATGTATCAATGAGAAGAGAGAGTCAGGCGAGAGAGGCACGCCCATCAAAAAATTTCTGTTCCCCTCATCCTTGTTACTTTTGTTACAAGGTAGAGGGTGGAATGAAAAGATCACATATATAAGGACATTGTGGACGAGCGAAACACCGTCCGCCGCATCCAACATTTGTTGAAAATTGCCGTTTCAACAAGATTTTCGTCTGAATCACGCTGAAACAACACATCAAACATACCCTTAAGGTCTACGCTGCCCACTAGGTAGTTCACCCAGCTTCAACCTTGTTACCCGTAGGTTTCGAACTTTTGATGTCCTGTCAAATTGGTGACATTCACAGGTTGGCACAAAATGTAGGTTAACTGTGAACTTGTGATCCAATCAAACCTCACGGATTAGCATCATAATGGATGCAATATTCTGACCACATCAATAACAATGGCTTCTATTTTGCCTGCTCCAACAACATGACGATCAAGCCATACAACATGTGGTATAAAAGCAGGAACATCTTCATATCTGTGAAATTAAGAACAAGTGGGTTTTGGCACACCTGGCCTTGAGATTCAAAGCTAAAAAGGTGCTCAGAATGCAACAATTGACTTACAGGTCTTGGTTGTCTAGTCATTTTCAAACATTGAATAAAATAACTATAAATCACACAAATTAGGTTTTAAAAATAATTTTACATTCCAGATCTGTATCCAACAGTTGACTTACAAGTTCGCAACCCTGCTCGCTAGAACAAACCACATGCATTTCTGCCAACAGAGAATCGTTGGTCAAACTATATATTTTGATCCATAATCAACTTCAGAGATGTCTCATTCGATAATGTCATTCAGATTTTTCTAAACTTTAATTAAACAATTGTTTGATTATCAATTAGTTAATTGTTTTGCTTAACAAAGAATGTGCTTGTGATTATAGTATTGCACGGTAATCAAGACCATCATTTCTTTGATCATAACCCTAGAGTAGCTTTTAATTAATATAATTAAAGAAAGATTTAAGGTGATAGAATGCAACCCGATCTCCCTTTTTTTTTTTTACAACGAGGAACCCTCGTCGAGAACCAGACCACTTAATGGACCAGCACCAAAGCAAGACAAGTATAAATTGGGTTGGGGTAGTAAAAAAAATGCCTGGGAAAACTATGTTGGAATCCCCATACACTAAAGAAACAACTTAGCTAAGCAACAATTGTAGCCTACCCTTGCTCCACTACGAGTGCAGCCTATAGACAATCGGGTAGGGAACCAGGATATTAATTGTGTTGATCGCCTGTGTTGTGGAAAGTGAGAAAATCCCAACAAGCCTGAGAGGGTTATCGCCTTTGAGTCACCATTGTGCACATAATGGAGGATGTGTTGGACATTTGAGTTTGGGTCCCCGACAGAGGTTGTCATCATCGTCAGCGGCGTTTCGGGTTGGCCGTTGGTGCCGGTGACAACAAGTAATCCCAATGGGGGCCAGTGTGCGATAAACTCCAAAATTTTCTGGTTTCGGGTTTTCCCCCTCTGTCGTTGGATGGTGGCGGATGACGGAGGTTGCTGGTGCCATCATGCAACATAGGGGTGGCAATCGGGTCGGGTTGGCGGGTCAACATACCTCAACACAAACCCGACCCGTTTATTAAATGGGTCGGCTGTGGCAAACACGAACCTGACCCATTTATTAAACAGGTAACCCGACATGACACGGTTAACCCGTTTAATAAACGGGTCAGGTTGGGTAAACAGGTTGGCGGGTTAGCTGGTGGGTCGGGTTCAGGTAAACGGGTTGGCGGGCGAGTCGAGGTCAGGTAAACGGGTTGACGGGCGGGTTGGCAGGTCGAGTTCGGGTAAATGGGTTGACCTACCCGCCTAATCTGTTTATTAAACGGGTCAGCCAGGTTGGCGGGTTGGCATACCCTTAACATGAACCCGAACCATTTAATAAACGGGTTAGGCGGGTCAACCCGTTTACAACACGAACCTGTTTAAGCCAAACCTGGCTAAGAAGCGGGTTGGCGGGTCGTGTGAGATTTTGCCACCCCTAGTCCAACATGTCGTTGGTGGCGACAATAGCCCAGGCCTTCAAGTCGTTGGTGAGCAGAACCCTAAACTAAAATGAGAATTACGAGGACAAAGGCAATAGACTTTCAACTGTATCGGGTCGGAGTACCTGATCTGACTCAGGTTGTGACAACATTAAACCGAATATTGTTTCAGATTCTGAGAAAACTTTAAAAAACCGAAAGACACCATTCAGCTTGGGGAGAGAATACGAACGAAGAGACCGTGCTTTCGCTGTGTTGTGGATGGCACCAGTGAGGTCGTCGGTGAGTCGGCGACCCCTGGCAATGGTCCCCTCTTCTGGGGACAACCCCGATGGCCCCTTTCGATTTTAAACCGCCAGCGAATTCTTCAGTTTACTGTGAAACCAAAAGAGGTGTGTCGCCCCACGTCACCTCAGATGCTGGTGATCCCTTCGGCGAAGAACAAGTACCCTTTGTCCAGGATTGATGACTTTTTTGACCAGTTATGGACAGTAAAGTTGTTCTCTAAGATCGATCTTCGTTATGGATACCATCAGTTGCCGATAAAGAAAAAGGATATTTCGAAGACTGCATCCAGGTTTAGATATGAGCACTACGAGTTCGTGGTGATGTCCTTTGGACTCACCAATGCCCTGCAGTGTTTATGAACTTGATGAATCGAGTCTTCAATTTATGGCTGAATTTGTTTGTTATCATTTTTATTGATAGCATTCTTATCTATTCTAAGAGTATGGAGGACCACTGAGAGCACATGCGAATTGTGTTGCAGATGCTGAGGGAATGTAAGTTATATGTTAAGTTCTTGAAGTATGAGTTTTGGCTTGACAAGGTGATGTTCTTCGGCCACGTGTGGTTGATCCAGTCAAGGTGAAGACAATGTTGTCTTGAGAGCAGTCAATGACGGTTTCAGAGATTAGGAGTTTCTTAGGATTGGCGGGTTACTACCATCGATTCATATAGAATTTCTCTCGTATAGCTGCTCCTATTACTCGACTGTTGTAGAAGGAGGTGAAGTTTGTTTGGTCACCTCGGTACGAAGAGAGCTTAAGAGGAGGTTGTCCTCAGCCTCAGTGTTATCGTTGCCTTCTGGGATGTGAGGGTTTGTAGTGTACAACGATGCTTTGGGATCTGGACTGGGTTATGTCTTGATACATCACGAGAAGGTCATCGCGTACGCTTCTCGGTAGTTGAAAGTGCACGAAAAGAACTACCCGACACATGAGTTGGACTTAGCGATTGCTGTCTTCACGCTGAAGATCTGGCGTCACTATTTGTATGAAGAACAATTCGAGGTTCTGTCTAACCACAAGAGCCTCAAGTATATTTTCACTCAACGAGATCTGAATTTGAGACGATGCAGATGGTTAGAGTTCCTTAAGTCTATGAGTTCACAATCGCCTACCACCTTGGTAAGATTAATGTAGTGGTAGACATGCTTAGCAGGAAGACTTCAGTCATGACAACCAACTTGATTGGTCGCAGTTGAGATTTGATTGAGGAGTTCATCAAGTTGCAGTTGTTTGCAGACAATTCTGGATGCATCCTTTATGCAGGGATAAAGGCACAACCTAAGATCATAGACTGTATCAATGAGCTTTAGTTGGCCGATTCAGACTTCAACAAGTTATGTGTGAGTGCCCAGAAGCCTGTGCGCAGTTCCGCCATGAGAAAGATAGAACCATTATATTTGGAGACAGATTGTGAGTTCCAAAGGTACTACATGAGGAGTTGATGAGTGAGGCCCACTGGTCTAAGTATTATCAGGATGTTCAAGGATATCCAGTGGACTTATTGGTAGAACATGATGAAGTAGGATATTGCGGAGTTTGTGTCTCGGTGTCTCACCAACCAGTAACTGAAGATCGAGCATCAGAGACCTAGTGGACTTTTTCAGATGTTGGACATTCCTGAGTGGATGTGTGATGACATCTCGATGGATTTCATCGTGGGTTTGTTGAGGACCCATCATGAGCATGATGCCATCTGGGTGATTATGGATAGTTTGACGAAGAGCGCCCATTTTCTGCCTATCAGGGTGAGTCAGAGTCTAGAGAGCCCAATAGATCTTTATATGGATGAGATTGTCGGACTTCACGGGGTGTCATATTCGATTGTGTAAGACCGAGACTCGTGTTTCATGTCTCATTTCTGATGCCAGTTGCAAAAGACCATAGGTACCACGTTAAAGTTCAACACGATGTTTCACCCACAAACTAATAGGCAGACATAATGCATGATATAGATGCTTGAGGATATGCTTAGAGCGTGCATGTTGTGAACACCCCAAATTTTCCAAAAAATTCTAAAAATTTCCCTTCTTACCCCTGGGTCCATCTTTGAATAAATCAGGTCAATTTTTGATAAAATTTTCATTTATTTCTCGGATTCGTTGGAATCTAAACTCAATTTTTATTTCTAACCCATTTTCTGAAGGATTTTCCAAAAGAGCAACGTTAAAATTCTCAGAAAATCCCTCTTTTGTAAATATTTCTCAAAAAAATCCAAAAAAATAGTTTAATCTCTCATTTTCCCTAGTTCCAGAATTTGTATTCATAAAAAAAATACAAAAAAATATAGGAAAATACAAAGAAAGTGAGAAAATATATATATATATATATATATATATATATATATATATATATATATATATATATATATATAAGAAACAAAATTCATTTTTTTTTTTTGAAAAAACTCTTTTTGAAAAACAATGTTTTTAACTAAAACCAGTTTTTGCAAAAAAACTTTTTAAAAGAACCGGCCTTTGAAATTTTCGATAAAAAAATCGTCTTAAACGAAAAAATCATTTTTTTAGGGTTACAGAGGCCCTCTCTTCTTCTCACATCGTCTCCCCCTCTCGGCTTCCCTCCACAAACCCTCCTGGAAAAAAACCTCTTCCCCTCCCGATCTCCCTCCATCATGCAACCTCTTCCTCTCTCAATCGCTGCTCATCTCCAACCGACTACTTTCCAGAGTTTTCCTTCTCTCCCTTTAAGAGAAGCACGCAGGGTCTCCCCTAAGACCATCCGCCTTCACCCCACCATAGTTTTCTTCTGCTCGATTTCCCCTTCTTCCTCTTCTTCTTACTCCCCTTCTCTAACCTTTTCATCAGTTGAAAGAACGATCAAACCACGAGAGCCTCACAATAGACTACTTCTCCATCCCTCCTTCAAAGCTCCCGCCTCAATCAACTGCAGCAAGAACTTGATCGAGCTAGCTGAAACACGAAGGGAAGGACCTCCTCCCTGCTCGACCTTTGTCAATCCAGACTCCTGCAACCTGCTTCGAAGGTCATAGTTCAGAATCCCTACAGCAGAAGGTAAGAAATCCCTTTCCCTTTTATCTTTTGCCCATGGATTCTTTTAAGTTTTAACGCAGGTTCCCCACTTTCATTTTCACTATCAGATACCTATAATTCTTTATTTGCATTTTGTTTATTTCCAATGTTTGATTTCTATAGATTTCTGTTGAATATTTTCCCTATATATAGATGATCGACGATGCCTCGCAATGGCATCGTCGATTCATCTGGCTTGAAAATTTAGCTTTATTTATTTATTTTTACTTATTTTTCTGCCTCTATTCTACTCTTTCCTCTTTTGTTTTTCTTCTGAACTTTCTTTCAGTTTTCTTCCTTGTTCTTTCATTTTCGGCCACTTTACGCACCAGCGGTGGTGTTGGTGGGTTGCCTGTGTAACACCAACCCACCCTTGTGCTACAGTAAAGGGGATGTATGGTACCGACATCTTATCTCCTCTCTGTTTATAATTCATTATGAAAATCCCTTTTGTTTATTCACTTCTGGATAGAGTTGATATTCATGTCATCAATCTATATATTCCAACTTATTCATTTTTGTTTTGATTTCCATTTTCTCTTTGTATATTTGATTTTCTGTTCGCATTCCTCATTTTGATTGCCTTCTTTCTTTTTATTGACTTGTTTATGTTGTCAATTTTTCATTTTCATCCTTCGCATTCCATTGCAGTCAATCACTGTGTATCTGTCTTATTTTTTTTTCTTCTTTACGGATATATCTGATTTGGAGGCACGTTTCATGTCCTAACAACTTGTATTTCATCCGTGTCATCGATCTGATTATTTTTTTTCTTTTCTTTTTACCCTCTGTTTAAAATCAATACACTGGTTATTAATGCTCAGATTTGGTGTGCGTTTGGTTCCTGCATATCTGATTTTCCTCCCTCCATCGGTCCTTTATCTGTATGTCTTCATAACCACAGGAAGATCTGAGGTAGTTCGAACATAGGCACAGGATGGGCGAATCTACAATGACTACCATAGCTGCTCCCATCTCTGTTTCGTCTGCAAAACAACACTCTACCTATCGCTCATCCCTTCCCCTCATAAGTATACACATACCATGTGTAATACCCCTGCGGCACCATACAGTAGGAAAATCCCCACATTCACGTCCCTCTCGTTGGACCAATCTTTTTCTCTGTTTCATTCTCTTCTTTTTTTTCTTTTTTTTTCTTTCTTCTCTCTTTTCGTTTTTTTTTAGCAAACCCAGTTGAAGAGTCTATTGAGTCTACTATGAATATCAGTTAGGAATAGTTGGATCATCCCTCACGTCTTGTGTGGGTTTTTGAGGAGCTACGTCTTGCACATGATAACATGAAGGCTCTCCCTGCAGAGTTATCACATAATAAACAATTGTGAAACCTTGGACCTTGGTAACAATTCAATAAGAAAATGGTCAGGCTTGAAGGTTTTCAACTATCGGATAAAGGGAGAGAACGTGAACCCATCCCAGGAAATGATTGCTGGTTATGAGTATCCTGATACTGAAATCAGATCTGTAGATAAGAAGCTAAAAAAAAAAAATTAGTTGAGAATATATAAAATCGACCGTGTTGCTAAATGTCACCAGACAATCTTTAAAGATGCATAAGTTTTCACAATATTTCAGTTATGTATGCTATCAGTATTTACTATGTATCAAATATCATATGCATTCACAATGTTTCAGTTATGTATGCTATCAATATTTACTATGTATCAAATATCTTATGCATTCACAATGTTTTAGTTATTCATGTCAATGTACGCTATGCTCTTTTTTTTTTTTGAGATGTTTTGATTCATATGTTGAACTTGATGTGTTCGTTTATCAATTTGAGATAATGGGCAGTTGATCAGAACCAAGGTTATGATGGCAGTTGTAATGTTACAGATAATGGCCAATCCCCACTGTAGCAAATACTCAAAATATTATCTCATTGCAAGGCTGCCCACGTCACAAGTATCCCCTGTCACTTATGTGGGTTTTTTTTTTAGTTCATGCACCCATCGTCATTGTGCTCATCTTGTCATGTTCAAAGGCTATATCTGTAGGCTCATTTCATTTTTTTTCACCACGTTTTAATATGGCTATTTTTTTTTAGGTTCTGTAATTTCATCGGAGGTTTTGTTTTTACTAATACCCTTATCCCTGTCACAACTGATATCACTTTCTCCAAGTAATGGTGGTCATCACAATATGTTTCATATCTTTGGTTTCAATAATCGCATCTCTTTACATGCTTTCTGTTCAGATTGATTCCAAGTTGGGTTACTATCCTCTCTTTTCTCAAATGATATTCGATAATCCTCACCTGATCAGATTCATCATGAGTTTTTTTTCTTACTTCAGTTAAATCATAATACCAGATAGGTATTCTTGAAACCCAAGGAATGGTAGCAAAAGGCTTGACTGAATAATGTTTATGCTTCAGATATAAGGAACCAAAATACTTAGCTAATCTATCGACGTTTTATCTACCTATGCCTTCATCTGCACCATAACCCCTTTCACACAGCATCCCCTGCATTTTTTTTTTACCCACTACCTGCAATTCCACCCTACCTACATTGTATCTACATCTCCTGTACACAGTATGTACATATACCTACCTTCAACCATCTCATCATATAGCCAAACTTACATTTCATAGAAATTCTCGGTTGATAAACTCACACTAGATCCAATCCTTTTTCCAGCATCTTACCTTCACTCAAAACCAGTCGTCATATCTCCTGCTACACCATGCTAACAATTCATATCCAGCCATCTCCATTACTGCAAACTAACCCCAGCATTCATCTACCATCTGCTGGACACCTCCATTCAACCTTTCACCCACTGCTACAGCAATATCTCACTAACATTTTTGCATATCCTGCAGCAACACCAACACTCCATCACACATTGCTCCACTCCATCCAGCAACTAACGGCATGCTCATGGCCAGTTACGCTTGCATTGGCCACTTTGCCTTACACAACACAACCCCACTGTTGTAGCTGCATCCTCACCACTCTGCATCTTCCAACACAGCCACCTACCACTGTGTTAAAACCTTGTTGTAGCCAGTTACCCCTCCAGCACCGCTACTTCACCAAGTCACAAACAACATAGCTCCACTAAGCCCCACAGTGGCTCCAAATTTTCTGCAAATCCAACTATTTATCCAGCCTGCATTTACAACCCCTCTTTTCCAAAATTTTATGTATTCTTCACTGCTGCCTATTATACCCATTGTCACTGTTATTTTAGCATCCACCTTGCGCCAAATTCCATTTAACTCTTATCGTTTCCAGCCGCCATATTTGCTATCTGACATCTCCATCCACATCTCAACTCCTGCACTTCAAGTTGCCCTTATATATATATTATATATGTGTAAATGCACCTAACTCTTATGTAGGCTTTCTAGTCATAGAAATATAGGTATATATATGCTTCCTTCAAATACATTTTTATGTACATTTGGATAGAACCACTCTCATATGCATACACTTAGCCCTATGAATCTTATGTGCATTCTTATTTAGACATGTGAGTATTCCATTATCCTGCATATAAAGTATTATTTCCTTTTCATGTGCATTTTCCACTTTGTACTAAACTTGATTTTTGCAGGAGATGTGTAAAGAGTGTTACTCTCCATTTTTTTTGAGACTTATATAACTCCAAATTCCATTGAATGATGTAATAGTTAGATTATAATGAGAATTTACATTTCCAGTTTTAGATAGAATGTATGAGCAAATAAATATCATAGATTATCTGTTTCATCTTATTTCTCAAAATTTTCACAAATGGGAATACGAATGACACGTGCACCATTCTAATAGGAGGTGATTAATCCTAAGCAAATGACCCACATTGATGGCCATAGTCAAAATGTGGACAATGCTTAAGATTTTCATCTTTTATGGAATAACATTGGATCCACACTAGATCTTTTTCTAAAAATCATCATATTTTTAAATGTTTTCTTCTTTTATCAGGGTTTAACTTAAAATTAACTCAAGATATATATCAATGGCCATAGTCAGGATATATTGAGAATTAATTTCATTTTAAACCCTATAAAAGCACCAAAAATGTGTTTTATTCATCATCTGAATTTTAATATGATTATTATATAATATATTCAATGACCACAGTCAAGGATGTATTATATTCTTCAATCTTATTTTAATTCATTTAAAGAATGAGATATGATTTTCAAATCCAATTTCAAAATTCTTTAAATTCATTCATCATTTAAGATAGAACAACATCATATTTTCAAAATTCTTTTCCAAAATTCAAAATTCAAACATCAAAGTTCAATTTAACTTTGAAGTTTTTGATTCATCTCCTGATTTCAAATTCAAATCAAGTTTATTTTCTTATCTTCAAAATTCAAAATCAAAGTTTGAGATTGATTCTGAATCTCAAACTCTGACTCTTCCTAAATTTTAAATTCAATCTGGGTTTTCAAAACCGAGACCCATCTTCAAAAGTCCCATTTGGACTTTCAAAATCCAAATCCAAAGTTAGAACCCAATCCCAACTTGGATCCAGATTTCCAAATGCAAATCTCCACTTTTTGGATCTTAGACTTCAGATCCAAATTCCATTTAGGATCTAGAATTCAACTCCATCTTGGATCTCAGACTTCAGATCCAATTCCATTTAGGATCCAGAATTCAACTCCATCTTGGATCTCAGACTTCAAATCCAATTCCATTTAGGATCCAGAGTTCAACTTTCTCTTGAATCTCGGACTTCAGGTCCAAATCCATTTAAGATACCAGATTCCCAACCCAAGTTTATCTTAATTCCCAAATTCCAAAAACCAATTCTGTTTCTTATATTCTATCTTAAATCTCCTAAACCCAATTCTATTTGGATTTCTCAAATCTTATTCTGATTTCAAGCTTCAAATATAGAATTCAATTCCATTTCAAATATTCATTTCCTCTCCTAAATCCAAGTTCAAAGTTCTAAATTCAAAGTCCATTTCTGACTTTGAAACTTCCTTTCCTTTACCTTATTTTCTCAGCTTCCAAGCATTCTTTTCAAAAGTCAAGATTTATTCTCAAAATCTGATTATTTCAAAGACTTAGGACTTTAAAATATCTTTTCTGATCTATCTCGAGTTCTAAGTTAGATTCAACTATTCAGAGATCATTTCTTCATTCCATCATCACGTTTTTCACTTGGAAAATCTCAAATTTTCAAAATCATTCTTTTCAAAAGAGCATACATCCTTTCATTGCACATGCATGATTCTTTGTGCATTTAGACTTAGAATAAATTCTTAGATAATTCTTTAGCAAAGCAAAGAGGCATAAGTTCGACCCTTGGTTCGATTACCCCTGGTAAAGGCGCCAGGAACAGTCGAACCTCGTACCGACGAGCGAATCCCGTCTCCCAATTTTCCCGCAAATATTTCAAAACGGAGGTGAGTAATCTTTTAAAATCTTTTTCAAAATCAAGGTCAAGTGAGACCTTCGCAAAAGGGTTCCTCTCTCTCTTCTTTCTTTTCTTTTCTCTTCTCTTCTTTCTTCTTTTCGAACTTTTATTTTCTCTCTTCAAAAAGGAGCAGATAGAGGCTGGAAAGGAAAAGAGAAGAAAGAGAGAGAAATACCAAGAGAGGAAAATTTTTGCGATGGTCACACATGTGAGATTGAGCAGAAGAGTGAGATAGACATATGAAGTTTGTGGAGTTTTCGTACAATAACAGTTACCATGCCGGTATTGGCATGGCCCTATATGAAGCTGTATATGGCAGACCATGAAGATTCCTGGTGTGCTGAAATGAGGTTGGAGTGTGAGCTGTGGAGTCTCTAGGAGCTATCCAACACTACTCTGATAAGGTGCGGTTGATCCGACAACGTTTGGTTGCAGAGCATAGCAGGCAAAAGAGCTACATCGATCAGTGGCGTAGGGAGCTTAATTTTGCCATGGGCAATCATATGTTTGTTCGGATCTCGCCTACGAAGAGTGTTTTTAGGTTTAGAAAGAATGAAAAGTTGAGTGCTCGGTTTGTTGAACTTTTCAAGATTCTTGAGCGTGGCGCTTCTTTATTTTTTTCAGATTCACGTATTTCATGTCTCGATGTTGAGGAAGTATGTGCCTGATCCCTCACATGTGGTCCACTATAAGGCAGTCAAGGTATAACCTGACTTGACGATAGTGGAGAGCCCAGTGGAGATTGTGGGTCGCCAGGAGATGACACTTCATATTAGGACAATCTCATTCGTGAAGGTATATTGGTAGTATCACGGACTGGACAAGTGTACCTACTTTGTCTGTTGCAATGGACGGTGATTACAGGGTTCCCTGACGGCATAGGGAACCAAAACATGCAATATTCGTTTATATGTGATGCCCTTTCCGTGCAATGGCGCTCGATGCCTAGTCTTTCAATGTTGTTGCTCAAGGATAAATTATTCCTCTTATCTGTAACTTGTAAAGAACACTATCAAGTCATCACACACAAGAGAGTGTGGAGAGTGGGGGGAGGGAACGCTTGTTACCAACCAATGGAAATTGGGTGCCCTGATTCGCTTAAAGGTCGATTCCACCATCCTGATTTAGATAAGGCTCCCAAACCTCTCCTCGGAGCTCTAGTCGAATGATGTCTTTGCGAACATTACACAGTCTCTTGGAGGGAGTTTTGTGGGAGTCGACTCCTTCACGCTATCGAATGAACAAAGGCATTTTGTGTGGATAAAGATGGAAGTCTCTCTTGGTTTTTCCGTAGCACCGAAGGTCGACATCAAAGTAAATGGAGGTCTGACTTACCAGCAAGAAGTCATCTACGAGAGCAACATACACTATTATACAATTTGCAGGTCTATCTCGTATACGACAGAACTGTAGATCCCTTCGAAAACCCCGACTCCTCAAGATTGGACCCAAGTTGTAATATCATGTATTTTTTCATGATTTTTAATTTCAAAAAATATGATTTTTAATTTAATATTTAATTAAATTAATAGAAATATAGAAAATATATTTAAATATAGGTGACGTCAGTTGGGTTTGGGTATGGCCCAGAGCCCATTGGCAAGACCTAGATGAGCCAAATAAAGTTTGAGAAAATTTTTTTAACCTTTAAATTCAAGTTAAATTCAAGTAAAATTCAAAAGTGAAAAGCATATATATATACCATTGGACGAATCTCATAATTCAGAGAACGTTGGTAAGAAATCGAGTGACGATTGGCCCAAAAAACATGTTTTCCAAAAATAACCAGCTTTTATTTTTGTCTTTTTCTAGATTGGATCAGACTAAATCTGCTCTGTTTGATCCAAGTTAACATGGATCTGGACCCAGTTAAAAACCCATATTAACTAGAATCTCGTTCAAGTAGGATTCATATGGATTTTGGATATAGATTTAGATCTCGAATCTGGATTTAAAATCCATATATGGCCAATTTAAAACTTTAAAATGAATTTAAAATTTAAATTGAGTAGGTAAAGTTCTACTTGGAGTAGAACTCTACTATAGGAAGACTTCCAGAGGGGGGGGGGGACACCCTATGAAATATTTTTAGAATATAATATTTAATAATTAATTATTAAATAAATAATAGAACAATTAATTAATTAAAAGAGGGATTATCTAGAAGAGGTAGAGTTCTACCTTTGGTAGAGCTCTGCTCTCTAATAGAGTTCTCTAGAAGTTACATCACCCTCTCGATATATCTTAAGTTAAAAAAATAAAAATAAAATAAGAGGATAGACCAATATAAAGAGGGGCTAGACTCCACTCTCTCTAGAAAATGTATTCTAGAAAGAGAGAGGGAGAAAGTTAGAGAGAGAGAACCCCAAACTCGTTGGGGAGAAAGAGAAGGAAAAGTAAAAAGAAAAAAAAAAGAAAGGAAGAAAAGAAGAAGAGAAAGAGAAAGGAGAGGAAGAAAAAAATATGTTCTCACCATTTATCTGTCATTTTTTTATTATCTTTTTTTATGTTTCGATTAAGGTATGGATTTCTCTCTAGATTTCAAAGGGAAGAAATAGGTTTAAATCTAGTTCATGTGTAAGTTAGATGGGAAAGGAAAATTTGATTAAAAAATATGTATACGTATATGTATTAAGTTACAATTTCATATATTTTTTGATTGATATGAGCATGCCATTGATTTTTCTCTATTTATGCATGTGTTAACCTTTGTTGATTTTCAATATGCATAGATGCATGTTGTCGATTTCTTCTTTTAGCCAAGCATGCTGAATATATATATATATATATATATATATATATATATATATATATATCATCCTTGATATTTGATGATTTTTGCTCATGTTCTATGAATAAAATATATATTTTGATTGGACCAGTTTTGAGCTATTTAGATCTGTCGATATGTCTCCATGAGCAGTCTGATCAGATTTGCCTATATGCTTTTGTGGGCAATCTGATCAGACTTGCCGATTTGCATATATGTTATTTTTTAATGACTCAATTAGTTTTGCCTATATGTTTTTTTATGCAAGAGCATCTGATTAGATTGTCAGTGTGTTGCGAACGGTAATAAATGAACTTCCAAATTTTCAGATGTAAATAAGTTTAGCTATGTCTTAGAGGCATTTTACTAAACAGTTGGTGGGCATCTCTCAAACAACCTCAAACAGATTTTATAGGCACATTCAACAACATGAAAAGTTCGTGAAACAAAAATAATTCATCTTAACAGTGAGTTATAGGAATTTAACTCAACATATAAGAATAATAAACATAAGGGTCAGTCTTTTAGATTCGGCAAACAAAAGAACCCACAATCAAACATTCACACGACAAGTTACGGTTACATCAATCATACACCTTCATTCAAAGAGAGGGCGAGTTACAAAACAGGCTTAGCTCCAGCAAGATCAGTGCTGGCCAGGAGGGCTTCTCACGTTCTCAACCTCAACAACACATGAAGGAACCAAACCTTAGGTCTCATTCGGCCATTCCTCCCGAGTGATGTCTCCTCGAACAATGGTAGCACACACAAGGGGCTGAATCATGAAGGAAGAGAGGATTGCCCCTTCTTCTTCATGGTTTTGATGTTTCTTTCAAAGGCAACCAGCCCCCTTCCCATTGCAGCTCATGTCTTTTTGTATTTGCTAGAATGAAGGCATATGAGAGAGAAGAGATCAGAACGAGAAGAGAGAGCGAGACGCTGATTCCCTTCATCCTCCCCATCCCCTCAGATATCTCTCTCATGTCTCTTGGAGAAGAAAGGTCATATTCTTCTGCCTCGCCTCCACCGCCATGAGGGATAGAAAGATGCACAATGGGAAGAGAGAGTCGGGCAAGCGAGGCACACCCATCGAAAAAATTGTGTTCCCCTCATCCCTGTTACTTTTGTTACAGAGGAGAGGGTGGAACGAAAAGATCACATATATAAGGACGCTGTGGACGAGCGAAACACCGTCCATTGCATCCAACGTTAGTTGGAAATTGTCGTTTCAACAAGATTTTTGTCTGAATCATGCTAAAATAGCACATCAAACATACCCTTGAGGTCTACGCTGCCCACTAGGTAGTACACCCAGCTTCAACCTTGTTACTCGTAGGTTTCAAACTTGTGGCGTCCTGTCGAATTGGTGACATTCACAGGTTGGCATAAAATGTAGGTTAACTGTGAGCTTGTGATCCAATCAAACCTCACGGATTAGCATCATAATGGATGCAATATTCTGACCACATCATTAACAATGGCTTCTATTTTGCCTGCTCGAACAACAAGACAATCAAGCCATACAACATGTGGTATAAAAGCAGGAACATCTTCACGTCTGTGAAATTAAGAACAAGTAGGTTTTGGTACACCTGGCCTTGAGATTCAAAGCTAAAAAGGTGCTCAGAATGCAATAGTTGACTTATAGTTCTTGGTTCTCCAGTCATTTTCAAACATTGAATAAAATAACTATAAATCAGACAAATTGAGCTTTAAAAATAATTTTACATTCCAAGTCCGTATCCAACAGTTGACTTACAAGTTCGCAACCCTGCTCGCTAGAACAAACCATGTGCATTTCTGCCAATAGAGAATTGTTGATCAACTATATATTTTGATCCATAATCAACTTCAGAGATGTCTTATTCGATAATGTCATTTAGATTTTTCTAAACTTTAATTAAACAATTGTTTGATTATCAATTAGTTAATTGTTTTGCTTAACAAAGAATGTGCTTGTGATTATAGTACTGCACAGTAATCAAGACCATCAGTTCTTTGATCACAACCCTAGAGTAGCTTTTAATTAATATAATTAAAGAAAGATATAAGGTGATTGAATGCAACCCGAGCTCTTCTTTTTTTTTTATGACGAGGAACCCTAGCAGTGACAGCGACCACACATGTCCATACGCAGGTAGCGTAGCAGACGACATTTGTCCATCCTGTCGAGATTACTCCAAACTCTAGTGTTGTGACGTTTGAGAAGTTCCTAAAGTTCGATCCACACATTTTTTCAGAAAAATCTGACCGAGAGGTAGGTGAGAACTGGGTTGAAGAGATATAGAGGTCTTTTTGCATTCTGCTTATGCTCGAGAAGAGGAAAACATATTTTAGCATGTACCAGCTGAAGGGCAATGCCAAAAAGTGGTGGGACACTGTGATGGTGAAGTACGCTGGTGTGCAGGACATCCCCTAGGAGACATTCAGAGAGGAGTTCCTGGACACCTATTTTTCTTCGTACGCCCAGGAGTGCGTGCAACAATAGTTCCTCGAGTTGGTTAAGAGAAACATGAGTTTCATGGATTACACTAAATTCTGGAGTTTGGAGCGCTACTGCTCGAACCTATTCATTGATGATAAGACGAGGGCAGTGAAATATGTTCGTAGTCTAAACGATGACCTCCGGGTTTGTGTGATGATGAGCCATCCTACGATGTTCAGTGATGTGATAAAGTCTATATTTGTCCTGAATGAAGGGTGAGAGCGGTTCAAGGACAGATCACAGAAGAAGGGATGCAATGAGAGTGGCAACGACAGTGCGAGAAAGAACCCACCTGTGGGTGGTAAGGCGCATGAGGGTAAGGCAAAGTACCCAATAGTGAAACCAGCAGGGGACTCATCAGGGTTGACCCCAGCGTAGATAGCAGCAGAGGAATGCTCAGTTTGTTTGCAGACACTACAACAAGAGTCATCTCATTGGTTATTGCCCTCTCTTCAAGAGGGTGTGTTACCAGTGCCAGCAGCCAGAACACATGGCGTAATACTGCCCAAACAAGCGGATGACTTAGGATAATCAGCAACAACTACACCATCAACATCAGAGACCCCTCTGATCAGGGCGATCAGACCGACCTTATCGAAGGTATATTCATAGTCACTGACCATCTTGATCATGCTATGTTTGATTCAAGAGCTACCTATTCATTTATTTCTTCATCTTTTGCAAGTTTTCTTGCCCTTGTTATGTCTAGCCTAGAGAAGACTCTCGACATTATGTCTTCTATGAACATGTCTACTCAATGTGGGTAGTACCTTCCCACAGTTTGAGTGGTCATTGAGGGGCATAAGTTGTCTGCCGGCCTAGTCATACTAGATATGACTTTGTATAATATCATTCTGAGTATAGACTGGTTGTCCAAACACAATACAACTCTTTAGTATCGGGAAAGAAGGTTTTGTTAAGGCACCCCGACTTTTCTACACTGGTGTTTTAGGCGACTAGGTCTATGAGTAAGGTGAAGATCATCTCAGCTATGAAGTTCTCTAAGTACCATAAGCAGGGTTGTATGGTATTCTTGGTCAGTGTGTCCGCTATGAACAGTCAGACGACACTTTTGGAGCAGTTGGATGTGGTTCAAGAGTTTTCGAATGTCTTTCCTAAGGACTTGTTGGGTTTGTTACCTCAGAGGTAGATCAAGTTTTCGATCGAGCTAGTGCCTGGCACGATACCAGTATCATATGGTACCTGTAGAGCTTGTTGAGCTGAAGAAGCAGCTGCAAGAACTTCTTGATAAGAGTTTCATCAGGCCGAGTGCGTCACCTTGGGGTGCACCAATTATTTTTGTCAAGAAGAAGGACGAGTCTATGCATAGACTACCGCATGCTAAATCAGGTAACTGTGAAGAATAAGTACCCTTTGCTCAAGATTGATGACTTTTTTGACCATTTGTGGACAATAAAGTTGTTCTTTAAGATCGATCTTCGTTCTGGGTACCATCAGTTGCCGATAAAGAAAAAGGATATTATGATGACTGCATTCACGTTCAAATATGAGCACTATGAGTTCTTGGTGATGTCCTTTGGACTCACCAATGCCCTGTAGTGTTTATGAACTTGATGAATCGAGTCTTCAGTTTATGGCTGAATTTGTTTGTTATCATTTTTATTGATAGCATTCTTATATATTCTAAGAGTATGGAGGACCACCGAGAGCACATGCGAATTGTGTTGCAGATACTGAGGGAATATAAGTTGTATGTTAAGTTCTTGAAGTATGAGTTTTGGCTTGATAGGGTAATGTTCTTCGGCTACGTGTGGTTGATCTAGTCAAGGTGAAGACAATGTTGTCTTGAGAGCAGCCAATGACGGTTTCAGAGATTAGGAGTTTCTTAGGATTGGCGGGTTACTGCCATCGATTCATATAGGATTTCTCTCATATAGCTGCTCCTATTACTCGACTGTTGTAGAAGGAGGTGAAGTTTGTTTGGTCACCTCGGTACGAAAAGCGCTTAAGAGGAGGTTGACCTCAGCCTCAGTGTTATCTTTGCCTTCTGGGATGTGAGGGTTTGTAGTGTACAACGATGCTTTGGGATTTGGACTAGGTTGTTTCTTGATACATCACGATAAGGTCATCGTGTACGCTTCTCGGCAGTTGAAAGTGCACGAGAAGAACTACCCCATACATGAATTGGAGTTAGCGATTGATGTCTTTACGCTGAAGATCTGGCGTCACTATTTGTATAAAGAACAATTCAAGGTTTTGTCTGACCACAAGAGCCTCAAGTATATTTTCACTCAACGAGATCTGAATTTGAGACAACGCTGGTGGTTAGAGTTCCTTAAGACTATGAGTTCACAATTGCCTACCACCTTGGTAAGATGAATGTAGTGGTAGACATGCTTAGCAGGAAGACTTTAGTCATGACAACCAACTTGATTGGTTGCAGTTGAGATTTGATTGAGGAGTTCATCAAGTTGCAGCCGTTTGCAGACAATTCTGGATGCATCCTTTATGCGGGGATAAAGGCACAACCTAAGATCATAGACCGTATTAATGAGCTTTAGTTGGCCGATTTAGACTTCAACAAGTTATGTGTGAGTGCCCAAAAGCCTATGCGCAATTTCACCATGAGAAAGATGAAACCATTCTGTTTGGAGACAGATTATGAGTTCTGAAGGCACTACGGGAGGAGTTGATGAGTGAGGCCCACTGGTCTAAGTATTATTTTCACCCTGGTTCTACCAGGATGTTCAAGGATATCCAGTGGACTTATTGTTAGAACAGGATAAAGCAAAATATTGCAAAGTTTGTGTGTCGGTATCTCACCAGCCAACAACTGAAGATCGAGCATCAGAGACCTGGTAGGATTCTTCAACCATTGGACATTCTTGAGTGGATGTGTGATGACATCTCGATGGATTTCATCATGGGTTTGCTGAGGACCCATCATGAGCACGATGCCATCTAGGTGATTATGGATAGTTTGACGAAGAACACCCATTTTCTGCCTATCAGGGTGAGTCAGAGTCTAGAGAGCCTAGTAGATCTTTATATGGATGAGATTGTCCGACTTCACGAGGTGTCAAATTCGATTATGTCAGGCCAAGACTCGTGTTTCATGTCTCATTTCTGGTGCCAGTTGCAAAAGACCTTAGGTACCATGTTAAAGTTCAACACGATGTTTCACCCACAAACTAATAGGCGAACATAATGCATGATATAGATGCTTGAGGATATGCTTAGAGCATGCACGTGGGATTGGGCAGAAGAGTGAGATAGGCATATGAAGCTTATGGAGTTTTTGTACAATGAAGTTACCATGCCAGTATTGACATGACCCCATATGAAGCTCAATATGGTAGACCATGAAGATCCCTGGTGTGCTGAGATAAGGTTGGAGTGCGAGCTGTGGAGTCTCCAGGGGCTATCCAGCATTACTCTGACTAGGTGCAATTGATCTGACAACGTTTGGTTGTAGAGTAGAGCAGGCAGAAGAGCTACATCGATTAGTGGCGTAGGGAGCTTATTTTTGCCATGGGCAATCATGTGTTTGTTCGGATCTCGCCTACGAAGAGTGTTTTTAGGTTTGGAAAAAATGAAAAGTTGAGTGCTCGGTTTGTTGGACTTTTCAAGATTCTTGAGCGTGTTGGCAAGTTTGCTTACTGTGTGGAGCTTCCTCAGTTTTTCCAGATTCACGTATTCCATGTCTCGATGTTGAGGAAGTATGTGTCTGACCCCTCACACGTGATACACTATGAGGCAGTCAAGGTACAACCTGACTTGATGATAGTGGAGAGCCCAGTGGAGATTGTGGATCGCCAGGAGATGACACTTCGTATTAGGACAATCTCATTTGTGAAGGTATATTGGTAGTATCATGGACTGAATGAGTGTACCTACTCTTACTGTTGCAATGGACTGTGATTGTGGGGTTCCCTGATGGCATAGGGAACCAAAATATGCAATATTCGTTTATGTTTGATGCCCTCTTCGTGCAATGGCGCTCAATGTTTGGTCTTTTATTGTTGGTTCTCAAGGACAAATTATTCCTCTTATCTGTAACTTGTAAAGAACACTATCAAGTCATCACACACAAGAGAGTGTAAAGAGTGGGGGGGGGGGGAACGCTTGTCACCAACTGATGGAAACTGGGTGCCCCGTTTCGCTTAAAGGTCGATTCCACTGTCCCGATTTAGATAAGGCTCCCAGACCTCTCCTCGAAGCTCTGGTCGAATGATGTCTTTGCAAACATTACACAGTCTCTTGGAGCGAGTTTTGTGAGAGTGGACTCCTTCACGCTATCGAATGAACGAAGGCATTTTGTGAGGGTAAAGATGAAAGTCTCTCTTGGTTTTTCCCTAGCACTGAAGGTCGACATCAAAGTAAAGGGAGGTTTGACTTACCAGGAAGAAGTTATCTACGAGAGCAGCATACACTATTGTGCAATTTGTAGGTCTATCTCCCTTCGAAAACTTTGACTCCTCAAGATTGGACCCAAGTTGTAATATCATGTATTTTTTTCATGATTTTTAATTTCAAAAAATATGATTTTTTATTTAATATTTAATTAAATTAATAAAAATTATGGAAAATATATTTAAATATAGGTGACGTCAGCTAGGTCTGGGTGTGGCCCAGAGCCCACTGACAAGACCTAGATGCGCCAAATAAAGTTTGAGAAAATTTTCGTTTTTAACCTTTAAATTCAAGTAAAATTCGGAAGTGAAAAGAAAGTATATATGCCATTGGATGCATCTCATAATTCTGAGAACGTTGGTAAGAAATCGAGTTACGATTGGCCCAAAAAACTTGTTTTTTAAAAATAACTTGCTTTTGTTTTTGTCTTTTTCTAGATTGAATCAGACTAAATCTGCTCTGTTTGATCCAAGTTAACATGGATTTGGACCCAGTTAAAAACCCATATTAACTAGGATTTGGTCCAAGTAGGATTCTTATGGATTTTGGATATAGATTTAGATCTCGAATCTGGATCTGAAATTCATATATGGCCAATTTAAAACTTCAAAATGAATTTAAAATTTAAATTTAGTAGGTAAAGTTCTACTTGGCGTAGAACAGTACTATAGGAAGACTTCCTGAGGGGGGGGGGGCACCCTATGAAATATTTTTTATAATATAATATTTAATAATTAAATATTAAATAAATAATAAAACAATTAATTAATTAAAAAGGGGATTATCTAGAAAAGGTAGAGTTCTAATAGAGTTCTCTAGAAGGTACATCACCCTCTCGATATATCTTAAGTTAAAAAAAATAAAGATAAAATAAAATAAGAGGATAGACCAATATAAAGAGGGGTCAGACTCCTCTCTCTCTAGAAAATGTATTCTAGAAAGAGAAAGGGAGAGAGTTAGAGAGACAGAGAACCCCAAACTCGTTGGGGAGAAAGAGAAGGAAAAGTAAAAAGAAAGAAAAAAAAAGGAAGAAAAGAAGAAGAGAAAGAGAAAGGAGAGGAAGAAAAAAATCTGTTTTCTCACCATTTATCTGTCAATTTTTTTTATCTTTTTTTATGTTTCGATTAAGGTATGGATTTCTCTCCAGATTTCAAAGGGAAGAAATAGGTTTAAATCTAGTTCATGTGTAAGTTAGATGGGAAAGGAAATTTTGATTAAAAAATATGTATAGGTATATGTATTAAGTTGAGATTTCATATATATTTTTTATTGATATGAGCATGCCATTGATTTTTCTCTATTTAAGCATGTGTTAACCTTTGTTGATTTTCAATATGCATGTTGTTGATTTCTTCTTTTAGCCAAGCATGCTGAATATATATATATATATATCGTCCTTGATATTCGATGATTTTTGCTCATGTTCTGTAATAAAATATATATTTTGATTGGATCAGTTTTGAGCTGTCTAGATCTGCCGATATGCCTCCATGAGTAGTCTGATCAGATCTGCCTATATGCTTTTATGGGTAATTTGATCAGACCTGCCGATTTGCATATATGTTACTTTTTTATGACTCGATTAGTTTGGCCTATATGTTTTTTATGCAAGAGCATCTAATTAGATTGTCGATGTGTTGCGAACAGTAATAAATGAACTTTCAAATTTTCAGATGTAAATCAGTTTAGCTATGTCTTAGAGGCATTTCACTAAACAGTTGGTGGGCACATCTCAAACAACCTCAAACAGATTTTATAGGCACATTCAACAACATGAAAAGTTCGTGAAACAGAAATAATTCATCTTAACAGTGAGTTTCAAGAATTTAACTCAATATATAAGAATAATAAACATAAGGGTCAGTCCCTTAGATTCAGCAAACAAAAGAACCCACAATCAAACATTCACTCGGCAAGTTACGGTTACATCAATCATACGCCTCCATTCAAAGAGAGGGAGAGTTACAAAACAAACTTAGCTCCAGCAAGATTGGTGTTGCCCAGGAGGGCTTCTCACGTTTTCAACCTCAACAACACATGAATGAACCAAACCTTAGGTCTCATTCGGCTGTTCCCCCAGAGTGTTGTCTCCTCTAACAAAGGTAGCGCACACAAGGGGCTGAATCATGAAGGAAGAGAGGATTGCCCCTTCTTCTTCACGGTTCTCATGTTTCTTTCAAAGGCAACCAGCCCCCTTCCCATTGCAGCTCATGTCATTTTGTATTTGTTGGAATGAAGGCATATGAGAGAGAAGAGATCAGAACGAGAAGAGAGAGCGAGGCACTGATTCCCCTCTTTCTCCCCATCCCCTCAGATATCTCTTTCGTGTCTCTTGGAGAAGAAAGGTCATTGTCTTCCGCCTCGCCTCCACTGCCATGAGGGAGAGAGAGAGATATACATGAGGGAGAGAGAGATGCATTGACAGGAAGAGAGAATTGGGCAAGAGAGGCACGCCCATCGAAAAAATTGTGTTCCCCTCATCCCTGTTACTTTTGTTATAGGGGAGAGGGTGGAATGAAAAGATCACGTATATAAGGATGTTGTGGACGAGCAAAACACCGTCCGTCGCATCCAACGTTTGTTGGAAATCGCCGTTTCAACAAGATTTTCGTTTGAATCACGCTGAAACAACACATCAAACATACCCTTGAGGTCTACGCTGCCCACTAGGTAGTACACTCAGCTTCAACCTTGTTACCCGTAGGTTTTAAACTTGTGACGTCCTGTCAAATTGGTGACATTCACAGGTTGGCACAAAATGTAGGTTAACTGTGAGCTTGTGATCCAATCAAACCTCACGGATTAGCATCATAATGGATGCAATATTCTGACCACATCATTAACAATGGCTTCTATTTTGCCTGCTCGAACAACAAGACGATCAAGCCATACAACATGTGGTATAAAAGCAGGAACATCTTCACGTCCGTGAAATTAAGAACAAGTAGGTTTTGGTACACCTGGCCTTGAGATTCAAAGCTAAAAAGGTGCTCAGAATGCAATAGTTGACTTATAGTTCTTGGTTCTCCAGTCATTTTCAAACATTGAATAAAATAACTATAAATCAGACAAATTGAGCTTTAAAAATAATTTTACATTCCAGGTCCGTATCCAACAGTTGACTTACAAGTTCGCAACCTTGCTCGCTAGAACAAACCACGTGCATTTCTGCCAATAGAGAATCGTTGGTCAACTATATATTTTGATCCATAATCAACTTCAGAGATGTCTCATTCGATAATGTCATTTAGATTTTTCTAAACTTTAATTAAACAATTGTTTGATTATCAATTAGTTAATTGTTTTGCTTAACAAAGAGTGTGCTTGTGATTATAGTACTGCACGGTAATCAAGACCATCAGTTCTTTGATCACAACCCTAGAGTAGCTTTTAATTAATATAATTAAAGAAATATCTAAGGTGATAGAATGCAACCCGAGCTCCCTTTTTTTTTATGATGAGGAACCCTCGCCGAGAACCGGACCACTTAATGGACCAACACCTAAGCAAGACAAGTATAAATTGGGGTGGGGTAGTAAAAAAAAATGCCTGGCAAAAGTATGTTGGCATCCCCATACATTAAAGAAACAACTTAGCTTAGCAGCAAGTGTAGCCTACCCTTTGCTCCACTACGAGTGCAACCTATAGACAGTCGGGTAGGGAACAAAGATATTAATTGTGCTGATCACCTGTGCTGCAGAAAGTGAGGAAATCCCAACAAGCCTGAGAGGGTTATCGCCTTTGAGTCACCAATGTGCACATGATGGAGGATGTGTTGGACATTTGAGTTTGGGTCCCTAACAGAGGTCGTCATCATCGCCAGAGGTGTTTCGGGCTGGCCGCTGGTGCCGATGACAACAAGTAATTGCAATGGAGGCCAGTGTTCGAGAAACTCCTCCATTTTCTGGTTTTGGGCTTTCCCCCTCTGTCGTTGGATGGTGGCGGATGACGGAGGTCGCTGGCGACATCGTCCAACAGGCCGTCGGTGGAGACAACAACCCAGACCTTCAAGTCATTGGTGAGCAGAACCCTAAACTCAAATGAGAATTACGAGGACAGAGGCAATAGATTTTCAACTGTACCGGGTCGGAGTACCCGATCTGATTCGTGTTGCGACAACATTAAACTGAATGTTGTTTCAGTTTCTGAGAAAACTCTAAAAAACCGAAAGCCACCATTCGGCTTGGAGAGAGAATCCGAACGGAGAGACCGTGCCATCGTTGTGCTGCAGATGGCACCTGTGAGGTCGTCGGTGAGTCGGCGACCCCTGATGGCCCCTTTCGGTTTTAAACCGCCAGCGAGTTCTTCAGTTTACTGTGAAACCGAAAGAGGCATGTCGCCCCACGTGACCTCGGATGTTGGTGATCCCTTCGGTGAAGGCCTCCCCACGACGTATTCTACCGCCGATGAGTGCCCCCCAACTGGTGCCAGCGACGATACCGACAACGTCTCTCAACTGAATGGCGATGAAGACGAAGATAAAAACTGAGATGGAGATGACCGCCGATTTGCTGGTGGCAGTGGTTCTGTCGACGATGGTGACCACCAACCCCCCATCGACATCAACCCTTCGCCAGCAGATGCCGATGAAGGTAAGGGAAAAAAGGGTTTTTTCTCATGCTTTATAAGTGTTTATTGTTAAGAAAGCATGACTTATGCATGTTTAATACATGCGTTTTATGTTGTTTAAGTTATGCATAATGTTTTTAAGCATGAATTATTACTAAATTCATGATATTTTTTTAATGTATTATCATCAAAATTAGTTTATAGATATAAATTGAAGCATGAACTTATATTTTGGTGATATAATGTGTATTTCGTCATGAATATACTTGCATTAACATGTGTGCATGAGCATGCTCTATAATATGAATATGATTTCGGTAAAAGATCTTGATTGACTGACTCATGCAATCACCAAAGTTATCTGAGTTGTGTTGATTGAAGATTATTTAGACCGTATTAAAATTCAATATTATAATTGTGTGTGACTTTATAAAACAATGATTTTACCCAAATGTAGGTTGTTGTGTTCCAAATTCACACATAGTGTAATAGTAGATGTGTATTCCAGCCTATGAAGCATGTTCGTATTCGAATGTACAATGTTGAATTGCCTTTGGTTACATGATCTGCTAGTTTCATCAACTGAAGTCATTTTCTTGAGAATTGAGGAGACGAAACAACTATGAGTGTTATCATTTCTACCAAAGTAGAACGATAATGGCCCAATTATGCTTGTCTTAGAAAAGGTGAACAATAAAGGGTCTTATATTTACCTTTTCAATATAAATTTTATATAGAGCGATTAATCTTTCACTCATATGGAGAATAAAATAGCCGCTCTGAAGGCTGTCTATAAGAAGTGGGAGCACTTAAAAGGATGTCTATGAGAGGTGGGAGTGTTTAAATATTCTTAGCATGTTGCTTTTGCAATTATGAGTGGCTCAAAATATTCAATGTGTCATCTCTCACTATAGGACAATGAAAGAATTTTTAAAATTTATTGGGATAGAAATTATTGATTTTATACAAAATTTTATCTGAGGCCATATGGATTAGAAGCTTCATTATGGATTTTGGGATTGTAGACTCTATTGAGAGACCACTAAAGATCTTTTGTGATAATGAAGAAGTCGTATCTTTCTCAAATAACAACAAGCGCTCAATCTCATGTCAACACATGGAATTAATGTACTTTGTTGTTAAAGAAATGACTGAGAATCATCTGGTATGTATTGATACAATTTGTACGAAAAAAATGATTGTGGATCTCTTTACTAAAAGGCTAACACTGGGATTGTATTTCCAACATGTAAAGAGGATGGGTCTATTTGATTCCTTCTGATGTATGACAATACATTATGTGATCATATTTGTGAAAATGAATTGATTCTCTATGACTTTATGTATTGTTGATTTTGCATAAAAGATCTCTCATACGGTTAGAGAGAATACCAAAATAACAATATTAAAAAAACCAATAGAGATGGGTTAGAGACTGGATAATTCATAAAGATAATCTTAACATGCTAAAATACTGAAAATAAATTATATTGTAGTACATAAAAATATGGCATTTCATAAAGAGGTGATCATCTCAATGACTAATGTGATTCATTCTTGTAATACAGGATAACATGTGAACCCACATGAAGAATTTTGTTAAGATAATGGTATAAACCTCAATTTAATACCATTTTAGTGTCAATAGGTCAAGTGGGAGAATGTTGAACATTTGAGTTTATGTCCAACCCATAGTGCGGTCCGGTTTGACACTAATGAAGCGTTAGTGAGGTGTTAGTAGGCAATTAGTGGGAATTTAGTAGGGTAGGAGTTACAAGAATGTGAAGGAGTTCATATTCTACCCCCTCCCGCCCCATTTATCCTCCACTATAAATATGAGTCTTGGCTACATGATGAGTGTAGCCTACGACTGAAAGTCTGCCTTTTGTCCTCATAATTTCTGTTGGGTTCAGGGTCCTGCTTACCATCGACTTGAAGGCTTGGGTTCATCGTGGGCATCGATAGGCTGAGAAGAATGCTGAACAACACACGTCACATTGACCATGGCGTTGTAATCGTTGCAATTTTTTTCTTTTTGTTCCCTTTTAGGAAAATAAAGACAAAAACTCTCGCAAGGTCTCACTTGACCTTTTATAAAGGTATTTTAAAATTACTCGCCTCCATTTTGAAATTTACGGAAAAATGGAGAGACAGTATTTGATCGTCAGTACGAGGTTCAACCGTTCCTGGCGCCTTTACCAGGGGTAATCGAACCAAGGATCGAATTTATGCCTTTGCTTTGCCTAAATTTATCTAAGAAATTATTCTAAATCCTAAATGCACATTGAATCAGGCTTGTGCTATGATTTTGAGTTTGAGAATGTATATGCCTTTGAAAAATTTTCAGAAATCTAAATCTTCCAAGTGATTTTGAAATTGAATTCAAAGTTAAGTCTTGAAATTTGAGATATGAATTGAGTTTAAGATAGAAAGTCAAAATTCCAAGTTTGATTTCTGAATTCAGAATTCAATTTAGAAATCAAACTTAGAATTGCATTTGAAATTTTAGAATTTTGAAGTTTTCAAAAAAAAAAAGGAAACTTGAAATTCGATTTGGAATGAAATTAAGAATTGAAATGAAATTCCAAGTTAAGAATTACAGTTTTTGGATGAAAAAATCAAAATTGGATTTGAAAATGAAAATAGAATTTAAAACGTAGAATAAAGATTAGAATTCAATATTTGAAATTGAAATGAAATTCAAAGTAAAAGTTTGAAAATGGAAAATAAAATCAACATTTGAAATTTGAAATTTGGAATTTGGAATTTGAAATTTGAAATTTGAAATTTGAAATTTGGAATTTGAAATTTGGAATTTGGAATTTGGAATTTGGAATTTGGAATTTGGAATTTGGTATTTAAATTTTGAAATTTGAAATTTGAAATTTGAAATTTGAAATTTGAAATTAAAACATGGAATTGAAAATGAAATTCAAAGTTTAATTTTAGAAATTCGAAAATGTAAAATTAGAATTGGAAATAAGAATTGAAAATTGGAAATAAAAAATAGACATTTGAATTAAGAAATGAAAATTATTTTGAAAATCACTTGGAAATTCAAAAATAACTTGAATAATAATTTTGAAACAGAATGATGCAATTCTATCTTAAATGATGAATGCATTTAAAAAGAGTTTATTTGAAATTGGAATTAAAATCAAATTTTATTCTTTAATAGAATTAAAATAAGATTAAAACTTTAATGTATTCATGACTATGGTCACAAACATATTCTAATTTAATCTTTATTTAAATTCTAATAAATAATAAAATAAATTTTTGTGCCTTTATAGAATTAAAATAAGATTAAATTTTTATATATTTATGACTATGGCCACGGATATACTTCGATTTAATTTTTATTTTAGATTCTAATAAAGGAAGAAAATGTATTTGAAATATGATGTTTTTTAAAATGAATTATATTTTAATAAAGAATAATAATTCTAAGTATTATTTATATTCCGACTATGGTCGTAAATACGAACTTTACTTAGCATTATGTATCCTTTATTAAAGGGTGAACGTGCCATTCGTGTTTTCCCATAGTGAATTAAAAATAAAAAAATAAATGCAACAATTAATTATGAGAAATTAAAGCTAATCTATATGCTCATTCATTCTAACCTAAGCATAAAGTAAATTTCTCATTAATTGAATTACTACAACCCTTAAATTGAATTATAATAATTAAAAAAAAGAAATAAAAGGGAAAAACCTTCAAAATGAGCAAACATGTTAGAAATAAATGTAGGCATTTGTGGATTTTCTTCAATTATTGAAAAATTAAGAAAATCCATAATTTAGCCTTTTTATGCCTCAAAAAATAAAAGAAAAATCCATAAACATATTAGAAATTGATGAAATTTGATTTAAAGGTTCCTAATAACCTTAAAAGTATCTTAGAATCAAAAAATGCAGAAAACGTTATGAGGAAAACCCAAATTTAGGTTTTTTTATACAAGGAAAAGAAGATATTTCAAAAATGAGATATGTAAATCGACCCTGTTAGAGTATTTTGAATACATGGAAGCCTAAAACAACTCAAATTGAGCTGAAAATTAATTCCATGAATTTCTAACTTTTCAAGGAAGCATCTCTATTTTACAGATCTCAAAAATCATTTTTAAAACTCAAGATATGATTAAAACATTAAGAAATAAATTTTGAAATCAGGAAATTAAGCTTTGATAGACAAGTTTCTGTAATTTTCGAGTTTAAAGGGCTAAACTGATTCAATTTTTCTCAAATTTATGGGAGACGTTGCTAAGTTCAACCATGAAACATTTTCAATTTACATATCTAGAAAATGATCTCCCATTAGAGAGATCCCATCTGATCAAGTTGGTCAAAAATCTGTAAAAGCCTGTGAAAGAAAATTCAATAGGTTTCTGATTTTTTATCTGAATGATAAATGAAAACTTAATGAAATTTTTTTAAAATTGGTGTGCATAAACTAGACATTCTAAGTAAAAAACTACTTTTTACATATATAAAAATTGATCTCCCATTAAGGAAATATGAATGCAACAAGTTGGTTTTAAGTCAGAATAATGTCTGAAATTGTAAACAGATAAGGTTTCAACTTAAAATACAAAATAAATAAAAATATTCTATAAAAATGAATGAAAATTTAAAATAAAAAACTAAACATGCCGATGAAGAAGATTATTTTACAAATCTCAAAAGTGATCTCTCATTAGGGAGATATGACTTTGATAATATGGACAAAAATCAGAATCATAAAAGTACCATAGTATAATATGGTTATGGTTTTTTGCCAAAAATAGATATCAAAACTCTATAGAAATTAATAAAAAATTACATGAAGAAACTAGACTCAATTCTGGAGATTTCTCTTTTTACAAATTTGAAAGACCATCTTTGGTTAAGGAGAAATCACTTAAACAAATTGGTTTAATTTTAGGAAAAAATCTCGATGAGGCTAAACAGTAGGGTCCAAATCCCAATTTTTTTGAGGGATTAAACCAACTCATAATGATCTGATTTTTGGTGTGAATCCCTAAAATATACTAATAAGAATATGATAAAAAAATTAAATCAAAATAAGACATAATTATATGTGAAATGATGAAGGCAAAAATAGACCAGAATTGAAAATATCATCTCAACACAATTGAATGGAATAAAATCTCAAAATTGAATTGATCCAATGATCAAATTGTGAGATCTATCATTCTAGATCAATGATGATAATGAAAATGATATAAAAACATAAATGAAAGCATATAAAATGAAATCAAGAGCATTGGGGCATAAATTGAAATTGATTTGACCCATAGAATGTAGAATTTGATCTATTGAAGATCAAATCCTAATTCTAAATGCTAAAATAAAAATGCATAAAGTAAATAGCAATTTGAATTGATAAAAATATAGAAATAAAAATTTACATGAAATTAAACTAGCATTGCTATTACACGAAATTGAAAGAAAATGCAAGAAAGAAGGGAAGAAAAGGGAGGCAATTTTTTAGAAATTGAAAAAATAGAAAGAAAAAAAATCAAAAGAAAAGGAGAGATAGGGCCTACCTTGAGCTTATTCTTCTTTGCTCCAGCCACTAAGAGAGCCAAAAGAGGAGGAGGAAGGAAAGAGAAAGGAGAAGAGAAGAGAAAAGAAGAGAAGAGAAGAGAAAGAGATAATTTCTTTGATTCTATCAATTTTTCAAACTTCAACTTGTTGAGAAGAGAGACCTCCAAGGGGTCTATTTATAGTTAAGAAATGAGGATGGCTTTTGCAAAACTTTAGATATGAGACTAAAAATCTCAAGAAGGAGGTGACCAAGCCCATGTGGGCATTTCTATTTTGTTAAATGGGCACGAATGCCCTTTTATGAAAAAGGTTGACATGTGGCACCCTCTAGCAAGAAGGTGCCCATGTGAGTCATTTTCAATTTTCTAAATGGGTAGAATGGATGAGGCTCATGTGGGTTTTTAAAGACAAGAGGGTTTTTAAAGGTTTGCTAAAATGATTATTATTATTATTTTTTAAATGCCAAGTGGCGCCCCACTTTAAAAATAAATTTTTTTTATTTTTTATTTTGAGAATTAAGAAAAAGGGAATGAAATATGGAAGTAAAAAGCAAAATTTTTGGAAATAATTGAACTTAAAATTCAATTTTTGATTTATAAAATCCGAATTGGGCGAAATTGGATCCAAATTGAAATTTAAAATTTTTTTACAAAACACGGATCTTGGTTTCTGAAATTTCAAAGATTATTTTGAAATCGGGGATAAAAATCAAATTTTGATTTTGAATTTGAAATCCCCCAAATTGATTTTGAATAAAAATTGGATCTTGATAATGGATCTTGATAATGGATCTAGATCCATTTTGATATTTCAAAATCCAAACTGAATTTTGAACTGGATCCAGAGAAAATTTCAAAAGATTTTTGCAAAATAGTGGATTTTGAATTCAAAATTCCAAAGATTGATTTTGAAATTAGGATAAAAATTGAGTTTTTGAAAAGGATCTGGATTCGAAGTTTTGAAAAAGATTGGATCTGGATCTCGATTTAAAGAAAATTTGGTTCGAAATGAGAATCGAACCCTGAATATGGATTTTGAAGAATTGAAATTGGAAAAACTCCAAATTCTTAATGAAAATTGGGATTTTGATTTTGGATCTTGGATCCAGTTAAGAGAATGGAATTGAATTTTGGATCTGAATAAAAAATCAAGAAGTGAAATTGCATCTCAGATGTTAAATGAATCTAAGTTCAGAAATTTGATTGAATTGAACTTCTAAATGGATCAGAAGGTGGATCCAGACTGAAAAGGATCCAAAGTTGTTTAATTGGATCATGGATATATGATGAGATATTCCAGGTTCAAAGAATAAAATCAGACTCTGGATATAGATTTCTGAACAAATCAGATAAAAAAATCCAGGCCTGGGAAGAAATTAGACATCAAATCCAACATTGAATCCAATATCTGATTTGAAATGGATCGAATCTCGGATATTGATGAAATATTAGATGAAGGAATTGATTCGAGTCCAAATTTGCGGTTTGTCTCAGTTCAAAAATTACTAGAAACAGTGTCCTGAAGATTTTTGTATTTTTTTTTTGTTTTTGCCCATGCAGGGGTTGAAACATGGTATAGACTGGTCTGAACTAATTTGAGTTGGACTGACTCGGAATGAACTGAATCAGAAGCCAGTTATACTTAAATGAACTAAATTCAGAACCAGGACATTAGCTGAACCAGCTAGAGTCAGCTCGATTTGAATTGAATCGAGCTCAAACGAGCTGAAATGAGCTCAAAATGAGATGAAACAAGGTCCGAGTGTAAAAAAAATGACTTTGAACTAGAGCTAGAACCGAGCGGTTTGAACTCCTGGTGAACTTAGATCAGACTCACTGGGATGGGATCTAATGGATTTGACTGACTCATGGACAGTTTGGTTAAAATTCGAGCTAAAATGAGTTCATTTTGCCTGAAATAAGCTAATTTAGCTGAAATGATCAGGATTCGCTCATCATGAGCCTAGAGGAGCTAGAGATGACAAACATTCTAACTTTTCTGAACTTGAGATGGGCTTGATTAAACCTAACTGACGAAAGGTCTAAGGGTGACCTAAAGGTAAAATGATAATTTTATTGGTTGAAAGGGGGTAAACTGGTCTCTAAACTGGGATAAACCTATGGGTGAGACTCGATATCGCCTTGCAGAGGACTGGCATCTGTGAAATGAAGATGTTTGGAATGAACTTGGAAAATTTGGGGTGTTTACAAGCGTCTACCAGTATCTATTGAATTAGCATTTCGGTTTTAATTTTGAAGCATACGCCAACAAGATGGCCATGGCAGCCGGAACCTTGCAGCTTGCTGGAAGTTTGCGAGAATAAACTGCAAGTAGAAGACTATGGCATTGCAAGTCAGTGTGTTTGTGTTGGTTGTTGGCCTTGTAATTTTGGGGCTTTTATTCTCCAGCAAGTCCAGTTAAGCAAGTGTCATATTCAATCTAAAACAATCATATTCATCATTTCATAAGGTATCATTTATACTTTGCCTCTTTCTTTTATGACAAATTCTCTTAATTCTCAGTTATCCATAGTTTCTAGTTGCATCTTGCATGAAAGAATCTAGTGCCTTTTTGGTGTTTGGAAACGCTAAAAATACCGTGAAGGCGCTTGCGGCTACTTATGAGTCAAAACATCCTTGATCCTGTTTCTAGGGCTGGTAAATGAGCCAAATTAAGCGAACGGAGGGTGTTCGAGCTTAGCTCATTCTTGTGGCAAGCCAAGCCGAGCTCAAGCTTATGGGTGAGCTGAGTAAAATGAGCCGATCTCGAGCTGGCTTGTTGTGAAATAAATACATTGTTTTGGAGTTGTAATTAAGCAATAGGATTTGAACCTTAAACTTATTAGTTGGCAGCTAAATACTTCATTCACCAACCTCTATGATACAAAGCATATATATATATATATATATATATATATATATATATATATATATATATATATATATATATATATATATATATATATATATATATATATATATATATATATATATATATATATATATATATATATATATATATATAGTCAACGGTCTACACGAGTCAAGCCGATCTGAGCTGGACACTCATTTTTTGTGTTCAATTTGCAGAGCCTACTATACTGATCCAAATGAGCTCTTCATGAACCAAAAACAAGCTTAGCCCTGAGCGGCTCGTCCCACCTGTATCCAGTTGCAGAAACAGTCAAGTATAAAGGGGTTGGGGTACTAATTTTTCATACCCAAGATCCGTCCTTAAATGAAACCAATTACCGGACCTGATACAACCTATGGTTGTAAGAAATTACATCATGTCCAATCTAATCAGTTTGGTTTCTTAGATCAGATCGGGTTTACACGACTCATTTGCACCACTATTAGGAACGGTCAGGTTGGACAAAAAGGTCTTGGACCAAGCATGCCTTTACTCAAGCTCTGAATTATAAAAGGCCTTTTGAGTTCCCCTCACTCTAATGTGACATTATTTTATTTGATTTCCAGTATACAAAGTTCCTCTGAGATCACATGGACAAATTTGGGGATGATTAATAAGCCTCATTGTACAAGATTAAAGCCATAATACAAGTACTCAAAATGGCAACTAAATGGTATAGTGGATTCTTATTAAAAGTTCAAACTTTTACACTTTTTTCATGCATCTACCAGAAATCCGTCAAATAAATAAATATACAAGTTCTGAGAAATGCAAGTAATATTTTTCAATAATCTTTTTTATAGACTCTGATATAGCGATTTTTTTTTTATTGTTGTATTTTTTGTTTGGGGCCAGTTTGGATATCTCTCTTATCAGGAACTTATGGATTTGATGATCTAAGTAGGTGTATAGGTATTAGGGGTTATTAAGAGGGATACAATAGTCTCGTAGGATCAATAAAAATTGCGTGAGCATTATTTGAATTGCCAAGGGCATTAAGGTCTTTTACTTGACCCAAAAATTGATTTTCAAGATGGGCTTGGAGGCCTATAAATACATGTATATCAATAGTGTAACAATCCAATTTCTGAATTCTAATTCAATTAAGGGTTGTTCTATTTATTCTATTGTCTTTTTAGTAGGATTGACTCTTTCTTTAGGAAAGAGATTGGTTCCCTTGAATCCATTCTTTCTTTTTCTTTTTCTTTTTTACAAATATGTGAATCTCTTTCTAAGGAACGCCAACCTCTCTCTCTTCCCCAACCTGAGATGCTATCTCCAACCCCTCTTTCCCAAACTCATGGTCATAAAATGTGGCTAAAGTTTTATAGCTGTTTGCCACTAACACCAACCTTCTTCCTTTGTCCGGGCTTGGAACTATCAATAGTATGGTTGATATACCTCTGTGTAGTTAGTTGACAATATTGTAATCGTCATATTTTCAATTTAATGAATAACATAGCATTGATCATAGTATTTTGTGTTTCGATCATGACTTACAAAATATCATGATGCTTTTGCAATATTAAAAAATGTAACAATATTTGTTGCGATGTTTAAACCCCATAATTATAAGATAGAGCTTCAACATAATGGACTTTAGTTTTTTCTCCATATCATCTCTTACAATATCCATATTTTCTTGGTATGCTAATTTTTTTTCCTCTTATGTCCCTTCCAATACTAAAAGAACGAGGGGGAAGATGGATATGTCTAGGAAGTTGAGAACAGTCACTGGCCATTAAAAAATGCCAATATGCACTAAATAGATCACATCCATGGTGTCAGATTTGATCAAAACAGCTTGCATCAATGGGGATCCTAGGATGAGGCACAAGACAACTCCCCGTAATTTAGCATTGTAATGAAAGCAACACTTTCTGACCGCATCATTCACCAAATGCTAATTGTCATATTTCTGCCTGGCAAGATGATGATATCTTGTGGTTGCATAATTCGTTCCTGCAGTTCTCCGCAGAGGATGATGTACAGATGAGCTTGTTAAAATGTAAAACTGTACATATTTATATATATAATAATATAATATTATTATATATACATATATGTACAGTTTTACATTTTAACACTCCCCCTCAAACTTACGGTACAATGAGCGAAAGTTTGTCTAAGAGAAAGTGAAATCGGGGAGCAGCGAGAGGCTTTGTAAAGAAGTCTACTAACTGATATTCTGAAGTGACATATGGCAGATCAATTATCCCGTGTAGATATTCCTCTCTGACGTAGTGACAATCCATTTCGATGTGTTTGGTGCGTTCGTGGAATGTTCTGTTACTGGCAATGTAGATCACACTTTTGTTGTCACAACACATTTGTGAAGCCTTTGTTGCTTCAACTCCCATGTCAGCAAGCAGTCGTCGGAGCCAAACTACTTCCATGGTCGTGGTTGCCATGGCTCTGTATTCAGCTTCGGTGGATGAGAGAGATACCTTTTGCTGCTTTTTACACCTCCACGAGATTAATGATTCCCCTAAAAAGACACAAAAGTCAGTGGTTGAGTGTCTGTTATTGGGATCACCTCCCCAATCAGCATCAGTATATGCAATTAAATCAAGAGAAGAGGAGGAAGATAAGAAAAGTCCTCATGAAAGAGAGGACTTGATGTATCTGATAATACGCATGACTGCTCCCATATGAACAGAAGTAGGAGCATGTTGAAATTGACTTGCTGTATGAACATCATGTGCTATATCTGGTCTGGTAATGGATAGATAGGAAAGTGCCCCAACAAGCTGTCTGTAAGGAGTAAGGTCTGCAAGAAGTTCTCCATCATCAATCTTCATTTTAACATTAACAACTTCTAGAGTGTCGACTTTCTTATCATCAGTAATACCAGACCTGAAAACAATATCAAAATCAAATTTAGTCTGAGATAATAAATATCCTCTAGGAGAATAAGCAACTTCAATGCCTAACAAATATTTCAACAAGCCCAAATCAGTCATTTCAAAATGAGATTTAAGAAGTGTTTTGATTGTTTCAACTCCCTGTTTATCGCTTCCGGTGATGATCATATCATCCACATAGAAAAGAAGCACAATGATCCCTGCATCAGAATTCTTAATAAACAAAGCAGTGTCAGTTAAACAGAATTGAAAACCAATATCAATCATAACACGACTAAACCTATCATACCAAGCTTTTGGTGCTTGTTTAAGTCCATAAAGAGCTTTTTCTAAGCGAAGGACTTGACCTTTAGGAATACTTAGACCAGGAGGGGGTTCCATATATACTTCTTCAACTAGCTTTCCATTTAAAAAAGCATTTTTGACATCCATTTGAAGAATAGACCATTTTTTGATAGAAGCTAAGGCAATTAAGGTTCGGACAGTAGTCATACGAGCCACCGGAGCAAAGGTTTCTTCATAATCAATCCCATATTCTTGGGCATAACCTTTGGCTACTAAACGGGCTTTATATCTTTCAAGAGTACCATCACTCTTGGTTTTAATTTTATAAACCCATCGACATCCTATAGTTTTCTTCCCTGGAGGAAGATCTTGAATATTCCATGTAGAAGCCTTTTTAAGTGCATCTAATTCAGCTTTCATGGCTTCTATCCATTTGATATCATTTTTTGCTTGAAAATATGTGGATGGTTCTTCATATGAGTGAATTAATGCAATAATTGCCCTATATGTGGGTGAAAAAGACTCGTATGATACAAACTTTCCTGGAGGCCTCGAGATTCGGGTTGATTGTCTAGTTGGAATGTTAGAATATTTCTCAAGTGCACATGGAGGATTAGACTCTTGTCGCCTGGAATATTGAATACTAGTATCTCTATGAACTTCTTCATTTTCAACATTAAGATCAATAATTCTTTGATCATCATCAAAGTTACAGTCAAGGTCATATTCATCAGATGTTGATGTTAGATCTAGCAAAAAGGAGTACTCAGTGACGTCTTTTAATTTTCTAAAATCAAAGAAGCTCTCCTTTTCAAGAAAGGAAACATTTCTAGACACATATAGTTTATTATTTTTGAAGTCAAAACATCTATAACCTTTCTGGTTTTCAGCATATCCTAAAAAGGCACAGGGAATCGCACGAGGGGAAAGTTTATCATTTTTGTCAGTAAATATGAAACATTTGCACCCAAATATTCTTAGTCTAGAGTAGTCTGGAGAAATGTTCATAAGTTTTTCAATGGGAGTGATATTTTGTAACGAAGAAGATGGCATCCTATTAATGAGATAGGTGGCAGTTAAGGCAGCTTCTGCCCAAAAGTCTTTCGGGACTTGATTTGCTATTAATAAAGTCCTAGTGGTTTCTATAATATGGCGATGTTTTCGTTCTGCCAGTCCATTTTGTTGAGGTGTATAAGGACAAGATCTTTGATGTGTGATGCCATGCAATTTAAGATAATTTTGAAAATCTGTGGATAAAAACTCTCCCCCTGAATCTGTGCGAAAAATAGTAATATCATTTTGAAACTTGTTTTTAACCATATTATGAAAAGTTTGAAAGTATGAAAATACTTCAGACTTATGTTTGAGAAAGTACATCCACGTATGTCGGGAGAAATCATCGACAAAAATAACATAGTAAACAAATCCTCCTTTAGAAATTACTGGTGCAGGACCCCAAACATCCGAGTGTATTAATTCAAGTGGTCTTGAAGAGAAAAAGGTTCTGTTCTGAAATGGTAATCTTTTCATTTTGTCGAGAATACAATCTTTACAATCAAATGATTCAGAGTTACAAAATTTCCCTAGATTTGGAAAATGTTGGATTTTGGCTATATGTGGGTGACCAAGTCTCTTATGCCACAGTTCCAACTCTATTTTTTGAATATTATAACAAAAAGCTTTTTTCGGCATTTCCAAAAAATCCATGTAATAGAGTCCTTCTCTATGGCCTTCCCCAATCAGCTTGCCTGACTGGCGATCCTGTACCCAACAACCATGAGAAGAAAAAGAAATATTACACCCATAATCAGAAATTTGAGATACAAATAAAAGATTTAAATTTAATTTGGGAACATGTCTAATTTCTGGAATAAATTTTTTTTGTTTTATAAATTTTTTCAAAATTTCTTATTCCTTCTATTTCAAGAGAAGTCCCATCAGCAGTAAAGACCTTTGACACACTTGTTTTATTTTTAACACATTTGGATAGACTTTGATTATTTGGGGTCATATGAAAAGATGCACCAGAGTCAAGAAGCCAAGAAATTTTACCTAGATCAGAAAAAGATGAGGCTGCTGCGCCGGTTGAAGCTTCAGATGAGGAAGAGGCACCTTTTATGAGAGGCTGAAGAATCTCCATTAGTTGGGCCAGGGAAACTGGTGCATCCTGATCTTTAGGCTCCGATCCAGCAATTGCAACTTTTTTTTCTCTCAGCTCCTTAAGTTTGGGACATTGTGGCCTGTAGTGTCCCGGTTCATGACAGTGATGACAAATAACTTTCTTCTTATCATAGTCACCATTTTGTCGGTAAAAGTGAGGAGGCCTATATAATCGAACATGATTCCCTGGTCTAGACACGGCTAAAACAGAATCATCTTCAATTTTTAAAGAACCTTTCCGGAGACGATTTTCTTCCATTGTTAACTCTTCAATAGTTTCAACAATAGAAGGAATTTTTCCCCGGTGAAGTAGGGCCGATTTAGTGGTTTCAAATTCCGGCCTTAATCCAGTGATAAACTGGTAAAAATGTTCAGCATCGAGTTGTTTCTGACGAAGCTCGATGTCTTCGGCACAATGCCACTTTGGTTCTAAAAGGGAAAGTTCTTCCCAAAGTTCGGACAACCCATTGTAATATTCACGGATAATTTTGTCTCCTTGTGTCATCATTCGAACTTTTTCTTGGAGGTTGCACACTTGTGCAATATCTTTAAGGGAATACATATTCTTAAGGTATTCCCATGCCTTATCGGCATGATCAAATTTGGCAAGACTTGAGCATTTTTTAATGTCAACGCTATTGATAAGTCATGACATTATCTTCGCATGAGATATTCTCCATTCTTTCCATTTCTTCTCGTATGTGGCAATAGCCTTGATTTTCTCTTCTTCCGATAGAGGGACCTCTTTATCTCCCTCCTTTTTAGTAAGAGATAGCTTAGGTTCCGAATCGGAATCATCCACAATCCCCCATAAGCATTTTTCCCATATATGGTGCTTCATGATTGAAGCCCATGTTACATAGTTCGTATCGCTTAGTTTCATAGGCATGATGGTGACTTTATCATTGTCATCCATCGATTACAAGGAGAGAAAGAATAGGGATAGAAGAGAAACAAGAAGGAAAATGAAAAAGAAAGAAAAAAAATAATACAACAAGATGTGAAATCTTCTCCAATGAAGTGATAAAACACTTCTCTTCAAGTGGCGAACACTTTTGCAAATGGGCACGAAAACCGAGGCAACTTTTCTTCAAGATTTAGTACTTTCGCGGCTCTGATACCATGAAATGAAATGGGGATCTTCGAAACACGAGCTTAGATTAACAAGAGCAAGTGTCAAGAATGACACTAAAGCATAACCCTTAAAAAGGGTATAACTGGAAACAAAATAAAAATAAAAATGTATTCTTTATTGATATGAAAAACCAATTGCTTAAGAAGCATTGGAATGAAATACAAGAGGGGTTGCACCCCTTTATATACACAGCTGAAAGAGGACTCAATAGAGTTGTTGGACACAGTCCAACAGCTCTATTTAGAGCTGTTGGAATGTGTCAGTAATTTTGAACTAGAATAGAGCTGTTGGGCACAGTCCAACAGTATATATATAAATACATTTTTCATTTCTTTCTTTTCTGTAATTTTTTTCCTTTATTTTTATTTTTTGTCTTTATGTCATCTAGTTCAGTTTGAACTAGAATGACTGTTGCTAGTCAAGTCCTGTCCAGACTTGACTAGCAATAGAGCTGTTGGACTGTGCCCAACAGCTCTATGGAGTCCTCTTTCAGCTGTGTATATAAAGGGGTGCAGCCCCTCTTGTATTTCACTCCAATGCTTCTTAAGCAATTGGTTTTTCATATCAATAAAGAATACATTTTTATTTTTATTTTGTTTCCAGTTATACCCTTTTTAAGGGTTATGCTTTAGTGTCATTCTTGACACTTGCTCTTGTTAATCTAAGCTCGTGTTTCGAAGATCCCCATTTCATTTCAGAGCTGTGATGGGTATATTGGCCGACCATATGATACTGCTAATTCACCTAGTAGTGGTTTCTATTGCGGGTGTTTTTTGTAAAATAAACACAGAAAGCATACTTGTATTCACCATAGAGAGTGTGCAGGGTATTCGGCGTTCTCCTCAGCCGGTCGACACCTACGATGAGCCCAAGCCTTAGGTCGACGGTGAGCAGGACCCTGAACCCAATAAACTTGACGTGGGCAAGGCTAAGGATATGCAATGTCACTCATCATACATTGCCCAACCACCTCTTTATATAGTGGAGGTAAGGGAGGTGATCTAGTGAACGTGGACACTCCACATTCAAGTAACCTCCTTCACTAAGCATTAACCGTCCTCCATTATGCAGCCCACTACTCCAGAATGCATTTAATGTCAAACTGGGTCACCCAATGGGTTGAACCCGATCCATATATCCAACATTCTCTCACTTGACCCATTGACATTAAAAGTGCACTAAATCAAAGTTTATATCGTTATCTCGATTTAATTCTTCATGTGGGTTCACATGCTACCCTTTATCATAAGGATGAATCAAATGAGTCATAAATATGAACACTTCTTTATGAAATATCATATTCACATGTACTACACTACAATTCACCTTCAGTGCTTAAAGCATGTTGAAATTACCTTTATGAATAGGTTGGTCTCTTACATATTCTATTGGTCCTTTAATATTGTTATTCTGCTATTCTCTCTAACCCATATGAAAGATTCTTTATGCAAAATCAATAATATATAAAGCCATAGAAAATCAAATTCATATACACAAATGTGATCACTTAATGTATTGTCATACATCAGAAGGAATAAAAAAGACCCATCCTCTTTACATGTTGGGAATACAATCCCGGTGCTAGCTCTTTAGTAAGGGAATCTACAGTCATTTTCTTTATCCCAATTGTATCAATACATACCAGATGATTCTCAGCCCTTTCTTTAACAATAAAATATTTTAACTCCATGTGTCGACACGATGTTTAGCTCTTGTTGTTATTCGAAAAAGACACGACTGCTTCATTATCATAAAATATCTTTAGTGATCTCTCAATAGAGTCAACAATACCATGACCTATAATGAAGATTCTTATCCAAATAGCTTGTGATGAGTATATCCTCATCAACAACCGGATCTAGTTGAGATTGATGTTCATTGATCAGACTTTCCCTTACATTATCCGAAGGGACAATGATAGAAAAAATTAGGCTTTTATCCTTAGCAGGTGTGAAACCTAAATCCTGCATTTCCTCAAAATCAATATTTTGCGACGCGTCTATCCCAACAGAACCATTTTCAAAAAATCTTGCTTTATCTATTTCCATTATTTGTGGTGTATGAGATGGACAATAAAACCTAAAGTCCTTTGACCTTTCTGGATAACCAATGAAGAAACCACTAGTTGTCCTAGGTTTAAAAGCTTTTATATGTGGGTTATATAATTTAACTTCTACCGAATATTCTCATATGTGCATATATGACAAAGAAGGTTTTCTACATGTCCATAACTCATAAGGAGTTTTGAAAAGCCTTCGTAGGAACCTTATTCAAAATATGCATTGTTGTCCTAAGAGCTTCACCCTATAAGGTCAAAAGAAGGTTTGAGTGATTCAACATTGCTCGAACCATTTCTTTAAGCGTACGGTTTCTCCTTTCAGCTACACCATTCTGGTAAGCACTATCAGACATAATATACTGAGGTACAATGCCTTCCTATTTTAGAAACTGTGCTAATGACCCTTTCTTTTGTCTTATCTCAGTGAAACGATCATAATATTCATCACCTCTATCAGACCTGAGAACCTTAATAACTTCATCAATTTGTTTCTCTACTTCTTTCTTGAGGTCCTTAAAACTTGAAAGACTTCTGATTTTTTAAATAATAAGTAGAGATACATATACTGTGAGTAATCGTTTATAAAGGTAACGAAATATTTTTCACCCGAATAACACAATGAAAAAGGGTCACACACATCTGTATACACTATTTTTAACTTTCCATTGTTGTGTTTGACATCTTTCTTATACGTGTTAGACTGCTTAGCCTTTATACAGTCAACACATGGTTCGATATTCATAAAATCAAGGAATCCAAGGATTTTCTCTTTCATGAGTCTTTGGACTTTCTCTTTCGAGATATGTCCTAATCTCCGATGCCAAAGCAAATAGAATTGATCATCCTTTAGGCCACGTTTATTGTCAATCATTGTGCTCTCAATGGATTGAGATTCCTGAATTTAGAATTTGGTTCTTAATCGATACAAATCATCACACATATATGCATAACCTATATTCATTGAATTTTTTATAATAGTAAGCTTGGAATTTTCAATTTTAAATACAAAGCCAAACTTATCAAGTTTTGAAATTGAAATTAGGTTCCAACTATAATATAAAACATAGAATGTATCAACCAAATCAAATATGAATCCCGACTCTAACACAATTTTGCAGGTCCCAACATTCTTGACATGCGAACACATCCTATTTTCAGAAAAGATGCTTCTTTCATATTCTGTTGGTTCCCTCTTGTTCAAAAATGTCTGCAAAGAGTTGATAATCTATACCGTGGCACCAGAATCAATCCAACAACTATGTAATAGAACATGAATTAAATTGTACTAAAAAAATGAATGACTTATTACCTTTATTTTCGAACAATCCACCTTTTTATGCCCCTTCTTTTTGCAGAAGAAACACTTTATAGAAGAGCCTCTTGACTGAGATTTAGCTTTTGCCTATTCTTATGAGAGGCCATATGTGCACTTGGCACCCTCTCACCCTTCAATCTCTCCTCTTCTTTAACACACTTGGCCAAGAGGTTATTAAAAGACCACTCATCATTATGTATGTTGTAAAAGATTTTGAAGGGTCCATACTCAGTAGGTAATGAGGTTAAGATCAGATGAACCAAGAAGGAGTCAGAGATGACAAACTTCATATCATTCAATTGAGTCACAATATTCCTCATCTCTAAAATGTGTTGTCGGATGTGACTGTTACCAACATATTTTATAGACACTAATTTGGACATGAGCGTATTGACCCTTGCCTTATTAGAAGTGACGAATTGAGCCTCAATTGCTCCTAGAAATTCCTTCATTGTCCTGCAGTGAGGAATGGCACTTCGAATATTTTTAGCCACCCGAGATTGCAAAAGCAACATGCTAATGTTACGACAATGAAGCCATACATGATACTTCAAGTACAAGGTTTTGATGATGAGCAAGTGGAATCAACTGCATTTCAGCTAAGGCTATGAAGAAATTAAAGAATTCGATGAAGAATCTTTGAAGACTAGTGTGCAAATGTTTAATTCATTAAAAGTCTTAGATTCTTGTAAGAGCCTTACTTAGAGTGCATATTTAGGTTGCATTTCACCTTAAAAGTCTTTAGAAAAACTTTTCTAAAAAGAACCCTCATGAAAATCTTTTTAGAAAACTCTTTTCTTAAATTTTCATGTTTATTAGTCGACCAATAGACTTACCAGTCGACTAATCCTTTCGCGCCATATTTTCTAAAAAGTCATTTTTGTCAAATTAGTCGACCGAAGGTTTTATAAGTCGACTGGACAGAATGTATGTTTCTGGAAAATTAGTAGAAGTCGACTAATGGTTTTATCAGTCGACTGAACAGAACATGTGTTTTCTGAAAATTTAGCAGCAGTCGACTAATGCTTTTTATCAGTCGACCGAACAGAATGTTTGTTTTTCAGAAGATTTTAGCAGCAGTCGACTAAAAGGTTTTTCAGTCTACTGATGATATTATCAGTCGACTAACTTTTCTCAAGTCGACTAAGTTTCAAAAGTTCAGATTTTCAAACGGCTCGATTAACAGATCAGTCGACCGACGATAACGGTCAGTCTACTAATAACTAACTATTAGTCGACTAACTGATGTTTCAGTCGACTAATTTTGGCGTTTTCCTGAAACTTCAAAAAGGCGTATCTTTTCATTTTTCAAACATTTTGATCATTCGAAATGAACAGTTTTGATACCCTTTCATACTCTTAACGTATGGAATCTTTCAACTATAAATATGAGTGCATTCTACACTCAAAGATATCAAATTCAATAGAATTACATTGAATTACTTCTTGCTTTTCACTCCTATTCATTCAAGTATTTGTTTTCTCACTCACGTGATATTTTCACTTCAGTTTTTCACTCAAATCACTTTGAGAGATAGTGAATTCGTGAGTAGAGTATTTCAACAACCTCAATAGCCAATTGCATCTCATTTGCATTCAAAAGGAAGGCTCATAGGTTGTATTGTAAGTTGTTATTTCTTTTCTGTAAAAAGGACTCCTTGGTGTAAAGGAGTTGTTTGCTTTCAGTAGGGTTGTTACTGAAAGTGGGACCGGTTATGGTCTGTGTGATCTTGTAGTTTACAAGGTTGATAGTGGAAATCTCAAGCTGGTTTTTGCTTGAGGACTGGATGTAGGTCGGGTTTGACCGAACCAGGATAAAATCTTGTGTTCTTTGTGTGTTTACTTTGAGATTTGCAAAATCATTCAATATTCTGCAGAAAGTTTTAAAAGCACTATTCACCCCCCCTCTAGTGCTCATTGCCTCGATCCTAGTGCACATTCATTTGGTATCAGAGCACAGGTTTGCTATTACTTTGATTTGACCATCATCTAGCATGGCAACTACAACATCTCGACACAAAGAAAGAAGCTCTTTTGTTCGTCCTCCTCTCTTCGACGGAACAAACTATGGATACTGGAAAGTAAGAATGACAATATTCTTGCAATTCATGGATCTCGATATTTGGAGAGTTGTTTCAGAAAAGTACCAAACTCCATCAACTGATTTCAGCCAATGGACCGATGATGAAAAGAAGACTGCTTCACTGAATGCCAAAGCCATGAATGCATTATATTGTGGCGTTGACAAGGTAGAATTCAATCGCATCTCTCAATGCTTTACAGCTAATGAAATCTGGCATACTCTTCTCGTGACACACGAAGGTACGTCAAAGGTAAAAGAATCTAAAATTGCTTCTTTAGTTCATAAATTTGAATTGTTCAAAATGAAGCAAAATGAATCTATATCGGACATGGTAACTAGAATGACCGATATAACTAACACTTTGAAATCCCTTGGAAAAGAATATTCACAAGTGGATTTAGTCAGAAAGATTCTAAGGTGTTTAACTCCTGAATGGGAGAGAAAAACCACTGCTATTGAAGAAGAAAATGATCTCAATACTCTCACTCTTGAAGACTTAGTTGGTAACCTAATGGCATATGAGGTCCAACTTCAAGACAGACAAGAAGAAGTCTATTGCTTTTAAGGCTACTTCTGACTCAGAAAATTCAGAAGAAGATGAAGATAGAGATATTGCCCTCATCACAAGGCAATTCTAAGGTTTAACAAAAAGGGAAGATTTCAAAGAAAGGTAAAGAAAGCAGATTCTTCCATCCCCAATGAAGTAAAGTGCTTTAACTGCAAAAAGGCAGGACATATCAAGAAAGATTATCCTCTTCTCAAAATCAAGCCCAAGGACCAATTCAAGAAGAAAAAGGCATTTCAAGCATGTTGGGATGATAGTGACTCCTCTTTCGATGAAGAATCAAATGAAAAAGTCGCCAACATGTGTTTTGTAGCACAAGAAGATTCGGTAAGTCAATTTGACTATGATGAGTTATTTGAAGCATTTAATGATTTATATGCTAAATTTAAAAGTCTTAATTCTAAAAATAAAGAGTTAAAAACTGAAAATTTAACTCTTGACTCTCAAAATAAAGTGTTACTTCAAGAGATAGAAGATCTCAAGAAGGAAAACTCTTGCCAAACATTAGAGATAAAAGAAATTGGAGTTAAAACCAATCTCTTACAAAAAGAAATATCTAGTCTTAAAGAAAAATCAAATGATCTTCTTTCTATAGTGACCAAATTCACAAATGGTCAAAAGAATCTAGAAAAACTTCTTGGTTCTCAAAGATGCTCGGTTAATAAAACCAGATTGGGATATAGCTTCTTTGATACTCAAAATAGACCAAACTATGTTGTGAAAAATCAAAGACATTATTCTCAACCTTTTGTTCATAGAACTAAACTTTCTAGTTCTAATAGAAATGCATCTAGATATGATTATTCTAGACATGTTTATTCTAAATCCTTTTATAGAAAGAATACTTATTATCAAAGGAAACCAAAATCCAAATGGATATGGGTTCCTAAGACTAACTCTCATGGACCCGAAAATAGAAAGGGGTCAAATGCTCTGTTTTCTGATTTTGTTGTAGGTACACAACATAAGGAGCAAATGGATATTGGACAGCGGTTGTTCCAAACATATGACTGTAAGGCCGAAGTTATTTTCCACCCTCCAAAATAAGGATGGAGGAACCGTCACCTTTGGTGACAATAACAAGGGAAAAGTGATAGGTATTGGTAATATTGGTAATCCAAAATTTCCCTTGATAGAAAATGTTCTTTTAGTAGATGCTTTAATGCATAATTTAATATCTATTAGTCAATTATGTGATAAAGATTTTCATGTTTCTTTTGAAAATGATTTATGCTTAATTTCTAATTTTCAATCTAAAAGGATCATTTTTAAAGGTAAAAGAAGAAACAATGTGTATGAACTTTATCTAGATGAATTACCCTCTTTTAATGAAAAATGTCTTATTGTTTCAAATGAAATTCAATGGTTATGGCACAAGAGACTTGGACATGTTAACTTTAAAATTATTTCAAAGTTATCCAAGAATGATCTTGTAAGAGGCCTACCTAGAATACCATATAAAAAGGATCACTTATGTGATGCTTGTCAAAGGGGTAAACAAATCAAGAGTTCTTTTAAAGCAAAAATGATGCTTTTTCAGAATTTTCTAAACTTTGTAGAAGAATTACAAATGAAAAATCTACATCTATTATTAAAATTCGTAGTGATCATGGTGGTGAATTTGAAAATGAATCTTTTCTAAAGTTTTGTGATTTACATGGTATATCTCATAACTTTGCTTTTTCAAGAGCGGCTCCACAAAATGGAGTTGTTGAAAGAAAGAATAGAACTTTGCAAGAATGTGCTAGAACCATGCTTCAAGATAAAAATTTACCAAAATACTTTTGGGCTGAAGCAATTAATACAGCATGTTATGTCTTAAATCGTGTTCTTATTCGACCAAGTTTACATAAAACATGTTTTGAATTATATTATGATCGTATACCAAAGATCTCATATTTCAAAATTTTTGGTAGTAAATGTTTCTTGTTAAATACCAAAGATAATCTTGATAAGTTTGATTCAAAATCAGATGAATCAATATTTCTTGGATATTCTTCTAGAAGTAAAGCATATCGTATTTTCAATAAAAGAACATCTTGTATTGAAGAATCTTTACATGTTGCATTTGATGAGAATTGTGAGCAGGTTATTCCTCTAAGCGAAGAAGAAGAAGTAATACTTCAAGAAGAACCCTTGATAGAAAATACTTCTCAAGAAAATATTCCTCTTCAACCAGTTTGGAAAGAAGTTCCTAATCATCCACATGAACAAGTTATTGGTGAAATAAAGAGTGGTGTCCAAACTAGAAGGCAGTTAGAAAAATATATTACAAATGTTGCTTTCATATCTAAATTAGAACCAAAGAATATCAATGAGGCTTGTGATGATGAATTTTGGCTTTTGGCCATGTCTGAAGAACTTAACCAATTTACTAGAAATGATGTTTGGGATCTAGTTGATAGGCCTAAGGATCATCCAGTAATTGGAACAAGATGGGTCTTCCGAAATAAGCTGGACGAAAATGGTGAAGTCATTCGTAACAAAGCAAGACTAGTAGCACAAGGCTATAATCAAGAAGAAGGCATAGATTTTGATGAAACCTATGCACCAGTGGCTCGATTAGAGTCAATTCGAATGATGCTTGCATTTGCTAGTTACATGAACTTCAAGTTATATCAAATTGATGTTAAGAGTGCATTCTTAAATGGACACATCAATGAAGAAGTTTATGTAGAGCAACCTCCAGGCTTTGAAAATGAGAAATATCCAGAAAAAGTCTACAAATTGAAAAGAGCTTTGTATGGACTCAAACAAGCACCAAGAGCGTGGTATGAAAGACTACGAAATTTTCTAGAACAATCTGGTTTTTCTATTGGTCGGGTAGACTCCACTTTATTTATTAAACATTTTAATTCAGATATTCTTATTGTGCAAATTTATGTTGATGACATAATATTTGGTTCTACTAATGATTCTCTTTGTAAAGCTATGCAGGAAGAGTTTGAAATGAGCTTGATGGGCGAATTAAACTACTTCCTTGGACTTCAAATAAAGCAAACTGAAGAAGGAATCTTCATCAATCAGGCTAAGTATACAAAAGAACTTCTCAAGAGATTTGGGATGGACTCATCGAAATCAAGAAGGAATCCTATGAGTACAACTACTTCTCTTGATAAAGATGAAAATGGTAAAAGTGTAGATACTAAGCTCTACAGAGGAATGATCGGATCTCTATTATACTTAACTGCTAGTCGACTTGATATTATGTTTAGTGTTTGTATGTGTGCAAGATTTCAAGCTAATCCAAAGGAATCCCATTGAACTGCAGTAAAACAAATTCTTCGTTATTTGAAAGATACTTCAAATTTCGATTTGTTTTACCCAAAATCATCTTCCTTTGATTTAGTTTCATTTAGTGATGCAGATTTTGCAGGAAGTAAATCTGATCTCAAGAGTACTAGTGGAACTTGTCATTTCTTAGGAAATTCCTTAGTCTCTTGGTTTAGTAAAAAGCAAAATTCAGTATCACTCTCAACAACTGAAGCAGAATATATAGCGGCTAGTTTAGCATGTTCACAAGTACTTTGGATGAAACAGACCTTAAAAGATTTTGGTTTGAATTACTCCACAACAACTATTTATTGTGATAACACTAGTGCTATAAATCTTTCGAAAAATCCTATTCAACACTCAAGAACTAAGCATATTGAAGTTAGACATCATTTTTTAAGAGATCATGTGTTAAAAGGAGATATTTTGTTAAATTTTATTTTCACTAAAGAACAACATGCCGATATCTTCACTAAACCTCTTAAAAATGAAGATTTTATGAGAATTAGGAGAGAACTAGGTATTTGCTCATTTTTGGATTTATAAAAATGCTGATTTTTGAACAAAAACTCAAAATCGCACTATATTAGTCGACCGATATATTTCCAGTCGACCGATATATTTCCAGTTGACTGATGATATTTTAAGAATAAGTCGCACTTTTTAGTCGACCGATAAAGTTTTAGTCGACTAAATTTTTTTAAAAAAAAAAATATTTTAAATGAAGGGACCCGACACCCCTTGGATTTGTTTTAAAACCCGTTTTTTTTTAAAGAGGCATCGTTTCACTTCGTACCTTTTCGTTTTTCTTAAAAAACGAAACCCTTAAACCGAAAACCCCTCCTTCTCTTTTGTCTCTCTCTTCCGAAAAACCCTCGGAGTGCCGTTCGATTCCATCTTCACCGAGATTTTCTTGTCGTGACAAGGAGATGCCAGAATCTTCTGGCCGTGATCTTGAAACGTCGGAATCCTCCTGCAGTAACTGGCGCAGCTTCAAAACACGCCGGAACTTTCTTGTGTGACAGTGCATTGCCGGAATCCTCTTGTGGCCAATCTCTTTACTAAAGGGCTAACACTGGGATTGTATTTCCAACATGTAAAGAGGATGGGTCTATTTGATTCCTTCTGATGTATGACAATACATTATGTGATCATATTTGTGAAAATGAATTGATTCTCTATGACTTTATGTATTGTTGATTTTGCATAAAAGATCTCTCATACGGTTAGAGAGAATACCAAAATAACAATATTAAAAAAACCAATAGAGATGGGTTAGAGACTGGATAATTCATAAAGATAATCTTAACATGCTAAAATACTGAAAATAAATTATATTGTAGTACATAAAAATATGGCATTTCATAAAGAGGTGATCATCTCAATGACTAATGTGATTCATTCTTGTAATACAGGATAACATGTGAACCCACATGAAGAATTTTGTTAAGATAATGGTATAAACCTCAATTTAATACCATTTTAGTGTCAATAGGTCAAGTGGGAGAATGTTGAACATTTGAGTTTATGTCCAACCCATAGTGCGGTCCGGTTTGACACTAATGAAGCGTTAGTGAGGTGTTAGTAGGCAATTAGTGGGAATTTAGTAGGGTAGGAGTTACAAGAATGTGAAGGAGTTCATATTCTACCCCCTCCCGCCCCATTTATCCTCCACTATAAATATGAGTCTTGGCTACATGATGAGTGTAGCCTACGACTGAAAGTCTGCCTTTTGTCCTCATAATTTCTGTTGGGTTCAGGGTCCTGCTTACCATCGACTTGAAGGCTTGGGTTCATCGTGGGCATCGATAGGCTGAGAAGAATGCTGAACAACACACGTCACATTGACCATGGCGTTGTAATCGTTGCAATTTTTTTCTTTTTGTTCCCTTTTAGGAAAATAAAGACAAAAACTCTCGCAAGGTCTCACTTGACCTTTTATAAAGGTATTTTAAAATTACTCGCCTCCATTTTGAAATTTACGGAAAAATGGAGAGACAGTATTTGATCGTCAGTACGAGGTTCAACCGTTCCTGGCGCCTTTACCAGGGGTAATCGAACCAAGGATCGAATTTATGCCTTTGCTTTGCCTAAATTTATCTAAGAAATTATTCTAAATCCTAAATGCACATTGAATCAGGCTTGTGCTATGATTTTGAGTTTGAGAATGTATATGCCTTTGAAAAATTTTCAGAAATCTAAATCTTCCAAGTGATTTTGAAATTGAATTCAAAGTTAAGTCTTGAAATTTGAGATATGAATTGAGTTTAAGATAGAAAGTCAAAATTCCAAGTTTGATTTCTGAATTCAGAATTGAATTTAGAAATCAAACTTAGAATTGCATTTGAAATTTTAGAATTTTGAAGTTTTCAAAAAAAAAAGGAAACTTGAAATTCGATTTGGAATGAAATTAAGAATTGAAATGAAATTCCAAGTTAAGAATTACAGTTTTTGGATGAAAAAATCAAAATTGGATTTGAAAATGAAAATAGAATTTAAAACGTAGAATAAAGATTAGAATTCAATATTTGAAATTGAAATGAAATTCAAAGTAAAAGTTTGAAAATGGAAAATAAAATCAACATTTGAAATTTGAAATTTGGAATTTGGAATTTGAAATTTGAAATTTGAAATTTGGAATTTGAAATTTGGAATTTGGAATTTGGAATTTGGAATTTGGAATTTGGAATTTGGTATTTAAATTTTGAAATTTTGAAATTTGAAATTTGAAATTTGAAATTTGAAATTTGAAATTTGAAATTTGAAATTTGAAATTTGAAATTTGAAATTTGAAATTTGAAATTTGAAATTTGAAATTTGAAATTTGAAATTTGAAATTTGAAATTTGAAATTTGAAATTAAAACATGGAATTGAAAATGAAATTCAAAGTTTAATTTTAGAAATTCGAAAATGTAAAATTAGAATTGGAAATAAGAATTGAAAATTGGAAATAAAAAATAGACATTTGAATTAAGAAATGAAAATTATTTTGAAAATCACTTGGAAATTCAAAAATAACTTGAATAATAATTTTGAAACAGAATGATGCAATTCTATCTTAAATGATGAATGCATTTAAAAAGAGTTTATTTGAAATTGGAATTAAAATCAAATTTTATTCTTTAATAGAATTAAAATAAGATTAAAACTTTAATGTATTCATGACTATGGTCACAAACATATTCTAATTTAATCTTTATTTAAATTCTAATAAATAATAAAATAAATTTTTGTGCCTTTATAGAATTAAAATAAGATTAAATTTTTATATATTTATGACTATGGCCACGGATATACTTCGATTTAATTTTTATTTTAGATTCTAATAAAGGAAGAAAATGTATTTGAAATATGATGTTTTTTAAAATGAATTATATTTTAATAAAGAATAATAATTCTAAGTATTATTTATATTCCGACTATGGTCGTAAATACGAACTTTACTTAGCATTATGTATCCTTTATTAAAGGGTGAACGTGCCATTCGTGTTTTCCCATAGTGAATTAAAAATAAAAAAATAAATGCAACAATTAATTATGAGAAATTAAAGCTAATCTATATGCTCATTCATTCTAACCTAAGCATAAAGTAAATTTCTCATTAATTGAATTACTACAACCCTTAAATTGAATTATAATAATTAAAAAAAAGAAATAAAAGGGAAAAACCTTCAAAATGAGCAAACATGTTAGAAATAAATGTAGGCATTTGTGGATTTTCTTCAATTATTGAAAAATTAAGAAAATCCATAATTTAGCCTTTTTATGCCTCAAAAAATAAAAGAAAAATCCATAAACATATTAGAAATTGATGAAATTTGATTTAAAGGTTCCTAATAACCTTAAAAGTATCTTAGAATCAAAAAATGCAGAAAACGTTATGAGGAAAACCCAAATTTAGGTTTTTTTATACAAGGAAAAGAAGATATTTCAAAAATGAGATATGTAAATCGACCCTGTTAGAGTATTTTGAATACATGGAAGCCTAAAACAACTCAAATTGAGCTGAAAATTAATTCCATGAATTTCTAACTTTTCAAGGAAGCATCTCTATTTTACAGATCTCAAAAATCATTTTTAAAACTCAAGATATGATTAAAACATTAAGAAATAAATTTTGAAATCAGGAAATTAAGCTTTGATAGACAAGTTTCTGTAATTTTCGAGTTTAAAGGGCTAAACTGATTCAATTTTTCTCAAATTTATGGGAGACGTTGCTAAGTTCAACCATGAAACATTTTCAATTTACATATCTAGAAAATGATCTCCCATTAGAGAGATCCCATCTGATCAAGTTGGTCAAAAATCTGTAAAAGCCTGTGAAAGAAAATTCAATAGGTTTCTGATTTTTTATCTGAATGATAAATGAAAACTTAATGAAATTTTTTTAAAATTGGTGTGCATAAACTAGACATTCTAAGTAAAAAACTACTTTTTACATATATAAAAATTGATCTCCCATTAAGGAAATATGAATGCAACAAGTTGGTTTTAAGTCAGAATAATGTCTGAAATTGTAAACAGATAAGGTTTCAACTTAAAATACAAAATAAATAAAAATATTCTATAAAAATGAATGAAAATTTAAAATAAAAAACTAAACATGCCGATGAAGAAGATTATTTTACAAATCTCAAAAGTGATCTCTCATTAGGGAGATATGACTTTGATAATATGGACAAAAATCAGAATCATAAAAGTACCATAGTATAATATGGTTATGGTTTTTTGCCAAAAATAGATATCAAAACTCTATAGAAATTAATAAAAAATTACATGAAGAAACTAGACTCAATTCTGGAGATTTCTCTTTTTACAAATTTGAAAGACCATCTTTGGTTAAGGAGAAATCACTTAAACAAATTGGTTTAATTTTAGGAAAAAATCTCGATGAGGCTAAACAGTAGGGTCCAAATCCCAATTTTTTTGAGGGATTAAACCAACTCATAATGATCTGATTTTTGGTGTGAATCCCTAAAATATACTAATAAGAATATGATAAAAAAATTAAATCAAAATAAGACATAATTATATGTGAAATGATGAAGGCAAAAATAGACCAGAATTGAAAATATCATCTCAACACAATTGAATGGAATAAAATCTCAAAATTGAATTGATCCAATGATCAAATTGTGAGATCTATCATTCTAGATCAATGATGATAATGAAAATGATATAAAAACATAAATGAAAGCATATAAAATGAAATCAAGAGCATTGGGGCATAAATTGAAATTGATTTGACCCATAGAATGTAGAATTTGATCTATTGAAGATCAAATCCTAATTCTAAATGCTAAAATAAAAATGCATAAAGTAAATAGCAATTTGAATTGATAAAAATATAGAAATAAAAATTTACATGAAATTAAACTAGCATTGCTATTACACGAAATTGAAAGAAAATGCAAGAAAGAAGGGAAGAAAAGGGAGGCAATTTTTTAGAAATTGAAAAAATAGAAAGAAAAAAAATCAAAAGAAAAGGAGAGATAGGGCCTACCTTGAGCTTATTCTTCTTTGCTCCAGCCACTAAGAGAGCCAAAAGAGGAGGAGGAAGGAAAGAGAAAGGAGAAGAGAAGAGAAAAGAAGAGAAGAGAAAGAGATAATTTCTTTGATTCTATCAATTTTTCAAACTTCAACTTGTTGAGAAGAGAGACCTCCAAGGGGTCTATTTATAGTTAAGAAATGAGGATGGCTTTTGCAAAACTTTAGATATGAGACTAAAAATCTCAAGAAGGAGGTGACCAAGCCCATGTGGGCATTTCTATTTTGTTAAATGGGCACGAATGCCCTTTTATGAAAAAGGTTGACATGTGGCACCCTCTAGCAAGAAGGTGCCCATGTGAGTCATTTTCAATTTTCTAAATGGGTAGAATGGATGAGGCTCATGTGGGTTTTTAAAGACAAGAGGGTTTTTAAAGGTTTGCTAAAATGATTATTATTATTATTTTTTAAATGCCAAGTGGCGCCCCACTTTAAAAATAAATTTTTTTTATTTTTTATTTTGAGAATTAAGAAAAAGGGAATGAAATATGGAAGTAAAAAGCAAAATTTTTGGAAATAATTGAACTTAAAATTCAATTTTTGATTTATAAAATCCGAATTGGGCGAAATTGGATCCAAATTGAAATTTAAAATTTTTTTACAAAACACGGATCTTGGTTTCTGAAATTTCAAAGATTATTTTGAAATCGGGGATAAAAATCAAATTTTGATTTTGAATTTGAAATCCCCCAAATTGATTTTGAATAAAAATTGGATCTTGATAATGGATCTTGATAATGGATCTAGATCCATTTTGATATTTCAAAATCCAAACTGAATTTTGAACTGGATCCAGAGAAAATTTCAAAAGATTTTTGCAAAATAGTGGATTTTGAATTCAAAATTCCAAAGATTGATTTTGAAATTAGGATAAAAATTGAGTTTTTGAAAAGGATCTGGATTCGAAGTTTTGAAAAAGATTGGATCTGGATCTCGATTTAAAGAAAATTTGGTTCGAAATGAGAATCGAACCCTGAATATGGATTTTGAAGAATTGAAATTGGAAAAACTCCAAATTCTTAATGAAAATTGGGATTTTGATTTTGGATCTTGGATCCAGTTAAGAGAATGGAATTGAATTTTGGATCTGAATAAAAAATCAAGAAGTGAAATTGCATCTCAGATGTTAAATGAATCTAAGTTCAGAAATTTGATTGAATTGAACTTCTAAATGGATCAGAAGGTGGATCCAGACTGAAAAGGATCCAAAGTTGTTTAATTGGATCATGGATATATGATGAGATATTCCAGGTTCAAAGAATAAAATCAGACTCTGGATATAGATTTCTGAACAAATCAGATAAAAAAATCCAGGCCTGGGAAGAAATTAGACATCAAATCCAACATTGAATCCAATATCTGATTTGAAATGGATCGAATCTCGGATATTGATGAAATATTAGATGAAGGAATTGATTCGAGTCCAAATTTGCGGTTTGTCTCAGTTCAAAAATTACTAGAAACAGTGTCCTGAAGATTTTTGTATTTTTTTTTTGTTTTTGCCCATGCAGGGGTTGAAACATGGTATAGACTGGTCTGAACTAATTTGAGTTGGACTGACTCGGAATGAACTGAATCAGAAGCCAGTTATACTTAAATGAACTAAATTCAGAACCAGGACATTAGCTGAACCAGCTAGAGTCAGCTCGATTTGAATTGAATCGAGCTCAAACGAGCTGAAATGAGCTCAAAATGAGATGAAACAAGGTCCGAGTGTAAAAAAAATGACTTTGAACTAGAGCTAGAACCGAGCGGTTTGAACTCCTGGTGAACTTAGATCAGACTCACTGGGATGGGATCTAATGGATTTGACTGACTCATGGACAGTTTGGTTAAAATTCGAGCTAAAATGAGTTCATTTTGCCTGAAATAAGCTAATTTAGCTGAAATGATCAGGATTCGCTCATCATGAGCCTAGAGGAGCTAGAGATGACAAACATTCTAACTTTTCTGAACTTGAGATGGGCTTGATTAAACCTAACTGACGAAAGGTCTAAGGGTGACCTAAAGGTAAAATGATAATTTTATTGGTTGAAAGGGGGTAAACTGGTCTCTAAACTGGGATAAACCTATGGGTGAGACTCGATATCGCCTTGCAGAGGACTGGCATCTGTGAAATGAAGATGTTTGGAATGAACTTGGAAAATTTGGGGTGTTTACAAGCGTCTACCAGTATCTATTGAATTAGCATTTCGGTTTTAATTTTGAAGCATACGCCAACAAGATGGCCATGGCAGCCGGAACCTTGCAGCTTGCTGGAAGTTTGCGAGAATAAACTGCAAGTAGAAGACTATGGTATTGCAAGTCAGTGTGTTTGTGTTGGTTGTTGGCCTTGTAATTTTGGGGCTTTTATTCTCCAGCAAGTCCAGTTAAGCAAGTGTCATATTCAATCTAAAACAATCATATTCATCATTTCATAAGGTATCATTTATACTTTGCCTCTTTCTTTTATGACAAATTCTCTTAATTCTCAGTTATCCATAGTTTCTAGTTGCATCTTGCATGAAAGAATCTAGTGCCTTTTTGGTGTTTGGAAACGCTAAAAATACCGTGAAGGCGCTTGCGGCTACTTATGAGTCAAAACATCCTTGATCCTGTTTCTAGGGCTGGTAAATGAGCCAAATTAAGCGAACGGAGGGTGTTCGAGCTTAGCTCATTCTTGTGGCAAGCCAAGCCGAGCTCAAGCTTATGGGTGAGCTGAGTAAAATGAGCCGATCTCGAGCTGGCTTGTTGTGAAATAAATACATTGTTTTGGAGTTGTAATTAAGCAATAGGATTTGAACCTTAAACTTATTAGTTGGCAGCTAAATACTTCATTCACCAACCTCTATGATACAAAGCATATATATATATATATATATATATATATATATATATATATATATATATATATATATAGTCAACGGTCTACACGAGTCAAGCCGATCTGAGCTGGACACTCATTTTTTGTGTTCAATTTGCAGAGCCTACTATACTGATCCAAATGAGCTCTTCATGAACCAAAAACAAGCTTAGCCCTGAGCGGCTCGTCCCACCTGTATCCAGTTGCAGAAACAGTCAAGTATAAAGGGGTTGGGGTACTAATTTTTCATACCCAAGATCCGTCCTTAAATGAAACCAATTACCGGACCTGATACAACCTATGGTTGTAAGAAATTACATCATGTCCAATCTAATCAGTTTGGTTTCTTAGATCAGATCGGGTTTACACGACTCATTTGCACCACTATTAGGAACGGTCAGGTTGGACAAAAAGGTCTTGGACCAAGCATGCCTTTACTCAAGCTCTGAATTATAAAAGGCCTTTTGAGTTCCCCTCACTCTAATGTGACATTATTTTATTTGATTTCCAGTATACAAAGTTCCTCTGAGATCACATGGACAAATTTGGGGATGATTAATAAGCCTCATTGTACAAGATTAAAGCCATAATACAAGTACTCAAAATGGCAACTAAATGGTATAGTGGATTCTTATTAAAAGTTCAAACTTTTACACTTTTTTCATGCATCTACCAGAAATCCGTCAAATAAATAAATATACAAGTTCTGAGAAATGCAAGTAATATTTTTCAATAATCTTTTTTATAGACTCTGATATAGCGATTTTTTTTTTATTGTTGTATTTTTTGTTTGGGGCCAGTTTGGATATCTCTCTTATCAGGAACTTATGGATTTGATGATCTAAGTAGGTGTATAGGTATTAGGGGTTATTAAGAGGGATACAATAGTCTCGTAGGATCAATAAAAATTGCGTGAGCATTATTTGAATTGCCAAGGGCATTAAGGTCTTTTACTTGACCCAAAAATTGATTTTCAAGATGGGCTTGGAGGCCTATAAATACATGTATATCAATAGTGCAACAATCCAATTTCTGAATTCTAATTCAATTAAGGGTTGTTCTATTTATTCTATTGTCTTTTTAGTAGGATTGACTCTTTCTTTAGGAAAGAGATTGGTTCCCTTGAATCCATTCTTTCTTTTTCTTTTTCTTTTTTACAAATATGTGAATCTCTTTCTAAGGAACGCCAACCTCTCTCTCTTCCCCAACCTGAGATGCTATCTCCAACCCCTCTTTCCCAAACTCATGGTCATAAAATGTGGCTAAAGTTTTATAGCTGTTTGCCACTAACACCAACCTTCTTCCTTTGTCCGGGCTTGGAACTATCAATAGTATGGTTGATATACCTCTGTGTAGTTAGTTGACAATATTGTAATCGTCATATTTTCAATTTAATGAATAACATAGCATTGATCATAGTATTTTGTGTTTCGATCATGACTTACAAAATATCATGATGCTTTTGCAATATTAAAAAATGTAACAATATTTGTTGCGATGTTTAAACCCCATAATTATAAGATAGAGCTTCAACATAATGGACTTTAGTTTTTTCTCCATATCATCTCTTACAATATCCATATTTTCTTGGTATGCTAATTTTTTTTCCTCTTATGTCCCTTCCAATACTAAAAGAACGAGGGGGAAGATGGATATGTCTAGGAAGTTGAGAACAGTCACTGGCCATTAAAAAATGCCAATATGCACTAAATAGATCACATCCATGGTGTCAGATTTGATCAAAACAGCTTGCATCAATGGGGATCCTAGGATGAGGCACAAGACAACTCCCCGTAATTTAGCATTGTAATGAAAGCAACACTTTCTGACCGCATCATTCACCAAATGCTAATTGTCATATTTCTGCCTGGCAAGATGATGATATCTTGTGGTTGCATAATTCGTTCCTGCAGTTCTCCGCAGAGGATGATGTACAGATGAGCTTGTTAAAATGTAAAACTGTACATATTTATATATATAATAATATAATATTATTATATATACATATATGTACAGTTTTACATTTTAACACTCCCCCTCAAACTTACGGTACAATGAGCGAAAGTTTGTCTAAGAGAAAGTGAAATCGGGGAGCAGCGAGAGGCTTTGTAAAGAAGTCTACTAACTGATATTCTGAAGTGACATATGGCAGATCAATTATCCCGTGTAGATATTCCTCTCTGACGTAGTGACAATCCATTTCGATGTGTTTGGTGCGTTCGTGGAATGTTCTGTTACTGGCAATGTAGATCACACTTTTGTTGTCACAACACATTTGTGAAGCCTTTGTTGCTTCAACTCCCATGTCAGCAAGCAGTCGTCGGAGCCAAACTACTTCCATGGTCGTGGTTGCCATGGCTCTGTATTCAGCTTCGGTGGATGAGAGAGATACCTTTTGCTGCTTTTTACACCTCCACGAGATTAATGATTCCCCTAAAAAGACACAAAAGTCAGTGGTTGAGTGTCTGTTATTGGGATCACCTCCCCAATCAGCATCAGTATATGCAATTAAATCAAGAGAAGAGGAGGAAGATAAGAAAAGTCCTCATGAAAGAGAGGACTTGATGTATCTGATAATACGCATGACTGCTCCCATATGAACAGAAGTAGGAGCATGTTGAAATTGACTTGCTGTATGAACATCATGTGCTATATCTGGTCTGGTAATGGATAGATAGGAAAGTGCCCCAACAAGCTGTCTGTAAGGAGTAAGGTCTGCAAGAAGTTCTCCATCATCAATCTTCATTTTAACATTAACAACTTCTGGAGTGTCGACTTTCTTATCATCAGTAATACCAGACCTGAAAACAATATCAAAATCAAATTTAGTCTGAGATAATAAATATCCTCTAGGAGAATAAGCAACTTCAATGCCTAACAAATATTTCAACAAGCCCAAATCAGTCATTTCAAAATGAGATTTAAGAAGTGTTTTGATTGTTTCAACTCCCTGTTTATCGCTTCCGGTGATGATCATATCATCCACATAGAAAAGAAGCACAATGATCCCTGCATCAGAATTCTTAATAAACAAAGCAGTGTCAGTTAAACAGAATTGAAAACCAATATCAATCATAACACGACTAAACCTATCATACCAAGCTTTTGGTGCTTGTTTAAGTCCATAAAGAGCTTTTTCTAAGCGAAGGACTTGACCTTTAGGAATACTTAGACCAGGAGGGGGTTCCATATATACTTCTTCAACTAGCTTTCCATTTAAAAAAGCATTTTTGACATCCATTTGAAGAATAGACCATTTTTTGATAGAAGCTAAGGCAATTAAGGTTCGGACAGTAGTCATACGAGCCACCGGAGCAAAGGTTTCTTCATAATCAATCCCATATTCTTGGGCATAACCTTTGGCTACTAAACGGGCTTTATATCTTTCAAGAGTACCATCACTCTTGGTTTTAATTTTATAAACCCATCGACATCCTATAGTTTTCTTCCCTGGAGGAAGATCTTGAATATTCCATGTAGAAGCCTTTTTAAGTGCATCTAATTCAGCTTTCATGGCTTCTATCCATTTGATATCATTTTTTGCTTGAAAATATGTGGATGGTTCTTCATATGAGTGAATTAATGCAATAATTGCCCTATATGTGGGTGAAAAAGACTCGTATGATACAAACTTTCCTGGAGGCCTCGAGATTCGGGTTGATTGTCTAGTTGGAATGTTAGAATATTTCTCAAGTGCACATGGAGGATTAGACTCTTGTCGCCTGGAATATTGAATACTAGTATCTCTATGAACTTCTTCATTTTCAACATTAAGATCAATAATTCTTTGATCATCATCAAAGTTACAGTCAAGGTCATATTCATCAGATGTTGATGTTAGATCTAGCAAAAAGGAGTACTCAGTGACGTCTTTTAATTTTCTAAAATCAAAGAAGCTCTCCTTTTCAAGAAAGGAAACATTTCTAGACACATATAGTTTATTATTTTTGAAGTCAAAACATCTATAACCTTTCTGGTTTTCAGCATATCCTAAAAAGGCACAGGGAATCGCACGAGGGGAAAGTTTATCATTTTTGTCAGTAAATATGAAACATTTGCACCCAAATATTCTTAGTCTAGAGTAGTCTGGAGAAATGTTCATAAGTTTTTCAATGGGAGTGATATTTTGTAACGAAGAAGATGGCATCCTATTAATGAGATAGGTGGCAGTTAAGGCAGCTTCTGCCCAAAAGTCTTTCGGGACTTGATTTGCTATTAATAAAGTCCTAGTGGTTTCTATAATATGGCGATGTTTTCGTTCTGCCAGTCCATTTTGTTGAGGTGTATAAGGACAAGATCTTTGATGTGTGATGCCATGCAATTTAAGATAATTTTGAAAATCTGTGGATAAAAACTCTCCCCCTGAATCTGTGCGAAAAATAGTAATATCATTTTGAAACTTGTTTTTAACCATATTATGAAAAGTTTGAAAGTATGAAAATACTTCAGACTTATGTTTGAGAAAGTACATCCACGTATGTCGGGAGAAATCATCGACAAAAATAACATAGTAAACAAATCCTCCTTTAGAAATTACTGGTGCAGGACCCCAAACATCCGAGTGTATTAATTCAAGTGGTCTTGAAGAGAAAAAGGTTCTGTTCTGAAATGGTAATCTTTTCATTTTGTCGAGAATACAATCTTTACAATCAAATGATTCAGAGTTACAAAATTTCCCTAGATTTGGAAAATGTTGGATTTTGGCTATATGTGGGTGACCAAGTCTCTTATGCCACAGTTCCAACTCTATTTTTTGAATATTATAACAAAAAGCTTTTTTCGGCATTTCCAAAAAATCCATGTAATAGAGTCCTTCTCTATGGCCTTCCCCAATCAGCTTGCCTGACTGGCGATCCTGTACCCAACAACCATGAGAAGAAAAAGAAATATTACACCCATAATCAGAAATTTGATATACAAATAAAAGATTTAAATTTAATTTGGGAACATGTCTAATTTCTGGAATAATTTTTTTTTGTTTTATAAATTTTTTCAAAATTTCTTATTCCTTCTATTTCAAGAGAAGTCCCATCAGCAGTAAAGACCTTTGACACACTTGTTTTATTTTTAACACATTTGGATAGACTTTGATTATTTGGGGTCATATGAAAAGATGCACCAGAGTCAAGAAGCCAAGAAATTTTACCTAGATCAGAAAAAGATGAGGCTGCTGCGCCGGTTGAAGCTTCAGATGAGGAAGAGGCACCTTTTATGAGAGGCTGAAGAATCTCCATTAGTTGGGCCAGGGAAACTGGTGCATCCTGATCTTTAGGCTCCGATCCAGCAATTGCAACTTTTTTTTCTCTCAGCTCCTTAAGTTTGGGACATTGTGGCCTGTAGTGTCCCGGTTCATGACAGTGATGACAAATAACTTTCTTCTTATCATAGTCACCATTTTGTCGGTAAAAGTGAGGAGGCCTATATGATCGAACATGATTCCCTGGTCTAGACACGGCTAAAACAGAATCATCTTCAATTTTTAAAGAACCTTTCCGGAGACGATTTTCTTCCATTGTTAACTCTTCAATAGTTTCAACAATAGAAGGAATTTTTCCCCAGTGAAGTAGGGCCGATTTAGTGGTTTCAAATTCCGGCCTTAATCCAGTGATAAACTGGTAAAAATGTTCAGCATCGAGTTGTTTCTGACGAAGCTCGATGTCTTCGGCACAATGCCACTTTGGTTCTAAAAGGGAAAGTTCTTCCCAAAGTTCGGACAACCCATTGTAATATTCACGGATAATTTTGTCTCCTTGTGTCATCATTCGAACTTTTTCTTGGAGGTTGCACACTTGTGCAATATCTTTAAGGGAATACATATTCTTAAGGTATTCCCATGCCTTATCGGCATGATCAAATTTGGCAAGACTTGAGCATTTTTTAATGTCAACGCTATTGATAAGTCATGACATTATCTTCGCATGAGATATTCTCCATTCTTTCCATTTCTTCTCGTATGTGGCAATAGCCTTGATTTTCTCTTCTTCCGATAGAGGGACCTCTTTATCTCCCTCCTTTTTAGTAAGAGATAGCTTAGGTTCCGAATCGGAATCATCCACAATCCCCCATAAGCATTTTTCCCATATATGGTGCTTCATGATTGAAGCCCATGTTACATAGTTCGTATCGCTTAGTTTCATAGGCATGATGGTGACTTTATCATTGTCATCCATCGATTACAAGGAGAGAAAGAATAGGGATAGAAGAGAAACAAGAAGGAAAATGAAAAAGAAAGAAAAAAAAACAATACAACAAGATGTGAAATCTTCTCCAATGAAGTGATAAAACACTTCTCTTCAAGTGGCGAACACTTTTGCAAACGGGCACGAAAACCGAGGCAACTTTTCTTCAAGATTTAGTACTTTCGCGGCTCTGATACCATGAAATGAAATGGGGATCTTCGAAACACGAGCTTAGATTAACAAGAGCAAGTGTCAAGAATGACACTAAAGCATAACCCTTAAAAAGGGTATAACTGGAAACAAAATAAAAATAAAAATGTATTCTTTATTGATATGAAAAACCAATTGCTTAAGAAGCATTGGAATGAAATACAAGAGGGGTTGCACCCCTTTATATACACAGCTGAAAGAGGACTCAATAGAGTTGTTGGACACAGTCCAACAGCTCTATTTAGAGCTGTTGGAATGTGTCAGTAATTTTGAACTAGAATAGAGCTGTTGGGCACAGTCCAACAGTATATATATAAATACATTTTTCATTTCTTTCTTTTCTGTAATTTTTTTCCTTTATTTTTTTTTTTTGTCTTTATGTCATCTAGTTCAGTTTGAACTAGAATGACTGTTGCTAGTCAAGTCCTGTCCAGACTTGACTAGCAATAGAGCTGTTGGACTGTGCCCAACAGCTCTATGGAGTCCTCTTTCAGCTGTGTATATAAAGGGGTGCAGCCCCTCTTGTATTTCACTCCAATGCTTCTTAAGCAATTGGTTTTTCATATCAATAAAGAATACATTTTTATTTTTATTTTGTTTCCAGTTATACCCTTTTTAAGGGTTATGCTTTAGTGTCATTCTTGACACTTGCTCTTGTTAATCTAAGCTCGTGTTTCGAAGATCCCCATTTCATTTCAGAGCTGTGATGGGTATATTGGCCGACCATATGATACTGCTAATTCACCTAGTAGTGGTTTCTATTGCGGGTGTTTTTTGTAAAATAAACACAGAAAGCATACTTGTATTCACCATAGAGAGTGTGCAGGGTATTCGGCGTTCTCCTCAGCCGGTCGACACCTACGATGAGCCCAAGCCTTAGGTCGACGGTGAGCAGGACCCTGAACCCAATAAACTTGACGTGGGCAAGGCTAAGGATATGCAATGTCACTCATCATACATTGCCCAACCACCTCTTTATATAGTGGAGGTAAGGGAGGTGATCTAGTGAACGTGGACACTCCACATTCAAGTAACCTCCTTCACTAAGCATTAACCGTCCTCCATTATGCAGCCCACTACTCCAGAATGCATTTAATGTCAAACTGGGTCACCCAATGGGTTGAACCCGATCCATATATCCAACATTCTCTCACTTGACCCATTGACATTAAAAGTGCACTAAATCAAAGTTTATATCGTTATCTCGATTTAATTCTTCATGTGGGTTCACATGCTACCCTTTATCATAAGGATGAATCAAATGAGTCATAAATATGAACACTTCTTTATGAAATATCATATTCACATGTACTACACTACAATTCACCTTCAGTGCTTAAAGCATGTTGAAATTACCTTTATGAATAGGTTGGTCTCTTACATATTCTATTGGTCCTTTAATATTGTTATTCTGCTATTCTCTCTAACCCATATGAAAGATTCTTTATGCAAAATCAATAATATATAAAGCCATAGAAAATCAAATTCATATACACAAATGTGATCACTTAATGTATTGTCATACATCAGAAGGAATAAAAAAGACCCATCCTCTTTACATGTTGGGAATACAATCCCGGTGCTAGCTCTTTAGTAAGGGAATCTACAGTCATTTTCTTTATCCCAATTGTATCAATACATACCAGATGATTCTCAGCCCTTTCTTTAACAATAAAATATTTTAACTCCATGTGTCGACACGATGTTTAGCTCTTGTTGTTATTCGAAAAAGACACGACTGCTTCATTATCATAAAATATCTTTAGTGATCTCTCAATAGAGTCAACAATACCATGACCTATAATGAAGATTCTTATCCAAATAGCTTGTGATGAGTATATCCTCATCAACAACCGGATCTAGTTGAGATTGATGTTCATTGATCAGACTTTCCCTTACATTATCCGAAGGGACAATGATAGAAAAAATTAGGTTTTTATCCTTAGCAAGTGTGAAACCTAAATCCTGCATTTCCTCAAAATCAATATTTTGCGACGCGTCTATCCCAACAGAACCATTTTCAAAAAATCTTGCTTTATCTATTTCCATTATTTGTGGTGTATGAGATGGACAATAAAACCTAAAGCCCTTTGACCTTTCTGGATAACCAATGAAGAAACCACTAGTTGTCCTAGGTTTAAAAGCTTTTATATGTGGGTTATATAATTTAACTTCTACCGAATATTCTCATATGTGCATATATGACAAAGAAGGTTTTCTACATGTCCATAACTCATAAGGAGTTTTGAAAAGCCTTCGTAGGAACCTTATTCAAAATATGCATTGTTGTCCTAAGAGCTTCACCCTATAAGGTCAAAAGAAGGTTTGAGTGATTCAACATTGCTCGAACCATTTCTTTAAGCGTACGGTTTCTCCTTTCAGCTACACCATTCTGGTAAGCACTATCAGACATAATATACTGAGGTACAATGCCTTCCTATTTTAGAAACTGTGCTAATGACCCTTTCTTTTGTCTTATCTCAGTGAAACGATCATAATATTCATCACCTCTATCAGACCTGAGAACCTTAATAACTTCATCAATTTGTTTCTCTACTTCTTTCTTGAGGTCCTTAAAACTTGAAAGACTTCTGATTTTTTAAATAATAAGTAGAGATACATATACTGTGAGTAATCGTTTATAAAGGTAACGAAATATTTTTCACCCGAATAACACAATGAAAAAGGGCCGCACACATCTGTATACACTATTTTTAACTTTCCATTGTTGTGTTTGACATCTTTCTTATACGTGTTAGACTGCTTAGCCTTTATACAGTCAACACATGGTTCGATATTCATAAAATCAAGGAATCCAAGGATTTTCTCTTTCATGAGTCTTTGGACTCTCTCTTTCGAGATATGTCCTAATCTCCGATGCCAAAGCAAATAGAATTGATCATCCTTTAGGCCACGTTTATTGTCAATCATTGTGCTCTCAATGGATTGAGATTCCTGAATTTAGAATTTGGTTCTTAATCGATACAAATCATCACACATATATGCATAACCTATATTCATTGAATTTTTTATAATAGTAAGCTTGGAATTTTCAATTTTAAATACAAAGCCAAACTTATCAAGTTTTGAAATTGAAATTAGGTTCCAACTATAATATAAAACATAGAATGTATCAACCAAATCAAATATGAATCCCGACTCTAACACAATTTTGCAGGTCCCAACATTCTTGACATGCGAACACATCCTATTTTCAGAAAAGATGCTTCTTTCATATTCTGTTGGTTCCCTCTTGTTCAAAAATGTCTGCAAAGAGTTGATAATCTATACCGTGGCACCAGAATCAATCCAACAACTATGTAATAGAACATGAATTAAATTGTACTAAAAAAATGAATGACTTATTACCTTTATTTTCGAACAATCCACCTTCTTATGCCCCTTCTTTTTGCAGAAGAAACACTTTATAGAAGAGCCTCTTGACTGAGATTTAGCTTTTGCCTATTCTTATGAGAGGCCATATGTGCACTTGGCACCCTCTCACCCTTCAATCTCTCCTCTTCTTTAACACACTTGGCCAAGAGGTTATTAAAAGACCACTCATCATTATGTATGTTGTAAAAGATTTTGAAGGGTCCATACTCAGTAGGTAATGAGGTTAAGATCAGATGAACCAAGAAGGAGTCAGAGATGACAAACTTCATATCATTCAATTGAGTCACAATATTCCTCATCTCTAAAATGTGTTGTCGGATGTGACTGTTACCAACATATTTTATAGACACTAATTTGGACATGAGCGTATTGACCCTTGCCTTATTAGAAGTGACGAATTGAGCCTCAATTGCTCCTAGAAATTCCTTCATTGTCCTGCAGTGAGGAATGGCACTTCGAATATTTTTAGCCACCCGAGATTGCAAAAGCAACATGCTAATGTTACGACAATGAAGCCATACATGATACTTCAAGTACAAGGTTTTGATGATGAGCAAGTGGAATCAACTGCATTTCAGCTAAGGCTATGAAGAAATTAAAGAATTCGATGAAGAATCTTTGAAGACTAGTGTGCAAATGTTTAATTCATTAAAAGTCTTAGATTCTTGTAAGAGCCTTACTTAGAGTGCATATTTAGGTTGCATTTCACCTTAAAAGTCTTTAGAAAAACTTTTCTAAAAAGAACCCTCATGAAAATCTTTTTAGAAAACTCTTTTCTTAAATTTTCATGTTTATTAGTCGACCAATAGACTTACCAGTCGACTAATCCTTTCGCGCCATATTTTCTAAAAAGTTATTTTTGTCAAATTAGTCGATCGAAGGTTTTATAAGTCGACTGGACAGAATGTATGTTTTCTGGAAAATTAGTAGAAGTCGACTAATGGTTTTATCAGTCGACTGAACAGAACATGTGTTTTCTGAAAATTTAGCAGCAGTCGACTAAAAGGTTTTTCAGTCTACTGATGATATTATCAGTCGACTAACTTTTCTCAAGTCGACTAAGTTTCAAAAGTTCAGATTTTCAAACGGCTCGATTAACAGATCAGTCGACCGACGATAACGGTCAGTCTACTAATAACTAACTATTAGTCGACTAACTGATGTTTCAGTCGACTAATTTTGCCGTTTTCCTGAAACTTCAAAAAGGCTTATCTTTTCATTTTTCAAACGTTTTGATCGTTCGAAATGAACAGTTTTGATACCCTTTCATACTCTTAACGTATGGAATATTTCAACTATAAATATGAGTGCATTCTACACTCAAAGATATCAAATTCAATAGAATTACATTGAATTACTTCTTGCTTTTCACTCCTATTCATTCAAGTATTTGTTTTCTCACTCACGTGATATTTTCACTTCAGTTTTTCACTCAAATCACTTTGAGAGATAGTGAATTCGTGAGTAGAGTATTTCAACAACCTCAATAGCCAATTGCATCTCATTTGCATTCAAAAGGAAGGCTCATAGGTTGTATTGTAAGTTGTTATTTCTTTTCTGTAAAAAGGACTCCTTGGTGTAAAGGAGTTGTTTGCTTTCAGTAGGGTTGTTACTGAAAGTGGGACCGGTTATGGTCTGTGTGATCTTGTAGTTTACAAGGTTGATAGTGGAAATCTCAAGCTGGTTTTTGCTTGAGGACTGGATGTAGGTTGGGTTTGACCGAACCAGGATAAAATCTTGTGTTCTTTGTGTGTTTACTTTGAGATTTGCAAAATCATTCAATATTCTGCAGAAAGTTTTAAAAGCACTATTCACCCCCCCCCCCCCCTCTAGTGCTCATTGCCTCGATCCTAGTGCACTTTCAGCTAAGTCTGTTCGAATGCTCCCACTTCTCAGAGGCAGCCTTCTGATCGGTTGTACTCTGCTCTATAAGAGAGGGAGGTTCGTCAATTCTAAGGGCCAGATTTAAATCCATATGGCCCAAAGTGAATAAGACGATTTTTTTCCAATCAAAAAAGTTAGATCCATCTAAAAGGTGAATATTACTAGAACCGCCGATAAGGAAGGAACCTGATATAACAAGGAACGAAAACGGAAAGATATTACTATTATTGCTCAAATGAGATTCGTGTTGAAAAGGTAAAAAGTGAGACCATTTATTTTCACCTTTTCTGAGATAAGCATAGTTGAGTTATTATTGTTCTACTTTGGTGGAAACGATAATACTCATAGTTGCTTCGTCTCTTCAATTCTCAAGGAATTGACTTCAGTTAGTGAAACTAGCAGATCATGTAATAAGAGGCAATTCAGCATTGTACCTTTGAGTACGAACATACTTCATGGGCTGAAATACACATATGCTATCACACCCTATGTAAATTTGGAACATAACGACCTACCTTTGGGTAAAATTTATGTTTCATAAATTCACACACAATCATAATAATGAATCTTAATACAGTCTAAAGAATCCTTAATCAACACGACTTAGATCACTTTGGTGATTATATGAATCAGTCAATCAAGATCTTTTACCGAAAACCTATTCGTATTATGGAGTACGCTCATGCACACATTTTAATGCATATATATTCATGACATAATATAAGTTCATGCTTAAACTAATATACATAAACTAACTATCATGAATTTTAGTAATAATTCATGCTTAAAACCATCATGCACAACTTAACCAACACAAAACACATGAATTAATGTGCACAAGTTATGTATTATTTAGAATAAACTCTTTATAAAGCATGAAAAATAACAAAAGCATACTCATATGGGTAAAACTCGGGGTCCTCAAGTAGGAACCAGTCTGAAAACACCCTGAACCGGTCATCTAAGGGTTCAAACCGGTTCTGAACCTTATGAATCGGTACCAAATATGAACAAAATTTCATAAAAACCTATAATTGTATGGCAAAATGCTTGTATCTTCATATATTTATGAAAACATGGTCTTAGCATCTCAGAACCGGTGAAAAACTGGAAAGAACCAGTCAAAAATGGCTTTGAACCTATCCCAGAAAGAACCGTAACAGTGTCTGATCAAGTTCAGTTTCAAATAGTGTCTGGACCTGGACCCTGCACAAGCATGGGTTTGATCTGGTCCAAACTGGACTCGGGTTGAACCCGATCCAAATAGGAACTGGGTCTAACTCGGTCTGAACCGGACCTGGGTCTGACTCGATCCGAAATGGACCTGGGTCTGACTCGATCCGAAATGGACCTGGGTCTGACCCGGTCCTAACTGGACCCGAGTCAAGCCTGGATCAGACCCAAACCTAGAACCATTATGGGTTCAGGTCTGATCCAAAAAGTGGCAGACCCGATACCCATATGGGTCTGGATCAGACCCATTACAGGGCCAGAAAACCTGGTACGACCCGGTTCAAAAGGCAAAACCCGTTAGGGTTAAAATAAAACACTGAAAGTGATTTTCGGTTTATGAAAAAATCAGAAGCCAAAAATCACCGCTCGCACTAGGGGGAGCTGAAGAACCTCACTGGAGTCGGCTACCTCCGGCAAGGCGCCATGGACGTTGCTCGTGAGCAGACATTGTCGGTGTGGTTGTGAGCCTGGCGATCGTCCTTATCATAGCAGCGCTAGCAAAATCGCCAGTGACCGATGGCCGCCCATCTAGCTCCGGCGACATTAAATCCCCACCGCCCTCTGGTTCAGAGAATGTCACCGATGAGGATGTCGGTGACTCGGTGACCCAATGGCAAACTCACCCCCGACGACAGGTAAGGCTTATTGTTTTTTTTTATGGATCTACCGCCGAAACTGTCGATAAATTGGTGATGTCGTCGGGCAGTCAACGACACCGACAAGGCCGCCACTGCTCCTTCATCTCCCCGGCGAAAAGCTATCGGTCGAAATCCCCAGCCCGACGGCTGAAGGGTTTTGAAGAATGGGGATTTTTTAACCCTGCTTTTTCTGGCGACCGACGCAACATGAAAGAAGTTTGCCGCACTCCGTTGACAATCCAACGGTCCAACAAAAACCCTCTCCCCCTGTGACATCTCGTGGCAATCTCGGTGCCGGCAAACTACCCTGCTATCCAACAACGCAGGTTAAACCCTCGATCCTCTGCATTTTTTGAAGAGGGTCGTCAGAACATCCGTCGCCACTAGCATACGACTGTCGGGAATGGCAGTCACCCCATGGTGACAGTTTCCCTTGACCGGCAACCCACATCGCCCCACGATGATGGGTGATCACCTCATAAAATGGGTCTATCGTCGGTGAAGGTTGTCGCACCATGGCCACAGTCTGCGGAGAATACAACAGCGCCATCATTTGTCATTGTTTGCGACAGACTGTCGAAATGACCGGTGACCCATGCCACCCCATGGCGACATGTGGTCAGTGATACCCATGTGTGGCTAGAATTCAGACAACTCTGAAAGGCCCTACGCTCCCGCATGTGCAGCATAATGCATGGGACAGTGGGCCCATAACCCAATGTGGGCATTTTTTGTAAAACAAACACAGAAAGCGTACATGTATTTGCCATAGAGCGCGTGCAGGGTATTCGGCGTTCTCCTCAGCTGGTCAACGCCCACGATGAGCCCAGGCCTTAGGTCGACGATGAGTAGGACCCTGAACCCAATAAACTTGACATGGGCTAGGCTAAGGATATGCAATGTCACTCATCATACAGTGCCCAGCCACCTCTTTATATATTGGAGGTAAAGGGAGGTGGTTCAGTGAATGTGGACACTCGACATTCACGTAACCTCCTCCACTAAGCATTAACTGTCCTCCATTATGCAGCCCACTACTCCACAATGCTTTTAATGTCAAACCGGGTCACCCAATGGGTAGAACCCGATCTATATGTCCAACATTTATTTCTCCCGATTGAACAACAAGACGATCAAGCTATACAACTTGTGGTTTGAAAGCAGGAATGTCTTCACATTCCTGCAATGATCAAGACGTACTTCAAATACTCAAGAGCAATGGGGTTTTTTTAACATCTGGGCCTAAGATTCAGGTTTCTAGACACACTTTACTTTGGAGGGTTCTGTCAGAAGAGTAGGGATTTGAGGGAGGTGACCACAATGTACGCAAACTGTTGCAAAAATATAGAGGCCAAGATGACAGACTTGAGCGCCCATCTTGATGCTTGGAATAGTGGCCTGAGTCAGTGGCTTGTAAGGCATCGTGGAGGAAGCAAAACTGACTGGTGTTACGATAGTGCCGGCTGGTACAGGGGTTTTGATATTCATTATTCAAATGCAATTCCTCTTATTCTGCTGGCTGAATCCTTTGCAAATTACTTAAATACGCAACAGGGTATTGTAAGTGGTAGAGTAGCTTTGCTTTCATGATCTACTGAGATTCAGTCTTTTGTCGCACTGATTTGTTACTTAATTTAAATATTCAAAAAAGAATTCAAACTTTATTATTCACTGAAACATGCATTTCTCTGCTGTCTAGTGCCAATGTGCTGTGCACACCCGAACTAAACTTCAATTCGCTATCTTCAACACGTACAATTTTTGAATTGTAGAGCCTATTGTGCACCAAATGAGTTTGTTCTCAAGGTTTATTTTTGGAGCACAAGCTCAGCCAAAACACTCTTCAAAGTGTGGTTCTTAATTATACTCTGTCTATTTCTGTCAATAACTGCATCTTTGCATATAGGTGACCTTCCATTTGCACATTCTAGAGAACAACCACCAGCAGCTGATCTCAACTGCATTGATATCAAACCGCAACTGTATCAATCAGACACAAAACTTGGGATCCATGGATCTCTCAAGTGATCCCTTATGTGCCACAACCAATCATATGACTGAATTTTGAGTGGGTACTGCATTATGTTGCTGTGGGGCCCACAGAATGCTGTCATGCAATTGGCTCATGGCACGTAATGGATCACTTAAGAGATCCCTAGATCCCCTCTATCAAACACACACTTCCAGTTTATTAGACAAATATGATTACATGAGCACCACATGTGATGCAGTGCAGAAGCAGGATATGTTCAGGTCCTGCATCTATTTTCATTATTTGGATTTCATGTGATTATTTAGTATGGATTTTGTGTTTTTAAATGTGCTTTGAGATTTTGGTAAGGAGATAGGCCCATCTTGGATCCAAAATAGAATTAGAGCTTGCTCCGGTTCCTTGTAAACTCTTAAATGACTTCTGTCTAGGGACTGGATGTGAATAAATATTGAATTATTTTCTTTAATCCTGTTGATTTTTTTAGATTCATCTAGATCATAGATATTCATGTTGACAGTCATATGGGTCAGCTTCAGAGTTTAACACGTTCCTTTTGGACTCTACCTGCATTTCAAAGTAATTTGGAGTTACCACACAAGTTTCGAATTCTGTCAAAAAAGTCACTAGTAGCATACATATATGAAGCAAACATATAACACGTTCTATTTCAAATCCTAGAAACAAAAGAGTATCCAAACGGGAAAAAAAATGAAAATATACATTCAAAGTAATAGATAAGAATTAAGAGATCATGCACTAGAGTCAAAGACCACTGTTGGTTATGACAGTTACAAGGACCACAAAACTGGATACCAAAAGGTGAAAAACAAAATATAGATTACAGTCGATAGTTTAATTTAGAGTTGCCAGTCGAGGGAAGCGAGAGCCAAAAGCGATTCAGGAAATGGAAGCAGGAAGCGAGGTACTTTCAAAATTTTAAGAAGCAAAAAGCATGAGGCGACTTAGAAGCGAACAAAAAATTGTCTCGGAAGCGAGGGAGAAGAAAGGGGGAAGCAAAAAAAGCGAAAAAACAAGAAAAATAAAAATAAAAACATAAAAAAAAATGAAAAAAGAAGAGGAAGTGTGCTTCTCAATTTTTTTTTGCGCTTCCTAGCACATTTTGAAAGCGTCATGTTTCGTGCTTCCGAAATGCACTTCGTGGAAGCACACTTTCCCATGCACTATGGTGCTTCCGGTAACATTGGTTTAATTGAACCAAGGTACATGGGGCATTCCCCGTTCATAATATGAGTTGGTGGGCATCAGAAATAATTTTTTTATAGGTTTGTTTGAAGGAAAAGAAAAGGCTTTATTAAATAAAAAGCAGATGAAATCTGTCCATAATAACAATGGCGCAACCAGGACAAATTGGCAACCAGGATACCATGGAACCAAAGATCAAGAAATCCACAAGACAACATAAATTCCATCTAGGATCAACATTTAACACTTGATTTCCTTCCTCCTAAATTTGAGCTTTTCAGAACTCTCTGGCACAAGCATGTCTATTTGGTCGCAGTGACCTGTCATCATATGATGATGCTCGGTTCCTAATAGCAATAAAACCAGATTAAGAATTCTTAGATTCATGTTCAACCTAAAGAAATTAAATGGTACATTTTACATATTTTCCTTGGGTTGGGTATATATTTTCATCATCTAGGGTTTAAACCAGACCACTTTAAAGATTAAGCATTTTAAGAAACATCATTCAACATAAAGACACCCAAAGTTGCACCAGGAATGTATTTCTAGATTTGGGATAGTAAATATATAAATTATTTCCTTAAAATTCATAATTTTGACATTTGTGGAGCACCCAATCAACTCTGATTTCCCCTGGGAAAATCCATTTCTTGGGATTTGTGCACTCAGGTTTCCGTTCCCACTCTTGATCACGACAGCGCATACAATATTTAGCAAAATACTAGTAATACATGCTTAAACAACACATCTCCAAATTCTAGAACATTTCTTTAACGACAGGGTTCTTAATTGGGAAACCAAGATAAGCTTTTCATGGTGCACTTTGGCACCTTCATACACTGCTTGGGGAAAGTTGAAAATTAATATGGGAAAAAAAAGAGCCTCAGACCAGGTCAGGCATTTCCAATTGGTTATAATTATGATATACCTTCAAATAGTTCATGTATGTGCACAATACACAGAGGAAAATTTGAACTCATTATTGAAATTGTAGGTCCTCAACAGAAAATTTTCAGACGATACTACCAAGCAGTATTTTGTGTGTTTCCTTACGTGTTTTTACTTCCTATGGATCTAGTCACTTGCAAGGAAGACGCAGAAAACCAAATCCAGTGTCAAAATTCAAAGTAAAGAGACACGGATACTCCATTCTGAGTCCGTTTCATATCCCCTTATATACAAGTCATTAGAAACTTCATAAAAATGCACATATCCCCGTATCCACAGCCGTATTCATGTGACATAGCTTTAAGATATAATAATAAAGTAAAAATAATAAAAGATACAGAGGTCCTTGATAAGTTCTACTCTATTTGAGTTTAATTTTTTTTAAAGTGTTTGTGCAAGACCTGCCAGAACATGCTAATAGCAAAGAAAGCTCCTTGGAGTCGAACATGCTCATGTAGTTTAGTTTACCTTTTCTAACCGACTCCCACAAAATGAAAGAAAAAAAAAATGATCAAATCAAAGATTAAAAATTAGAAAGCAAGTGTATTTCTTTCAGCTTAAAGTAACAAGGCTAATGACTAATCAGACAAGTATTGATCAGGAAAATGAAGATAGATGTGTGAATTTACTGGGGAAAGGGAGGAAAAACTAGAATTTGTTTGAACAACTGTCACCTCTATGGCATGCCAATCAAAGGAACCAATGGCTTCGCATCTGACGTCAAAGGCTAATTCATCCCACAGACCATCTAATTTTTCTTCAGAATCTGATTTCATATGGCCCGGCTGCAAGTAGGTCCTGAATGAAAACTTTAAAGGCAACACATTCTCTTTATCTGGATATCTTTCTTTCCTGGGCTCTGCATCATCAGGGAACAGAAATCTCTTATGAGAAATTGTCCACAAGAATGTCAAAAAGTGAAATATCTGCCGGAACACCCGTTGTTTTTTTTATTTCTAGAAGTTCCGTTGAGATTTCTCTTTATTTTTGTACCAGCACAACCATCATCGTCATTGCTTTCCCCATCTTGACCATCATCACACCTGAAATCATCATCGACATCATCATTATTTTGCTTTCTGAACATCTTCTTACACACTTCTCTTATTCCTTTGTCAGCAGAACCGTTTATAATACATTCAGCGTCACCAACAATCATCATAACTGTCATCATTATTAGCATACTTTGGCTTAAGTCTTGATATCCGCTCTTCTTATTCCTTTGCCAACAGAACGGTTTGCTACACCACCTGCATCACCAACATGATCACTGTGATCATCATCAACATCGTCATGGTCATTTATCTGTTGACTGCTACCATCGCCACGAAAATGCATATCACCATCATCGGACGATGGTTGCAAAGCTTCATCCGTCTATACAAATAGGCTTGCTAAACGACGTTTTCTTGAGGTTTGATCGTGTTCTTTTGGCTACACAGTTATTCTGCAGCCTCCTGTTTACATCTTCATCAATAGCATCTGAAGTATCACAATTATCTTTTGCTTTTGCTTCCGCCTTCCAAGCCCTCCTCTTCTCATAATAACCACCATCACCACTCGGACATTCATCTTTACTGACAAAGAAGGGATATCTAATGCATACCTTCTTCCTTGGACTTGATATTTTCCCCTTAAATCTCTCTTTTGATACCATAGGTACTCTCTGCTTGTTGATCCTGTCATGCTTCATTCGGCCCATGAATTCATGGTTCCCTTTCTCCAGAATGGCAAATTTTTTTTCCCTTAAAACCTTTCTCCGTTTTGCCCGCCCAGTTTCCTCCTCTTCATCCTCTTTCTGCGTCTGCTCATCATCATCATCACAAACGTGATCATCAACATCATTGCCTTCATCTTCATGGCACAAGTTCGCATAATTAGAAATCTTCGCCTCCTTTTTTCCTGCACGAGGTCTTCTTGCAAAAGTTTCGGGACAGTGATCATCATCATCATCATCATCATCACAAACGTGATCATCAACATCATTGCCTTGATCTTCATGGCACAAGTTTGCACACTTAGAAATCTTCGCCTCCTTTTTTCCTGCACGAGTTCTTGCAAAAGTTTCGGGACAGTGATTATCGTTGGTGGCATCATCATCATCATCTTTTTGTTCTTCTTCGCTATCAAATCCCATTCCTGAAGTTTCTTCTTCCTGTTCAACTTTTCTCACTCCAGAATTCCTTCTCTTTGACTGATTCAGCATTGCATTGCTCTTCCTCGAGACTTCCACTTCTCTTGCTTTCCCCACCCACATATTCCTCTTTCGCCCCAGGAATTCCTTCACACTCTCACGGAACTTTCCATTTCCAGAAATCCCTTCTTTCACTTCCCCTGCCCTCAAAACGTTCTTCCTTCCCACAGACGTCTTCTTCTTCTTCTTGTGACCATCATCATCGGGATCATCGTCGCTGCTCACAAGATCCACAACATTCTTCTCACCTTTTCTGGCCACAAATGCAGGATTTCTTCCTTGTGCCGCTGCTGAATTCGTCCATCCTTCCCGAGAACTCTTCCAAGAAGCACTAGATTTTCCGAATTTAGTGACTTCCCCTCCCATCCTTCTCATCGACCCAAAATTCCTCCCATCCTCCTCCGCCTCCTCTTCCTCCTCCTTATCATCATCATCGTCGTCGTCGTCGTCCTCTTCTTCTTCACTGTTGACACTATGAGAAGTTTCTTCTTCTCCATCGCCACACCAGTGTGAATTCCTCTTCCTCGATACTTCCTCTCCTCTCCCATTCGCTCCCAGATTCCTCCTTCCCCCCTCGAACATCTGAACCGACTCCTCTTCAGAAACTACTTCGTCCTTCACTTTTCTCTCTTGGAAGAACCTCCGTCTTTCCAGAAGATCCCCATCTGAATCATCATCGCCACAGTCGTCGCTGCTCACCAGATCGACCACTGGTTTTCCCCCCCTCCTCCCGCTAACAAAAGGAGGCAACCATTCCACCATCAGCCTCGAATTCATCGCTTCTTCCATCCGAGAACCCTCCGTAGATCCTTCCCCGCCTTTTCCCCCCGTCCTTGAACTCGAACTCCCCTTCCTCTCTGAAAACTGCGCCGTGGAACCGCTCTCCTCCTCTTCTTCATCGTCATCGAGAACGAATACTTCCCTCTTCTCACCGTTTGTGCTACCGAAAGGAGGATTGATTCCGCTGTTCTTCTTCCCAGAACGATCCGCGGCCTAAACAATCCTCAAACAAATTAGCCCCAAAAAAACAACAAATAAAATTTTTCCCAAAGCAAGACGAAGAAGGATTACCGGGGGAGGAATCCCAGACGATTCCGCCGTTTGTTTCCTGGTTCTTCTCGCAATGCTGCTCATGGCTGCAGGAACGAACCGCCGATCGATTTGAGAAAAAACAAAATCCAGGAATCTGTTTCCGTGGGGTAAAAAAACGAAAACAGCAAAAAGGAAGAGGAATTACCGAGCAAGTAATTTTGGAAACTTTCCCTGAAAAATAAGAGGAAAGATTATGATGAATAGGAAGAGGAGAGTATCGGAGAATAAGAAAGAAAGAGAGACGAAGAGAACCCGCGAAACGCATGTAGGCGGGAAGGGAAAGGGGTCTTTTATTTATAGTCAGTGGCCGACCAATGGGGTAATTTTTTAATGACTAAAATGTCCCTCCTATATCCGATAACCATGACCTGTTATTTTTGGGGGAAACCCGATAGACGGTGCGGACTTGCGATGATGAACTTGGTTGGATCTGTCAATGGATCGGACCTGTACAGGACCCGGTGGATCCTACCGAGTTCCACGAGAGAAAGGATCCTATGTAACTCATGTAAGTGTGTCAATGGGTTGGATCTGGTTCGGATTCAGATGAGTACGAACCTGGATCTGACTTTGAGGTACTGATATCAAGTCCGGAGATAGGCCCCATTGGGTATGTCAATGTGTCATTTAAAGGAAAAAATAAATTATACCTGGGTCCTATAAGAATTACATGAACCAGATCCGGTAGGTTCATATCTGAAAACATAATATATTTTTTTATCTTTTTTGTATTGAAAAATCAAGAGTCTTAACCGAGTCAGACCCGGGTCTGACATAGAATTTCACAAACCAAACCACACTTGACTACATATAATCGGACCCTTTGTGTCTAACTCGGTTTTTGATGGGACCTCTTTTTTTACCTTATAGGATTTGGTACAGATCTAGTCCAGGTCAAACCTGACCCGATGATACCTCCTAATCCTATCTCATGTCTAGCTTGTCTCGATCTGTTTAAGCCGGCTCAATCGTGATAGAAAAAATAAATGAGTCGAGCTTGAACACTTGTGCACAAAAACGAGTCAAGCTTGAAGAGACAGTCCAACTCGAGTAAGCCTGATTAAGTTTGGCAAACCTAATTATATAAAAAACATATATTTATATATGTATGTATTTTTGTTCATAATGTTAACATAAAGAAGGGTTTTATATTAATAGATAAGTTAATGGTTAGTTTTGGAAGTAGCTAGGGTTCAAATCTCACTGTTTTCCTCTTCCTCTCTTTCAAAATAATATTTTACATAATTTTTAAAATATTTAAAAGTATTTTTTTAATAAAAGATTTCAGCTCAAGCCGAGCCAAGCTCGGCTGGTGTGCATCCTAGTTGTACTGTAGGATCCATGTTTGAATGCAACGACCTCTCTTAGCAATAGCATCATAAGCAGGAGCATTTACGCTTTTCAAAACCCAAGGACTTTCATCCTTTGACATATGTAGTTAGTGAGCAAGAGAACCTGAGATTTTATGCCAACTAAGCCAATTGGTTTAACCGAGTTATATTGAAAGAATATAAATCGAACGATGCTCGGCCGTGCGTCGCCCTTAAAAAAAAAAAAGGCTTCTAGCGAAGGTCTTGACCGCCACTAAAGGCCTTTTTTGCTTAGGTCTTTAGCGGCTGTCAGGACCACCACTAAAGCGTTGTTTCAGTGAAAAAAATAATGTTGTTGATCGCGTGCATGATCAACGGTGCAATTTTGTCCGATTTGCATTGGATAAATTGGGTGTTTGATGATACGACCTATGAAAATTTCGGTGGATACCACTTTACATATCCAGCTACCCTATATATATTTGGATCATTCATCCTTAGATTATTGTTGGAAACCCAAAAATTTAAATGAATTGGTAAGCACAGTTTCCAAAGGTTTGAATAAAGTCAAATGCCTATCTCTCTAATGCATGATGAACTTAATGCATGACATGATCACACAAGTATGTAATTAGGGATGGGACCGTGGACAATGTGCCCCGCCCCACCTCACCCCCATTTGAACTAGGGATGAAGGTCGTGAAACAAGGATGGAGGCAGGGATGAAGGTTAAAATCTTTCTCCGTGCGCGGATTGTGGTGGGGATTAACTTATGCTTTCCTCCGTCCTGCCGTGTACTTGTCCCAATCCCCACCTTGACCCGCCCCGTTCCCAATCCTTCAAGGGATGACTATAGACCAAGGAAAAACGGGGCTCCTCCCCACCTCGCCCCCATTTGAACCTGGGATGGAGGACATGAAATGGGGATGAAGGCAGGGGTGGAGGTTAAAATCCATCTCCGTGCAAGGATGGAGGCGGGGGTCGAGACCATGTCCCCCACGGTCCACTGCATGCCATCCCTATATGTAACTCTCTCTCTCTCTCTCTCATGCATAGATGAATGATGGATAAACACATGTTCACGCATGCATGCTTCTCTCACTTTTTTCTTTCAAAAATGTTATCTTTCTCTCTCTCATGCATACATGGATGGATGGATGATGCTCACATATGCATATCATGCGCATGCTACTATGATGGAAGAAGAGTTTGGTGGGAAAAAATAGAAAGTCCAAAGAAGGTAGCTAAGAGGGAGACCAAAGTTAAATTTATTTTCTATTAAAGCTTTGAAAACGTCCCTCTAACTCATTTACTTTTTTGTTTCCAATAATTATAAAAAGGCACAAAACATTTAACACTCTACTAAACCGTTAGATTGGAAATTGTCCAAAATTGAATGTTTTATAAGAGAGTAAGTGCTTCCCCGGTACCATATAATTACTATATATATGCCAAACCTACTCAATGAAATTTTTTTTGTAGTTTTTTAAAAATTCTGACTGTATAGATGTCAACATGATTGATTTCCTAGAAATGGACACTTAGATCATGAATTTTAGATTAAAAAATGGTATTTGGAGCCTCAAAAAATTATAAAGATTGTAGGCCTTTGATTTTTTGAAACTTACAAAAACCTAGCCATGCATTGGAATCAAATGCTCTAAGAACTAATTCTTATACAAACAATCATATAGATCACATCTGTACGGTCAGAATTTTGAAAGAAACACTAAAAAATCCAATAAAACATGTGGTGGGTAAGTTTGGCATGTTTATAGTGAGTAGGTTTTCATTCCTCTCTCTCTCTCTCTATATATATATATATATATATTGAACAACTTTCACTTGTGAACAAATATATTGATGATGCTACTTCCTCTGCTATACTGCTTTTTAGAAACTGTTAGAAAAGTGGTAGCTGCTAAATTTTGTATTTGATAGCTGAATCCAAGAATTGGTGCAAATAGTAAACATTTTGGCATCCTTTTCCAAATGCATAAACTCCCATCCCAGTTGCTATATTCTGTCGATAAATTCTCTAAAAACAAAGTAAATATTCATACCAAAGGTTACAAGTGCAATAAAGTCAGGACAGCCACTCCTTTCACCTACACCATGTGTTTTACATCTCCAAATCTATCACCCTCATAAATTAAAAACATAGGCTTTTGTCTACAATTATAGAAAATGACACAATCTAAGAAGCAAACATTGTGTCATTTTAGAAAAAGTTACAAAGTAAATATATTTATAAGAAAGTGTTCGGTGCCTTTGTGAGTAGGCCTGAGAAATAAGATGAGCCACGTGTGGCTCGACTCATGTTCAGCCTGTAAAGAGCTCGTTTGAACTCGTGAAATAGGCTCGACAAGCTTGAGCATGAACAACCAATGTTCGTCTCGGCTCAGGTCATATAGCCTCGTTTATCAATGATAAATATATATATATATATATATTACAATGAAGATGAATGAAGTGCTTGACCTGCAAGAGATAAGTTTAGAATTCAAACCCTATTGCTTACAAGTTTGAAACAATTATTTATTTTATAAATGAGCTGGCTTAGTAGGTTTAAGGTTCAAATTTCTATCATTTTTAACTTTTAAAAAATATATTTTTTGGTAAGTGAGCTTGCCATGCTCGGCTCGTTTAGCTCGGCTCAGTTCAATACAGGAAACATGCCAAGCTTGAACACCCTTTGATTAGTTAGTTTACTAGCCCTACTCATGAGTAAGGAATACCCTAGCTAGAACTTATAGTTAGTGGTTGTTTTAACTAAATTTAACCCCATGGATGTGTTGAGCATGGTCAAAATAGTAGGCATTGACTCCTGAATAACACATTTTTTACATAATGATTTTATAAAGATTGAAAATTTAGTACATTGTAGGTCAACTCTTGCAAAATCTTACATAGATGTTGGAATAACATGTTCCAAACATTGATTTCTACTAATTTGGAGGGTCAGATATGTAAAAAAAAATGTTCAAAAATTAAAAATATTAGTTTTTTTAGTGGGGGCTCCTTGCCCACGAGGGCACTAATCCTATATTTTCACACCACTGCTCTCACTTTGTATTTAAGAAGATAGATTAATAATGTGTGAGAAAACAGGGTTTGTAAAAATAAAAAATGTATATTAAAATCTTGTTACCAACAAAGATAAGACAAAGGCCCTCTAATTTTCTCAAATCATTTAGTGTTATTCATGAAGATACAACTACTAGGATTTTTATGATGAAGTTTCGTTAAAATAAAACTTTATCGAAGAATAAATAAAGTAATATCATTTAAAAGAATCTTCATATTTTTTTATTAAATTGTTATACTCTTTTTGTATAGGATTGTTTAATAAAACATGCTCAAGTATTCATTATGATTCAGATTCATACCCATATAATTTCATAATTCAAGGGGTCGCCCGTGTGGCTAGTAGGGTGGTTGTGAGGGTCTTGATCATGAAGGCATCGGATCAAACCCCACTGATGCAGGAGTGTGGCCGTGGAGCCTCAAATGGGGTTTTCCTCGCTTCGATGAGGGTTCCTCACCATAAAAAAAAAAAAACAACGTTATTTGCTTTGCTTTTTTAACCTTCATGAAACTTACAACCATTCTCGTGATCCTTTCAACACACCAGACTGCATCACACAACTAAGGGTGCACCTGACTACCAGCGGGGGCTCCGCTTGTCTGGCAGGAGCAGTTAGTACACGTCACTAGGGATGACAGTAGACCGGGGGAAAGCGGGGCCCCGCCCCCCTCGCCCCGTTTGGACCGGGGATGAAGGGTATGAAACGTGGATGGAGGCGGGGGTGGAGGATAAAATCCATCCCCGCCGCGGAGGCGGGGCGGGGGTGGACGTGCACTTTTCCCCGCCCCGCCCCGTCCCCACCACGATCCCCGCCCCAACCCCGCCCCGACCACTTTTCCTCGCAATATCCCCGCCCCGCCCCGCCTCATCCCCGTTTGGACAGGGGATGAAGGGTATGAAACGGGGATGGAGGCGGGGGTGGAGGATAAAATCCATCCCCGCCGCGGAGGCGGGGCGGGGTGGAGGATAAATTTGTGAGGCGGGGCGGGGGTGGAAACCTTGTCCCCCGCCCCGCCCCACTGCCATCCCTACACGTCACCTTGTGTTGGGAAGTTGCAAGTTGGAATCCCAAATGGTAGGGGTCTGCCTAACCCCAGCTTTTCCTGTAAAAAAAAAGGGTGCACCTTACTCAAGACCCGTTAAAGGCTCAACCCAGACCTAGGCTTATCGAAGTGCAGCCTGACTTTTGTTGAGTTTGGGCTGACTTTGAGTTTTATCTGGCTGAGGCCTAGGCAGGTCGGATTGGGCATTTTAATCCTGCCTCGTTAATGGGTCATCTCCATTAAGATCTTGTTTTGATCTTACCCGAGACAGATCCATTTGCTAGCCGGCCCTCGGGTCCTCTCTCTCTCTCTCTCTCTCTCTCTCTCTCTCTCTCTCTCTCTCATATTAGTGGTTGTCATACTAGGGGTGTAAATGGATTGGGCAAGCACGATGTGGCATGAATGAAATCCGAATCCAAATTAAGTGCAATGGATAAAAAACAAAGTTGGGATCCAAAAGAGACTCAATGGACTAAGCAAATCTAAGTCCCACCTGAACATGTCTTTCGATCCTAATTTAAGGCTCCACGTTTTTAGACTTTAAAGTTCAAATCAGAGCTCTAACCAAATCCAACAAGTCATTTGTTTGATGTAATTTTGGCCTCAGTTTGGGAGATGATAATTGAATGGATTCTGTGAAGACGAGTTAGAGATAAATGATGGGAAATGGGTTTTAAAAGAAATGAAGGAATTCATCCTGTTTGGCAGCACCTCCAATTCTCTTTTATTTGAATCTTTATCAGAAAACAAAAAATAATTCTGTCTTGTTTGGAAAAACCTCTTTGCTTATATGAAACGAGAGAAAATAAAGATACATATAATACATAAAGTATGACGATAGTTGGCAAATAGCAAGATTTACCTTCCTTATTTACTTACTGAATGAAAAATTTACCATCTCAACTGGATTCCTTAGGAGTGGAAGATTTGAAAAGTACGTACTCCAGCTTTACCAGGGAACTAAAATTTATTTATTAGATGTGTTGGATCTAGTTGGATTTTGGTCTGTTGGAAATGCAAATGGTTAGATACAAGGTGGTTAGGGATGACATTGGACCGGGGGGAAATGGGGCCCGCCCCATTTGGACCGGGGATGGAACACTACAAGAAAATTGTTAATTAGCGATGGAAATTTGCGATGGATTTTTTCCGTCGCTAATTAGCGACAGATTAGCTAGAGAAACCTTTCTTCATGAATCTGTCGCTAATTCGCGATGGATTAGCGAGGAAACAACTTTTATCGCTAATCCGTCGCTAATTAGCGACATCAATTTTTTGTCGCTAATTCTTAATACAAGAAAACCATTTTAGCGAAGGATTTAGAGAGGGAATTGTGTTGTCGCTAATCCGTCGCTAATTAGCGACGGATTAGCGACGGAATATATTCTGTCGCTATTTTGGTATTTTGATTTACGATGGCTTAGCGACGGAATTATTCCGTCGCTAAATGTCGCATAAATCCCTAATCTCATCCCTCTTTCTCTTTTTTCTGTTTCGCTGCCTTGCTCCCGCCCGCCGCCCTTTCCCTCCCGCCGCCCGTCGGCCTCTATCCGGCCCCCACCGTCCACCGCTCGCCAGCCGCCGCTCCCCGTCAGCCTCCCGCCACCGCCCGGCGACGCGCAGGTAATCATTTTCGGCAGCAGGGGGACGACCCCTCTGCATTTTCGGCAGCAGGGGGTCGACCCCCCTGCGTTTTCGGCAGGGGGTCGACCCCCCTGCATTTTCGGCAGAAGGGGGTCGACCCCCCTGCGTTTCCGGCAGCAGGGGGTCGCCCCCCTGCGTTTTCGGCTGGGGGTCGACCCCCCTGCATTTCCGGTAGTAGGGGGTCGACCCCCCTGCGTTTCCGGCAGCAGGGGGTCGCCCCCCTGTGTTTTCGGCTGGGGGTCGACCCCCTGCATTTCCGGCAGGGGGTCGACCCCCCTGCATTTTCGGCAGCAGGGGGTCGACCCCCCTGCGTTTACGACAGCAAGGGGTCGACCCCCCTGCGTTTCTGGCAGCAGGGGGTCGCCCCCCTGCATTTTCGATAGGGGGTCGACCCCTTGCGTTTCCGGCAGCAGGGCGCAGGGGTAGCTCCCTCTGCGTTTCCGGCAGGGGGTCGACCCCCTGCATTTCCGGCAGCAGGGGGTCGCATTGCCCCCTTGCGTTTCCGGCAGCACGTCGCAGGGGGTCGCCCCCCCTGCATTTTCAGCAGACAGGGGGTTGCCCCCACTGCATTTCCGGCAGGCAGGGGGTTGCCCCCCCTGCATTTCCGGCAGGGGGTCGCCCCCCTGCGTTTTCGGCAAAGGGGTCGCCCCCTGCGTTCTGTGAAACTGCATTTGCCTCTTGTTTTTTTTTTCGGCAGGTGGTGACTTCATTTTAACACAGTGTTTTTTGCAGATTTTTCAACGAAACTTGCTTGTGCCCCGCCACCCGTGGTAAGTAAGTGACAAAAACAATGCAAATCGGGTAAATACCCGTGGTGAGTAAGTGATGCAAGCACATCACATGTTATTTAATTTATTGAATGTAACACTTTATTGTTCACACACTCACTTAGTTGTTGATATCTAGGACTGCTTTGTTGGAGTTCAGAGATCATGCTGAGCATGATTTTAATGTATGAATATGGAAGTGTTCTTATTTTTGGAGTGCGGTTCATGCTAGGCATGGTAGTAGTTAGTGGGATATTGAAGTGTGTTTGCTGCAGGTACATGTTTGACATTTGTTTGATATGAATTATTTTGATGTATTGCAATGCTTGATGTGATTGTATTCATGCTTGCATGTAGTTACTTTCAATTTGATTATGTCTTCCATGTGAAATTGTATACTGAAAGCATGCTTCAAATGAATGTATCATGTCATGAATAGTTTGCACATGAAAATATTAAGTTATCAATGCATGCATCATAATTCTTGTGATTGTATGACATCATATATTGCATGATAAATTTGATATTTTTTTCATCATAGCATTCTGATGGTTCTCTTTTAACTGGTTAGGATACTATTTGTAACATCATACGACAAAATGACTGCAAACCGTAAATGGATGTATCGTAGGATAGTGGACAATGAGTTATCGCATGAATATATGGATGGTGTTGACAGTTTTATTGAATTTGCAACGGCAAGTATCAGTACAGTAGATCCCACAGGTCGGATTAGGTGTCCCTGCAAGATTTGTAAGAATAATCGATTTGTAGAACCTCATGGCGTTAGACATCACCTATACAGGAAGGGTTTTGTGAGTGATTATCAGAACTGGACGTTTCATGGAGAAGAATTTAGAAACGATTTTGATGCACGGGTGAATGTGGTGCACGATAATCCATATACGAATTTGATATTTGATGTCGCAGGAACAGAACTGGGTTCTGCTATGAGTTCTAGTGATGTAAGAACTACCGTAGATGAAGAATCACCAAACGATGCAGCTAGTAGATTTTATGATTTACTTAGAGATGCTGATGAGCCACTTTGGAACGGTTGTGAGATTCACACTATCTTGTCTGCAGTTCTTCAACTAATGAATTTGAAGTCCGAGTATAATTTGAGTCAATCATGTTTTGACCGTTTGTGCATGATTGTGAAGAGTATGTTGCCCAAAGATGAGAAATTGCCACAAAATTTCTATCGTGCGAAAGTTATGGTCAACGCTCTAGGTATGGTTTACAAAAAGATTGATGCTTATCCAAATCACTGCATGTTGTATTTCAAAGAGCAGGAAAACAACATATCATGCCCGTCATGTGGGCATCCTCGGTTCAAGCCAAAGACAAGAGGCAATGGTAGCACGAGATCAAAGGAAGTTTCATACAAGTCGCTCCGCTACTTTTCTATCACTCCTAGATTGCAGCGATTGTATATGTCTTCAAGGACAACTTAACACATGAGATGACATGCAAATAAAGTTCGACACGATGAAAACAAGATCACACATCCTGTTGACGTTGAAGCTTGGAAGCACTTTGATCGTACTCATCAGAACTTCGCAATGGAAGTGCAAAATGTTAGACTCGGTCTATGTACAGATGGATTTAATCCATTTGGGGGTAGATCAACTCCATACTCATGCTGGCCCGTATTTGTAACTTCATACAACCTTCCACCAAGCTTGTGTATGAAACGTCCAAATCTTTTCTTGTCTCTATTGATCCCTGGTCCGACTTCACCTGGCCAAAATCTTGATGTATATCTAAGGCCATTAATGGATGAACTAAAAGTACTGTGGGATGACGGTGTTACCACGTATGATGCCCACAAAAAACAAAATTTCAACATGAAGGTCGTTGTTCTATGGACAATCAGTGACTTCCCTGCATATGGTATGTTATCTGGTTGGAGCACACATGGGAGGTTGGTTTGTCCGTACTGCATGGAGGATTCCAAAGCTTTTAGATTGAGGCATGGAAGGAAGCCTTGCTGGTTTGAGTGCCATCGTCGATTTCTACCCAGCGATCATCCGTTCTGACGATAAAAGAATGTGTTTAAAGCAGGCACAACTGAAACGGAAGGTCCATCCTCAAGATTGTCCGGTATAGAGATTCTAAGAAGATTGCGATACTTTCCAGATGTATTAACAGATGCCCGCAGTCCTACACCCTTCCGTGGATTTGGGAAGGATCACAATTGGACGAAGAAATCTATTTTTTGGGAACTACCGTATTGGCCGACCCTATTGATACGACATAATTTGGATGTGATGCATGTAGAGAAAAATGTGTTTGATAATGTGTTCAATACAGTAATGAATAATTAAAGGAAAAACGAAGGATAATTCGAAGGCCCGTATGAATTTAAAATTAATATGTAAAAGACCAGAATTGGAACTCAAAGAGTATAATGGCAAAGTACTGAAACCAAAGGCAAAGTACGTGCTCGGACCTGATCAAATAAAACATGTATGTCAATGGTTGAGACAACTGAGATTTCCAGATGGATATGTCTCTAACATTGCTCGGGCTGTGAAAATTGACGATGGACAGTTATATGGGTTGAAGAGCCATGATTGTCATATCTTTATGCAACGATTGATACCCCTAGCATTCCATGATATGTTAGACAAACCTATATGGGGGGTATTGTCTGAGTTGAGCGGATTTTTCAGAACATTGTGCGCATCGGAGGTTGTTGTATCAGATGTAAAGAATCTCGAGGACTCTGTCATGACCACTGTTTGTCTGCTAGAAAAGATATTTCCGCCAACATTTTTCGATGTTATAGAACATTTGATCATACATCTGCCATATGAACTAAGGGTTGGTGGCCCTGTGCAATATCGATGGATGTACCCATTTGAAAGGTATATGTTTTTTTATATTTGTCTCTTTAATGACAGATATTTAAAATTTGAAATGTATATTCTTGTCAGATGCATGTTCGACCTAAAACAAAAGGTTCGTAATAAAGCAAGAGTAGAAGGCTCTATTTGTGAGGCGTACACTTTAGAAGAGATTTCAAATTTCTCATCTATGTACTTCGAACCTCATATTCCAACACGTTACACATGCTCGCCCCGTAACGATAATGGAGAACAAGTAACTATAGCTGACAAGCTGTCGATATTTCAACCACTTGGGCATGCATTTGGTAGTTGCCGATCAAGGCTATTGACAGATCGAGAGCAAGATGCAGCACACATCTATATTCTTTTTAATTGCTCAGCGATCGACCCATACATCGAGTAAGTATATGTATATGCAACTCAATTATAAATCCTTTTATGTTCTATATGTGGATACATGGCTCGGTAATATAAGTATTTGTGGTTTGCAGACGATTTGATCTGGAGTTGCAAAGCGAAGTTTCACATCTCACTGATGCAGAAGTACAATAAGTTTGTGGAGTGGTTGAAACAGTTGGTAAGAAAGCTAACGTAAATTTTGTACTTATAAACAATACTAAGTTACTTAATTGATCGTGATCACAATCATTGTTTATGTCTGTGCGTAGGTTCGCCATGGTGATGTTAAAGATTCAGGAATATGTGATTTAGAAAATGGTCTGACCAAAGTTGTGCAATGCTACAACGGGTATATCGTAAATGGCTATTGATTCCATACAAAAGACTACGATATAAACAAATCAACGACAAATAGTGGCGTGTGTGTCAAGGGTAGCAGCTACGGTGAAAATGAACATGATTACTACGGTGTTATAGAGGAAATAATGGAGTTGACTTACTTAGGCATGAATAACAAGGTTACGATATTCAAGTGTCATTGGTTTGATCCAACTGCAACAAGACTCGACAAAGCTTCAGGCATTGTGGAGGTGAATCATAAATCCAGGTTTGGAACATATGAACCATTCATATTAGCCTCGCAAGCTCAACAAGTTTATTATACTTTATATTCGAGTATAAAAAAGTCAGATAGAAATGAATGGTGGGCAGTTTGCAAGGTGAAGTCCAAACTATACCCCGAGTATGATCAGTTACAGAAAGATGAGTTAGCTGAAGACAGCGATTATTATCAATCAGATGATGTCTATGACTTCGCTTATGGTCACGATGTTGCGCATGATATGCATGTCATATCTCCATTGGCCGATGAAACATTCATAGAGGAATGTGATCCAAATGATGTACCAAGTGGATGGGCAAACAATGAAGAAGAAGAAGAAGAAGAAGAAGAAAGTCAAACTAGTGACGAGGAAGAATTCTCAAGCTAATGAGCAAAATCTTATACTACAAATCTCTATTAAAATGCATTGCAGTACTTGATGTGAGTTGTATTGCTATACTTGGTTGAATGATTAAAAATTTTATTTGAATGTATTGTAATACTTGATACGAATGATTCGAATGCATTGCAATACTTGGTGTGAATGATTAAACATTTTATTTGAATGTATTGTAATACTTGATACGAATGATTCGAATGCATTGCAATACTTGGTGTGAATGATTAAAAATTTTATTTAAATGTATTGTAATACTTGATACGAATGATTCAAATGCATTGCAATACTTGATGTGAATGATTTGAATTATTTGAATGTATTGTAATACTTGATGCAAATGCATGAGTTGTATTGCAACACTTGATGTGAATGATTAAAAATTTTATTTGAATGTATTGTGATACTTGATACGAATGATTTGAATGCATTGTAATACTTGATGTGAATGATTTGAATTATTTGAATGTATTGTAATACTTGATATGAATGATTTGAATGCATTGCAATACTTGATGTGAATTATTTCAATTATTTGAATGTATTATAATTTATGCAACGAATGATTTGAATTATTGCAATACTTGATGTGAATGATTTGAATGATTTGAATTATTTGAATGCATTGTAATACTTGATGCGAATGATTTGAATGCATTTCAATGCTTGATGTGAATGACTTGAATGCATTGTAATACTTGATGTGAATTATTTGAATGTATTGTATGACATATGTTATTTGTTAGAATATGGTTCGTGGAGGTTATAGTGGTCGCTCATCCAGTAGTAGCCAGGCTCAGCCTTCATCTTCACGGGCTCCTTTGATAGGTATATCATATAACTAATTGGATGCTTGATTAGTTCAAATGTGCATTCTGAGAATTTCTAACGTATTTTTTTACAGATGATGTTGCGCTTGTACACGACCCACCTACACTAGTTGATCACACAAGTCAAGAGTCAACACAGGAAACAGGGTCTTCTCAGGCTGGCACAAGAAGACTCATTCGAATAGTGTATATCGATAATCGACCGTAAGTATTTTATTTTCAATTATTGCATATCTTATAAATATTTTATATTGATATTTACTGTGTAACAATTCATGTCCAGCATGAGGTTTGAGCCACAAGAAGTAGTACGGGAGATTAGGAATTCACTTCTTCAACATCTACCAGGACCGGTTGCTCAATGGAAAGAGTACCCAAAGGAGGTGTTAGACAGATTCTGGTCCTCATTCATGGTATACAGTTGTTCCTCATAGTTAATGTGTTTCATATTTAATTTATTTAAGTAATGTCTACTAACTTTCTGAAAATATTTGTAGGCTTTGAATCGCTTCGCAACTACGATGGAAGAAAATGATGCAAGGAAGGTGTGGCAGAAGGTGGCTGCCAATCGATTTGCAGACATGTTGCACATTATGAAGACTGCAGCAAAAAAAGCATCTGGCGTAGTAGATGATCCATTATTGTGGAAGGGCCATGGTCCTATTACTATCAGGAGAGATTACTGGGATGAAATGTGCGATAAGTGGGCGGGAGATGCATTTAGAAATCGCTCTGCGAAGGCTGCACAAAATCGATCAAAGATGCCCGATAATTAAACTTGTTAATTTTAAGGTGGAACGATTAATTGTTCTAGATTCTTGTTATATGGAATTTTTTGTGTGGTTTGTTTTTTATTTACAGGAAATATAAATTGTACAGGAAATATAAATTGTACTGTTCTCGGTATTTAATTTTCAAATAAATTTTTTTAAATTTTTTTTCGTGTTTGCGATGGATTAGCGACGGAACCATCCATCGCTATTCATATAAATCTAGCGACGGCATAGCGAGGGAAGTAAATCTGTCGCCAAGCCGTGGTCGCCGTTTAGTACCGGCGGATTGGCGACGGAATACAACGCTCGTTAGTCCGTCGCAATTAGCGACGGACCTGGCGACGGAATAAATCTGTCGCCAGTTAGCGTCGAAATATTCGCGACGTAAGCATACCGTCGCCTCGTTGTCGCTAATCCGTCGCTACGCCTGTTAGTGACGGATTAAAGACAGATTAGCGACGGAATGTGGTCGTCGCTAATCTGCTGCTTTGTTGTAGTGGAAGACATGATACGGGGGTGGAGGTTAAAATCAAAACCCATGCGGGATGGACTTACGCTTTCCCCCGCCCCACCCCATCCTGTCCCGTCCCGTCCCCATCTTTGATCCCCACCTTGCCCCGCCCTGCCCGGTCCCTGATCTTTCTTTAGAGATGGCAGTGGACCAAGGGAAAATGAGGTCTAGCCCCACCTTGTCCCGTTTGGACATGAAATGGGGATGGAGGTTTAAATCAAAATCCGTGCGGGGAGTGGAGGCGGGGATGAGGGGTAGGATTTTGAGATGGGACGGGGGTGGAGACCTTACCCCCGGCCCCGCCCCGGTCCACTGCCATCCCTAAAGGTGGTCATGTTTGACTCTATACTAGATTTTGTTTTCATCATATCCAAAATTGTAATTATCTAAATTTAAAAAAACCTTGTTACCCTTAGCAACTTCATCCTATATATATATATATGTGTGTGTATAATATAAGGAGAAACAGGGGTAGTGAGTGCAAAAGATTTGAGTCTTTATTACTTTTTCCCAAATGACATGTATGTCACATGTTTTGATAATGTAATTATAAATTTATTTGGGCATTAGTACATTTTTTTAAGTGTTACATGGCACTTTCACCAAGAGCGCTCTCTCTCTCTTTATGTTGTTACTATAGCTTTTATATCAACTCTATTTAGGTCTCTCTCTCTCTCTCTCTCTCTCTCTCTCTCTCTCTCTCTCTCTCTCTCTCTCTCTATATATATATATATATATATATATACTGTTTGCTAACGTTTAGTTTCCTAGTTAACTCTTTCTCTTTATGTTGTTACTATAGCTTTTATATCAACTCTATTTAGGTATCTCTCTCTCTCTCTCTCTCTCTCTCTATATATATATATATATATATATATATATTATTTGCTAACGTTTAGTTTCCTAGTTAACTCTCTCTTATAGCTTTTGTATCAACTCTATTTAGGGATAAATGGGTACGTACTAAATAAAATATGCCAAATGAAACATGTTAAATAGGTTTTTCTGTTCTTTCGGTGTTTCTTTCACAGTTCTGGTCCTATAAATGTGTTGGACATGGTTGATTTATGAAGAATTCACACCTGGATCATGTGTTTTTGATGAAAAAAATGATATTTCAAACCTCAAAAAATTTACAAAGATTTTGGACCGTTGATTTTTGAACGTTATAAAAACCCACCCATGTGGAAACCCAACGCTTCAAGAGGTGATCCCTGTAAAATCAAGTAGATATCACATCTGTCATAATTTAAAAGTAAAATGAAAACACCTAAAAAACTGATTTAGCATGTTTCATTTAGCATATTTAAAAGTAAAATGAAAAAACCTAAAAAACTCATTTAGCATGTACCCATTAGTCTCTCTCTCTCTCTCTCTCTCTCTCTCTCTCTCTCTCTCTCTCTCTCTCTCTCTCTCTCTCTCTCTCTCTCACACACACACACACACACCTTTAGTAGCTAAGAGAGAGAGTTCAAAAAAACCCTATCATCACCGTCGCACTCTCTCGAAAACCCCCATCACCACCGTCGACCTCCCAGCGGTAGCCATCTACGACCACCACCGTCAGTGTCCCTCTCTCTCTCTCAAAAAACCCCATCACCACCGTCGCTCTCTCTCAAAAACCCCCATCACCATTGTCGGCCTCCCAGCGGCAGCCATATGCGGCCACCACCATCAGCGTCCCTCTCTAGCCATCATCGAGCCCTCGGGCTTCTCACCACCACGAGTCTACCACGTTCGAGCGTGCCTGCAGCAGCGTTCTCTCTCTCTCGAAAACCCCCATCACCATCGTCGGCCACCCAGCGGCAGTCATCTGCGGCCACCACCGTCAGCGTCCCTCTCTAGCCATCATCGAGCCCTCGAACTTCTCACTACCATGAGTCTACCACCGAGCCGTTGTTTGTCAGATCTTCCCGTCCTCCCTTACATAGCCACCATCGAGCCTTGAAACTTCTCTTTGTGATGAGACAGAAATATGTAGAGGAGGGAACCTTGTTCACTGGTTGAGCCACTGAAGGTCGTGTGATCAACTCAGATCTTGACCCTCATTTTATCAGGGTCAAGCCAGCCGCATCGCTCACCCCTAAGCCCCTTCTGATCACTCTCTTTCTCTCTCTCTGTGAACATGAACCCCCCCCCCCCCCCCCGATTTTCTGCAATGAGTTTTGAGAGCTCGGAGACCACTTACAATGGATTCTGTTAAAAGATAACAGTTTTCATATGGCAAATTCGGTCCTCTCTCTCTCATTCCCCTTCCCTGTTCACCGCTACAGAGCCTGCACGAGCCTCTCCTCATCGTGGCAGAGCTCAGCCAACGGAGCCCCTTACTGATCTCTCTCTCTCTCTCCTTTTCTCTCTCTCTCTCTCTGCAAAACCCTTACAGCAGACACGCCTATTTCCCCCTTTGAAATCGAGCACCTCTCGACCTTCACCACGTTGTCTTCCGCCGAAGAGTGTACCACCTAGACCGCACCCCCAACCTCACTGGCTTGTTGCTGAGATCCAAGATAACCCCAACAACCCTGGTGAACTCCCCGTTCCAATCCAAGAGAAACAGTATCGCGTCTTTTGCCTTCAGATCAGCCTTCCACGCCTTCCCCGCAAAGGCTTCGTTGAAGGAGACGGTAAGTCTCTCTCTCTCTCTCTCTCTCTCTCTCTCTCTCTCTCTCTCTCTCTCTCTCTCTCTCTCTCTCTCTCTCTCTCTCTCTCTGAGGATGAGAGGCAAGCCGCATGGGTCCGATCGATTTTGGAGTATCTCTTGTAGTTGTTCTATTTCTCACAACAAAGAGGCTCTCCTGGAGTTGGCGGATGGGATTAATGCTTGGGCCTTCGCGGTGTCGCTCCGAAAGTGGAGGGCTCCGGTTAGGGTTCCTTTCAGGTTGTCTCAGGGATTCTTCACATCCTTATATGGGTTCCTGGTCCGCGGCTTACGTCGACGAGCGCTTGATTTAGGTGACGTTTGGTGGTTCATCAAGTCTCTTCGCAGGAAAGCTCTTGAAAACAATGGGATTCGGGGGTCGCTGAGTGCTCCTTTTTTCCGGTCGTGCTCTAACAAGGATGTATTAGAGGTGTGGAATCTGGTTAGGCCGGCGTGGCAACCTTCTTTCTGTAACCTTAGACGACTGACCGATGTGGGCCAGGCAAAGCCGGGGGGTTGGTGGTGTAATGTTTGTTTCAATCGCAACTTTCGTTCAAGAGTTTTCTGTCACAGTTGTGGCTCAGATAGTTCGAAAATTCAACGTATTGTTTGCCTCTCCAGTGAGTCTCATATGCCTAAACCTTCACCACAGGCTAGGCATCGAGTACCTGCTCCTCGTCGACCTGGTGTATCTTTTTATGATGTGGCACAGGTGTGTACCTTGGAGGCGGGCACCTCTCCATTTTCGGCTGTAAAAATAGGACCACTTTGGGTACCGCTGAAGATATTCGATGTCGTCTGTTCATCCCGCAAGGCGGGTTGTTCACCGGAGTTCTACCAATTGTATCCTGGAGCGGCCATCAGAAAGCGTCCTTCTCAGTTCGCAAGCTGTCACATTCTCCCTGACAAGTTAATGAGTACGACTGTTCTCGGAATAAAGTTTGGGTCCACTTGCGTGGAGAATTCTTTGGGCTTTGTACGTACACCCACCGTACATTCATCTGGTTTGCCTGTTCGACTATTGGGCCACCAACACGGTCTTGCTTTCGGGAGGTGTGTTGCATTTATCGCCCATGATGGATCCTAGGCTAGTTCATTTTTTTATGATCGTAGAATCTTTTGTTCTACCGATTTTACCCTTCGTATCTTGACAAAATTCCTACTGTGCGAAGGCGTCCTGGTGTGCATGGGGTCTACCCCGATGTGTTTTTTTGGTTTTACCTGCATGGTTTCGTTTTAACCTTGCATGCCGCAACAAACTCAATTTTTGTGTTCGGCGAACTGCCAGCATCCTACAATGGAAAAAAAATGTTAGTATTTATAAACAAAATATAATGAAATAAATTATATGCAATGCACATAATCTAATGCAACAAAGTAAATGACTGAAGGACATTAACAGAATTCAAATATGTGTTCTAAGACTGAAAAAAAATGTATAGTGACTCAATCATGCAGATATGTGTTTTAAGTTTGTCAAAGAATTTCACAGTGATTCATGCATGCATATATAGTTTATAAGGCTGTCAAATAAATGTGTTATGTATCACAATTATGCATATATGTATTGTAATACAGTAAAAAAACTTCTATAGTGATGAAATCATGCTTATATGTGTTCTAAGGCAGTCAAAAAACTTTATATGTGATTCAATCATGCCTGTCATGTTCTAAAGCAGTCAAAAAAATTTATAGTTATTCAATCATGCATATATGTGTTATAAAGTATCAAAAAACTTTCATATATGTTAATATCAGGCTCATATGTGTTATAAGGCATTAAAAAACTTTCATATATGCTAATATCAGGCTCATATGTGTTCTAAGGTTGGCATAGTGATGAAAGCATGCTTGTATGTGTTCTAAGGTTGTCAAAAAACTTTTATAGTGATTAAATCATGCATATATGTGTTATAAGGCACTAAGAAAATTTATAATGATGAATTCATAAATATATATTGTAAGGTTGTAAAAAACCTTTCATAGTGATTCAATCATGCGTATATGTGTTATAAGGGTTTCAAAAAAATTGTATAGTGAATCAAGAATACATATATGTGTTATAAGATGTCAAAAAAAATCATAGTGAGGCAATCATGCATATATGTATTCAATCATGCATATACTAGCTTGAAATCTAACGACATGAAACAAATGACATGAATCTTTATACCTGACGGGCATCGGAGCTCATGTTGAATGCAGACAAAGTTCCCATGTCCTGAAAAAAGTTGCACAACTCATTACGGACAATGTTGGGAATGACTTCATTTAAAAAGTATTGCATTTTATCCTCAAGACGCTGACATACACCATCCAAAGACATAGCAGGGTCAATTGGACGTTGGGAGTTGATGCTGGCAGAAAAACTCTGAGAGTCATGGCTGCAGGAGGCAACGACTGGTATGGTGTTCATGTTACTTCCAAACCCGAACACACAACCCTTTTTGGGTTCACCAGTTGCAGTCACCCATGCTGCAGGATCAAAAGGCGGATGCTGAGTGGAGTCATCGTCATATCGTTGTACCATTTGCTGTTCTTATGATTCCTATAAAGTAATGATTAGAATATGAATTAATAATTTAGAATTACAATGTTTATGATAACGTAATTCAAAGTAACTTGTATATTACAATGTTTATTAATACAATAAATACATACTGATGTCGCTCTTGCCTTCTCTGATACAAAATCTCTTGTGCTTTTACGTTTATGTGTTTCAACAAACACATCATTGTAAGGCACAATGTCTCCTTTTTCTACTTCTTGCAATGTTAAATGATAAAAAAATCAATTGATAAGTATGCTGAAATACTTACAAATTTGACAATATATATATATATATATATATATATATATTGATGACTTATCATTTTCTTCTGGTGGCTCCCAAAAGTCCTAGATCCATCTATGTGTAGATGGGCATCAGGCATCTTCGCTCGGTTTTGTGCAGCCTTTGCTAAGCGGTTTTGAAATTCATTGTTCGCCCACTTGTCGCACATGCCCTCCCAATAATCTCTCCTGATAGTAGAAAGCTCATGGCCCTTCTACTGCAGTGGATCATCTATCCCACCAACTATTTTTTTTTTTGCTGCAGTCTTCATATTGTGCAGCATGTCGGCAAATCGATTGGCTGCCACCTTCTACCACACTACCCTCGCATCTTTCTCCTTGTTTGCAGTTGTGAAGCAATGAGAAACCTACAAATACTTTCAGAAAGTTAGCACACATAAATATAAAACACTTATTATTATGATAAACGATTGCATACCATGAATGAGGACATTAATCTGTCCAACACCTCTCTCGGGTACTCTTTCTATTGTGCTACCGGTCCTGGAAGATGATGCAGTAATGACTTTGTAATTTCTTGTATTACTTCTTGTTGTTCAAACCTTACACTGCACATGAATTGATACACATTAATAATCGACTGTCGATATACACTTTTTATAAGTTAAGTATTGGACAAGTGATAATAAAATACTTACGGTCGAATATCGATATATACTATTTGAATTACTTGTTGTGTGTCACACTGAGAAGACACTGCATCCGGCATAGGTGGGTCATGTGTAGGCGAAACAGCACCTACAAAACAATGAGTTAGAAATTCACATAATCACATTTAAACTAATCAAGTATACAATTATTTAAATGATATACATGTCGAAGTAGCCCGTGAAGATGAAGGCTCAGACTGGCTATCACTGGGTGCTCGACGACTGTGACCTCCACGAACCATATTCTAACAAATAAAAAATGTCATGCAATACATTCAAACATTACATTACATTTCAATACATTTAAATCATTCACATTAAATATTGCAATACATTAAAACATAAGATATCTTCATGGACCTACATTAAAACATAAGATATCAAATATTGCAATACTTATCCTTAACTTGCAATACAATTGAATCAGTTACACAACTCTATATCTTCATGGATACATAATCAAATCGAAAAAAACTTCATGCAAGACATTCAAATATTATAATACATTCAAATAATTCTAACATGTTACAATATATTCAATTCAGTAGTTGAAACCTATCGAAGATACATAATCAAATCGAAAATAAGTTCATGCAATACATTCAAACATTGCAATACATTTCAATACATTCAAATCATTCAGATCAAATACAGGTATGTATTACAAGATGTATTTCACTAGCTCGAGAATGATTCATCATCACTTGTTTGACTTTCATACTGGCTAGCATGATTGGAATAGTAAATTCCTTTCCTTCTTTGTTTTGATTTATTGAAAACAATTAATTAAATGTGGATTTGGTTAGTGATTGAATGAAATCCAATTTAAGTAGGTGAAGATAGAGGGTGAGATTTTAAGGAGGTAAGTAGCACACGTTTTGAAAAATGCATTTAGAAAAAGAGCTATCGTAGGTAAGAATAAGGGAGAATTTATATTCTTTGTAGCAAGGAATTTTAGAAAATAGAATTTTGTAGATGGCAAGCTTAAGAAAAAGAGGTGGCTGAAAGGTTGGGTTAACTTTTAGGATTAACAACGTAAGGGGAAGGTGGCCTTAAGGAGGGAGTGAGATAGTGATGTAGAGCATTGACCATAACCTTCGCACGGTAGAGATTTTCTGGCAATTTCTCATATTTGAGCAGCATACTCTTCACAATAGATCACAGACGGTCAAAACATGATTGACTCAAATTATACTCTGACTTCAAATTCAGTAGTTGAAGAACTGCAGACAAGATAGTGTGACTCTTGCAACCATTCCACAGTGGCTCATCAACATCTCTAAGTAAGTTATAAAATGTACTAGCTGCATCGTTTCTTGCTTCTTCCTTTACCCCAGTTGGTGCATCACTATATCTCATAGCAGAACCCATTTCTGGTCTTACGGCATCAAATATCAAATTCATATATAGATTATCGTGCACCACATTTACCCATACGTCAAAATTATTCTAAAATTCTTCAGCATGAAGCGTCTAATTCTGATAACCACTAACAAAACCCTTCCTGTATAGGTAATGTCTAACGCCATGAGGTTCTGCAAATCGATTGTTCTTACACATCGTGCAGGGCCATCTGATCCGACCGGTGCGATCCACTGTACTGGCACTTGGCATTGCGAATTCAATAAAACTGTCAACACCATCCATATATTCATGCATTTACCATTCATATATTCATGCGACACCTCATTATCAATTATCCTACGGTACATCCATTCACGGTTTGCAGACATTTTGTCCTATAATATTATAGATATTATCATCACCAGTTAAAAGAGAATCTTAATAATCCTATGATGAAAAAAAATATCTAATTTATCTATTAATTCTTGTTTGGTGATTGTTTGTGAGCAATTTTTTGAATGCGTAAATTTTCGTGTGTAACACCATCACATCATATTTATACACATCACGAGGATATTTAGAAATATGAAATCACATTTCATAAAATGATACATTTATTTGAAGCATGTTTTCATGATACAATTTTACATGGAAGGCATAATCAAATGGAAAATAACTTCGTGCAAGCATGAATACATACACATCAAACATTTCAATACATTCAAATCATTCATATCAAAACATATATCAAACATGTACCTGCAGCAAACACACTCTAATATTTCGCTAACTACCACCATACTGAGCATAGAATCTGTACTCCAAAAATAAGAACACTTCTATTCTCATATATTAAAATCATGCCCAGCATGATTTTCAAACTCCTTCAAAGCAGTCCTAGATATCCACAACTAAGTGAATGTGTGAACAGAAAAGTGTTGCATCCAATAAATTAAATAACATGTGATGCACTTACATCACTTAATCACTATGGGTATTTACTCGATTTGAATTGCTTAAGCCTTTGCATTTTTTTCTTATTTCTATTTGCATTGCATTTTTAGCCACATGTGATGCTTAGCACTAAGCATCGGGCAATTAGCTCAACAACGTACCTGCGAAGCAAAAATATACAGTATAATACAGGGAGGCGGACCAAGGGGTTACGTGCGTGGTCGCCGAAGATGGGGGTAAGGCGTCAGGGATGTCCGGAATACGAGTGAAAAAGAGGAGGAAAGGGGATGTCCGGACAAGGGTGTCATCCTAGGTCGGGTGCATGGTGAAAGGGGGTCAGCAAGGCTGCCGGAGAGGAAGGGGGTAACAGTGAGTTAGGTAGGATGGTCGGCGACGATGTTGTCGGGCCGGGGGGCGACGGGAAGCGGGCTGGGGTGCGACACGAGGCGAGCCAAGGGGCGACACAAGGCCGGCTGAGGGGTGACAGGAGGCGGGCCATGGGATGACGGGGGGTGGGCCGAAGGGCGACAGGAGGCGGGCCATGGGATGACGGGGGGTGGGCTGAAGGGCGACAGGAGGCGGGCTGGGGGCAACACGAGGCGGGCCGACGGGTGATAGGGGGGCGACGGGAGGCGAGCCAGGGGCGATGGGAGGCGGCCCGGGGGGCGACGAGAGGCGGGCCATGGGGCGATAGGAGGCGGGCCGGGGGCGACAGGAGGCAGGCTGGGGGCTGACCAGAGGTGGGCCGGGGGGCGACCGAGGGCAACGGGAGGCGGGCCAGGGGGCGACGGGAGGCAGGCTGGGAAAACGCGGCGAAGACGAAACAGAAAAGAGAAAGAAAGGAGGAAAATTAGGGACTTATGGGAAAATTAGCGACGGATTCGCGACGGCCAAATTTCGTCGTTAAGTCGTCGCTATTTGACGACGACTTAGTGATGACATAGTTTTGTCGTTGATTCGTCGCTAAGTTGCGATGGATATGGAAATGAAATAAAATCCATCGCTAATCTGTTGCAAAGTAGCGACAGATTAACGACAGAATATTTTCTGTCGCTAAAATCGCAAACAAACTATATTTTAGTGACGAATATATTTCTCTCGCTAATCCATCATCAATTTGCAATGGATTTTGTTTGTCGCAAATGTCCGTCGCTAATTAGTATTTTTCTTGTAGTGTTCACCTTTATTCTATCATCCTTCTCTCCACCCTCTCCTCTACTTTAGCCTTGGCCTCCTTCATTTGATGAGGTTCCTCCTCTGCCCCTTCACCACCCATGCTTTGTCTTAGCATTGGCTTCTTTATTTGCTTGATGCAATATTTTTTCTTCTCACTCCTCCATCTTAAACTTGGCTTTCTCTTTTTGTTGATGTTTCTTCTTGGCCCTCTCTACCTTCAAGGTGTCCACCCTCTTCCTCTTCCTCTCCATCTCATCATTGTCACTACCAATGGATCTGTCTTCTGCGTCCTCCAATCAAACTCATAGGTTAGCACCGATCGGAGAATCAAAAGTCATAGAACTTTTTACCCACTGACAGTGAGTTGACTTAGCAAGTTATTAAACACGGGCACATGTCTTTTGGTCGTTATAGAGGCCTACATGTGCCATGTTGACCACAAACATCTTTCAAGTGGTGTAAAATTCTCCGATTACTCTCCCTCTGCTCTCCAGGATAGTCTTTTATTTTAGGTTACAGGCTCAGCCAACACTCTTCAAAGTACCATTTTTATAGTTGGTCAATTTTTATCATTAACTGCATATTTGCCAGATATGGGACGTGTCTTTTGGTCGTTATAGAGGCCAGCCATCGACAAATACTTATCCCTTGATCCGATGTATGATGAGAGCATCCTACATTCAATCATAGCCGTCCAACCAATGGCTAGGATTTGTCTATATTCTTTCCTGGATGTGGACTGGTCCTAGCCATCAAGCTACAACAGATGAACAGCCAGGATCCACTCCTCTGTATCATATATCAGAGGATAGGCTGCTTTTTTTACCATCAACTCTCAACGGAATGAATGTCAGTCACCAACTACATTAAGGTGGAGAATCGATCACACTCCCCTGTTTATTGGACAGGAATATTAATACATGGGCACCACATGATGTTGATCCGGATTTGGGGGAGCCTTAATTTATGATCTCTTAATTTTATGGGGCTTGATCGTTAATAGAATTGGTTACAAATTTATGTTAGATAGAAGCAAGTAAACTTGGACAAATTTCTTAAAAAAAAACAGGTGATTTATTATTTGCTTATCCTATTTAACATTATATATATTGTATGTAATTTATATATTAACAAGTCGTTGTAGTATAGTGGTGAGTATTCCCGCCTGTCACGCGGGTGACCCGGGTTCAATCCCCGGCAACGGCGCTATTTTTTTTGTGGCTTCCCTCGAAAACAAGAAAAAAAAAATTAAAGGGGAGCACTTTTTACGTAAGTGACTGTAGTGCCGCTGCTCACCACCGCCCATCTCATCTCATGGTTCTTCGAGATGGGCGGTAGTCAACCGGTTGGATTGCCTATCCCCGGTAACCCAACATAAAAAAAAAAAGAGGAACGTCTCTCTACTAGCGTGAACTCTCTCTCTCTCTCTCTCTCTCTCTCTCTCTCTCTCTCTATATATATATATATATATATATATATGAAGGCGAAAGAGTTGGGACTTCATTTACTGTAATATTTTTTGTTCTACATCATTGGAAGTGTTTTCATTCTTCTCATTTAATAATTGCACGACTTAATCATCGTGGCTTCTATTGCACTGTATCTTCATTATCAACAGCCAGTCGGAACCAATGGTAGGAGTTTTGGGGGTTCCAATTGATGGAAATTAACACTGGTGGGAGCAGACAGCAATCTCATTCCAATGGTGTGAGTGGTTCAAATTAAGTCAACAGAAGCAGAGTTCCTATCATTTGTGTGTCGATAGAGTTTTCATACCAGCACCATCTTTCTCAGGATGCCTCTATTCAACTGAAGCCTGTCATAAATTATGATGGAAAGAAAAAAAAATCCATTATGAATTCCAGCATAGCCTTGTGAACTGATGTCTAGAAACTGCAAATAATTTTTTCCTATTTGTTGTTCTTTACCTGTTTTTTTTTTCGGCAATGTGCACTGAATGCTTTTGGGTCACAATAGCGATTTTTTCCTGGCTGGAGAGAGATCCATACATACAGTCTTAATATTATCATGGGATCATTTTCATGTCTCACAGGCAGAAATCATTTTTTGGTAGACTTCTTCGATGATAGGTAATGGGCGTAGAGCGAGCGGAAATTGCCCGCAACGATACTGTGTTTGTGAGCGGGCTCTGCACTGTATCTGTTGAGAAACACTGCAGCTAACTGGTTTCCTTGTTGATGGTAGGTTAAAACGTTGCACCGTTGGGACGAAGGAGGAGAGCAATACGTTCACGGCACTCAAACAGCGAAGCAGGTTATATGTCCCCCCCCCCGAACAGGGCATCTCATGCTCGGGGGTCCCAAAAAGCACCACGTATTTAAGCTTGTGCGTCTCGTATCCCCATGTTTGTCAGCATTAATTAGCATTGGAGTTTGATGCGATTGCAAAGACTTAAGTACCCTTTCTTCCATTAGTGTCAAAAAAAATAACGATTCTAGAAAATGAGTGATTGTAAAGACTTAAGTGCCCCGAAGATGATTATTTAAGACCCAGTGACTGCACTGCAGGATTATCTGAGAAAAAAATCTCTCCTGGAGGAGGCCATGAACATCAACCTTCTCACTCACTCTCTCCCTTCTTTTTTCGTTTCTGTGTACATCCAGCAAAAGATCCTACATTGCTCCATCAAGCACCGATTGACCTACACATTGACTGTTGTGGAGCCTGATTCAAAGTTTTTACCCTTACAGGAAGACGGTTTGGAAGCTCCTCCCAGCGTGGGTAGCATCATTCAACTAAATGAGTTATGGAGCCTGATTCAGAGTTTTTACCCTTACAGAAGGGAGGTTTGAGGGCTCCTCGCAGCGTGGGTAGCATCATTCAACTTGATGAGTTGTGGAACTTGATTCAGAGTTTTTGCCCTTACAGGAGGAGGGTTTGGGGGCTCCTCCTAGCGTGGATAGCATCGTTCAACTTGATTCGTTGTGGAGCCTGATTCAGAGTTTTTGTCCTTACAAAAGGGGGGTTTGGGGGCTCATCCCAGCGTGGGTAGCATCGTTCAACTTGATGAGTTATGGAGCCTGATTCAGAATTTTTGCCCTTACAAGAGGAGGTTTGGGGACTCCTCCCAGCGTGGGTAGCATCATTCAACTTGATGAGTTGTGGAGCCTGATTTAGAGTTTTTTTTCCTTACAAAAGGGGGGGTTCGGGGGTTCCCCTTTGGCGCGGGTCCCGCTGCGTGGTCAACGGGCGAGGGTTCAGGGGGGGCCGCCCCTGGCGGAGGGGCTCGGGGGGAAGCGCCCCCCGGACCAAATTTTTTGGGGGCCTTGTATAATTTTTTTATTTTTTTCCCTCTTTTAACTATCGAAAAAGAGCAATAAAGTGATTTGTAGTGTCTTTCACAAATCACTATAGCGATTTGTAGTGTTATTCAGTAAGTAAATCGTTGTAAATCGCTACTCGAATTAGGACCAACTTGTCATAGCCATATCTCCCTAATCATAGGTCATATTTCAAATCTGTAAAAAGTGGTGTCTTCGTTATTGAGTCTAGTTTATTCTTGTAAATTTTTAGCGATTTCTATAGTCATTTCATTCTCCATTTTAACTAAAAACCAGACTCCTATTATTTTGTGTTGTGCAACCCAAAAACACTACAAATCGCTATAATGATTTGCGGAAGACACTACAAATCATTGTTGGAAGACCAGATAACACTATAAATCGTTGTGGAGCTTATTAGAGACCCGAAAACACTATAAATCATTGTAGAAATGCCCGTCAATACTACAAATCGTTGTTGGAAGATCGGATAACACTATAAATCGTTGTTGGGCTCATTGGAGACCTGAAAACACTATAAATAGATGTATGAAGGCCTGAAAATACTACAAACCGTTGTTAAAAGATCAGATAATACTATAAATCGTTGTGGGACTTGTTGGAGACCCGAAAACACTATAAATCGTTGTAAGAAGGCCCGACAATACTACAAATCGTTGTTGGAAGACCAGGAAATACTATAAATTGTTGTGGGACTCGTTGGAGACCCGACAACACTAAAAATCGTTGTAGGGGAGTCATTGAAAAAATCGTTGAAAAAAAATAGAAAAACCGTGAGAAAAAAACACTTTGTTGCTCTTTTCGATAGTTAAAAGAGGGAAAGAAAATAAAAAAAATTATACAAGGCCCCAAAAAACTCTAAATCAGGCTCCATAACTCATCAAGTTGAATGATGCTACCCACGCTGGGAGGAGCCCCCAAACCCCCTCCTATAAGGGCAAAAACTATGAATAAGGCTCCACAACTCATCAAGTTGAACGATGCTACAATCAGTGTGCAGGTCAGTTGGTGTTTGATGGAGCAATGTAGGATCGTCTGCTGGATGTGCATAAAAGTAGAAAGGAAAGGAAGAGAGAATGAGAGGGTTGATGTTCATGGCCTTCTCCAGGGGGAACTCTTTGCCTCCCTTGATTTCTTCTCTAAAGAGAGAGAGAAGGTTTTACAGTGTTTTACGGAGAAGGAAGAAGAAGAAGATGATGATGAAAAATTCAAACAAACATTTTTTATGGCTCAGGTTCGTTTCGCCGGATGACCATCGGATCGTCGGCTCACCATCGTTTCGCCGGATCACCATTGGCGAAATGATTAAGGTTCGTTTCACTGTGTAGACTTTGAAGAGTCAACATCATCCTTGACTTTCTGGATGGACATGTTTATCTTTTTTTTTGAACCGTTTGTTTTTTCTTTTTTGAATGAAGGGCATTTTTGTTATTTTCTCAAACCAACGTTTTATGAAAAGAATAGCAAGAAAGGGTACTTAAGAAATTTGCAACCACACCAGTCTTCAATGCTAAGCGATGTCAACATACACGGGAATACGAGCCCCATGTGTTTGTATACGTGGTGCTCATTCAGACCCCCGAACATAGACGTGGGATTCAGTGAATCATCGGGGGAGAACATACACCACCCTGAGACAATTTCTCTTTTTTCTGTGACTTTTTGCATTTTTGTATGTTGTGTTACCGGCAACAGGAAACTCAACCAGTTGTCCATCACAAACCACAAGATGGTCGGTGTTGAGCCACGTCCCTGCATAAAAAGTGCTCTTTTTAAAGTTCAGTTTTTTAACTTGAGAGTTACTTTTTCTCTATAGCAACCTGGTTTTGTGGTTACCCCGAGGGGGTGTTGGTGTAGTGGGGTGGTGGCATTGGCTGCTGGACGGCAATCAAGGTTCAATTGTTATGGGTGTCGTCCTTTTGCGCAAGCCAATGCATAACATAGGCCCTGGGGCAGGAGTCTTAGCCTCGCATTTACGTTGCTGGCACGACGACCGTAGGTATGACAGGCTGAGCCTTGGAGTCTTTGTATCGGGTGCAGTTTTTTCGGGTTATAAATCCAAATAAAAAACCCTAATTTTATGGTTTTTCTAGAAAAAAAGAAAAAGTAATTTTTTAAAGTTCAATTCTTAAACTTGAGTTTTACTTTTTTCCTATAGAAAGATGGAGGCTAATCCTCATGAAATTTGAATCTGAGATCCCTCCCTTGTGATAGTCATCTAACCATCCAGCTCTCTTTGACTCCAAAATTAAAAATTACTTAAACCACTAAATTTGTGTTAGAAATCCTTCATACCTTGTGGAATCCACATGTACATAGGATATACCCACATACATGTACCAACCCATAAACCATTCAGCTAATCTAAGACCTTCGGGATCTAGAACCAATGTTCAGGAATTAGATGCAGCACTTTATATTCATGAATCATAGAGCAGGCATTATGTCTGAGCAGGAAAAAAACTGTAGGATCAATCAGGTTAGGCTTTAAGCCCAAGAACCTAGCTCAATGTTGGGGTTAGCTTATTCAACTCCATTGCAATTGCTCATAAAACCAACCCTTATGTTCTTTGCTCCGAGGGGAGATTGGCATAGTGGGGTGGAGCCTTGGCCTCTAGACAGGTGGCCAAGGTTCGATTCCCATGAGCACCTCCCTTGCGCAAGTTGATACTGAGCATAAGCTCCAATGGCAGGGTCTAGTGTTGGAGTTTTATGTCATTGGCATGATGACCATAGGTGTGGCAGGCTGAGCCAGCATGACCAGGTCTTTGTATGTGCAGAGTGAAACTTCTTCGGATTACAAATTAAAAAAATAATGTTCTTCAAGCCAAGTTTATAATGATTAGCTAGGTTGAAACTGCATGATTCTGGTCTGACCTGGCAATTTGAGATACACGATCAATATTAGGTCAGTAGATGGTTTTGGTTCAGGTCAGATATACAACCGAAACCAACCCTGTTTAGTCAGATTTAGAGAGCAAAACCAGATCATAATCAGACTTGAATCCTGTTTTAGTAATTTCACATACCAAGGTCTTACCCTAAGTCTATGTTCGGCAAGATCTAACCCAACAGTAAGCAAATGCGGATCCAATTAGGGTATATATTGTAACACCCTAAAATTTTAACTCAAAAAAAATTATGATTTTTTTGTCTTTTAAAAATCAACGAAAACAACTTTTTTACTTGGGTTTAACATTCTGTGCAGGTTACAAAATGAAGAATTATCATAATTGAATTAAAATGCAAATGACATTCACTATTAAAATTTAATTCAATCTCAATAATTTAAAATTTGTATCAGAATATTTTTAGTCTAAAATAACAATATATATTTTTTCAAATCAATCCACGGCAAAGAAAAAATTGGCTCTTAACGTTGCCTCAGCATTTCATAATTCACTCCACAACTATACATCATACTTTACCTAAAAACCATAAAATGGGTCAGACTCATAAAAGCCTAGTAGGAAATACTGACACAGGTAAACCAAATCAATAGGCGTGAACATATTTTAATAAATTCACACACTAGTTCATGCAACTATCCATTTAGGTATGCATGATATCACAGGTGCACAAAAGAATAACATTAAAAAATAATTACAATCTTATGCATGAGCAGGTAAATAATGCAGAGACTTACTGATGAAAAACTGATAGCTTTTTCATGCATGAGTGACTTTAATTGCTTTTATTTAAGTTTTCTCTTTACGTGATGCATATCATGACTATATAAATGTATAAACATGTAAGCTTTCACTCCTTAGCTCTTTGAGTACTATACAAGCTTAACTTGGATCAGGACCATGACTCAAAAGAGGTATATTCAGACAAGTTATAGCTTAACCCTGGTGAGACACCTTTTTCCAGTTTCAGGTGAGGGATGATCTAGTCGAGAGAAAGTTCAAACACCTTCATCCTAATGCATCATACTTTACTCATAAGTTCTTTAATCTGCCACCCTGCGGGTAATGTGAAGGCTTTCCCTATCTCCGTGGTTGTAGAGGAGTACCACTTAACTTCTCATTTTAAGACTCAATAGAATTAATGTTTACATCATATGAATCTATACTAAGATTTGTGCCTCCAATTTAAGCACCTTGATGCATATATGATTCAATGATAGTAATGCTTTCATGTCACACATGCAAATTAGAACACATTCAATTTTTACTTACACATTCATTCTCAGGCATTGAACATGCATGCATACATAGTCGCATGCCACACTATAATGTGCATGCATATGAAATTCAAAAATAGTGTTTATTCATTTATTGGCATGCAATAACAATTTATCTGATATCATGCTTATTAGGAATTTAAAACATGCTTTTACACAGCATTTCAAGTCATAATTTCATGTTACTTTAGCATTTAAATTCATGCATTAACATCAGGAGTTCATACTTCGCATAACTTAATCGGCCCGTATTTGGTTCGGGACCCACTTAGGCAAGATTTGCCTTGTTGTTACAGCATTCACCATTTTGTACACAGACTGAGACCTGAGTTTATTTTTTTACAGAACATGCATATTTTCGTTAACTTTCATACGATGCAAACTGTTCGTAAAAACTCCTCTAAAAGAGAAAGATATGAACATTTTACCAAGTAGTGGTTAGTAACCATACACAATGATGGTTTCACTCGGGCGAGTAGAAGTCAAATTGTGTCATGTGTGGTTTTCTTTTTCTTTTTTCAGTCATAACCCTCATAACAAAGATTTTCTCACTGATATATAAACACATATGAAAACACTTACCATGCACAACAACTACGAAAAACAATACATGACTAGAATTAATAATGAATGCAAAATAAACATTTATGATCTAAAGGTTTTCATACCTGATATTAAAAATTTAATTTAAAGCATAACTAATGTATTTGAATTCATGATTGAACCATAAGTGGTTCAGCCCTCTGTAAAAGAACGAATATGTATTCATCATAAACACTCAAAGATCGCTAAAAAAATATCTATCGTTATACCTTTTTCAATCTCATGCTTTATTAGATTTTAATAATATAGCTTTTTTTAATAAATGAATCATGGATCCTAGCTACGCCACTGCCTACCATTATTGTTCAGGTGCATATAAAATTCTATTTGGAAAACAAGCATAAACTAATTTTTGAACTATAAGAATCTATTTGGTCAAAAAGGCCTTGGAATAGGCTTTCCCCTTACTCGAGCTATAATTTCTAAGAAGGCCCTTTCAGTTCCTCTTACTCGAGCTATCATTAGGGATGGCAATCGGGTCGGGTTGGCGGGTCAGCATACCTCAATACGAACCCAACCCGTTTATTAAACGGGTCGGGTAAACAGGTTGACCCGCCCGCCTAACCCGTTTATTAAACAGGTCAGCAGGGTTGGCATACCCCTAACATGAACCCGACCCGTTTATTAAACGGGTTAGGTGGGTCAACCCGTTTATTAAACGGGTTAGTTTAAGCCAAACCCAAACCCGCCTAAGAGGCGGGTTGGCGGGTCGGGTCGGGTTGGCGGGTCGGGTCAGGTTTTGCCACCCCTAGCTATAATATCTAAGGCATGAGGTTTTTGAACTAGAGATCTTCGGATCAGAGGTCCATAATTATGAGACAGAATTTAAGCATAGTGGTCATAATTTTTCAACACCAGCTCTTACACGATACATATTTTCATGGTGAATTCCGAAGGATCCGCTTGAGGCTAAACTGGAGGCAGCCTCCATGGAGAACAAGACCCTCATAATAACAGCCATCAACAAAGCATACACTGGGAACAACAGCATGCTTGATCTCTTCCTACAAAGTTTAGAGCAAGGTGAAGGCACTCAACCTTTGATCCAACACCTACTCATTGCTGCATTTGACCATTGTCGAGCACAAGGCTTAAACTGCTACAAGGTCATCACGGATGGCGTTGATTTCTCTGGTGAAAAACTATTCATGACTGAGGATTATATCAAGATGATGTGAAGGAGAAGCACAGTTCCATTGTAAGGCACCCAAGCAGCACGTTATATTTCAACTAGATTTCATTGGAACAAATTACTTCTTCAATAACTTCAACGTCCTGCTTGGGTGCCTTACAATGAGAGAAGCACGGCTCCATGTTTTTTACCAAAATATGGCTTTGCCAAAAATATCCTTTTATGATTTGTTTGCCAACTCCATTAAAGTCTAGTGCTTTGGCAACACACACACACAGCATGTTGGGGAAACAGTAAAACAGCAGATAGCGTTAGGAAACTGCAACACACCTGCGATTCAAGGAACCCAAACAGAGACCAATTCATCTTCAAAACAATTTGAATTGACCCAATGTGGTATTCAATTTGAACTTTTTGGCAAGACAAACACCGCTAGAACTTATCGTATCCAAAATTATGCCTTATTGATGTGTTCATTTGCTTCTCAAGCAAACCAAAAACTTTTTTCCTGGACGATAGCCCATCCTCGTAAATAACGCTGGGGAATTAAGGCCCCTTTTTTTTATTGATAGCGCAGACATAAATACAACAGGCCAACTGTACACGGATTCAATGATAAAAGCTCATATACTAGACTGATTTACGTGGGTGGTCTACCAACCCATTAAAAGAGCTCCCCGACTCAGGCAAGCATCCTCACGCAGGTTAGAGTAACAACTGCTCTGAACCGAGATCGCCAAACTCTATTACTAGCAGGGGAGGGAAATTAGAAAAGCGGCTGGGATACGCTGAATGGCCAGTGGCTGGGATATGCTGAATGGCCGACTCTAACACACAAGTAACTGGCAACACCAAATCCGAATGTAAGCGTTTGAGCAGACGTGAAGATATACTCCCTGATCTCCACCTAATGCAAATAATTAGTTTCACCATCGAGATACAGTTTACAGATACTATCAGAATATCAAGTTCACGCATTGCAGGGGGAGGAGGCCAAGAGGTTGGGACGATGTAATCTCTGATCAAAACATGCACAAGTCTGTTGGTGTGTTCAACCTTTGGAATGTGGTTGAAACATTCTACACAGCTAGCCAATACCTATCGTTTAAACCTTCGAATAGATCCTCACGGAAAAAGAGATGGCGAACACCCCCAATGCCCCGCCCTATGGGGTCATGAAAAATCAAATCCCAACATTTCTGTAACCACCAGCCCAGGGAAAACTTCTTCGATGTCCACCAGTAGAACAGACACCATTCCAATGTGTTGCCAAAATACGGCTTTGGTAAATGTTGTGTTAAAGACAGATCCGCCAAAAACATCCCCTTGTGAACGCCATCTGGCTGTCAACTCTATTCCCAGTGCAGTGTTTTGGCAACAGATACTGTTCCCAAATAGTGAAGAGAGCATGAAAGCACTGGGGAGATCATAACACAACCTCCAACTCAAGGCACCCAAACAGAGCCTCGAGCAATTATGCATTTCATGTTGCGTCTATTTTTGGCATGGGCTCAAGGACTGGTTTCATGTTTCACTACAGAATCCATGCCCAATAAATAGAATATATTTTTAAAACCAATAATCAGATGAGAGAGACGGAAACTGGTTCAAAGATACAGCGGATTAATATATGAACGAAACAGGAAAGAAACATCAAATGGAGTCTTACAACGTTTGCCCCTAGTTCGCCACAGGGAACACGTTTAGAAATAAGAACCAAAAAAAACAAAACATGCACAAGTACACAAATAATATTCATGTAGAAAGGAGGCACGTGAAGAGCCTCACTTGTGAAACTGCCTTCATCAGAGAATCCTGGAAATTTCAGAGGTACAAAGAGAGAACAAGCCCTTGCACTTAACAGCATCTAAGAGATTTGCACAATTGTTATTCCATAATCTTCCTCAACCCAAGGACAGGCAGATAGGGAACAGACCAAGCTTAGTTTAAGGCAGGTTGCAAAGCCGTCTGACTATCTAACAGATTGCATAATTGTTTTACCACAATCTCCCTCAACCATAGGACAGGCAGGTAGGGAGCAGCAGAACATACTTGAATTTTTAAGTCAGCGTTAAACCAGCAAGGTTTGCAAGGGCTTCCGACTATCTAAAATGCCAAAGAAGCACAAGTCCCACCCTTGGCATGAATGCAAGTGGAAAATGCATGTAGATAAAACTGAAGGAAACTATGCCTCAAAGGATAAAGGCATGACACTGGAGAACAGAAACAGGACCAGGGATCAGAAAGGATTTGCAGGGAAAGCAGAAAAAACTAGAAGGGGGCAAAGCTACCATGGAAATGGCCTAACAAGACAACCCCACCCAGCTTCGCAAGATATAATCGTCGTAGAGAGCAGACCTCTTTCTTCCGAGACATAAGCAGGCCCAACCGCATGAACTTGACATGTCACAAGCTTCACCATGCCAGTCAGACATGGCTCAAAATACACCAAATAAAAAACAAAATTTATATCTTTGAATCATTTACAAAGTATGCACGCTAGCATTGAAAAGAGAGAGACTAAAGGCTGATACTAAAAAAATGATACTTCTTTCGGTTTGTAATTGGAAAGGTTCGGAAGAAGTCCTAAAGATGTGCACAAGGGGACAACCAACGTCAAGAACGGGCACGTTAAAAAGACAAAATCAAGCAGCAAGGAGTGAAAGGTAAAGGTAAACCAACCATTCAACTTTGTCCACTAAGAAAATTCGGTTTGCTTTTTAAGGGCCAGTAAATACTGGAGCAGATAGAGAAAATAAAACACTGTAAACCGTACAACTTTTGGCCTTCATTCATAAAGAACATGGAACAAAGGACCATACAGAATCAAGATGCATCCAACAGGCAGAATGCCAACATCCATCACAGCCAAGTTCCTTCAGTTTTTCGAGGACAAATGTAGTAGGAAAACCTATGAGGCAGGGCTATGCCATTTAGGTTCCCATGTATAGGGGACACAACACAACACTGGACATGCCACGTGATGCACTATGACATGTATGGACATTATCTTAGAAATTTTTACAACTTTTTTTAAAATATTTTCAACAATAAATATACTTTTATATGTCAAAATATGAAAACGTATTTTTCATCAAATGATTAAAAAATGCATGCCCTTGTGTCCAAACTTTCGAAAAATGCATCTCATATTGTGTCCCATCTGTGTCCCCGTTAGTGTCCTCGTGACATAGAGAAAACTCCTCATGAATCCTCTGTAAAAATGAGAAGTAGGTTCCTGTTGCTCCACAAAAAAAAATACCTTCACGGAGCATCGACAACCAATACCAACTGCACAACCAATTCTCATGGTCAAAACTCCACATCATGGTATCAAGAAACAAGAAACAATAAATTCCCATGATTTCTGATGTCCAGAACAGAATACCCAGATCATCCAGAAAATTGAATATAAAGCTATGACTAGATCAGAATCAGTGTCAACATAAATAATAACCTTCCTTTGAAGAGAATTAATAAAGTTGAGGACAACATGAAAGTCGGTGCACTTCAATGGAGATATTCGGAAGTAACACCTAGATTCCAACTACTATGCTTTGAATCAATACCTCACCTTAAAAGAAAATGAAATGGAGCAAAATGTTCCGAACATGACTCCTAACAAAACTCCCACACGCAAACACAACTCTTGACCCCTACAAAAACAATCTTCATGAACCAAGAAGTTGGATTAGTTCCCAGAGAAACCTCCCTCCTATACATCCACATTCCCTTTCTTCAACTCAACTGCATTGGTTCTCAAGTGATTTTGAAATAAATGGTGTTGTTAGCACATGCAATAGAACTAAATGAAGCATGTTGTACATGTCCAAAACGATCAAACTGTACTATCCAAGAAAATAGATTTTAATGCAGGCCACAAACAGCACATTCTCCCACTCTGAACTACACGCTCTTGCTTGATCTGACTCATGAATTACTCCCCAAAAAGGATGAAGTTAAATGATTAGGTTGTGAATGTAACAAAACAAGTCATGTACATTAGCCTGCATTATAAACAAAGTTGAATCTGTTTGGACATTGATAAATATTTAAACACAGAAAATCACCAGTCCAACACCCATCTTTAACCAACATAACTTTTTTTCCGTTGCAATCCCTTGGCAAGTTGCCATCAATAATTGCTGCCCCTTCCAGGGCCAACATTCAAGCGCCAGCAGCGCAAATATCTAGGCTGCCATTTGAAATGTACTATCAAAGGCTCAAGTCCAAAAATTCTTATTAACATGGACCTGTCTCCACTTGCAACTAATGTAAAGATTCACTACTGTACTAAAGATCTACAAAATATGAACATAAAAACTTGAATTTGGATCCAAGGCTTCCTTAATAGCATGAGCAATTCCATTCTCAGTTTTAGAAGTTAAAAGGACATTCTCATCATTAGTGTGGACTGTATAGCCAATGATGCACCACCAAACTTGAAATTTTGTCAATGAAAAAAGAGCTGCAAAAGGACATTGTATGATGCTCACAGATATCTCATAAAGCATATAGCCCCATTTTCCATCCATGAAATAAGGTCATAGAAAGAGAGAATTAAATATGCATCTAGTACATACTGCTCTTACGCTTCCTCTCTGTTCTTAAGTTCTCATGACCAATAAACTGAACACTCAAAAGACGAAAAACTTAACTGAGGATCCATCATTTCTCATTAAATAACAAACACAGCTCAAAGCTTATCAAACTTTTGCTTCATAAATCTCGAAGCACCCTTCCCACAAGCATGCCTTACTCTTCAATGCCATCACACGTAATTCCTGGAAATGTGTTCTCAAACCAAAGCTTGGATTCGTCGCTGTAGGCATCAACAATAAGCTTTAACAAATCCACATCCTACACCAGCTCCATTTGATGTCATATCTGTGCCATAAAGACAATACTGAATGTGACCAACAAGCTTCAACCTCACCTAGCAGGTCATCATATAATAGCCAAAGCCACATTTCCCTTCCAAAGATAAAAGCTCCAAAAGCAAAGGCATGCTCCACAACCTTTTGATATTGGTTACCAATCAAAGAAACTGAAGGCAAAATAGTAATAATAGTGATGGTAGTAGCAGTGGTAGTAGTAACAGTAGTAGTAGTAGTAGTAGTAGTAGAAGTAGAACCGCAGTGCTGGTAGTGATAACCACAGAAGTAAAGATAACAATAGCAATACTAGTAGTAGTAGTAAAAGTAAATAACAACAAAAGCACTTGAAGCACCTCAATAGTATGACCCTGAGCCACCGCCGCTCAAGTATCCACTGCCACCCAATCCCCGACTAGAGTAAAGCGACGAATAAGAACCACCAACCTGCAAAGAAAATGTAGTAAGAATGACAAAACATCAAGACTAGAACTATAGACTATTTTTTCCAAACATAAGAACAAGTTACTGGAATCATACATCAGATCCACCAGAAAGGTAGTCACTCCTATAGCGTGAAGAATACAAGCCTCCAACATCACCCCCACCAACTGAGCCTGTGAATGTGAACACAACATCACATAAAGATCATGTAGTCAGTGAAATCAAAAGAAAAATATATCTTAAGCAGCAATTCCCATTTTGCAAGGAAAACTACCTCCACCATAACTCATGTCACGGCTATCATATAATCCATGTGTATCATGCCCTGTTAGGGAACTGCGACTGGAACCACTGTACAGGTGTGAGCCCCCTCCTAGCCTACAAAACAAGATAGGCAGTAATTCCAGTCAAAGCATAGTAAAAAATATTAGCATCGTTTTCAATTGATAATTTCTCCAATTTGCAACAATATTTACTATAGAAAAAAATTAAGCGACCATGCAATATATTTAAACTTCTGCATAACTGACTGAGTCTATCATGATTAAAAACATTCATGATAAATCATCACATTAAATGGAAACAATCAAGGGAAACAACATCAATTGTGAAGTCCATTTTGTATTTTATATTATAGAATTCCAAACAGAATCCTTTACATTCAAGCTGAAATAAAGGTGGAATCCCTTCCTATAGCCAAGAAAAGTAGCTTTGCTCTCAACTCGTCTATATAGAAGTGAACTTAATCAACCCAAAATTATCAAAATCAAGTAAAATACCACCACCCAAGCTGTTCCCTTCCAAAACTCAAAAGACGCATTGTGTGGATGAGATTGAATCCTCTCCCAACTCTAAAAAGAAGAGAACACTTGACTAGCATTAACACAAGCGGCTCTGTGTGTATCAAAAGGGGTTGTTAGTTGCTAATTACTATTTACTGTTGTGTATTCATATAGATCAAATTGACGAAACCATATACCAATGTTTTAATGAAAATAATTATTCAATTACAAATGTTTGTTATTTAAATTCTTAGAGATACAAGTATGGACTATCATTTTTGGGCACTGTAGCAAAATTCAGAAAGAAAAGAATGACAATGCACCTTGCAGATTCTCCATAAGAACCATCATCGTACCCTGAAGCACCGCCAACTCCATAATCCAGGCGAGCCCTGGGCTGCCTAGCATCAGCATATCGGGAAGGAATGTCGTTCTTGCACATAAAACCATGATTTAGTCCTCCAGTCAAGAGAAGGGAAAAGAGGACTTGAACTAGTATACAAGAAACAATAAAAATCACCTACCATTGAGGAATAGGTTCGCTTTGATCCTGAAACAGAATCATAATCACGAGCACGTCCATCACGATAGCTTGGAGGCCGTTCAAGACGCCGTCCATAGCCCTCATCTTCATATGCCTTTCTTGTAGAACCACGAGAAACATTTCGTATTGCACTGTCAGAGTAACCAGATCCACGAGGAGCATAGTCATCCCTGAAAGATGGTCGTCTCTCAGCAGGTGCTCTGGGACCAAAATCTGCTGCAGGTCTACTTCTGGGAGGAAGCTCATCGTGTCTAACATAGTCTCGTTTTGAACTGCTCTTGGGGTAAGCAGGAACTATTGGGAGACACAATATTATATATAAGCAAACCGTTATCAACACTAAAAAGATGACACAAGAAAGAAAAACTCATGTAAAGCAGCCATACCAGGTGGCCTCCTGTCATATGACCGCTCTGACGAGGGCAGGTGCCGCACTCTCTCAGGAACCAGAGCAACAGGCCGCCTGTCCCGAAACCCAACTGTTCTTCTAAATCCACGGCCAATTATAGGTGGCCCACGACCTGTAATTCCACGTGGGAAACGAGCAGGAAATCTACGAGAATCAAAGCGTACAGCACCACGGCTCCAAGGTGCCCTTCCCCCACGAATACCACCTTGTCCTATCCTATAATCTCCTCGAACACTTTGCTTTATTCCTCTACCTCTCTGACGTGGCCTTGACAAGCGTGCCCTGACTTTCACCTGAATAAAAAATAATAATAATGTTTTACCCAGTTATGCTCAGAATAGAGTAGAATTGAACATCATTGATATAAAAAACAATGAAAAATCCTATATTTATCTTTCGAACTTGAGGACCACCTGGGTACAAAGAAACGAAACACCTAATAGAAAAAAAACAGTTCATCCAACCTTGTTGTCACCTTCACCCAGTTCAGCATTATTAATGCCTTCAGCACATGCAACTGCTGCATCATGGGTATCAAAAGTGATAAACCCAAAATCCTTTCTTTTTGCTGATGGCATATTACGTGCGAGCTCAATCTTTTCAATCTCCCCAAACTTCTTAAGGTGCTCCTTTACGTGCTCCTCATCCCATGAAGCGGGGAGACCATCTACAAAAACTGTCTTAACCTAAAATAATGAAAAAAGGGGGAGAAAAAGGCAACACAATAGTCAAGCTTTTTGTGTTTCTCAGAACATTAAGAAAAATCAAGAGCAACAAATGGAAACTTTGTAAATTTAACTTGAAAAAATAAGTGAACTTTTTAACCCGGAAAAGCAACATGCTCTCTTAAATACCATTTGTTTTTAATGTGTTTTGGTCATTCCAATCAGTCGAATACTGAAAGGATTAACATAAAGGATTAAAATTCAATTAACCCTTATTGTCTACACTGAATCATATCATACCTTCTAGCAGAAAACCGCATGTGTCATCTGATCAATTTTACCCCATAGATTTGGTATGGTATATTTATTAAAATCACACTTGGAAAGATTGTTCCAATGCAAAAAATGAGTTTATTAATCATGACACTTCAGCACATTGTGAACAGCTGATCTTTAAAGCTCTTAAAAAACCTGCTAACACAACATCAGCCAACCCAAACATGTTTTGGACCAAACAAACCATGTACTTCACATCCTACCTAGGGTTTGAACCACAAAAGCTCATGAAAATGTGATAGACAGGATGTTTCTACTAGAATGGATACAGTCAAATATAACCAATATCCACAGAGAGAGAGAGAGATGTACATAAGGCATGAAATTGTGCCATATCTAATCTAGAATGCTACTTGCCCATCAACACAATAGCAAAAAGCACAAATCATAAGCCCTCAGATCCAACATGCACAGAAACAAAGAGAATGCCTTGTTGCAAAGTTGTCGTTTGAAGATAGCATACAGAAACGAACAATGATGTCTCTCATGACCATAAAGTTGCAAAGCAATACGCATATGTACAAATCCAACAGCAAATACCTGGGCCATAACTTCATCATCAGGTTCAATAAATGAATCTGCCAAAGCAACCTTGGCAGTCCTATCAACACCAAACACAACATCCCTCTTCTGCAAGCGCTTATAAGCAGCCATAGCATCAGAACGAGATGAAAATTCCAAAAAAGCAAATCCACGGTTCATTCCTTTGTTATTTGAATCTTCAACCAAAGTCAAGTCTTTAATGTTCCCAACGCCATAGCTTTTCAGCTTTTCTTTTAACTGAACAAGTATCCATGTCATAGATAAGAATTTAAGACTAATAATTAATTGAAAAAAAAGGTAGTAGATGGCAAATTAAACATCAGATTACATACAGCTTCCTTTGTCCATGTTTTGCATATGTTACCCAGAAAGAGGGTGTCATTATCCTGACTAGGAGAAACACCACACAGCTTTCCATTAACCTGAAAATAAGTTGCCTCAGAAATGAATCAGTGTATTTTGCCAAAAAGAAACCAGAGGCCTAGCAATAAAGCTTTAAATTCTAGAGGGGGAAAGGAAGATTATTTACCACGGGATTCTTTAGCTCTTCAACGGCTCGCTTAGCTTGTTCCACAGTTGCAAAACGCAGGAATGCAAAGCCCTTGTTTTTTTTAGTCAGAGGATTCATCATCAGTCTAACTTCTGTAACCTCACCAACTTCACTAAAAACTTTCTTGAGATCCTCTTCTGTAGCATCCTTGTCCAAACCGCCAACAAAAATTTCAAATTCCTTTCGCTTCCGACGCTCCTCAACAACCTCATGATGCTCATCTTCCTCTGCATCAACAAGATCATGGTCTCCCTCATCATGCTCTTCATCCCCTTCACCCTCATTATCTTCACGCCCATCTTCCATTTCCTCATCAACCATATCACCATCTTCCTCTCCTTCGCCTTCCTCACCCTCTTCTTCATCAACTTTCTCAATTTCCTCCTGATCATCACTCTGTTCAACATAATCAACACCAGCATCCTCTTCAGGCTCAGATTCTGGTTCATTATCCTCCAATTCCAAGTGTTCACCTTTATCATAATCATCATAACCAGCCTTCAGTTCTTCCTCTGTCATACAAAGAAAAAGCAACCCATCTTCCGTTATTATTGAGCTGCTAGAACAAAAATTAGCTTAAACCTGAAAATCTATGAATTTTGAGGTAGGAATAGAACCCAACAAAGAGAATAAAGACCAGATTGACACAAATTAGTCAGACTTGAGACCCTGTATATAAAACAATAACTGCAACCTCATCGAACTATATAAAAAGAGAAAGCAACGGAAGATTCAGGATTGCTTCATATGCAACTATCGTTGGAAATGGACCATTGTCAACAAAGGGCTCACCATGTTTGGCAGGGAAGAAAGAAACAGAACTGACACCCATATGCATCTTTCTTTCCGCATTAACAATTGATATCAATAGGTAATAGCCCATAAGACCACGTCATAAGTCGATTCATCTAATACCTTATCTGCAGTGTAAACTATTCATGCTCAATAGCCGACAAGAACATGGCAGTTTTCGCCTGCTGTGGCGTTGTATATGTAGGGAGTAGATGCAATACAGACTACAAGTTAAAGGAAACTTAAAAAGTGAAAGAAGGTAATGGAGAAAAGAATAATTAAATGGTATTTGCATCCAAGAAAGGAAAGAAAAAGTACCAAAAAATCTACCACAGATCACCTTCTCCAAAGCACAAGCTAGTGCTTTCAATAAACACGATTTATGTAACCTAAAAGTAATGAAACTATAAGAGTTAAAACACTGATTACTAAAGAGAGGTGAATACAAGACCACCAAGAATGAAAAGAGAAAAAAAAAGTTCAAGCATGTGTCCTGTATTTCCAGAATTCATCGATTACTTAGACGCATAACTGAAACTCTACAGAACAACACCTTTCAGCAACGAAGCATGTTAAATACGAACTATAATAAACCACCAATAAAATACAAAACAAAACCCCAAAGAAATTACGGACAAAAATTGCGTCAGGAAAGAACAAGAATAGCATCTTGACCTCAGGATCCCAACATAGAACCCATAAACTAATCGATGGTTTCAAACTGTAAGCATCGATTAATTTGCCAACGAACACATGGAAATCACAAACTCCAGCAGAAAAAGATTAATTTGAACCCTATTCTCTACATGAATGAACACAACAATGCGCTAATCACTCGACCAAGAAACCAGACCGCACCGATCGCGTCCGAGATCAAGAAAACGTCCGATTTTTTTTATAAATAACATATCCACGGAAGAAGAAATTCAAACAATAGTAGGAAGAAGCGGAACCGAGGCAGATCGAGAAACAGACGAAGCGAAAGACGAAACACACCTTTCGACTCCAGAACGCCGTTCGGATCCGCTGAATTCCGCACGGGGACCTCCGTCACCTCCTCGACGACCTCCTCCTCCTCGAAAACCTCCTCCTCCTCAACTTTGACAGCCTCCGGCTGCTTCTGCACGGCCCTCGCCGGCTTCCCGGCGGATTTCTTCGGAGTTGGCGTTCCGGACGCCCTCTTGGCCGAGCGAGGAGGCATGTTTCCCTTCCCTCCGCGGACGGCAAGAAAACCCTAATAGACGAGAACCAGAGACGCAGAGACAAACCCTAGACGAAGGAGAGAGAGAAACCCTAAATGGCTCCCCAAGAAAAGGACGCGGGGGAGCTTTTATAACAAGGAACAAGTCTCTTGACGGGTCGGACTCGGGTCGTATCTTGACAATACCGAGTCTGACTTAATCGGAACTGATCTAATCGGATTCGGGATCGGATGGAATCAGCTAAAATCGAATCCGGATCCGACTAACTTAGAATCCGACATTTACATATCTTCGGATTCGGATTCTAGTCGGATTCGAAATCTTACAGAGTCTGCATTCGATTAATATCCGATTATTAGATCCTACTTTGACTATCGGATCTGACTAATAGGATTGAGATTCGGGTAGAATGTCAGATAATATCCAACCCATTAACATCCTTAGACTTCCCACTATTGACTGAGTCGCCCTAGGAGATATGTATGGGTCAAGGTGGCTTGGTAGGTCCTGGATCCTGGGCTTGGTTCGACTTTGTTGAGTGTTGACTACTTCAGTTGATGGTGAGCTTGGCACGGGTTCATTACTGTTTAGGTAGGGATATGAATGGATTGGATAAGGTTTATCGGAAACGCTACAAGAGAATGAGCAACACATTTCCTAGGAAACCATCTCAAAAACGGGAAACACAGTGTTTCTGAAACGTTATTGAAAATGCCAAAAAAATCATGGGAAACGTGTTTCTCATTATGTGAGAAATGTGTTTCCCACACTATGGAAAATGTGTTTCTCACACTATGGGAATTTTTTTTCCATACGTTTTGTTTTTGTAGGATGGATATTTTTCATTTTTTGTTTCATTAGTTTATTATATTATTTTTTTCTTAAATGTTTCTCATGTGTTTCCCAATAGTTTTCTGATTCATTTGTCAAATTGTTTCTCGTTTCTCGTTTCACATGCACCTGAAAACATCATTTTTTGTTTCTATTTTTCAAGAAATTTTTGTTTTCCTTTCTCGCAACCTTGTGTCGAATGCATGATACTTGACTCAGGTGTTTCCTTTTATATGACACCTAATGCATCTCTTCTATTTGACAAATGCACCAACTTCTACTCATCTTTTGTTTCTATGGTCGATGAAACTTTTGTAGAAATCAAAAGAAGTGAAAATTTAAAAAAGGTTTCAAAGGATGCTAAAGATTTTTTTGTTCCTAAAATTAAAATTATTTTAAAATTAAATCTAAATCTTTTTTTTTATTTTTCAAATTTTCAATCATGGTTATGAAATCTCATTATCATGTAAGGGTTGCTTCATGTAGATTCTTCGAAGCTAATTGGGTGAGGCAATGGGAGAGGAGATCTTTATGACATGGATTTTTTATCTCTTCCTTCTAAATCACTTTGTAACTACGCTAAAGCTAAAAATATTGTAACTTGGCAAAAAAGACTTAGGCATCCTAGCAATTTAAAGTTGTATCTTTTTTTTTGAAAAAAAAATATAATAAAAAATAATTTATTTATAATGATTGCATTCTTGGAAAAATATAGTCTTCCATTTACAAATAGCACTTTTATTTTCAAAAGAACCTTTGAGTTGGTGCACTTGAATGTATGGGTGCTCCCATCATGTTAAAAGGAAGGTATTCTTATTATGTTATTTTATTGATGTTTAATTTAGATATGTATGGATCTACTTTCTTAGGTTTAAATCAGATTTTTTTCCTTATTTTAAAAAGTTTCATACGTTAGTTAAAAATCAATTTCAAACCAATATTTTTATCTTTCATTTTGATTCAGGTGGAGAATATATGTCAAATAATTTTCAAAACTGTAACACATGTGAATTTTGTTTTTTTTAAGTTTTAAATTTGAGCAAAATTTAAGTTAAATTTATGTTAAAAGTAGGTTAAATTTAGGCAAAATTCAAGAGTTTAAGTTGAACTAAGGCCCTAGTTAAATCTGTTATAAGTCGTAGATCTCGTAGGAGATCCGATTTGGTGATTTTAGATATGAGTTGGTTAAGAAAATACATTTTTCAAATTAGACGAACCTCTATTTTGGGTTCTTTCACTTGGATTGGATCTAAAATTTGATTTTTCAAAATTGGTCAGGCCATGTTTTGGACTCAACCCAAGTTCTTTATGAGACCCATAGTGTCACGCTTAGCCCAATGAGGTGTCATGTATCAATGTGGAGGCCCATAGGGGTTCAGAAGGTGGCCAAGGGTTTTTATGGATCTTGAATGGATCATATTTAGATCCAAACTTTAGCATTTAGATTCAATTCAGATTTGAATTACATATGGATTTGAATCTTAAATTAAGTAGTAAATTTAACTAATGATATTTGGATCCAACCCAATTAGGTTGAATATACGTCATGACATTTAGATCTAATTAATGATGAATTAGGTTGGATATAACTTAGGATATTTGGATCCAATCTTATTGGATTGGACCCATAGGTGGGACATTTTGAATAACTTTATTATTGTTTTGACAAAATTTCAGCCAATTGGTGGCTCACCTATTAAATCGGAGTCAACTTTGATGTTTCTCATTTCGAGCGCATCAAAATCGACTATCTACATGCCCAAATTGGTGTTAATTTGAGCATTTTATCATCGATCGAAGTTCATGCCTAATTATAGGTCAAAATTAACATTTTTTTAGCATCGATTAATTTTTTTTGTTGATTCGTGTGATCTACATTTCGAGGGCTATTGAATCTACTATTTAAACATTGAATTTTGTTAAGTCTTTAAGTTTGTTGGTCTCCTGAAAGGTTATTAGGGTAAGAAGTCTCCACCTTTCTTCTCTATCTTAATTAATTTTGAAATCTAATGAATTAGGACTCATAATTCATTTTTTTATTTTATTAATAGATATTAGCCTCTTATATTAGATATATGACTCTTGCTCAAGCTCATCTATAAATAGAAGTCCTTTTGAGGAGAAATAACAAGGTTAGTTCTCTCTCCCTCTGACATTCTTATTAAAATTCTTTAATCACTCTTTACCATCTTCTTCTTCTTTCTTCTTCTATCTTGGAGTTTTTTCAGCAGCCATTAAAGTGTCTCTAAGGTGCTAAGATGATGGATGAAAGCATGAGTTCATCCAAGAATACGATTAAGGTAGGATTCATCTTACTCATAGTCATAGATCGAATGCAAGCGCAAAGATCGTGTGTCTTGCCAATTCTACAAGTTGGTCCATAGTGGATCAGAGCTGGATCAAGTTAGAAAAGTGTTTTAAAAAATGTTTTTATCATGCTTTAAAATGAATTTAAAAATATGTTTTTGGTAAAACTATGTCCGAACGGCTAAACCGAGAAATCGGGTAGTGTAAAACGCATAGTTTCATGTTCCTACATGATTTAAGATTGATATATCTTTGTTTTCAGCATAATTGAGTGAATATTTATTTTCTTTCATGTGTTTACATTATGAATCATGTTCCTGCAAAATTATTTCATGTGTTTTATGATGATTTTGCATGCTAGCATCTTAAACTAGTTATTATATGAATAAATCATGAGTTATATTGATAGTATAGAATCCAATGCATGTTTTATGATCATATAATGTTTTTATGAGTCTACATAGTATTTAGGTACAATATATGTGGTTGATGCATGATTGAAAATCAATATTGCATGTTGATACTTGTGTTTTTCTTATATTCATCATGTTTTATATTATGATGCACATGTTGTCAAGATTTTCTTGACTGACTCATCGCAGTAAAATAATTATAGCTCTCAAATCGAATAACCTTTGGCTAAATCCTTTTATAGAGACTTCTAAACATCTTGAAGGTGTCTCAAAAAATAGTTGAGCCCTAGTGGAAGTATGAAATTAAGGGTTATGACTGCTGCAACACAAGACAAAAATTATGTCACGTGTGAAGAGCAGTTTTTGATAGTCGATTTTGCAATAAATCCAATAAATCAATAGTTTAGTGTTTATGGATGATTTTTGGATATGTGATGACCATTATATGGATAAAGCTAAGAAAAATAATAGAAAAAAAAGTTTCATTTTTTGGGAATCCCAGGGTCTCACACAAGTCGTATGAAATTCAAGATTCTGCAGAAAATCTAGATCTAGAACTGTCTTAAACAGGGTCTAGTTCAAAAAAATTAAAAAAATTCATATGATGGATTTTTCCATAAACTTAATGCTTTTAAAAGCTAACAAGTATAGCTAGCACCAGAAAAATTGGGAGTTTGAGATTCTTCTCAGATTAGGTCAGGTGACTGCTTCTTTATGAACAAAATTTCTGTCAGGTTCTTATAAAACATAAAAATAGTTTTTCATCCATAAAATTCTAAGGGCAAACAAAGTTATTTTTCTTTGAGCTGTCACTTGAATATGAGAGCTAATACCCTCTAATATGACTGTAATTTTTTATGAGTTCATATATGTTCGGTATGATAATTTAACAAACCTGTGAATAATATAAAAAATCTGATATATGCAGTCCCTGGTTTGGGACAATATCATGTCTTATGAACCTGGTTTATTTAAAATTTGATATTTGCTTATGATATGAGATGTTAATCATGTATTTTCTAATATGTGATGTTTCATGTTTATGTTGTATCCAAGCATGTTGATTATTTATGTATGGTGACATATGAGACTACATGTTAACATATGATTTTTAAGCATGATAAATGGGTCACGTAGTATGCATAGGCATACATGTGTTATTTTATGTAATTCATGGTTTATGTTATATTGAAATGAGTCTCATGCGTTATGTAGTGTGATATGTGGCATGTGATGTATTGTAAGTTATGTAAGGCATACATACACTGGGCTCGTAGGCGAGTCATGTTCAATGGAACCCGGAGTGCTAGTGAACACCAAGTTAAGTTATAATAAACACGCTCATACACATTTAAGCCTTAAAGAGGCATGACTCTTGGGTGCTCCTTAAAGGGGAGTATGTACCTTGAGATATATCAAATGAATTATATCTAGTTGCACCTTAGGGAAGTTCAGGGGTGTGGGTTCATGCCTTGTGAGGCAATGTGATGAACTACTCAGAGTGGAGTTTAGGGCTAAGGAGCTCAATATTGAGTGCACCTAGTGTTGTAGTTGAGACAAGTGTCATCACACATAATAGCCCATTTGAATCCTGACCTACCTTGGAGAGGGTAGGAGGTACACATGACTGACTGACAAATATGTTTTTCAAACAGCACCACTTTGGTCCCCAATCGTCGGTTGTAGGGGGCCTGAACTGTCAAAGAGACCTAGGTAGGCAAGTCTTGTAGCTCTAGAGAGTAGAAATTGATTTTCTGAACCATTGTGAGTTTATCTCGCTCACTGATTGCTCTAGTGGATATTTTTCAGACTCTTCGAATCAATGGAGAAATAAAAATACATGGCATAATAAATATCTTATCTGATTGTTGAGTTAGAGTTAAGTTTCTAAGAGTATACCCATATAGGACAGTGAAAGAGTAACAATATAATAACACATTAGATGAGGTTTACAAGTGTTTAAGTGTTTTATTGAATGTTGGCATAAATGTCTATGCATGTCATATATGATTTCAAGTTCATGCATATGTTAGTATATATGGATTTCTCTTGTTTGAAAGTGCACTAGGATCGAGGCAACGAGCACTAGAGGGGGGGTGAATAGTGCTTTTTAAAAAATTGTCTGCGGAATATTTAATGATTTTGCAAATCTCAAAGCAAACACACAAAGAACACAAGATTTTATCCTGGTTCGGTCTAACCCAACCTACATCCAGTCCCCAAGCAAAACCCGATTGAGATATCCACTATCAACCTTGTAAACTACAAGATCACACAGACCATAATTGGTCCCACTTTCAGTAACAACCCTACTGAAAGCAAACAACTCCTTTACACCAAGGAGTCCTTCTTTTTACAGAAAATAAATAACAACTTACAAAATAACCTATGAGCCTTCCTTTTGAATGCAAATGAGATGCAATTGGCTTTTGAGGTTGTTGAAATACTCTACTCACGAATTCACTATCTCTCAAAGTGATTTGAGTGAAAATATCACGTGAGTGAGAAAACAAATACTTGAATGAATAGGAGTGAAAAGCAATAAGTAAATGATTCAAATCGATTGAATTCTTGTTGTTTTGAGTGTAAAATGCACTCATATTTATAGTTAAAGTTTTCCATACGTTGAGGGTATGAAAGGGTATCAAAACTGTCTATTTTGAACGATCAAAACGTTTGAAAAATGAAAAGACACGCCTTTTTGAAGTTTCAGGAAAACGGCAAAATTAGTCGACTGAAACATCAGTTAGTCGACTAATAGTTAGTTATTAGTAGACTGACAGTTATCGTCGGTCGACTGATCTGTTAATCGAGCCGTTTGAAAATCTGAACTTTTGAAACTTAGTCGACTTGAGAAAAGTTAGTCGACTGATAATATCATCAGTAGACTGAAAAACCTTTTAGTCGACTGCTGCTAAAATCTTCTGAAAATCAAACATTCTGTTCGGTCGACTGATAAAAAGCATTAGTCGACTGCTGCTAAATTTTCAGAAAACACATGTTCTGTTCAGTCGACTGATAAAACCATTAGTCGACTGCTGCTAATTTTCCAGAAAACAGACATTCTGTCCAGTCGACTGATAAAACCTTCGGTCGACTAATTTGACAAAAATGACTTTTTAGAAAATATGGCGCGAAAGGATTAGTCGACTGGTAAGTCTATTGGTCGACTAATAAACATGAAAATTTAAGAAAAGAGTTTTCTAAAAAGATTTTTATGAGGGTTCTTTTTAGAAAAGTTTTTCTAAAGACTTTTAAGGTGAAATGCAACCTAAATATGCACTCTAAGTAAGGCTCTTACAAGAATCTAAGACTTTTAATGAATTAAACATTTGCACACTAGTGTTCAAAGATTCTTCATCGAATTCTTCAATTTCTTCATAGCCTTAGCTGAAATGCAGTTGATTCAACTTGCTCATCATCAAAACCTTGTACTTGAAGTATCATGTATGCCTTCATTGTCGTAACATTGTTGTGATTGTGATCTTGATTATTAATGATGTAGATGCAAATTCCTTACTTAAGGGTAAGAATGATTAATTGTGCAATCATGTATACTTATATTTATTATTGTTATAATCATGATCTTTGTTATCTTTATATGTTATGTTAATGACATGCTATAAATTATTTGTGTAGGGAAAGATGTATACTTTATATGTTTGTATTGTTTTCATGCCTATATTGCAGAGTATTTCATACGGGGTTGTTATTAATGCCCCTACTCTTAATATTTTTAGGTAATGAGTAAGTTGGGTGGTGATGGTGAGGGGCTCGGGGTGGTGCCAAGAGAGTCACATTCTTTTAGGTGCTTTTGGCAGGATTTGAATTATTTATTAGTTATGATTTGTATTAATTAAACTTGCAAACTTTGATTAAGACTAGTATTTTGATTTATTTTAATTAAATTTATGGTTTGATTCAATTAATTCTAGTCTTACATGTGTGTGTGTTGAGAATTGTAACCCGCCCAAGGTTTGAATTGCATTTAAAGGAGTTTCTATTGTTTTTCTTGAAAATCGGGTAAAGAAATTATATTTTTTTTTTTACAATTTTGGTTTCAAAAATTGGGGCATGACAAAAACTATTTGAAACAAAACAGAATTTTACATCAAATATTTTGTCCAAAAACTCTTCAACAAAATGACCTTGTGAAAAGAAAACATCAACACATAATTGAAACAACTAGAACCCTACTTATTTCAAAAGAAAATTCAAACAATTTTTGTGTTGCAGTTGTGCTAGTCGTTGTCTACTTAATAAATAAGATGCCTTCCTCTTTACTCAAGAACATTTCACCTATGAAAAAATTGTTTAATATAACCCCTGATTTTAAAAGATTAAGAGTTTTTTGTGTGTAAGTGCTTTGTTTTTTTAAAGAAAATGACAAACTCTCACCAAAAGCGATTGAATGTGCTTTTATCGGTTACAAAGAAAACAAAAAAAGATATGGATGTTATGACTTGAAAATTTATATTTTTCTAGAAATGTCACTTTTGGGGAAGAGAAAAATGGATTCGATATAAATAAACCTAAGAAGAAAGTAGATTATTTTTTCTTAATTGATCTCTTGCCTATATAAAGAAGTGAAGTACTAGTTTAAATGATTTTGATAATGTTGAATGCCTTGATAATGATATTTCTAATGATATGGTTAGCAATAATTATCTTGATAACTCTAATGATGAGATATCTCATGATATTTGTGTCTACACCATACATGTGCTCTTGAAAAATATTAACAAAGGCAATCATTAGAAGAACCATCTCTCATAGAAGAACCTACTCCTTTAGAAGGGTCCAACCTTAGAAAATCACAACGCATTCTTAGACCACCTATTAGATTTGTATCCTATGAGTCCTTTTCTCCTAATTATCAAGCTTGTTTAATGGCTATCCATGTTTACCATGAATCCTTAATGTATAGTAAAGCAAAAAGCCATCCTCATTGAATAGATGAAATGAAATTCGAGCTAGATGCCCTTCATAAAGCTAACACTTGAAAGATTATAACTTTGCCATAAGTTGTAGGTGGGTATTTAATGGTAAAATCAAAAGTGATGGCTCCCTAAAAAGAAATAAAACTAGGTTAGTTTCTAAAAACTACTCACAAGAATATGAGATTGACTATGAGGAGACCTTGGTCGTAATTGCTAGAGTAACTAGTGTTAAGACTTATAGTCATTGCTTCTATTAAACAATGACTCATTTATTAGTTAAATGTTAAAAATGTGTTTCTCAATGGTAACCTTGGTGAAAAAGTACTTATGGATCCTCCTCTCGAGTTTGACATCGAGAAATGTACGGTATTTAAGCTTAAATAAGCTTTATATGGTCTTAAATAGGCTCCAAGGGCTTGGTATGAACACATAAGCATGATAATGATTGATATTGGATTTGTTTATTGCTATATTGTGAGTGGCACAACTCTTTTTGTTAAGAATACATGGGTTGATATAATAATTTTATTGTTATATGTAGATGATATGATTATCACTAAAAATGATAAAAGGACATTGATGAAATTAATAATATTCTTAAAAGGACTTTTGATATGTCTGATCTTGGTTTTTTAAGATAGTTTCTAGGAATTGAAGTTGTCTGTTCTTCAAGACAATATGTATTATCTCAAATGAAGCTGACATCCAATATGATTGATAAGTCAGGGTTGTCAGATAATAGGGTTGTAAATATTCTTGAAGTTATCAATGCCAAGAAGAGGGCCAATGATGACACTCTTTTAGAAGACCCTACTCCTTATCATGAATTGATTGGATCTCTCATGTATGTATCGATCACTAAACCTGACATAGCCCATGTTGTTCAAAGTGCAAGTCAGTTCCAAAATGCACCCACAACGGTCCACATGAGTATTGTAATGAGAATTATTAGATACCTAAAAGGAATTATAACTAAAGAAAATTGTTTATCATCATCTTTATCCTTGAATTTAATTGCTTATACTGATTCTGAGTGAAGGCAATCCTAATGATCGTATTTCTACTTCATGTTTTATGTCTTTCTTGGATATTCTCTTATTTCTTGGAGGTGTAAAAAATATAAAAATGTGTTACTTTCCTCCATCGAAGTTGAATATCAAGCAATGACGACCATGACCATGAAGATCATATGGTTAGAAAGCCTTTTGAAATATATGGCTGTAAACATCTCTACTACATCGAAGATGTGTTATGATAACAAGAGTGCCATTTACATTATTAGTATTCACATCTTTCACAATTGTATAAATAATATAATGATGAATTGCTACTATGTTTGGGAAGAATTTATCAAATGGACTATTAAGCTACCTTATGTGACATCTGAATATCAACCCCTGCCAACCTTATCAGTGCTTATGGGTCACTTTTGAAAAAGTTAATTGGCCTAGTTTACTAAGCCCTGAGAAATCATATGGCCTTGAAATCCTCCACCAATGATCGGCCCATTGGAGTTTCTGAAAGGGATACATGATCTTTGGCCCTATTGGATATCCAATGGTGGTAGAACCCGCAACCACTAGTGTTATCGGCCCATTTGAAGTATGAAGGGATTTTCTCGGCTCAAGTAAAATTGAGATTTATCAGCCCTTCGGACCTTCAATGAGATTGTGAATCATATCTAAAAGAAAGTGTTCTCTAAATATTAACAAAATGAGAAATGTCAGCTTTTGAAAAAAAAAGTTTCATGAGTTCACAATGTTGTTTACAAAGTGTTTCAAAGTCTGTTTTATTGACCTTTATATGTATTACATCTAAAAAACAAGTTTTGCAAAATTATACAGAGATTTACAACATGCCTTAAGATTTATTTTATTGGCCTTTATATGTACCGCATTTTGAAAAGTCAGTGTTATCATTCAAATGAAGTTTGCAAAAATGATTTTAAATCTATCATGTTGTTTTTCAAAAAAGTCATTTTCTTAAAAAAACTCATAAACCTAATTATTATAGCCTACTGAGTATGTAGCTTATTAAATGTTATTATTATTTTTTAGAATAATTTTTTTGATTTAAAGTAGCAAGAATTTAAAGAGAGAAGCTCACAGGATATTTCAACAAGGATAACGACAAGGAAGTCAAGCATCTGAACATTAGTGGAGATATTAGTTTGATCTTTTAGAAGACATGATGATCATCTCATAATTGTATCCTGTCTTGTGTTGAAGATTTTAATAAAAGATGAGTTATTAGATAGAGTTGTTAGAATGCTCTGTTAATGTTCATGTTTTTGCTTTTCTTGTTATAGTATCTTTGTAGGGTTATTTAAGATCCAGATACATATATGAACAACTTAAAGTTACATCCAAGACTAGACCAATTATATGTTGGTTTTGGGGAATGACATGCAGGATAAAGTACAAGGATATAGATTTAGCTAGTCATGGAGAAAGCATTTATTTAACTCTAGATAGAAAAAAGAAAAACCTAAGAACAATACTTGAATGTTGAGGGAAAACTAGCTTTTGTCAAAGAAAATAGACAAACAGTTTACAAATATTTCACTAGGATCCACAAAAAACACCATATGAATTGTGGCTAGTGTTTGTAATAGAAATCTTCTAGACGGAAAAATTCTCATGACAAAGATACATATGGAGAAATTCTTAAGCCAAAGAACCAATAATGCGCCCCTTCCATTTCAACAAATGAAGCAAAAACAACATACATATGAAAACTTGAAAAAAATCTCATTGTAGCATGATATGAGGTGTCAAAAAGGTAACTCTAGTTATCTTTAGATATGATTGACAACATTTGTGCTGGAGATGATCTTTGCAAGCATATCTTGACTGCCTTAAAATTTCTTTCCCATATGATACGATTGCTTATTCATCTATTCCAATGGAAGAGGAAATGAGAAGCAAGACTGATCATATTTCACAATGCAATTGCCTTCTACTTACAATAAGATTGCTTATTGGAATATAGTAAGTACTTGTCAATAGAATGTCAAAGTCATGTCTGAATCTATTAATAATAAAATGTTGAACCCTTTGAGCAATAATCTTTTATATGCTACCAAAAAGGGAGATTTTCCAAAACTTGGAAACATCTTCAGCACCATGAAACTCCTGCAATGTCTTGATTGATTATAGGGTTTTAAAAGCTTTGATTACCATGTAACTCCAATAATAGCTTCTCTGGGAATAATGATTATAGATGATACATACATTGATTGCTTTTTATATTTATCCTTAGCATAGATATGTTATATTTCTTCATAGAATAAAAATAGATAGGTCAATTTTGATCATAAAGGTTTTATACTCTTGATGTACGTAACATCATGTTTGTTCATACACTCATCACCTCATTGAGATCATACATTTGTATAGTTATGTTGTCATATTTAATATTTGTTATCAGTAATGTATTGAAAATCTCAAAATAAGGATTGTCCTTGCCATTCACTCTTCTTCTATCATAGATTTTGGTCCTATACTATTGGTGGTTCTAACAAATTATCAAAAATATAATGTCCCCAAGAAGGTGACAGTTGACAGCGAAAGACCACCAAACATATGGTAAAACCTAAAAACAAGAGTTCTATTAGGCTAACATAGAGCTATCTAAATGGACATTTAACACCACAATTTCCTTTGTTAAAGATTGTGGTTCTCAGAATTCCCAAGCACAAACATAATAAGAATTGTTGTTAAAATAGTACTAATTTGAGTTGACATAGAGGGGCAATGCCTCCTAGCACAAACAGTGGGGTCAAAGGGTCTTAAAACATTCCTACAAATTAAAAAGGTGCCTGACAGTCCATTATACATCTAAAATTAATGCATGTTATTTTGTATCAATAGTGGAATGTAAGAATTTCTCATCACATTTGAGCCTCCCATCGAGAAAATATTGAAAAACAAATGTGATGGAAGGGACTTCAAAAAGGTAGATAAAAAGTAAATCTTTGAGCACAAGGCATGGCAAATAAAAGAGGACAAGGCAGAAGGGAAGAATGGGTTGTTATACAACAAAAATGGATGTAACTTGGAAAATGTTGAATATAGAGGATCATTTATGATGCCGACAAGAAATTTATTGTATTAATCTCCTAGCCCCGTCAATACATAGTAAATCACTAACTACATTCTTAATGATAGAAAAGTTGATCACAAATTTTTTTATCTTTATTAGATATTAACAATAATCTTGACTCCTTTTGTAATTCAAAAGTATTTGTCAAAGATGCATAAAGTGAGCTTGTGACTCCAAAGTAGTTAGCTTTGTCAAGACATCAAAAACTATAAAAATGTATTCTAGATAAGAATTAAGCCACTCTATTAATCTAATCTTTGAAAAACAAAATTAGTGAGGTTGGATTAGTACCATAACTTCCACTTTCTTCTTATTTTTCTTCTTTAGAAATGAACTCAAATGGGGATGATCTAATCTCGTCACATGACAAAGTAATCATGTGTCGGATATCAGAATGACTTTGTTCAAAGGATCTTGATGATGACTTAGTAAAAAGTATGTTGGAATCATTGTTAGATGAAGAAGATCATCATTCCCTATGAAAAAAACTTGAAAATAATTTATAGAAGTAAAAGACATTGAATCAAGAGAGATGAGCACAACAACAACCAAACGTGGATCACATGAGAAGAATGAACCAAGAATAACCCACAGTTGTCATGGTATACCAATCAATAACACGAGTATTTAAGAGAGTCAATGAATTGTAAGAGAGATTGCTACATCCATTGGCTCTGATATCATGATAATTTTGAGTTTTCTTAAGGAAGAAGTAAATAAGATAAAGATCAACTTTAGACAAGTAACTCTCAATGGTTTCACAATAGAAGATAGCTCATTGGCCTTCTATTTATGTTATAAGAACTTAACTAACCCCTTGTTTGGATCACTTTATAAATCATTCATTTCCATTTATACTTATTTTAAATAACAAGTTTTGGTGTTTGGATCTTTTACCTTTATTCTTTTTAATAATATTTTTATAAATTTTACCCTTTTTCTAAAAAAATGAGAGAATACTTACTTTTTTATTTTTTACTACTAATTTTCTTCCATTCCACCCCCATCATCTTCGTCACCACTACCACTTCTCCACCACCATCACTACCACTACTGCTCCACCATTCATCATCATGGTCATTACTACCACCACCACCATTACTTTCATCACCACCATCCATCGCCATTGCTACCACCATAGTGATAAAAAGTTTAAAATGATAATTTATCAACTGTGAATTTCTTGTGAGATTTAAAAAAATAATAAAGTATATTCATATAAGCATTATGTAGACCTCCCTATCATCACATCACAATATGTGAATGTCCTCAATTTCTTAAATAATGAAGTACATCGCGTCACTGTATGCAAATGTCCTTCAGTTTGTAAATAATAGAGTATATTTGCATAAACATCATGCAAACATCCCTATCCTCGCATCACAATGTGTAAATGTCTTCTATTTTGCAAATAATATACAGGTTCCCTCTCTCCCTCTTCATCTCGCCACTACCACTACAAGTGGTCACATCTCCAACTTCTTCTAGTTAGATATTAATGTTAACAATAGCCTTAGACTAAGCCAATGGCTCAAACTTCTTCACCACTGATTACACACATGAGTTCCCCTCCCCCTCCTTAGATGCTTTCGGGATGAGAGATATGAATATGACCAAAAACTCCTCAACCTTTTTTCAGCTTCAGCTTAGATTTGGGCCATATTAAAGGTGTTAGTTTTGCTTGTTTAAGCACAATTTTTTAGGTCTCAACTTACTGAGGTTGCATTTTTTATGAAAAATGTCACACTCAGGCTTTTGGCCATGGAGTAGGAACCCTTTCTACCCACTTGTCAAGCCTATTATGTACTTCATAGTAAAAAGTATCACCCGATGTGTAATTTTTTTTTCTTTAGCTTTTTTTGTTGTATTTCAACATAAGCACATAGAATGGGCCCCTCAAAGATAGTCTCTTCAATCATTATTTTGTAACAAACAAGTTTAAAATTTTCTATAATAACAAAATGAAGAATAAAGGTAAATAGGAAGATAATAGAGACAGAGAATAAGCTATTGAAAAAGCATAACAAAAAAATAAACATAATAAGCTATTAAAAATGCAAAAAAATGATGCAATTATTCCATACTCATGTTTACAATACAAGATACACAACAGATAAACAATGAAATTTGAGGACAGAGGCTTACCAATCATTAAATAAACAAAGCGATAAATGAGCACTCATTGGCAAATGATTTAAACAAAGAAAATAGAAAAACAAAAACAAAAACAAAAAATAACTATATTGTCTTTATAAAATAGCGTGTTTTCATAAATGCCTCACAATTTGCTAAAATCCTCCTCATGTCCAAAATTTTGATTCATGACTTTTTTAGAACAATTTTTTTCCTTATGAAAATATAGCACAAAGTTCACAAAAATGATTTTCGAAGATCGGACTATATTTGCATATGCACGTCAAGAGTATTTAGTTAAAGGAGGTTCATACATTTTGGGGACATGTAAAAAAATTTACTATGTTTGTGAACTTACGTCAAAAATATTTAGCTAAGATGCAAATGTCATGATCGTTGCATGCAAATGCTCTTACACATTTGCGAATCTTCGTATGCACATTAAAAGGAGGTTCACAAAAATAATTTGCGAAGGTACGTCAGGAGTATTTAGTTAAAATGTGAATATCCTAACCTTCGCATGTGAATGTCGTCTTGACATTTGTGAATCTCCTTACACACATTAAAAGGAGGTTCAAACATTTGGGGACATTTGCAAAAATGATTTGTGAAAGTCATACTATAATTGTAAAGGTGTGAATGTCCTGATATTTGTATGAGAATGTCCTCGACATTTGTAAACATCCTCCTGACATTTGTAAATCTTCGTATGCATATGCACGTTAAAAAGAGGTTTACACATTTTAGGACATTTGCAAAGCTTATACTATATATGCATAGATACATCATGAGTATTAGTTAAAAGAGGTACGAACATTTAAAAACATTCACAAAAATGAATTGTGAACGTTGTAATATATTTGGAGAAGGACAAAAATATCTTAAAAAGTCAGGACTCCAATTTTTGGACATGAAAATAATTTTGGCAAATTATGAGGCATTTCCAAAAATGCGCTATTTTACAAGGATAGCAATCGCTTTCCGTAAAAAAAAATCTCTGTTCTCATAAGAAAAAGTCAAAAAGTTGGTGGGCGCCTCACGTGAAAGCAAACCGTAGAAAGAGCCATTCAAAATGGGCCATCCACTAGAAAAGGCGGCGGAAAAGCCCTTCCCCAAAATGGGAGAAGCGTTATCCACTTTCATATGAATCATGTGGTCACTTCGCCACTAAAACGTGTGAAACAAAAGCACCCTCAATACAATTCCCATCATATGACAGTTCGGTTCAAATTTTCATAAGGATTTGGTATCGATCGTCCCTGTTTATCCATGAGCTTGGTATGGCTCTAAAATCCAAGCTTATTGGCTACAGTTATCAACTTAAAGCCTATGAATATCGAATAACGAATTTATTACAGTTATCCTGAGGTGGACCTTCTTGACATAGGTGCTCAGGTTGCTAGTTGTCCTCTTTCTGAATATCGAATTTATTACAGTTATCAAGGCTTCTCTAGTAGCATAATTTTGATTATCAACTTAAAGCCTATGAAGACTCCACCACCTGAACAAGGGTTTTCCCGCGAGAATATAACACAAAGACTACCCAAATCTAGCTCACTTTTCATCAAGTCAAGACTTGAGACCTCTGGATAAGTTATTAAAAAAAAAAAGACAAACCAAATCAAGCTCATTTTTTTACCAAGTTGAGACATTTATATCAAGGCACTTGCAGCAGCAAAAGAAGTGTTTCAAGCCTTCAATTTCAGAAGGTTGCCAGGCATACGGCTCGCAGCTGTTTAAGGATCAAGCTCATGAAGGTATGAAGACAAGGAATGAATTTGATCTGTAGGACCATTTACTTAACACATCCAAATTCCGTAAACATTTACAAGATCAACTCGTGAATTACAAAGCCCTTCACAACCTTGACACAGAACATGATCGCTTGCTTTTTAACACAACAAAATATTCATGAACCAATAAATTGGATCACCTTTTCTTTTTCTTTTTCCTTTTTTAAAGCTATTCCCCCTTTTGTGAAACAAAAAAAAAAGGACAGAAAAGAAAAGTGAGGTCAACATTTTGCGAGAGGAGATGCATGCCACTTTTGTGTAACAGCTCATGTTGCAATTTCGTCAACTTCCGAATTGAATACGAAACTTGGAAATGTTGTGGTTATGTCCCTGTATGAATCAGAATAATAATCAGCAATTGAAAACAAAGTGTTATGACACAAAAAAAAACTGTCTGGACCAAAGACTCTTGAACAAGCACAAGCAGTTGCTAGCATGATGGGGAACACAGAGAAAATTTGTTCAGAGTTCACACACATTTAGGGCACGTTTGGTTGCTCCTTTAAGAATGATTCAGAATCACATGGGGTCTCAACTCTCAACCAAACATAAAAAGGTAACCTGTGAGAAACTGAATCTCATTTGCCTTTGCAAATGAGAGTCACTATATAATTTGTGTGAGATTCACCCATGTGATTCTGAATCACATAACGTGCCCTTAGCAACCTTGTTTATACAATGAAGATTATGAACCGGTAAGATAAAGATGCGTGTCTAAAGTATAGATTTTGGAGGTTCACACCCAATAAACCATTAAAAAACAGCACAAAGGATGTGGGAGTTCCATATAAATGTGCATCTATTAATATTTGTTACTCCTAGTCTGAACGAAAATCTGTGTTAACTTTTGTTTTAATTAACCACAAGCAAAACACACATAATATGCGTAGGGGTGCATTTTTAAAGTGACTAGTCATATGATTGCTAAATATGGAGATCTGGTTTTGGTGATACCTATGATCCGAGATTCGGGGTTCCTGATAATTAACAACCCAGATTGGCAAAACCCCATTGCCATGATTCCAGCATCACTATAAGATAAGGCGTAGAGAGGATTGTTTTGATGATGCAAGAAAGATAACCAAGGCAATATTCAAATTAAAAATAAATGAATGTAAAATGCAGAATCCTCTTATAAATATTAATTTTGATTGCATAGAGAGAAGACATCGTTAAAGTCAGGGGCGTAGCTAGGGGGGGGCAGGACTAGGCTGTAGCCCAGTCCTACCTCCGGAAACAGTTTAAATTTTTTTTTAAAAGCCCAGTCCTAGCCCAGCCCTGATTCCATATGAAATAGATTTTTATCCATTTTTGTAGCCCATCCCAGTCCTAGCCCAGCCCTGACTGCAGCAAATAGTTTGATTTGTCCATATGAAATAGATTTTTATTAATAATTGTAGCCATTTTTTATTTTATCTAAAAAAAAAATTTTCGGGGGCGCTGCCCCCGAACCCCCGACTATCACACAAATAGATTTTTTTTTGCTACACCCCTGTTTGCCCCCCCCCCCTCACATGAATCCTAGCTACGCCCCTGGTTAAAGTTGATACAAGCAGATGTGTTATACATCAGCTGTATTGAGGAATTAGGCCAAATTGGAAGGAAATACAGTCTCTATATCAGAGTGCTTGAAAAAAGTAAATGTAAAGGCGTGCTTGACGCACTGGATAAATGCTGCCCGAACATCCGAGAGGCATTCTGTCCAGAGCACACCAGTCACACCTGCTTTGTCCCTGTGTTTCAAATGCAGCACACACTGTGCACAGGGATCACTTTGTTCCCCACACGGGTTTGTACTGCGATTCGAACACACCTTAAAAGTAAATAAAAGCTCTAACACGTCAAAAATAATGTTCTTTCAATTGGAAAAACATGCCAACTTTCCACTTAGAATTAGATATCAACAACTGAGATTCATGGAGAGAAGACATCCAAATATATATACCTTGTAATCAAGTTCTCCTCGTTCAAATGTGAATAGAACCATACTTATCAGTGGAGTAAGCCATCCATAATTAACAAAAGCCTCATATCGGATTAGAAGCTTGTTCTCCAGGCTGAAAAATGCTCCACAAGCTTGCTATTCACCTAATATTGCTTCTTTCCTAATAGAACATTCTGTTTTGTTTAAGGCAATAGTTTTTTTCATGAGTTTATCTATTGTTTTGCTTCAAAGAAATGCTTTCAAAAAATTTCAATTTTCATTTCCTCTTTTGAAGACATATGCCCAAAACCAGACAGATTTAGACTAGTTCATCTTCGTTCTTTGGCAAATATGTACCGCTAAATATAAAATCTTCCAAGCCACAACCATATAAGACAATATATTTTGAGACTAGAGAGCAGACAATATCTGGAATTTCTCTAATTTTGAATGCCTAGCCAATCTTGGACTAGAAGCCAATACCTCTTGCTCAAATACTTCATTTCCTATTCATCCCAAATTTTCTTCATTAGGGAAGAAGAAATAAGGGAAACTTTTGAATTAGAATAGTGGATCCTAGATAGGAAGCTTAGGTTGAGGCAAAAGCTGTGAAGCTGGCATCAAACACTGCATACGGAACCAAAGGTTCAACAGCAGAACAGCTGCTTAGTCCCTTGCAACCCCTCTCTTCTCAAGCATAGTGTTTGCCTCAAGATATTGGACAAAAGAGTTCCCTTAACTGATAAGCACCAGATTTTAGTCCAGGATCCCTTGGTTATGAGGTTGCCAGTCTTCTTAACTATTGCATACTATAGATCAACAATTTGCATTCTCAAGCAATTTATTTGCTTCAGCTTCCACCAAATTCAAGAAAGATTGTATATCATGAACTTCCATATATATCATGATCATGCAAAAGCTTCTATTATCAGCTAAATAGCAGAAATGTCATGCACATGGACAGTTGAGTATTAGAATTCATGCATAGGTATGCAACGCGACAAGCATGGTAATCAATAAAACAGTGGTTCATCGGGAAAGCCACTTACTTAAGGTAAGGAAGGTTCATTATTTTCATTAGTGATGGATTCCGAGAAACAAAGTTCTGCCATTCACATTTATCAATCTTCCCATCCTGGTTGACATCAGCTTCCAAAAATGTCTGTCAATTTTGAGAGTCAGCACTAAATTATTGAACTGCCAAACAAATAATTGCAATGGACCTAGAAAGCAAATTTAAAACCTCAAAAAAGGTGGAGCCTTAGTTCTTAATTCTTCATATTGTGTTTGAACTGATTAATTTAAAGTGCCTATGGCATATAGAGTTGTCTATACATATGTCCAGTTAGATCAGAATCCTGCTCAACCGGAAATACAAGAAAAATTAACAGGATTTTGATAGTAGCTGTCAGAGGGAACCAGAACTGCTGTGGTTTTTAGAACCTCTCCTATGGGAAATGATTTGGATCTGAATTAGATAATCCATTCCAAATCCTCAAATATGGATAATGATGCAATTCATTGATAGCCCTAATTACACAGCTGCTGAGTGGATAATAAATTTGCAATTCATATGAAATTTTTTGTTAGATACCTTGTCAAGTATAGTCTCAATTGTCTCATCGGACAATCTCATTTCTGATTCACATAGAAGGGCAATTAACATTTGCTTAACCTGAAAAAGCAGATGAATTATGTAAATACAAAGCTTTTGCAATCAACAACTAAAATGATAGATGTTGATCAACCCTAAATAAAAACCCATACTTTGTCCTCAATTAATTGAACAAATTGGTGCGAATTCATATAGTCAAGCGTTAGAAACAATGCACATCAGTTTAACATATCAAATTCCAAAAATAAATATGCAGCTCAAAACAAGTTCCAAACTTTCAGTTTTACCTCTTGCCGCTCAATGAAGCCACTGCCATCCAAATCATAAAGTCTAAATGAAACTGCAGCATGAAAAAAAGCAATTTGAGCAAGTATTCTAAGAACAACCTGAACACATACACACAAAACACACCAACTTGAACATAAAGTGTATGCACATGTATCTAGTCATGCATCACAAACAACTTACAGTCTATCTTATCCTGTTCAGGTGCATTTGGGTGAAAGACACTAAGCGATCGAACAAAGTCACCAAAATCAATGAGCCCCTTTTGCTTCACATCAAATAGGTCAAATATCTGTTCAAAAAATTGCAATCTATCTCAAAATATTGGACAATGCAAAGAAAGACACAGACATCACAAATCATTCACCAATATCAGGAGTTTGGAGAAAACTACCTAATGAAGCAAACTTCTTTGTGTTTAAATTCATTTCACTTTTACTCTATGCAATTAATATTAAATTACCGAACACAATTATATTTTCATGATTTTCACATTAAAAAGAAAGGAGAACCTAAAGGAGAAGAAAGCACTTGCATTACTTTCAACTTCAGTGTTTATCTTGGAAAAGGAAAAAATTGATTCTCTGTTTACATGACACTGAACTGAAGGGATGTATTACTAGAAGGAAAAAGAATTAGAGTATTAGACATAAAATTAGCTTGATAAATCAATACTCACCAAACATTACAATTTTTTTATTAAATATATTATTTAATCATGCAAAACCAATAATGGACAACCCATGCTAAACACAGCTAAGGGTTCACTAACTTAATTAATCACGGTCGCTTTGCTTTACACAGATTAGAGGTTTTCTTCTTTTCATTTGACTTTTGCCAATTCACCCTACTTAATTTTAGCTTATTGCAACCTCAGGTTTAGGCAAATTAGTTAACCAAAAATGTTCTTTTTTTTTCCTAGTCCAAAGTTCTGGTTTCCAAAAGAGTTTAATAACAGCTACTGGGTGACTATGCTCTAAACATAAGATGATTTTGGCATTGGTCTTTATTTCAAAGAGAACTTGAGAGGAATTTACAAAAATCCACATAACATATCAACCATTTACAGAAAACTGCCCAAATGTTTAAGTTATTACATTCAACCACCGACTTTATTTGAATGCATTCCAAATACCTGCCTGAGTAAAATGACATTTTTGTCTTTCTTTAGAACAACTCATCTTATGTTATCTTAAGGTCTTCAATATACAAATTAACAATGAGGGTTATTTTAATACTTCAATATACAAATTAACAATAGATGTCATCTATTGTGTTTCAAGCTGAATAAAACAAAATCAAAATGATCTTTAAAAGGTTACTATACCCGATTTGCAAATAGGTTCTCCTTCTTTCTGTTCTTAAAGAGAGCGAGATGAAGCTCTTCCTACATGAAAACACAAAACAAGAAAATATTAAGGATACTTGCATTTCTCCATGAAAAAAATCTTGGCATGATCTCACATAACTTAATGACGAGAATTAAAAAAAAGGAATTAGATGATTTATTCAAAGCTATGGGTCTACGAAGAACTGAAATGCACCAAACTAAACAACCCTCCCCCGAACCCCCCCCCCCCCCCCACACACACACACATGCACAAAAAAGAAGGAATAAAAGAAAGGTAATCAGGGCCAAACTGTGATAATACAATTATTCACTGATAGATGAACATGCTCGAGCATGCTACACACACAGATGTAAACAGGTTGGTCTCAGGTCAGACAGTGGGATCTAGATTAATCTGTTAGGACTCGGAACAGATACTAGTAATCGGATACTAGTATCTGTTCCGAGCATAGCTAAACAGACTCGGATTCAATCAGATATCTAACCTGAACCTTTTACATCCCAACAAGGGAGTGCAAGGGTGTGTGCGTGCATGTGAGTGTGTGTGTGTGTGTGTGTGTGTGTGTGTGTGTGTGTGTGTGAGAGAGAGAGAGAGAGAGAGAGAGAGAGAGAGAGAGAGAGAGAGAGAGAGAGAGAGAGAGAGAGAGAGAGAGATGAACCTAGCAGAGTGTTATTCATTGGATTTTGGCACATGGGCATATAGTTTATAAATGTCTCATTTAGAAACTAGGGTAATGTAAGGGCACAACTAGAAGTGCATAACCACGAAAGAGAAGAGTTTCTCTCTCTCTCTCTTTCTCTAACCACACGGCACATTTTCCCCTCTTCTTTCTATGCATCTTCCTATCATGAATGAATAAGGAAAAATAATTTTTTCCCAGAAAAGCCTAATAAAATTCATGCACTCAAATTGTCTCTCACCTTTTGCCTTCCAATAAATATTTGTCCAAATCACTAAAAGGCAGGCATAAGTCGCCTGCAATACCTTTAAGCAGACCAGAGTCCAGGTGAATATTGATATGACACTAGATGCCTTATGTTGAGATCTCCTCAACATGCTTTGTCTGCAGTCTCATCAACAGGGGAGATCCAATATCCTGGTTTCCTCATCAATGTCACCCCACAGGAGCAAACTACAATGATCCTATTTTTGGAGTACAGAATTGTCATTGATATCCTCAAATACTTTGCACCTTTATATCCATACAAAAGCTTTAAAAGCTCTTTCCCGGAAACAATAAACAACTAAAGATTGGTAACATTTACTTCCTTTCTCTAACAATATTTGTTCCTGAACTTTCTGAACATTATAGAGATAAGCTGGAGAATTTATACAGTGAAAATGGAAGATGCAATACTGCTAAAAGCAAATAGCTCAACCATTCCCTGGAGATGCAAATTAGGACCATTCTTTCTAATTGAAAGACTAAGAATAAAGTAGCCACGATGGTTGAGGTATTGAGCAACCACACAAATGGCCAGGTTAAAACCAGATGGGCCGTGTTGATGGCAGATGGGGATGGAAGTTAGAGCTAGGACAGTCAGCCTAGCAGCTCAAACCTGGACAGTGTACAGAGAGTAGCCTAAAATAAACCCACCAGATAAGATCTTCAAAACTAGCATCAAGCTAGATCGAAAGATCCTAGATGACTGGACCAGACTGGGGGAAAACAGGTCCAGCCTTGACAGATAGGAACAATTCGCAATGGTAAGTGACAATGTCTGTGGTGATAATCCACAAATACTTTCTACAAGAACAGATTTAGAGTGACAAATAGTTAAAATGTGTTAATTCAACAATATTATGGCTCTGTAAAGATAGTACAATGACTTTCAAAGCATTTTATTTTTGCTCTGCTGACTGGCACATTAACTTTTTTATCACTGTAAAATGACAGACAGCAGTAAATATTTGTCATCTTTTTAATCATTGCTTTGTCTTACAAGTTGGGTTCGGAAAAAAACTATGCTACCTTGAGATATCACCAGTGAGCTGTGTTGGACAGACACTGACACTTTTAGAACCAAATTTTCATTCCAATTGTACTTGTGAGCTTTTTTTGTTTTGGACATAAACATGCTTATGATTAGTTTTACTAATTTGGCATACAATTCTAGGCACCTTAATTACTTTGTAATGGCCATATTTTTATGGTTTCCTTTGAACCATCAAAGAAATAACTACAGTAAAGCATTTGTATCATACTGATTTCCAGTTCCATATCAATTTGGCACATTTTTGCTTTGCAGTTTGTAAAAATATGTTTTATCGTTTTTGTAGTTCGATGTTACACACATGTTTTACCATCTCCCTTTTAGTTTGAAGTTTCAACACATCTGCACTGAGGTATGTGTATATATCGTATACTCTTGTATATACCAAGCCACGACCACATATTTATTTTTTTAAGCTGCGATGCGTTTGGCAGTAACACCTGCATCCATGTCTAGGTAACAGTTATAAAATAACAAAGTGAGTGCTTATTGGACTTGTTAGAAAATAAGAAACAAGGAATGAATTGAATTAATTTTTAAATAAAAATGGTTTACTTGATACATATACCATTGAAGATGAACCAAATCAATGAGAAATAAAAGGTGCATATAAAGGAAGAAAAGCTCTCCAAAACAAAACAGTATATAACTATTTGTGAATTACCTTGTTTATCAACCCATCATCAATCACAGAACCACTTATGCTCTTAAACAACTCAAATAGAGCCTCCACTTCACTAACACTGACTGTAAACAACAAACAAGAAGAAACAAACAGCCATTTTCATTGATGTATCCAGGAAGAAAACCCATAGAAAAGTTGTAAAGAGAAAGACGTTGAGATTAAACACTTGGTATGATACGGAATACTTTGGTAAATAAAAAGCTTTAGACATAGATTCAACAAAAACATGCAATTCAAGAAAATGAACAAATAAGCAACTTCAAGCGAAAATATTAATCAAACTTCTGGCAGAAGTACATTGCACAGCGAACAACAATCCATCGGTTACCATAATTCAATTGTTCATCATGAGTGTTTCATAATTAAAATATTAGCAAAAACAAAATGAAAGATGCTCATCAAGCATAACTGAGAACACAACTATTGACACGTAGGTGATGTTATCCATTCACATTAAACTTGACCCATGAGAATTTGAGATACATGTTCTGAAAACTACGAAAACTTCACCACAGGATGACAGATTAAGATAGATAACTACCTATAGACATAAGAATCACCAAGTACGATGTACAAGGAGTGGGAGGTCAAAAAATGGGAATCATAGCAGAAGCATGTATGCATGTACATGGAATATATTTGACTAAGTAAATGCATATCTTACTCCAAATAAATAAAGATGCCATATTTTTCAAGATAGTTTTTTGCTCTTTTATTTGTAAATATCAGTTACGAACATATTTCATTAAGTCAGAATTATGCTTCTCAGTTGCAAGCACCAAGTTTTGAGAGAAGAGCATATATTGGCTTAAAAGAAGATGCTTATATAAACTGTTCAACTATTGATCTTTGCAGATGTATTCATGTGGCTAACTCTCAAATTAGCCTCAGTTTCTCGCAATATTTAGCAGCCTGATTATTTTTTTACACTTATGCATGCTAGGACATGTTTTAATAACTGTGCTGGTTGGCGGATGTCAACATACAGGCAAATATGAAATAAATACAAGCAATCATGTAGGTTTCTGCTTTGACGTGCAAGCATGTGAGTTTTACTCCATTTATATGGGAGTGTGATCTAAGTAAGAATCCATTATGTTAATTAGATTAATATTAGCAAATGCCTCGTTAGATGTAAAATCAAGATGTTACTGGATGAATGGTAAGTTTCATGCCTGCTTTATAACTTATTTTCATGATCAGCACTCAGTTTCTACTTGATATATAGTTGTTCAGGATGACAGCCGCTCACGTTTAATGAATATGCTGGGACCAACAACTTGCACTTATCAGTGATATTTCTTGGTATGTATGAAAGCTAGCATTCCAGTGGAAGTAGCAAAATGAGCAGCACAGCACACTTACTGACATAAAAATTTTGAAATGAAAAAGAAAATAAAGGAAAAGCCCCATATCTAATTAGCTGAAAAAGAAAATAAAGGAAAAGCCCCATATCTAATTAGCTGATATAGTTAAAGGACCATATTATCCAATTAAAATATAAGGATGGAACCAAGAACAGAATCTGTTAATTTTAGGAATAAAAAAATAAATATTTGGATTATTGCACCAAGAGTTAGCTGAATAAACATTACATGCAGTGAATAATTCAAGGAACAATAAATGCCCTATGAAACCAATAATTGTAAAAGACAGGACTTTCCACAATTGGTGCAGATCACACACATTTCACCTCAATTGAGGGCTATAAGAATACTTTAGTGTGACTTTTATAAGACTATTGATCTATTATTGTCCAAAAACTGAAGGTCAAAAATTCATAGTAGTTTCAAATTTGACACATCCTACTACTTCTTATATAGAATATTGTCTTAAGATGATAGTAACTCCTCATTCTTTAAAGTCTAATAAACATTACTTTTACCTCACTTTTACTTATTTTCTCACTAGGACTGAACCTCAACGCAGCAAGCCTATCCAAAATGCTTTATGAGCAGAAGCACAGGTCATTTGTATATTTCTATTTCCGTTCCCATCCTATTCTCTTTTTATTTGTAAGCAATTCACACAATTTCCATCTTCCCTTCCTACTGAACCACCCGAGTAATCAAGCCAACAAAACATTGCTGCTGGACTTGGACCAACCAAATAAACTCCAACTAACACATTTTAGGTCCTTTTCTTCTCATTCCTGATAGGCAAGCTGGGGTGATAGCAGCCGGTAGGCCCTTCAACCAAAGTTAGTATACGACTCTACCAATCCAACTACCACGCTTAACACTTTGGGCCAGAGCTTAACAACTTCAAATGGAATTATATATCAAACTTTTTTCTCTTACAACCACAAACAGAGTCCAACTCATATGTCCTCCAACCACGAACGAAGAACCATACTTCCAACTGATATTCTTTCCAAACTAAACACCAAAGTTGCACTCAAAACCCAACAAATTTTCAAACCTACTTCTACAGTTATGGATGCAACTAATCACCAGGATGCCAAAAACAAATGCCACTGAGCCCATTAGACATCAACATCACATGGTCCACAAAGCAAACTCTCATCTCTCAAAATCACACAAATAAGCCATAAAATCAACAAACGAAACCGACCATGCGACGTCGAGCACGAACGATCCACTCGAAACTTACAAGCTGTTTGTGCGGACAGAAGGGTAGGGTCCTCATATCCTGGAAATTGCCTCCTAATTTTCGACTGGAAGCAGCCCATTGAGCGTAACCGGCTGAAAAGTGATTCAGAATCGAAGCCACTCAGAGAGGCCAAAAGACGTAGATTGCGTGAAGGTGCCTCAAAAACATCTCCACCTATAAACCGAAAAAAAGAAAACGTAAATATCAAACGATAAAGCAAAAATGAACTTCCCCAATTAAAGAAAAAAAAGAAAAAGAACAACAACTAAAAATATCGTCAGAAAAAAAGGCTAACAAACGCGTATCACATACAGTTCACGCAAAAACATCTCCACCTAAGAACCTAATTTTATACGAAAAAAAGTAATTTGAAATTAGGGAAAGCGATTCCAGAAGATCAAATAGCTTTAAGGCATAAAACATTAAAAAAGCACCCTTGAATCCATACAGAATAAACAAGGATTCACTAAAACAAAATTATATTGAAATCAACCAAAAAGAAGTTCAAAACTCTAAAAGAATCAAGAACATCCGGCCAAGTATAACAATATTAGGATCGAAACATCACAATGCAGATAAAAAAGAAAGAAAAAAACCAAGAATTCAACCCTCGAACAAGAGAAAACTCCCACAAAACAAGTAATCCAACCAACAAAAGCCATAAGAAAAAATCTAAAGTTTGGGAAAACAAGACGCGGGTTTTCTTTGAAAAAAAGATAAAGAAAAGGAAGACGGAAATCACGAAAAAGATCTCTAACAAACGCAGAGAATCCTAAACCGAAAGTCCGCCAACGGAACAAGGAAACCCTAACCGGTAATCCAGAGCCAAAAGAACGCCGGAAAACGGCTTACCGGACGGAAAGAAAAAGGAGAGGAGATTCTCCGGCGAGGCGGACGGATCGGATCAGTAGCTTCCTTCCTTAACGAGAGAGAGAGAGGGAACGAACGATGCTCTGGGAGACGAGAAATGGGGACGCCGGAGATCGGGATTCTCGTGCCCGGAAAAAAATTTCTTTTAAAATAAGAAAAAGGAGCGAATTTGGCAAAGGCCGTCCACAGCCTTTGCCAGTTTGCCTTTGCCCTCCTTTTGTCGATGAGGACACCTCACTTGGTAGGGAAAACGGGTGGGAACGATGCGAAATGACTTAAATACCCCAGGAAGAACGAGCTGTGGACGGCCTTCCAAGCTTCACCAAGTTTCTTGAATTTTTATTTTTAGTATATAAAAAGGTGTAAAATAATTTACGTAAATAAAAAGAAAAATTGTTTGCCTCTGATTAGGGATGTAACGGGTCGAGTTTGATTAGAACTCAGGTGAAACTGGACTTGGATCAGATTTTCGTGCATTTCACCTGAACTTGGATCAGATTTTCGAGTATAGTATTAGGTTTGGACCCAGGTTTAATCAGGTCTACTGTAAAAAAAAATCATACCCGAACCCGATAAGAACTACATGAACCAAATCGGAACCATACTCAATAAAACTTCATTTTTTTATCATTTTTATGTTAAAAAATTATGGGTCGTAATCGAAACTCGGGTCAAGTCTGGATCTGATATAAAAATTCACAAACTATACCTGGGTCCATATATTAATGAATATGGACCTGAGTCTTAATCGGGTCTTCTTATTTATCACCGTAACCCCGACTCTAAAAGGTTTGGTTCGGGGTAGGGTCTGAGTAAATCAGGCCCGTTGATACCCTTAATACTAATACTCATTTAAAATAGATAAAAATATATAAAATATTTAAGAAACTCGTCTCAATTAATTCATTATTGGAAAACAACAAAACAAAAATAGCACACGTTAGAAACGAGGAACCATCCTTTTTTGACTTTTAGAGTCAAACTAGTGACGCAGCCTTTGACGTGAACGGCCGACACCCAATTTGGCAAGCAAGATGGATCGGATCCTTTCAAGACGTTTTCAGGATGAACCACCAGTTCCGAGTGAGATATGAGTTTGATTCTGGTCTGGATCCCATCGTTTCGGGTCGGGTCGGGTCTATAATGACCTCACTGGTTTGCATTTCTCTACACTGTACGTACGTCAGTCAGAAATGAGAAGAGGGATATTGGGTTGGGTCATCGTTCCAGGTTATAAGATACACAAATGGGATCCTGCCCCACTAGCAGTTGGCCCCGTGGAACCCAACAAGATGCACCCGGGTGGATCCAAATCCATTAACCGGGTGAGACCAAGTGCAACCCCTCTCACACCTTAATCGACCGGGTCAAACGATCATGACATCATTCCCATATCCCAAAACTGGTGTCTGGTTGCCCAAGACAAACCCCACATTCGAAAACCAGGTCCTTGGCAATGTGGGTCCTACCATTGAAATCTGCACCATCAGTTTTCAAGTCTGATGGACGGACAAGATGATGAGCTCATGTTCAGCATGACCTGATCTGCTTCCTAGATAAACCCGCTGTTTTCTTTTTACCCTGTTTTTTGAAGCAGGGCTCTTGATAGTTGTGGGTCCCACCATCGAAATCTGCACCATCAGTTTTCAAATCTGATGGACGGACAGATGATGAGCTCATCTATTGTACGTGAGCCTTGTGCATATGCCATCACTCCGTAAAATCTCGAATATGACTTGCAACTAGGGTGCAATCCAGCATATTGTTTCTGGATTCGGATCGTTCAAGTAAGATTTTAATGTGTGTTTAGATTGCTTAATTTCCCCATTTTAGAATTTCGATCAGATTCTGATCGTATTTTATGTTGGATCTAATTCAGATTTGGATCAAAATCTAATCTGTTTGTTTGTTTGTTTGTTTGTTTTTTGTTTTTTTACATGTAAGGATCATGTTTTAGGTATGGTTTTCATTGGATCTAGTGTTGCAGAATATAGTTTGGATCTAGATTTAATCTTAGATCTTTGGATCTTTCTTGGATTCAATTCAATTGTACAAAATTCAAATTCATATTCAAATCAAGCAGGATTCAAATTCAATTGGATTCAAATTCATATTCAAAATTCAAATTCAAATTCATATTCAAATTGTATGAACCAGGTCTGGTTTATGTAATTCTTATTGGATCCAGGTAAGGTTTTTCTTATGAAAAGTTCAGTCAGATCTGAATCTGATACCCACATCACTTAGTCGGGTTCGGGTTCGGGTTTGGACTCACTCATTTTAACAGGAGTCTGACTGACACCCTAGTTATAATTGCTGGCTAGGTGTGCTCAACTCTGCAAGTTTGGTTTTGGTTGATGCCCATCCAACTTTAAATCCGAGTTTTTTTTTTTGATGTTTACTTGGACAAACCCCCAAGGCTTAGAGAGCTAGCCGTGCTGGCTCAGCCTGCTGTACTTACGGTCTCTGTCCATGTCGACATAAAACTCCGAGGGCTTACCCCTTGGAGTATGGATTTTATTATGCTAGATCTGATTAAGTTGAACACAATGATGCCGGGATCCAACTCGAGTCCGACCCGTCTACATCCATATATGCAATGCCAAAGATACAATGCGTGTAGCATCCATGTGATTGACTTAAGGTTTCAATAAGTTTCTCAATTATTTCTTGGATTTGTTTGTGATTGACTTGGATTTGGTTTCAATAAATTCCTAGGGGCCAAGTCATAGTTTTTTAAGATGCTTTTGTCATTTGATTCACAAAGTCAAGTTTTTGGAAGATTGTTATCAATAATTGCCATTGCCACTTGCTCTGATCCATTTATGACTCTTTGTGATCTTATTACATCACAATCTTCCAAAGAAATGGATGTCTCTTTGTTGGTAAAACTTTGAAATTGCTAAAAATAATGTATCTTACTATCTCCTCTGCTGCTTTTATGGCTCTATATGGCCATTATTACATCACATGATCTTGTTGGTGATAGGGATGCAAATGGGTCATATCCAGGATGGAGGTTTTGTAAAATTTTGGTTGTTCTGGATCTGATCCAGATTCGACGTGTATTCAGCTGTTCCGGATCCGATCCCTTTTCATCCTTAGTTGGCAAACTACAAAATGTATAGTTCATGTCAATGATTATCACAAGTGGGAGGAGATATTGATGCATCAGATCCTGCCCATTCCTTATCTGGATCCGGCTTAACCACAAGTGGGAGGAGATTTTATTTTTGGATGATGAAGAACCTTCCTAAAGATGTGGGTCACTTAATGGGTCTGCCTCCTTACAAAGTAAACTCCTAGTAGTCTACTGATCCCTGCCTTATGGGGACAAGTTGGTTTTGTTTATCATTGACATTGTTTGCCAATTTTTTGGTATGCGTTTTTTCAAATAGAGAATTTATATGTTCTTTTATGGCTTCCATCAATTAAAAAAAAACAATCATGTTTAGGTAGGAAGAATGAGTGAATGATGGTATATAATTGGTACCATTTTTATTTCACCAAGGCATTGTAGGCAAGATGACAATCGGCATTAAATCTATGAATAGGTTTATTGACTTGAGCAATATTCCAATATTGTAGAATTCAAGCACAAAGTTGATGAGTTTCATTATAGCTCATTTAATGCCTTCCAAGTTGAAGCTGCAAATGGCATTGAAGCTCACACATTGGGACCCATGGAAAGTTTTTTAAGACAATAACAATATTACCTTAAAAAAAAGACAATAAAAATATCAGGTAAATATTTAATAATCTTTGGAATGAAAGGGAGTGGCTTGGTATTAGAAACAAATTTTCAATTTGAATAACAATAAATATAATGTGTTATTCCCAATGTTGTATTGGCCCTCAATTGTTTAGCCAATGATTCAGGTGAATCGGCGGACACGGATTCTCAAGTGAATCATTCTAAATCGGTTAAAAAGTAATTAAAAAATATTTCATGTCAATCAGAATGTGACATATGTTAAAACCATTAAAATGATATTAACAAAATTTATTTTTAAGCATTTTTTTTACATTTATAAAAAATAGCCGATTCACCGTACTCAGACCTAGGCATGGCAGTAGATTGGGGCGTGGGCCGAATAAGTTCTCTACCACCATCCCGTCTCAAAATTTTGTCGTTCATCCCTACACGAGTTTTGATTTTAACATCCATCCCTGGTCAATTCCCTCTTTCATGTCTTCCATCCCCAGTCCAAACAGGGCGAGACAGTGCCTTGATTCCCTGGTCCTTCCGCTGTTGTCACCTTCATCGTTAGAAGGAGTGTAATGATCCAAAATTTTAACTCAAAAATTTTAGAGATTTTTTTTTAAAACAGTGAAAACAACCTTATTCTTTGAGTTAAACATTCTGGGCGGGTTATAGTACAATCAATCATCATAACTGAATTAAGATGTGAATAACATTCACTACTAAAATTTAATTCAGTTTCCAATAATTTCAAATTTACATCAGAGTATTTTCAATCCAAAATAACAATAATTATCTTTTCAAAACTATCCTCGAGAAAGTAAAAGACTAGCGCTCGCCGCCGCCCAAGCATTCTACATCCACTCTGTAGTTGCACATCATAATTTACCTGAAACTTCATAAGATGGGTCAGACTCATTAAAGCCTGGTAGAAAATGTTAGTCAATACTTGTAAATTAAAACAAGTATGCAAAAGATTATTCCTACAACTCACACATGCAAACAAACAATCATTAATTCAAAGATACATACATTACAATGCATCAAACAACTTTCAATCATAAATTTTATGCATGAAAAGTTAAATATGTATGCACTTACCATTACAGAACGGACAACTATTTATGCATGAGTGACTTAATTATCTTTAATTAAGTTTTCTTTTTAAGTGGTATATGTCATAACTATCTAAATGCATAATCAATTTAGGTTCTCACTTAGGCAATAACCTAGATCAGAGTCATGGCATGGGACTGTATTCATATAATTTATAGCTTTGTACCTGGCCGACCACCTTTTCACATTCTTGGGTGAGGAACGACTGTATCAAAAGAGCTCCCAACATCGTCATCCTGATGTTAGAAAAGTTTTAAAATATAAAATCTTGGTGATTTTGTTTACTACCAAAAAGTGCTTTGAAAAAGTTTAGTCCCATATCTAAGAGAGAAAAGTTTTTCAAGTGGTTTAAATAGAGAGTTTGTTATCTATTCTTTACTTTGGTAAGCCTTGAGTCTTTAGGTGGATTGCGGGCGTTGCTGTGCAGCAACGGACGCGCCGTTTGCGCGCACGTGCACGAGCGTGTGTGTGCAAGGGTGCTTGAGGCGCAATGTGGCATTTTGATGATGCACTTCGCTCGCAGCGGTGCGAGGTGCAAATGTCTGTTTTGTCTTTTCGGTTTTGAGATATCTGGCTGTTTGAAAGGTTTTAATAGCATTTATATTAAGTTTATGGCGCTTTGTGGCTGTTGGACGGTTTTGAAGGCCTTTGATTGATAGTCAAAGGTGGGTGACCGTTCAAGGACCTTTCCATCCTATTCTTAAACCGTCAGGATTATGGCCATTAATCTCATATATCTTAAAACATTTTACGCCTTTCTAACAAGTCTATAAATCTCTTCTTTATTCGTCTTTTGGATTATCAGAATTTCTGACTCTCCAGTTTTCTCCTTTCTTTCTTCCCGGTTTGGCTTGCAGAGTTCATGTGTGGGAGAGGTCATCTGTTCTTGCAAAGCAGTGACTCTCTTGAGATTCAAGCCTAGTTGTATCCTGGGAACTCAGTTGTAACAAAACCCTTTTCGCATTTTCAGAATTCCCGGAGTGGGGCAATTGAAGTTCTAAAGATAACGATCTTAAGAACGCGCCTCTAGACTTGAGATCTCTTTTCCTAAATTCTTTTTATCACAAGGTTGGAATAACAATTTTAGAACTTCAATATGGCCTATGGCTCAACATCCAACTTCATCAATCTGCTTAGTCGTGACCTTGAAAAACTAGATCGATTTTATGAGTCAAACTTCAAGCGGTGGCAATCAAAGGTCTCTTTCTTGTTATGCAAAAATTTTGTCAGTTTTTCAACACAGCAAACTATTTATAAAAACTCCACCGGACGAGGAAGATACAAACATTTTATCAGATAAATGTTTGATTTGATATTTATGGACAAAAATATAAAAAATCGTGTAAGATTTAACTAACACATTCAAATCATTTAAACATAACATCAATATGTGAGACATCACATGTACATGCATAGTGGCAATAAAAACTTTCCATCATGTGCATATCACAACACTTCCTATTATGAAATTCAAATTTACATATGTTGCTGAAATTTGGTTTCAAAGGCATTTCACAGACATTTCAAATGCAAGTGTGTGCCGATATACAACTATGTGCAAGAGTATGACTTTAAGAATGGTTCCGCTCAATGCACTTATGCCCAAGAAATTTATTCTTTAAGTATGATTCCTACCCACACCTATGTACACTATATATATATATATATATATATATATATATATATATATATATATATATATATATATATATATATATTTGGTGAGGCATCCCAACATACACATGCACACCACTTCTTGTGTGGGGTGTGACATATGTCCACACCTACATGCACAGAGAAAATTAGTGTGTGTGTGACTGTTGTTCGCACATACACGAACACGGAAGTTCGGTGCGTGACAATTGTTTGCACACCTATGAAAGCAAAATGTTGTGTGTTTATGACTATTGTTCGCACACACACGAACACATAATGGTGTGTGTGAATGACTGATGTCTGCACACACATGAACACATAAACTTCTGTGTGTGTGAGTGATTGTTGTGCACACACGCATACATAAAGTTCTCTATTGAAATTTCTGCTTGACAAGGTCTTCTATGAGATCTAAATAAATTAAAAGAGACATAAACAGGTCAGTCTCAGTCTAGATCTAGAGCTTTCAGGATCTAACTTAAATAGACGTAGACTAGTTGGATTCCAATTCATATTTGAGTTTGAATAGAAAAGGCATACCAACTAGGGCGTGACCATTTAAGTAGATATGTTTTATATAGAAATCATGTTACCAGATCTGAATCCAATTATTGATTAGATTTTATTTGTTTTATAAAATCCAACTAATTGGATTTGGATTTAGTTGGATATCCACTAACTAGTTGCCATTGACATCCCTATTTATGAAGCAATCTAACATTAAAAGAATAGGCAATATCATGTTGATTATTAAGCAGATTAGTGGTAATTGATAAAACAAATAATCGATTATTTTTTAAATTAAAACAAGCAAAGAAATAATAATTACAAAATGAAACGAAACCTTAGGTTTTAAATTACACACGCACACACACATACATATGTGTGCTTAAAAGAATATTTGAAAGTCGTTTTCTTTTGTTTTTGCAAGAAATGATCACCTATATACTATTATATATTTTATATTTTAAGGCATAATTGATCGATCAGTCTTGGCTCAACCAGGGACTGATCCAGATTTATGTTTCAAACCATAACACTTTCATGACTGATCCACGTTTGGATTATCAGTCCATGAATTCAGATATCGTTCTCATCTTGAGAACTCGATGCATAATGGGTCCAAATCGACACTTGTAACGATTTAAACTCATTAGCACTTCAATTATGCTCATGTATACGAGTCTTAAATTATGAGCATCAAATAGAACCCTTACTTGAAAATCGTTGAACACCGAACTCACTATTCGAGGGCTCAAACCAGATGTCACCTCTGAGTAGGACTGCACCTCTTTGATCCACAACTCCACCAAGAAAGTTCAAAACTCCAAACATATGAAGGAAGAAGGAGATGAACAAGAGGGAGAAGTTATGGAATTTGGGAGAGAACAAATAGGAAGAGAGTGTAGAGAGAGAAAAGGAGAGAGGGAGATAGATTAAAGAGGAAGGCGGGAGAGCTAGATCATGTGAGGGGTCCCTCTTTTATAGAGGAGTTGACCCAAAGTCCAAGGGAAATTGAAACTTCCCTATTGCCTTGGCCTTGCTGCCTTGTCAATCTTTTTTTCCAATTTCTATTCTTTCTTAAAAGGTTAAAGAGAAGGAGAGAGAAAAATTACCTTATTCCCATTACTTGACTATGTAAAATCCTTCTCCTTTTCATGTAAACTGTCCAAAACATGAGAGAGAGGGAATGAAAGAAGATTTTCATACTTACCTTAAACATTGTTTTTATTTAAGTAGGTTTTTTAAGTTATTAGCCTAATTAACTTTAGCCACTTTAGGTTTAAGTAGGTTTTTCTTAAGATTTTCCAGAATTTTTTTCTCAATGTGGGATGGAGCCACATAGGATGGGCCCACTAGGGAGACGCCCCACCCTATGGACCTCCTACTTTTTATTAATTGTGATTTATACCTTATTTTTATTCCATAAAATTTCTAAATTTTAAAATTCTAAATGGACTTCCAATTTAGATTTCAAATCCAATCAAGATTCAAATTCATTTAGGTAGATCCCTATCCAAATTGGACTTCTAATAGTCAAAACCCAAATTCACCTTAAATTTAATTCAAATTGAATTAAGTTCTAAATGCAAATTTGCTTAAATTAAACTAAATTCTAATGATTGAAATTACATTACATACATATCAAATTATCTTAAATTTGTCTGAAATCATATTCGACTTTATTTTGACAAAAATTATCAATTATTTTATTAAATTCTATCTTTTTCATAAATTCAATTCTAAATGCAAATTTCACTAAAATCAACTTGAATCGACTTTAATTTTTCATAAGATATTTTTTATCATTCATCTTAGGCTAATTTGCATTTTATATTTTTTTCTTGTAAAATTTATTATTAATATTATTTTATTCATTAAAACACTTTAAAAAAATTAGAGGTATTACATCCAACTTAAATCTAGATTAAATTTGATTAAAAAACAAAACCTAATTCAGAATAAATTTCAATTTAAAATTTATTCTAAATCCAAATTAAAGCTCAAATTACATTTTAAATCTCATATTAATTTTAAATAATATTTTAATATTCACTTTTATTTCTCATAAAATATCAAAAAATCATGGGTTTTACATCTTTCTATTCTTAAAGAAATTTCGTCCTTAAAATTTTACTAGGGTTATTCATCGACAAAATTTTGGATATTTTATTTTTATCATTTATTTGTTTAATACTATAAAAAATTTATGTGTGTTACATTATTTCTCTCAAGAAAAGAAAATTTATCCTCAAAATTCAATATCAAATTATCGAACCCAAGAACTATAAAAAGAAAGAAATCATCATGCTTCTTCTACGTTTTCTAATTAATTAATTTAGCCTCAATGGCCAAAAATCATATTTTTATATAAACTCTTAGGCCCTAAAGTCTAGCATGTCATGTGTTGTCCCTAGCAAAAAATTTCTAGGTTTTCAATCACATAAATAATTTTTATTAAATAATAACAGTATAATTAAATCAATAAACAATTAAACCTACTCACCGAGCGGTGCTAGACTGGTGGACATGTTATGAGCCAATGTTTTCATCCTGCTATGATACTGATTCTATAATGCCGCAAAATTTTAACCCAAAAATTTTAGAGATATTTTTTTAAACCACATAAACAACCTTATTTTTATGTTAAATATTCTGAGTGGGTTACAAAACAATCAATCAGCATAACTGAATTAAGATGTGAATAACATTCATTATTAAAATTTAATTCAATTTTTAATAATTTTAAATTTTACATTAGAGTATTTTTTATCCAAAATAATAGTAATTATTTTTTCAAAACTATCCCCAGGAAATGAAATGACTGACTCTCGAAGCCGCTCAAGCATTTCGCATCCGCTCCGCAGTTGCATATCATAATTTATCTAAAACCCCATAAGACAGGTCAGATTCACGAAAGCCTGGTAGGAAATGTTATTCAATACTCGTAAATTAAAACAAGTATGCAAAAGAGTATTCCTAAAACTCACACATGTAAACAAACAATTATCAATTCAAAGATACATACATTACAGTGCATCAAATGATTTCTAATTATATATTTTATGCATGAACAATTAAATATGCATGCACTTACCATTAAATAATAGGCGGTCATTTATGCATGAGTGACTTAATTATCTTTAATTAGATTTTCTTTTTAAGTGATACGTGTCATGACTACCTAAATGCGCAATCAATTTACGTTTTCATTTCTTAGCCTCGTTGTTAGGATACAGACAATAACTTGCATCAAGGCCATAACGTAGATAGTGTATTTATACAATTTGTAATTTCGTACCTAGCTGGGCACCTTTCACCAATCTCGAGTGAGGGATGACCATATCGAGAGAGCTCCCAACATCGTCATCCAAATGCATCAGATTTTCACTCATGAGTTTCTAACCATCCACCCTGTGGTCTACTGTGGAGGCTTTTCCTATTTTTGTGGCTGGGTATGAGCAACCTTTCGTGCTAAAAAATAATATGCATGAAGCCAATATATATCACTTATCCTCTCCTTATAAGCATTAATAGTTTAGTATCACATAATTAACCTTTTTAATTTGTTAAGTCCATGCAGTTCACAATACACATCTAATTAAATATTCAGGCCCCCTTCCAAGCTCATAAATACACATTTGCAATGCTAATCAACAATCATACTGATGTGGACTCGGTATGCACTGAGTCCATGACCCAAGATCCAAACGAATCTCAATATGTGTGAAAGCTTTTTTACTAAAATGAGTCTGAATAGGAGTTTGGAAAATAGGGTTTTCAGAACTCATGCGCTTTGTTTCAATAAAGGCGGTCCAAAATAAAGTTGTGCATGACACACACACCTTTCCAACGAATTTAAAATCACTGGATTCAGATTAGAAATGTTCGCTCTACGGACTTAAAACTGAGACTGATAGTCAAATCTGTGACAGTCTCTCCAGGTTCGGTGGATAGCCTGTTCGAAGAGGGTTTTAGCTCTTCAGACGATAGAGTTTATAAAAACTCCCAACATATGAACTGAAGGTCTGATTAAAACCTTTCCAGAAAGCTATGGCTCATAATTTTTGAGCAACCCTACAGATCTCTACTGAATTTTAAAGATCCCTGATGATCTAATTGTTAACTAACCCAACCTGATAAAGGGGTTCTAGTTGGCCACGCAAATCCCCTTAGATTCGGGCATACAAATGAGGGGCTCAGAAGAAACTTTAACCGCCACTATTGTGTGGATGAGTGTTAGCTAACCAGACTAACTTTCATTTTTAGAAAACTCATAGAAAAACTCCAGATATTTGAAAATTACGAAACCATATATAGGATTCTATAACAGGAAATCTCATGCTCAGTTCTACGGTAGATGCAAAAAGATCAAATCTTTTGAGTTACTTACAATATGAATCAACATAAATAATAAACATGAAAGTTACAGACCATTGTCTTAGCTTTCCATAAAATCAAAGAAATCAAAGTTTTATATTGGAAATCGTGAGAAATTCCTAAAATACAGAACACTATTCACAGTGTTCTGGACGGGACAGGGTCTGACAGATTTTATCTGACCAACTGCTTGATAGGGATTTACAAGACTCTGCCGACAAAATCAGGCCTTGACCTCAACATCAATGTTGTAGGTCCGTGTCTTAGCTTTTCAAGAAGCCCAAGAACATCAGAATCGTACCAGTAGCTTAGCAGATACAGTCAATTCTTTGAAGTTGTCTTTGACAACTGTAGAATCGAGATTCTGATTTTTGACAGAAAAACGAAATGGATAAACCACAATGCTCAGAATCAAGATATGACTGTAAATCTCATTCAATAACATAAAATGCTTCTAAACACTCAGTACATTGACAACAATCAATTAGTTTGCAGTTATATTCAACAAACATCGAGATCAAAATATGATAAATAACAAGAGATCAAGGGATGCAAACACAATTTCGTAAAGAAGATGGCGTGACTGGGCAGCAGCCAACACCATCACCAGTTCGTAGAAGGTGAAGATGTTGAGCCCTCCAATCGTGGATGTGACTCCTGCAGCAACTCAGCCAACGTGACCTTCTCTAATCGAACCTTCAAGCACACACCAAGCTCCAACTCGCGCTTTCCTTTCACATTCTTCCTTGATGCCATTAGTAGGCAACTTGTCTGAGACTTTAGTAGCTGAACCGAGCCGAATCAAGCCAAATGGTAAACATCAAACTTGTAGATCAAGATCTTATCTTTTCAACAAGTTAAAGATTATGCAATTTAAGCTAGTATCTAGGGAAATATGACCAAAATATCGAGACTATGTTCACACTTCAAATAACATCTTCCCCTCTCTCATCATCATTTCGAAATTCTTTTCTTTTTTTCTCAAAACAACAACCACAAGCCCTCATGGTCGACCATCATGAGGGTCTTAAACTCTAAAAAAGGTGTCATAATGTTGCTGCCCACTTGCTCTAATCATGCACAAAGGGAGGTGGACTTCCCCAAGTCGTCGCCCACTTGCCCAATGCATGGACTCCTTTAAAAAATGGCTATCATTGCTTCTCCAACAGCCCCTTTTGACCTCCTACTGTCAAACTGATTAAAAAAGGGGTTATATGTGTCCAACCCAAAGTGGTGCCAATTAGGGTTTAGGTTGAATTGGATCTTGGATAAGATTCAAGATCTAAATGATATTTTTGCTCCAAAAACCCTTCACGATATTGTTTTTTTTTTAAATAAAAAAAAAAAGAAAACTACCCTGAGTACCCCATACACCCTCTAGTGCATCAAAATAATCCTACAGGGCACTAGAACTATCCGGATCCGTAGAATCCGACACCTAAAATAAAATAAAAAAATTTACATAAAATAAAATACATAAAAAAACATAAATGATTCCTGAGATACAAAATGGAATCAAATATAGAAATACAATTTCTGAGAAAATAAAATATCCTAAAAATTGGAACATGATATTCAAAACGGATCTGGATACACAAAGATCCAATTGGACCTAGATGGTCCTGCATGATTGGATCTGCCACAGATCGCATCCTGGACCGAATCTTGGGAAATAGATTTGGATCCAATTCATCTTCAAAGCTCGGATCTTTAGGATGCTCTGCATCATTCCCCCTTGGGTCAAAAGGCTTCGTCCTCGAAGCTTTGTTCTTCTCATGTGAAGCTCCATAATCTCTGCAAATATTCAAAATAAAATCAACACAGAGTCTGTCCACAGGAAAAATAAATGTAATATGCAATGTAGACAATATCATATATATACTTAAACCATTATGCATGCTCGACAAATATTGTAAATTGCTATCAGATATTAACACATTAACATTTTTATCATTCGAGGCAAACATACTTGGGTTTTTACTCAAATATTCACATGGATTCTCACAAATATTTATGGTTTGACTAAAAACATGCAAATTAACATTCCTTGCACAATCTAATTCAGACAAATTAGATTGAAACATAAAATTTTTCAGGACTTGATATTTAGTAATTTGGCCATGTATCAGGGCTCTAACGATTGCAACAAAATTTAGATCAGTCACAGAGAAAAATTGTCTATGTATCATTCTAATCACACTATCAAACTTCACACACATAGTTTTGCAATCATAAGACAATTCATTTTGAAAATAAGCAACACAATATAATAATAGAGCAAAATTACTATATGAATTTATCAAAGATACAGAAGTACGATTATCAACAAAATTTTGATGGTAAAAAAAAATTTCGAGTTTTCATGTTTGTCATTTCCAATGTATTTGTCTTATAATTTTTGAACAAGTCAACAAGAGACATTTCATTTTGAGCTTCTAAATTTTCAATTCCTAAAAGCTCCTTATCACACATTTCGATCAAATTTTCAACACTATGATAGGGCTTTTCAATTTTGACATTTTTATCGAAGATGAATTCACTAATGAGACTTGACAGATCAATGTTGACAATCATGTCAAAGGCATCTCGAGGTAAAATCATATCTTCTATAGGCTCATAAAATTTCTCGTAGATCGGATTGTCAAGACTGACATAGGATTGGTCTTCTGAAGGTTTTATTTCCCAAAATGATGAGATGTGGGGCATCTCTTCATACATCGTTTCTAACACTGGTTCAATAATAAATCTATGCATAGGAACATCCTTAATTTCAAGTGAGGGTGCCTTATCGATTTCATCAATTTCATCAGACAACGCATCAAACGCTATATCGAGGATAGATTCCTCTTCATTCTCCTCATTGAATATCGGGTCACCTACAATTTCACGAAAGGGCTCCTCAAGAGAATCCTTTATGGAAATGATATAAGTGTGACTGATTTCATCACACTGGGACTCTTTTTCGCGATCTGAATCAATTTTAAAATCGCCAGCTATGACCTTTTGGATTTTCGGAGATTCTAAGTCATAAGAAACAAAATTGTCTTCATCCTCACAACTCATATACGAGGTTTCATCTAACCGGACTCTAGCATTAATATTCTTGAATGAGGTGGGGTTGGGTCGGGGACTAAAAGATGAGAACGGGCGTACGAGGGCCCTGCCTCGATTCTCTACGCGAAGAAATCACATAATGGGATGTCAGATTTAGAATACAAGACTCTCAATTGGATCTTATCGGTGGATCCCTCTGTTTACACGAAGATGAATACTGATGTGGGTTAGACCCACGAATTGAATCAAACCTCCAAGATTGGAGCAGATCAGGTCTGTGACGACGATCTTCCTCTAACTCCAGTTCACAAAGTCTAGATTTTATCCTTGCCAATCGAGTTTTTTCAGTGAGCAATTGTCTTTGCAAAAACCTCATTTTCTTATCCCATTTTGGCTCAAATTCATCATCAGAGTCATAAGGAAGTGTTCTACACATTCCTCAAGAAATGCATTGACTTCACGCGAATGACTTCTTCCACTCCTTGGTAAAATCTTCTATTTTACGATGAAGATCATTGATTTTGATGTCGCAGGGATTGAGTTCCATCCCTAACATCGTGAATGCCCTTTTCAAGGATATACTCGCTCTGACTCCTATATCTGGTTTGCCCAGACATGGCGCATGGATCCCAAAAAAAAAATTGACCTTCCCACTACACCGGGGATAGTGTTAGTTTGAGAAATCTAGCAGACCTCGCTCTGATACTAAAATGATGTAGACTCGGTATGCACCGAGTCCACGATCCAAGATCTAAACGAATCTTAATATGTGCAAAAGTTTTTTCACTAAGATGAGTCTGAATAGTACTTTGGAAAATAGGGTTTTCGGGACTCATGCACTCTATTTCAATAGAGGCAGTCCAAAGGAAAGTTGTGCGTGACGCACACACCTTTCCAATGAATCCAAAATCACTAGATTCGGATCAGGAATGTCCACTCTACGAACTTAAAACCAGGACTGATAATAAAATCTGTGACAGGCTCTCCGAGTTCGGTGGACAGCCTGTTTGAAGAGGGTTTTGACTCCTTAGACGATGAAGTTTATAAAAACTCCCAACAGATGAACTGAAGGTCTGATTCAGACCTTTCAGAAAGCTATGGCTCATAATTTTTGAGCAATGCTATGCACCTCTACTGAATTTTAAAGATCCCTGGTGATCTAATTGTTAACTAACCCAACCTGATAAAGGGGTTCTAGTTGGCCACATAAATTACCTCAGATTCGGGCATACAGATGAGGGTTTCAGAAGAAACTCCAAATGTCACTATTGTGTGGATGGGTGTTAGCTAACCAGAATAACTTTCAGTTTTTGAAAACTCATAGTAAAACTCCAGATATTCAAAAATTAAAAAACCATATGCAGTATTCTATAACAGGAAATCTCATGCTCAGTTCTACGGTAGATGCAAAAAGATCAAATCTTTTGAGTTACAATATGAATCAACAAAAATGATAAACATGAAAGTTACAGACCATTGTCTTAGCTTTCCACATAATCAAAGAAATCAAAGTTTCATGAAGGGAATCATGAGAAATCCCTAAAATACAGAACACTATTCACAGTGTTCTAGACGGAACAGGGTCTGACAGATTCTGTCTGACCGACTACTTGACAGGGATTTATAAGACTCTGCCAGCCGAATCAAGCCTTAACTTCAACATCAATGTTGTAGGGTCCGTGTTTTAGCTTTCCAAAAATCCCAAGAACACCGAAATAGGATTAGTATGTTAGCAGATACAACCAATTCTTTGGAGTTGTCTTTGATAACTCTGAAATTGGGATTCTGATTTTTGACAGAAAAATGAAATGGATAAACCACAATGCTCAAAATCAAGATATGACTGTAAATCACATTCAATAACATGAAATGTTTCTAAACACTCAGTACATTGGCAATAATCAATTAGTTTACAGTTATATTCAATAAACATCAAGATCAAAATATAATAAATAACACGAGATCAAGGGATGCAAACACAATTTCGTAAAGAAGATGGCGCGGCTGGGCAGCAGCCAACACCATCACCAGTTCGTGGAAGGTGGGAGATGTTGAGCTCTTCAGCGGTGGATGTGACTTCTGCAGCAACTCAGCCAACGTGACCTTCTCCAATCGAACCTTCAAGCACACACCAAGCTCCAACTCGCGCTTTCCTTTCACCTTCTTCCTTGATGACGTTAGCAGACAACTTGTCTGGGACTTTACTAGCTTAACCAAGGCGAATCAAGCCAAATGATATACAGAAAACTTGTAGTTTAGGGTCTTAGCTTTCCAACAATCTAAAGATCATACAATTTAAACTAATATCTAGGGAGATACAGACAAAATACCAAGACTATGTTCACCCTTCAAATAACATCTTCCCCTCTCTCATCACCATTTCAAAATTCTTTTCTTTTTTTCTCAAAACAACAACCACCAACCCTCATGGTCGACCACCATGAGGGTCTTAAGCTCTCAAAAAGGTGTCATAATGCTACTGCCCAATTGCTTCAATCATGCACAAAGGGAGGTGGACTTCCCCAAGTCGCCGCCTACTTGCCCAATGCATGGGCTCCTTTCAAAAATGACTATCATTGCTTCTTCAACAGCCCTTTTTGACCTCTTACAGTCAAACTGATTCAAAAAGGGGTTATATATGTTCAACCCAAAGTGGTGTCAATCAAGGTTTGAGGTGAATTGGATCTTGGATAAGATTCAAGATCCAAATGATGTTTTTGCTCCAAAAACCCTTGACGATATTGGTTTTTTTTTTTAAATCAGAAAAAAAGAAAATTACCCTAACTGCCCCATACACCCTCTAGTACCGCAAAACAATCCTACAGGGCACTAGAACTATCCGGATCCGTAGAATCCGACATCTAAAAATAAATAAAAATAAAATTAAAATTACATAAAATAAAATACATAAAAAAAGCATAAATGATTTCAGACATACAAAATGGAATCAAACATAGAAATACAATTTCTGAGAAAATAAAATATCCTAGAAATTGGAACATGATATTCAAAATGGATCTGGATACGCGGAGATCCAATTGGACCCAGATGGTCCTGCATGATTGCATCTACCACAGATCGCATCCTGGATCGGATCTTGGGAATTGGATTTGGATCCAATTCATCTTCAAAGCTCGAATCTTTTGGATGCTCTGCATAACATACACAGTTGCATATTTTTACCATTTTAACTTTTAAACATTCATTCATCAATAGGCATTGTCTATATACAATTAGATGTATTTGTACACGTTCTCATAACATGCAATTCATGTTTCATTCATTTTGAGCACAATTTGCAATAAGGCATATACATGCAGTGAATACCTTGTTCAGTTCATGCCCCATTTGGGTACTCAACACCTACATTATATCAATGTTGGAATTGTATTTATAGTTTCAATAAATCCTTAAAAACAAAATTCGAAAACCATTCATGCATTGCATTCACTGTTGTTTCGGTCCTTAGCCAATTCGGGACTTGTTGAACCCCCAAACTAACCAGTTGTTCTGACTGTCACAGTACTGTGTACATTTTGACAATAGAGCCCAGTTTTTGATAGAATATAGGAAATTCTGTCAGCTTTCTGATGCCACTAACACTCATAAAATACTTCCAAATGAGGGAGATATGATCGGTTTAGTGCTCACCTATACTTTTTTGTTTCGACTGTTATTGTTCTGTGCATAATTTGAGAATAGAGCCCAAAATTTCTTAGATTATGCAAAATTTTGTTATTTTTTCAATGCAATAAACCATTTGTAAAAACTTCTCTGGACGAGAGACATATAAATGTTTTATCAGATAAAGGTCTGATGATATCCATGGATGAAAATATAAAAAATGTGTAACACATGCAAATCATCTAAACATAACATTAATCTGTACATGCATAGGGGCAATAAAAACTTTGCATCATGAGCATATCACAACACTCCCTATTACGAAATTCAAATTTACACATCTTGCTGAAATTTGGATTCAAAGGAGTATCGCATGAAGTATTACAAAATTACTAAAAACTTGTAAAGTCTTATATTGCAAAATTTCCAACGAGTATCACACTTGTATTGTGAAATTTATTTTTCTTGTGAAATTCTTATCTATATAAATGACACTTTATTTCTCAAACCCTTATTTGCATGCAGATGCTCTATTTTTACAAACCTAAGGTTCTTTTGGTCCCCAATCCTTTCGACGATATTCAAGCAACATTCTGGCTTTGCGAATATGCCTTATCGGCGATGGTTCATTGATTGTAGTTTATCGATGGTGAAAACCCCGAAAACATGGGCATCACTTCATCGACAATGAGTTTTTCTTGTAAAAGCTTGAGCGACACTTCATCGACAGTGGGTTTTTCCTGTAAAAGTATGAGCGTCACTTTATCGATGATCAGTTTTTTCGGTAAAAGCATCAACAGTGAGAAGATTGGGGACACTTTATCGATGGTGAGTTTTTTCAATAAAATCATCAACAGTGAAAGGATCGGCGACACTTTATTGACCATGAGTTTTTTTGGTAAAAACATCAACAGTGAGATCTTATGGTATGGGTGAGATAGAAAACCACAAGTCCACGAGTTGTTCGTGAGTGCAAAAGTTTATCAGCTGAAAATCCATTCTCATCCTAGAGAATGTGAAGGATGATGATATAGAATCGCTGGGCTCTAATAAAGTGTGAAAATCCCTAAGATGTATTAGACGACAATGATGTTTTCTCCCCATGCAATATATGAGTGACTTCATTTTATAAAATAATAGAACAAATGCAATGTATGAGTTATTTCGTTTTGTGAAAGAATGCAATGAATGCAAAATGTATGAGTGACTTCATTTTGTGAAAGAATGGGAAGAAAAAGAAATTTTGCAAGATTTTTTTTTGCAATACCGATGTGATACTTCTTGGGAATTTTGTAATATAGAACTTTTGCAAGTTTTTAATAATTTTGCAATACTTCATGTGATACTCCTTGAAAATTTTGCATGGTAAAGGATTTTCGCAATGTGACTTGCGATACTCCTCACGAGTTTTTACAAGTTTTTCAGAATTTCAACTTTTAGCGTCATGATGTGCAAAAATAAAAAATTCGCACATGCGAGAGGTAAAAGCGTACAGAAAAAATTGGTAACCTACGATATTGTCCATTCAACAAATTTGGTAAATTATGAGGCATTTTCAAAAATGCATCATTTTTGCCATACAGTATAATCATTTTTCGTTTTTTAAATAGGGATTTCAGGTACAAAACAAGACATTTAATTTGCAACATAGTTTTGACCCTCAAGAGTTCATTTTTTGACATTTCTACCAATAATCTCAATTGTTTTACAATGTCTTAGCTTTTAAAAGAAACAAATTTCAGTCGAACATGATGCCTAAAGAAGATTTATGACCCAAACAAATGCGTTTGAATAAGAGCCTGATTTTCAAGTGAGGTCCAATTGAAACATGATTTTAACAAGTCAAATAATGTTTTGGGTCTTGAGTATAAAAGAGAAATTAAAGATATATTTATTATCTTTGAAATAAAATAAATTCACATAAATTAAAGTTATAAGTTGGGATATTTGATAGAAAACCTATCCAAAGCTCACCATTTTGAACATGTTTCTCTTAGGTCACCATTGGAATCAAGAAAATCTCTCATAGGAAAAGAAAATTTTGCCTATGATAAGTTTTGATATGATATTTTTCTAAAACCAAATTTTTTCACTTATTTGGGTAGCATGAAGAAAATAAAATAGAAAATCTTAAAAAAATGAAAGAGAGAGGAGGAGGGTGCTGGTGGTGGAGCTTCTTCGACACAGTTTTCTGAGAGGTAGGTGGTGGTGGTGAGATGGATGATGATGGTGGAAAATCATCGTGGGGTGGTGGTGGTGGAGCTTCTCCGACATCGTTTTTTGGAGGGTGGGTGATGGTGGGTGGTGATGGATAGTGGGGAGAGTTTTTTTTTGGGAGCTGGGTGATGGTGGGTGGTGGTGATGAAAAATCATCATAGGGGTGGTGGTGGTGAAGCTTCTCCTGTGCTATTTTTCAGGAGGTGGGTGATGGTGAGTGATAGTGGTGACATGGATGGTGGTGATGGATAATGAAAAATCATCATGGGAAGAGCAGTTTTCTTAAAGGTGGGTGATGGTGGTAGTAGTGGTGGTGGTGGTGAGATGGGTGGTGGAAAGTGGACCTCACCATTTTCTCTTTGTAGAAAACATTCTTCTACCTCCCCCCATGGAGGAACATTTCTTATTAAAAAGTATACTTTTTAGAAAAATTCTCTCAAAGAAAAGGTCTCTCGTTTGGAAGGGTCAAAAAAACTGTACGGATTTTCCATCTCGTATAACTTTCCCTACATCTTTCTCACTTCCAAACATGCAAAAGGTATTTTGAGCCAAACCAACCTTTGAACGTCAAGGATTTTTAAGATTAGACCTTTCCAAATCTAAATCTAACCCCTACCATCCTGTCACATATATTTTTCTTAGTCTCTAAGCAAATAGACTAGCCAATCATATGAAATCCCATTTCAATTAGATCCAAATTGCTGCATGGCAATTAGATTTGGATATTTAAACCTAAATACCCTAAAATTTAACTCCAAAATATATTAAAAAATCTATAAATAGGGCTTATTCCCTAGTCCAGACATCTAGATCCTAGATGTCATAATTCTATCTATACAAGTCTAGCATCAAGCCTGCATCCTGAAGCTTTGCTAGAGTTTTGATGTTAGCCTGGGCCTAGATCTCTTATCTCACCCACATCCTATAGAACTTAGCCCTTCTAGAGCATGCACCTAACCGAAGCTCTGCTAGATCGTCGTCGAGCTCTCAATTGTCTTAAATATGCTACCTAAGCCCAAAGTAAGATATAGTTCTTTCAATTTTGTTTTTCTTATTTGATTTATTAAGTTTGAATTTTACTAATGCTTGGTACACTTTTTGGGTTTTCATGCCTTTCAAGCTTAAGTGTTTCTTCCCACCATCCAACTCACCTTTTTCTAAGCATCGGGAACTTTGAGAGAAGTTACACACTAGATACCCACACTTTTTCAAAATCCAATTTGAAGTTTTTTTGGTGCAAATTTTCCATCTACACCTAGATATACTGAGTATATTTAGAAAGTTGTTTTTAATTAGTTTAATTTAAGGGCTTAAATGGATTTCCATACACAAAATATGTAATATCATTAACCATATAAACAAAACAAAATTTTCACAATATAGAAAAAATGCTATATGAAGTAGCAAATATTTTAAAAGTTTCATAATTAAGTTAGATCAAATACTTATTCGAAAAGGTCCTCTAAATATAGGTGAATTAGATTAAGTGCGTATAAACAAAAGTGATCACACTATCATGGCTGTGTTGCTATATAAAAACAAAGTTTGCAGTCGTTATCAATGTGCTACTTTATAAAATGTGCTTAAATTTTATGTAATCAATATTCACACATGTACCTCATAAACATAAAAAGCAATTGCTTATTATTTTACTGTATATTATGTCTTAATTTTGTTAATTACATCATTCATATGGTTTAAACACCACCACCAACTTGTATTATGAATATGAATTTTAGTGTTCTATCATATTAAATAATTAATATAATTGATTTATAGCATATACGTTTAAAGTGTGCCATATGTAAAATTATTCAAATAAAATTATAGCTAATTAAAATGATAAAAATATTTTAGTAAATTAATATTTAAAATATGTATATATTGATATTAATCGATTACACATTTCAGATTTAGTGATTGATTTAGCTTGAGCTTCAATGTAGACCTCGTAAATGAGAGATCCAAGGTATTCAAAAGAACTCCATGAGATTAGAAAATTCATGCAAACGAGAGAATGAGTTTCATTGGCACAACTAAACAAACATTGTTACGACAATGAAGCCATACATGATACTTCAAGTATAAGGTTTTGATGATGAGCAAGTGGAATCAACTGCATTTCAGCTAAGGCTATGAAGAAATTGAAGAATTTAGTGAAGAATCCTTGAATACTAGTGTGCAAATGTTTAATTCATTAAAAGTCTTAGATTCTTGTAAGAGCCTTACTTAGAGTGCATATTTAGGTTGCATTTCACCTTAAAAGTCTTTAGAAAAACTTTTCAAAAAGAAACTCTTTTGAAAATCTTTTTAGAAAACTCTTTTCTTAAATTTTCATGTTTATTAGTCGACCAATAGATTTATCAGTCGACTAATCCTTTCGCTCCATATTTTCTAAAAAGTCATTTTTGTCAAATTAGTCGACCAAAGGTTTTATCAGTCGACTGGACAGAATGTATGTTTTCTGGAAAATTAGCAGCAGTCGACTAATGATTTTTCAGTCGACTGAACAGAACATGTGTTTTCTGAAAAATTTAGCAGCAGTCGACTAATGCTTTTTATCAGTCGACTGAACAGAATGTTTGTTTTTCAGAAGTTTTTAGCAGTAGTTGACTAAAAGGTTTTTCAGTCTACTGATGATATTATCAGTCGACTAACTTTTCTCAAGTCGACTAAGTTTCAAAAGTTTAGATTTTTAAACGGCTCGATTAACAGATCAGTCGACCGACGATAACTGTCAGTCTACTAATAACTAACTATTAGTCGACTAACTGATGTTTCAGTCGACTAATTTTGCCGTTTTCCTGAAACTTCAAAAAGGCGTGTCTTTTCATTTTTTAAACGTTTTGATCGTTCAAAATGGACAGTTTTGACACCCTTTCATACTCTCAACGTATGGAATCTTTTAACTATAAATATGAGTGCATTTTACACTCAAAAACAACAATTTAATCGATTTGAATCTTGCTTTTCACTCCTATTCATTCAAGTATTTGTTTTCTCACTCACGTGATATTTTCACTTCAGTTTTTCACTCAAATCACTTTAAGAGATAGTGAATTCGTGAGTAGAGTGCTTCAACAACCTCAAAAGCCAATTGCATCTCATTTGCATTCAAAAGGAAGGCTCATAGGTTGTATTGTAAGTTGTTATTTCTTTTGTGTAAAAAGAAGGACTCCTTGGTGTAAAGGAGTTGTTTGCTTTCAGTAGGATTGTTACTGAAAGTGGGACCGGTTATGGTCTGTGTGATCTTGTAGTTTACAAGGTTGATAGTGGAAAATCTCAAGCGGGTTTTGCCTGGGGACTGAATATAGGTCGGGTTTGACCGAACCAGGATAAAATCTTGTGTTATTTGTGTGTTTGCTTTGAGATTTGCAAAATCATTCAATATTCCGCAGAAAGTTTTAAAAGCACTATTCACCCCCCTTCTAGTGCTCGTTGTCTCGATCCTAGTGCACTTTCATTTGGTATCAGAGCACAGGTTTGCTATTACTTTGATTTGATCATCAAATAGCATGACAACTACAACATCTCAGCACAAAGAAGGAAGCTCCTCTGTTCGGCCTCCTCTCTTCGACGGAACAAACTATGGATACTGGAAAGTAAGAATGACAATATTCCTGCAATCCATGGATCTCGATATTTGGAGAGTTGTTTCAGAAAAGTACCAAACTCCATCAACTGATTTCAGCCGATGGACCGATGGTGAAAAGAAGACTGCTTCACTTAATTCCAAGGCAATGAATGCCTTATATTGTGGCGTTGACAAGGTAGAGTTCAATCGCATCTCTCAATGCTCTACAGCTAATGAAATCTGGCATACTCTTCTCGTAACACACGAAGGTACGTCAAAGGTAAAGGAATCTAAAATTGCTTCTTTAGTTCATAAATTTGAATTGTTCAAAATGAAGCAAAATGAATCTATATCGGACATGGTAACTAGAATGACCGATATAACTAACACTTTGAAATCCCTTGGAAAAGAATATTCACAAGTGGATTTAGTCAGAAAAATTCTAAGGTGTTTAACTCCTGAATGGGAGAGAAAAACCACTGCTATTGAAGAAGCAAATGATCTCAATACTCTCACTCTTGAAGACTTAGTTGGTAACCTAATGGCATATGAGGTCCAACTTCAAGACAGACAAGAAGAAGAGCCTAAACAGAAATCTCTTGCTTTTAAGGCTACTTCTGACTCAGAAGATTCTGAAGAAGATGAAGATGAAGATATTGCCCTCATCACAAGACAATTCAGAAGATTCATCAAAAAGGGAAGATTTCAAAGAAAGGCAAAGAAAGCAGATTCTTCCATTCCCAATGAAGTAAAGTGCTTTAACTGCAAAAAGGCAGGACATATCAAGAAAGATTGTCCTCTTCTCAAATTCAAGCCCAAGAACCAATTCAAGAAGAAAAAGGCATTTCAAGCATGTTGGGATGATAGTGACTCCTCTTTCGATAAAGAATCAAATGAAGAAGTCGCCAACATGTGTTTTGTAGCATAAGAAGATTCAGTAAGTCAATTTGACTATGATGAGTTATTTGAAGCATTTAATGATTTATATGCTAAATTTAAGAGTCTTAGTTCTAAAAATAAAGAGTTAAAAACTGAAAATTTAACTCTTGACTCTCAAAATAAAGTGTTACTTCAAGAAATAGAAGATCTCAAGAAGGAAAATTCTTGCCAAGCACTTGAGATAAAAGAAATTGGAGTTAGAACCAATCTCTTACAAAATGAAATATTTAGTCTTAAAGAAAAGTCAAAAGATCTTCTTTCAATAGTGACCAAATTCACGAATGGTCAAAAGAATCTAGAAAAACTTCTTGGTTCTCAAAGATGCTCGGTTAATAAAACCGGATTGGGATATAGCTTCTTTGATACTCAAAATAGACCAAACTATGTGGTGAAAAATCAAAGACATTATTCTCAACCTTTTGTTCATAAAACTAAACTTTCTAGTTCTAATAGAAATGCATCTAGAAATGATTATTCTAGACATGTTTATTCTAAATCCTTTTATAGAAAGAATATTTATTATCAAAGGAAACCAAAATCCAAATGGATATGGGTTCCTAAGACTAACTCTCATGGACCCGAAAATAGAAAGGGGTCAAATGCTCTGTTTTCTGATTTTGTTGTAGGTACACAACATAAGGAGCAAATGGATATTGGACAACGACTGTTCCAAACATATGACTGGAAGGCCGGAGTTATTTTCTACCCTCCAAAATAAGGATGGAGGAACCGTCACCTTTGGTGACAATAACAAGGGAAAAGTGATAGGTATTGGTAATATTGGTAATCCAAAATTTTCCTTGATAGAAAATATTCTTTTAGTAGATGGTTTAATGCATAATTTAATATCTATTAGTCAATTATGTGATAAAGGTTTTCATGTTTCTTTTGAAAATGATTTATGCTTAATTTCTGATTTTCAATCTAAAAAGATCATTTTTAAAGGTAAAAGAAGAAACAATGTGTATGAACTATATCTAGATGAATTACCCTCTTTTAATGAAAAATGTCTTATTGTTTCAAATGAAATTCAATGGTTATGGCACAAGAGACTTGGACATGTTAATTTTAAAATTATTTCAAAATTATCCAAGAATGATCTTGTAAGAGGCCTACCTAGAATACCATATAAAAAGAATCACTTATGTGATGCTTGTCAAAGGGGTAAACAAATCAAGAGTTCTTTTAAAGCTAAAGATATAATTTCAACAAAACGTCCTCTTGAACTTTTACATTTAGATCTATTTGGACCTTCTAGAATTCAAAGTTTAAATGGTAGCAAGTATGCTTTTGTTATAGTAGATGATTATTAACTGCAGTAAAACAAATTCTTCGTTATTTGAAAGATACTTCAGATTTCGGTTTGTTTTACCCAAAATCATCTTCCTTTGATTTAGTTTCATATAGTGATGCAGATTTTGCAGGAAGTAAATCTGATAGCAAGAGTACTAGTGGAACTTGTCATTTCTTGGGAAATTCCTTAGTCTCTTGGTTTAGTAAAAAGCAAAATTCAGTATCACTCTCAACAACTGAAGCTGAATATATAGCGGCTAGTTTAGCATGTTCACAAGTACTTTGGATGAAACAAACCTTAAAAGATTTTGGTTTGAATTACTCCACAACAACTATTTATTATGATAACACTAGTGCTATAAATCTTTCGAAAAATCCTATTCAGCACTCAAGAACTAAGCATATTGAAGTCATACATCATTTTTTAAGAGATCATGTGTTAAAAGGAGATATTTCGTTAAATTTTATTTCCACTAAAGAACAACATGCCGATATCTTCACTAAACCTCTTAAAAATGAAGATTTTATGAGAATTAGGAGAGAACTAGGTATTTGCTCATTTTTGGATTTATAAAAATGCTGATTTTTGAACAAAATCTCAAAATCGCACTATATTAGTCGACCGATAAAATTCTAGTCGACTGGTGTTTTAAAATTTTGGAATATAACGCACCATATTAGTCGACCGATATATTTCTAGTTGACTGATGATGTTTTTAGAATGAGTCACATCTTCAACAACTATACTCAACAACTTGCTTCAATTCAGAAGGATGTAACTACTATTAAGGATTTGCTAAACTCTCTTTTCTGATCTTTGATCTTTGAAAAACATACTTTATGGGTTGTAATATTTTAAACTTATCTCTATTTTTGCTTATGCTATTTTTGCCCTTACTCTTTTTTATTCTGACAAAGGGGGAGAAAAAGATAAAGATAACATTACATTGAAATTGCAGGAGATCTTGAGAAAAAGATGATAGCAATTACATTACAGGAGATCTTGCATGAGAAATGCAAAATTAAGAGAAAAAGAAAGCTTTGGATGAATGTATTTCTAAATGCATGAAGAAATGATGAATGGAAATGCAAAATGTGATATATGTGCTTTAAATGTGCTAACTTTTAATGTTTTGCAGCATATTGATAGGGGGAGTAAAATCTCCATCTATGCATCTAAATGCTTCATCTTTGATTAAGTTTGTCATCATCAAAAAGGGGGAGATTGTTACTACAATGAAGCCATACATGATACTTCAAGTATAAGGTTTTGATGATGAGCAAGTGGAATCAACTGCATTTCAGCTAAGGCTATGAAGAAATTGAAGAATTTAGTGAAGAATCCTTGAATACTAGTGTGCAAATGTTTAATTCATTAAAAGTCTTAGATTCTTGTAAGAGCCTTACTTAGAGTGCATATTTAGGTTGCATTTCACCTTAAAAGTCTTTAGAAAAACTTTTCAAAAAGAAACTCTTTTGAAAATCTTTTTAGAAAACTCTTTTCTTAAATTTTCATGTTTATTAGTCGACCAATAGATTTATCAGTCGACTAATCCTTTCGCTCCATATTTTCTAAAAAGTCATTTTTGTCAAATTAGTCGACCAAAGGTTTTATCAGTCGACTGGACAGAATGTATGTTTTCTGGAAAATTAGCAGCAGTCGACTAATGATTTTTCAGTCGACTGAACAGAACATGTGTTTTCTGAAAAATTTAGCAGCAGTCGACTAATGCTTTTTATCAGTCGACTGAACAGAATGTTTGTTTTTCAGAAGTTTTTAGCAGTAGTTGACTAAAAGGTTTTTCAGTCTACTGATGATATTATCAGTCGACTAACTTTTCTCAAGTCGACTAAGTTTCAAAAGTTTAGATTTTTAAACGGCTCGATTAACAGATCAGTCGACCGACGATAACTGTCAGTCTACTAATAACTAACTATTAGTCGACTAACTGATGTTTCAGTCGACTAATTTTGCCGTTTTCCTGAAACTTCAAAAAGGCGTGTCTTTTCATTTTTTAAACGTTTTGATCGTTCAAAATGGACAGTTTTGACACCCTTTCATACTCTCAACGTATGGAATCTTTTAACTATAAATATGAGTGCATTTTACACTAAAAAACAACAATTCAATCGATTTGAATCTTGCTTTTCACTCCTATTCATTCAAGTATTTGTTTTCTCACTCACGTGATATTTTCACTTCAGTTTTTCACTCAAATCACTTTGAGAGATAGTGAATTCGTGAGTAGAGTGTTTCAACAACCTCAAAGGCCAATTGCATCTCATTTGCATTCAAAAGGAAGACTCATAGGTTGTATTGTAAGTTGTTATTTCTTTTGTGTAAAAAGGACTCCTTGGTGTAAAGGAGTTGTTTGCTTTCAGTAGGATTGTTACTGAAAGTGGGACCGGTTATGGTCTGTGTGATCTTGTAGTTTACAAGGTTGATAGTGGAAAATCTCAAGCGGGTTTTGCTTGGGGACTGGATGTAGGTCGGGTTTGACCGAACCAGGATAAAATCTTGTGTTATTTGTGTGTTTGCTTTGAGTTTTGCAAAATCATTCAATATTCCGCAGAAAGATTTAAAAACACTATTCACCCTCCCTCTAGTGCTCGTTGTCTCGATCCTAGTGCACTTTCAAACATTACAAAATGAGTGATGAGAAACCGACTCTCATTTGCCTCATTTTCTCATTTACGTGATAATCAGAATTTGAAGGGGCCTCTTGTGATTATGATTCATACTCAAACCTAACATACCATATGTTATATACCGCCCCAAATCCAATCCAAAGAAGTTACTACAGGTCCGACCCAGAGGATGCATCCCAGCCCTAGATTCTCTCCAATCAGGATCTGATTCGGTGGAGCCATCCTACCCCGACTAGGACTATGGTGGGATGCCCCCTAGACTCCATCTAGGGTGAGAGTGTTCTTATGTAGCTTATCTTCTTCTCCTTTTGCATTCTACAAATAAGCCTGTATTGTTTAGTTTTTCTTTAATGAGATTTATTGAGTTGTTTCTCTAAATTTCGTTCACGATTCATCTGTGTGATTTCTCATCGAAAGAAAGATTCTACTTCCTCACTTGTCCATGCATCCCTACTCATCACCGGCCAGTCAAAAAGATATTTCTCACTTTCAATCATGCCTTCACCTACCATCTCAATCCCCGCACCCACTAGGTGAGATCCTTGTTTCTTCGTTTGTCAGTTCTCCCTCTTGACTGTGTCCCCTACCCAAAGACATGCCTTATCCACCTCGCATGCTCCCCTCTCTTCCCTAGGCTGAGTCCTTGCTCAGACTTGCTCCTCCACTTTAGCTGGTCATGTCATCGTGTCCCCTGCCTTGTGACATGGCCTGGCCACATGTCGCCCATGTCAGCAGTGAGCGTGTCCTCCTCCCTGGGACACAACCCACCCCCCTTAATCCTTGTTGCATAGCTAAAATGTGTCAGGTGATACCCAACATCCCTTCATAGTGAAATTCACAGAGCTGCGCTCGACTTCAAGTGTTAGACCGATACAACCAATCGTTTCAGGGTTCAGGTTCTACCATTTAGTATCACAACAGACGTTTTTGAGAGGCCACGTTGACCGGTCAGACTGCACTGAGCAATGCAAAGGCCCAAGTCCTTCTCGGTTTTTATGCAACAATTTTAGCGTTTGTACAACCTTCTTAGTTTCCATGCAGCGATTTCAGTGTTTGTACAACCTTCTCAATTTTTGTGGCACGTTTCGTTACCCATACAGGTTTTTTAATTTTCAAACTTCTAAATTAAAATTTGAATCATTAGAATTCGAAATCTAGTGACCGCGACCAGACTTTCAAAAGTTGGGCCAAAATTTTGCTTATTCTTAAGAATGATCGATATAGGCTTGCAATCAAGTCTAGTTTTAAAAATTTATTTTCCTTTAGTTAGACACTCTTAAAAATCCAAAAAAATTACCATAGCTAGTCCTAAACTGAACCCACTTTACAGATCGTGAAAATCAATTTTCGATTTGTAGATATGGTGTTTTTACCAAACCCTAATAGAAACCCCTAATGGATCCTGAACAGTTTTTGACTGACTACTTTCAAAAACTCCCTTGGCTAGGTCACACAACCAAAAATTAACCACAAGAGTGTACACTCGTTAGCTTTCAGAACTAATTTATAGATCCTATTTTTTTTTCTAATCGCTGAGATCCGGTTAAATTTTTGAAAATTGTCAGAGCCCGAATCCCAGACAGACTTGTTATAACCAGTCCCAAAAATAAATTATTTCTGACCTAAAACCCCTAAAAAAATCCCCAAAAATATGTTTTCGTACTTATGACCTCTTGCCAGTTGACCAAACTCAGAACCAGCCATAAAACCTACCCCAACCCTCTACACAACCTAAACTTCAGACCAACAATGTCATGTCTTGCAGGTAGGAAACACTTGACTTGGAGGGTGCAGTCAAGATAGTTTCATTGACGTGCAAGATAAACGATGAGATAGATTCAATGTTGTTTAAGATACACGATGTCGTGCGAGATTTGGCGAAGTGGCTGCGTGACTTTGCTGAGCAAAGAAAAAGAATGAATTTGGACTGGATCATTTATTTGCGAGATCTTCTGTCGTTCTTCAAGGCATGACTGAAGGCATTCCTACGTGTCCTAAAGATTCCTAGCCAAGGACATAAAAGTAAAAAAATGGATTCCATCCAATGGCCATTTATCCAACATAGGATAAATAAAGTCATTTTTGTTCATCATCAATCCTTCTTTATGAATTATATACGACCTTTCTTTCCTTTTACTGCCCATGATGAAAGAGTTATTGATGTGACTTTGGTATACCTAATCACATTCAATTAATGAAGTCAATCAAAATAATGAATGACATGAGGCTAAAACTTCCACCCCAGCCCAACAAAATCTAAATCTAGTAGTAAGTGTCATAGATCTAGGACTTATTCTTGTATTTGTGGAAAAGCCTGAATTGAAAAAACAGAAATTGAAACTCTTTCATAAGTTTGGGTGTCAAATAGAGTTTTATTCATATAACTAGACTAGCAAAGTAAGTAGTCATTTTTTTGGTACAATACTAATTTTTTTTGTATCTGAATCTAGCACAATCCCAATGCTTGCAGCGGGTATACCAAACCACAACGAGAGCTTTATTCAATTATGGGAAGAATGAGTGTTGATCTGACCCTGCCGATTGTTGCCTCTACTGAGTAACAAGACCTTTCTCAAGACCTAAATCCAATTCAAGAAGATTTGGATTCAAGCTAGACTCTAGTGGGACTTCTCCTAGACTCCCATCTAGGGTGGGACTGTTCTTGTGTAACTTATCTTTTTCTCCTTTTGTATTCTATAAATCGGCGTGTATAGTTTTGTTTTTCTTTAGTGAGATTTATTGAGTTGTTTCTCTAAATTTTGTTAATGTGTGATTGCTCAAGGAAGACTATGCTCATTCACCTATTCATTCATCCCTACTCATCGTCGGCCAGTAGGAAACACATTTCTCCCTTCCAGTCATGCCTTCACCTACCACCTCGATCCCCGCACCCACCAGTCCCTTGGTCGTGTCCTCCTGCTCACCTTGCACACTCCCCTCTCTTTCCTAGGTGGAGTCCTTGCTCAGACTCACCCCTCCACTTCAGCTGGTCACATCACCGTGTCCCCTACCTTGGGACACGTCCTGGTCACATGCCATCCACGTCAGCAATGAGCATGTCCTCCTCCCTAAGACATGACCCACCACCTTCCTTCTTCTTCACAACTGCAACTTGTTAGGTACATCCCTCCATAGTGCGTTCGTAGAGCTTCTCTCGACGTCGGGTGTTGAACCCACAGAAATGATCATTCCTGGGTTCAGGTTTTGAAAACATAAGAAGCTTTAATTGAAATTGAATGAGTTGATAAAGAAAATTGACGACATGGTTTATATTAGGGTGGACAATGGTCCAGCCCAACCTGCTAATGAAAGCCTAGCCCCACAATTGATGGGTCATGCCTACTCTCAGTTCGGGCTAGCCCACTGGCAGATACTCGGCCCACAATCCAGCCTTTAGGCCCATGGGTCTATTTGGGCCAGGTCAGGCTGGAAACATGTATAAAATATAGATGATATATAATTATATATAGTTTACATAAATATAAATATAATTATATAGGCAGCAAATGTATTTGGTTGGTAAACATATCCTGTTTCCTGTATGGGTAACTCAAATATATTTACCAACCAAATATATTTACTGTTATAAATTAAGATTTTTATAAGTTTTGTTTTAATTTTTTTCAAAAATTTTGCCGTACAGACTCTTGGATCATCCAATTACCATGTATAAGAATGGTCTTTTAAGAGTTGAAAATCAATGACTTAGAATTTTCATAAATATTCAAGCATTAAAATTACATTTCTTGATCTGATTATGATGATCCAACAAGCAAATGGATCATGCCGAATGCATCTGAAGGGTTAAATTTGCAAAAAAAAACTACTAAAATCTTGATTAATTATACTAGCAAACATATTTGGTTGATAAACATATTTCAATTGCCCTGTCTATATAAAGATATAAACACGTATACACGAGCTGGGCCAAGGAACCGTCCAAAATGATGGCCCAAACGGCATACTGGTATGGCCAACCTCTAGTTTATATTAAAGAAAACAAAGCATTATCCCTATAGCTTGAATTAATATTTTAATAAGCCAGTAAAATCTTGTTTTATCCGTTTAAGCTTTGATTATGAATATCAGATTCTAGATTCATGTTTGCAGGTACATTACAAATCAAATGTGCCATCTTATTTATCATTTTAAAATACATAAAATATAGATATAATAGGACATCCATTAAAGTCAAAGATAAATATCAAACATGATTAAACCAAACCATGTCAACCACAATTCCCCCATTTTATATATGTTTTTCTAGCCTTGCTTGCTTGGTTGGATATGTGTTGAATTAGTCACCACTCATGTCACCTTGCTGATGCTAAGCTAGGTGCCATGAGTCGGTAGCCCTAAGAACAGCCCAGTTGCCAATAAACCAATAGATTATGACTTGTTGGTTTTCTAGAAACTGCCAAATAAAAGGCCTACATTTATTTCTAAGAGGCAGCCCACGGTTTTAAGCTGTCAGGAAAGCGACTGTAAGTAAGGCAGGCAGAACAGCGCCGGGTGGTTTCTCCATGTAAATGCTAAAAAAAGACCTACCTTTCTTATCGCGTGAAATCTCAAGCTAAATTACAATAATAACCTTCATTAAATATTTAAAATATTTATTTTTCTTTTTTTATTAAGATAAATAAGTTATTTTCTATTCTCGAGCTGATGAAAGTTAAACTGACGTCCCTGTATAGCTACGGATGACAGTGGACCGGAAAAAAATGAGGCCCCGCCCTGCCTCACCCTGTTTGGACCAGGGATGAAAGGCATGAAAGAGGGATGGAGGTGGGGATGAAGGTTAAAATCTATTCTCATGTGGGGATAGAGGCGGAGATGGACTTACGCTTTCCCCGGTCCTGTCCCCATCCCAATCCCTGCCTTGCCCCGTCCCCAATCCTTCAAGAGGTGACTATACATCGAGGGGAAACTGGGCCCCGCCCTGTCTCGCCCCCTGTTTGAACTGGGGATGGAGGACATGAAATGGAGATGGAGGCAGGGGTGGAGGTTAAAATCCATCCCCGTGAAGGGATGGAGGTTGGGATTTTGAGATGAAGCAGGGGTGGAGACCTTGTCCCTCGTCCCCGCCCTAGTCCACTGCCATCCCTATATGTAGCAGTTTCGGGATGATACCTGTGGTGGCTCATAGTAGGAATTTCAAAAACAAAAGTGAGGTTCACTTTTGGAATTAGAAGCAATTTCTTTTGTTTTTGTTTTTCTGATCTTTGATTTCTCCCTTCAAAAACTTGAAAAAAATGAAAAAAAAGGCGTATGGAGATGAGAAGACCAAAATTGTAGGAAATTATGTTCCAACATGCTCAATTTACCAAGCTAATAGCACAGAAAATAATTCCATAAGCTTACTACGAACATTTAGAGTGAACTATTCCTCCTCGTCTACATTTGTGATTTTATCTTTGTCATGGCTACTCTTAGTATTTTCTGTAATTAAAAAGTAATTAATACTTATCTCAAAAGCAAAATGACGAAAATAAGATGAAAGAATAAAAAGAAGATGAGCAGGGAGCGAGAGTAACTTATGTCACAAAGCTACGGTTATGACTTATGACTAAGGGTGTCAACCGTCGGGTCTGGTTTGGACTCAGGTAGAATCAGACCTGGTCCGGATTTTCAGGTATGGTACCAGGTTCATCCTAAGAGATCATACCCGGACCTGATAAGAATTGCATGTGTCAGACCCAGGGCCATACTCTGTAAAATAATATTTTTTTTTAATCATTTTTACATTAAAAATTTGCGAGTTTTAATCGGAACTCAGGTCAGGCCCATGTCTGGTATAAAATTTTACAAACTATACCCGGATCCATGTATTAATCAGACTTTTGGGTCCGAAACTGGGTCTTAATCGGGTCTTCTTATTTATCACCATAACTGGACCCTATAGGGTTTGGTACGGGTCGGGTCCAGGAAAGCCCGACCTGCCCTACTTATGAGTTATGACCCGACACGCAAAGTTCAATCCACAATTCAAAAATTTGTTGGAAAATAGGACACGAGGACAGATTTTTGTAATTTGTTAATTATCAATAAAAAATATCTTTTTATATTTTAATATATATTAGTGTATTTTGTTGAAATATTATTTACAATAAATAAAAACTATTAAAATATTAAAATAATATCTATACATGTCCGTATCCATGTTGGCGTGTCTGGTTGAAAGAGATGCGGACAAAGTGGCATTCCCTTATTTTTATAGTAACCATCTCACACAAGTAGGGCATTTAATGAAATAGATGCAAATTCAAAGTTAACGGAAGCTTCTTAGATAGGTGAGAAGCTTGTTTCTCAAAAACTCGCTTCGAAAGCACGATACTTCTTGCTTTCATAACTTAATGAGAACTGTGATTTCCTATGCTTTCTAAGAGCTTTATCTATTCTTCTTATATGTTATCTAAGTCAACTTTTCTTGTTTTTTTTTTATGTTTTTTCTCTTCACTTCTACGTGCTTTCTATAAATTGGTAGTCATCATTTTTAGATTTTGATAAAAATTTAATAATTATACCAAAAAATATAAAATTTAATATATTGAATTTTATTTTAGTTTTTATTTGTGTTCCATTTTGATTCTCATTCAATTCTTATATATTTTTTTATTACTTGCTTCTGGCTTTCTATACATTTTAAAATGCACCACTTCTCACTTTCACTCCATTTCTACTTTCTAGTCTAGCAACTTTGTGCAAATATACCAACAGGAGGCTCTAATAGTCTGGTAAGAGCAGTTAGTGCACGTCACCCTGCAATGGGGCGTTGCAAGTTCAAATCCCAAAGGTATGGTTGTATAACTGGTGGGATCGGACTAACCCATCTTGCCTATCAAAAAAAAAAAAAAAAGATGCAAATGCAACCAACAATTTCTCTGTAATCTTACTTTGGGCCAAAGGAAGCACTAGAACGGCATTTAATGGAATATTGGGGCAGGAAAAATCAATTGGTTGTTAAAAGGGGAAAAAAATAGTGATCAATTTCAACAAAGAAAGGGTGGTGTTGGAAAGCAAGAAAAGGGACTAATGGTTCACATTGCACCAAAAAAACTGCTACTATACCTAAATGTGCAACACCTGTTCGATTTAGACTGTGGGCTTCATACGTCATACGGTAATGCATATTTGACAGGTTTTTTGGGGCTTAATACCATAGTGACAAAAGTTAAAAACTGCAAAATATCGGCAGTCAACAACTTGAGACAATTTGATTTTTTTTTTAAATTTCACATTTTTAGCAAAATATTGGCAATATAAAATAGTTTAAAAATATAAAAAATTATAAGAAAATATAAATAAAAAATATTTAAAAATAAAAACCACATGGGTTTTTCACAATAAATAGTCGTTAAAAACATAAATATCGCATTTAAATCATGATATTTATGTTATGACAAAAAATTGCAATATTTTAACTATATCACGAGAAATTATAGTTTAAAATGTTCAAGTAGTTTCTAGTGATATTATCGTGAGATTTTCATAAATCTCGTGATATTTGTCACTATGCTTCAAACGTGCACCATGCAATGAGATGGGAAGGCAATTTCTTTTTTGGAAATTAAAAAAAAATCCTAACTTTGTGCAATAATAAAAAACATGCCTAAGTTTTTGATATTGTTAAAAAACACAAACTTTTCTATTGTTAAAAAAAGGGCTTGCTTGTGCTATGGTTGCAGTTAGATGTGTGCTGTAATTATTAATTAAAGCTTAGGCATGTCTTTTATTATCACTACAAGTTTCAGTGTGCATTTGAATTTTTTTCTAAAAAGGTATTGTTCTTAGGGATAAATTAATAACTTTATTATGTTAACTTGACTTAGATATGATCCAAGTTTTTTTTTTCTTTTGATGACAACAATGAACCTCGACTGAGAACCGGGTCACTTAGTAGAACCACCTCTCTACAAGGTCCCGCTGCCACTCATACAACCTAGACGGGTGTAAGATAACCCAAGTTAAATTGATGGAAATGTGTTTCTTATTTGTTTTAAGATGAGAAACCCTTGCCTAAGCGAGGAAAAACCCCAACCACCATGCCTTATTGCCCACCTCTGAAAGCTACAGACACACCCGTGTGCCAGCCAGGTTTGATCCGAGGTCTTCGAAAATGTATTTCTTATTAATATAATATAAATCTAGGTGTATTTTTACGGTTTAACATTTGGTGCTATTAAACTCACAGTCGAAACTATTGAGCTGAAAATCATAGGTTTTAGATTTTTTTTAGATTAATCTTATAGATATGATTTAGAGGATTTGTTGAGTGGGAAATGTGTTTTTAATTATATGATTGTGACATATAAGCATGTTTTTTAAGGGTTTCAAAAATTAATGGTTCACAATGCACTAAAATCTCATGACTCAAAAAATCATATTTTTGGTTGGATACATAGCACACAAACCATCTTGAACACATCTATGTGGTTAAATTGAATCGATAAAGCTTGAACCTATGACTTCTAGCTCAATAGTTTCATATAGTTTCGAGCCTTTAATAGAACCAAATATTAACCCGTTTTTAACTATATTAAAAACTTTAGATGTATTTTTGTTATTGTCAAATCTTTTTGGCATGTTTTTGAAAAAATTTCTTTCTTTTTTTGTACAATGTAGTTGCACTTGGTCCCAAGTGAGGCATGTGAGGGTTCAAAATCAATAAAAATGAAACTAATTAAAATAATTCAATGACTTGTGAAATGAAAGGTTTACTATCGAGGCCGTAAAACTAACCGTGTAGTTAGGATAAGGTTTCATGATGATGATCCTTTACTAGAAGGGAATTCTTTGGCACATATCGTTAATTTGGTGAACTAAGGATGTCTTTTGTACCCATGAACTTGGACTAGCAGTTGTATGATTCTTGAAGCTGACCCCACATAATTAGGATAAGGTTTCATGATGATGATGATGATCCTTTATTAAGAATCGCATTCTTTGGAAAATGTCATCAATTTTGGTGATCTAAGGATGCATTCCTTATGCATGGGCTTAAAGTTGCACATTGGTGGGATTTCTTAAACCATGGAGTTGTTAGCAAAAAACGTTTTCCATGAGATGGAAAACGAGAACTATTAGGGGGCGTTTGCATGTCATGGAATGGGGTGCCGCGGCACCCCTCCATGGATTCCACTGATGTGGAAATCGAATCAAAACCCCTACGGGAACTGTTTTCACGGAAAACCCACCTCCAACGTGTAAAATAGCATGCTCATTCAGGGATTTTCGTGGAAAAACACGATTCTAGTGTTTGTGTTGTCACTCTGGGGCCCGTGAAAATGCATGTTCGTCGATGCATTTTTGTATAAAACAATCCACTTTTCGTGACACACAAACGCGTCCTTGGTCCTACACGGGGTTTGTAAATAAATAATTGCCTAATAATGAACAAGGAATATCCTTCTCTGCTGAACATGATATATTGAACGAAAAATGACTGTACTGTACGGTATGGTAAAAATGACACATTTCTTGAAAGACCTTGAAATTTCAGAAATCCGTCTGCTGTCCAAAATCGCAAATACTGATATTTTTAGGACCTTTTTAGCCTTCACACCTATCATTTTCAATACGAATTTCCTCTATGTGCAAATTTCTTCCATCACCACCGGAAATGCCTTAGCCCCCGTCATCACCAACAACCACGCCTCAACCAACGCTTAATCTCTATTACCCTGTCAAACACCAATCTTCGGTGGTGCGAGTATGCCAAATTCCATCACGATTGGAGGAGCCACCACTTGGCGACGGAGAGTGGCTTGGGTTTTCTCATAGAAACTCAAACCTCAAAACCTCATAAATACCTGAGTTACCGCACATTGAAAATTTACCAAATTCGCATAAAATAAGTGCGAGCAAACTTTTTTATAAACTTGAACCGACAAACATCGCAAATACTTGAGTTATTTTGCATAATAAATATAAAAATATCACATAAAAATCTATATATTTTTTTTAACTTGAACCGACAAACCTCACATATACTTGAATTAACTCGCATAAAAAATATAATAACATCGCATAAAAAAACTGTAAAATATTTTTTTAACTCGAACTGACAAACCTTGTAAATACTTGAGTTACCTCGTATAGAAAAATATATTAACATCACATAAGAAATCTATGATTTTTTTTTAACTCGAACTAATAAACTTTGCAAATACTTGAGTTACCTCCCATAAAAAATGTAATAACATTTGCATTAAAAAATCTGTGATTTTTTTTTTTAATTTGAACCAACAAACCTCAAAAATGCTTGAGTTATCGCATAAAAATATAATAATGTCACATAAAAAAACTATTTTTTTTAACTTAAACCGACAAACCTCGTAAATACTTGAGTTACCTCACATAAACAATTTATGAATTTCACATAAAATAAGTGTGAGAGAACTTTATTTTAAACTCTTGAACCTCTAAACATTCCAAATACCTGAGTTACTTAGCATAAAAAATTCTTAAATTGGCATAAAAAAATTGTAATTTTTTTTAAACTCGAACCGACAGACTGTGCAAATACCTGAGTTACTTTGCATAAAAAATATAATAACATTACATAAAAAATCTGCAAAATTTCTTTCAAACTCAAACCTCCAAACTGCGCAAATACCTGAGTTAATTCACATAAAAAGTTAAAAAATGCACATAAAAAAATTGCAAAATTTCTTTTAAACTTGAACCTCTAAACCTTGCATAAAATTTTTGCTAAATTAGCATTAAATATGTGCAAGCAAACTTTCTTTTAAACTTGAAGTTGTAAACATTGCAAATACCTTCACATAAAATATAGGCAATTCTTATAAAAAGTATGTGAATTATCTTTTAAACTCGAACCGACTCTTGGGCTCCTTCGTGTTATATAAATAGTAGTGGCCAAAACATCATATTTTTTAGGGCTCTTATTCTAGCGCTATTCTCACATAATCTAGGGTTTTATTTGTGGTCCCCAAAACAATTCGATAGCTATTTCCAGGGTTCCAACGACCTTTTTTCGATGTTATGATGACTAAGAACCATGTGTCCATGAACTACGTCATTCTTCTTCCATTGTACCGTAAAGCATATGAATGTCTTGAAACTTGGAGAGAGGGGACAACAACCTCACCATCTTTGCCTCAATAGTGGATGAAACAGAGGTTTTTAGATGTTTACTATAGAAAATGCAAGTTAAAATTTTTGCACACTCTGTAAAAAGCAACAACAATCACCAACCAAAAAATTGGATGAAGGGATTGTTGCCACAATGATGTCTCCTATTCCCAAAGCATGTAAGGAGGGGAAAGTGGAGGAGGACTCAGCAAAGGAGCATTTGTTTGAGCCATGCGCTCACTTAGATGCTAGAGATATAACTGAGTTGCCTTCTCCCTTTATTGAGAATATGGATAATAGAAGAGTAGAGGATGAACCTCAGCAAGGGGAGGGCCGAGTTGCACAATGACCGAATGTTTCTTAGCCAGGGTTGGAGGAAGTTGTGCAATGGGAGGACAATTATCAATAAGGAGAGAAGGCAACTCAGCAAGGGCTAGAGACATCATAGCAAGGGACAAATGATGAGAAGAAAGTACAAACTTTGAGGATTTTCTCAAAGAGAGGAAGAAGGTCTAATATATCTGGATAGGAGTCACAAGCTGATGATAGCCGCATGCACCACTTCTATTAGTTCTAAGTGCGGTCGTGATTCCAAGATCTCTCGAAGGACATAAAAAAATGCTTGATAGTATGCATTTCTGAAGTAACTTTGAGATCTCACCATAAAAGATCCCCCTCTTAGAGGTCGTGGTGAAGTCTTGGGATCCAAAAACCAATACCTTTCAATTTGGAGATATGGAGACGACCATCACATTGGAGGATGTGACACAAATCATCAGATTGAAGTGTTATTGTAACGACCTGATCCGGGGCCTCTCAAGCCCAGGTTTGTGGACGTTAGTTCCCAGAGGGAAATTACTCAATAATCTAAAAAAACAGCTCAAAATCGTGCCAGAATTTTTTCTTTTATTCAATACTTGAAGGTCCATACATCCATTTACAATATCATAACCATACAAAGACAAAAGCAGAATAAAAAGTAAAGGAAAACCATACTTCTGATGTGGCTGATGTGGCAGAGTCGTACTAAGTCCTGTGAGTGATGGTAGCAGTCCCTGAACCTACAGTTGCAACCAAAAGAAGGGGGTGAGTCTACAACCCAGTAAGATTCCATTTACAAATAGACACGACCGTTGCAACTGTAGTGAGCTCTAAGCTCCTAGTCTTAGTTTAGTTTGCTACTTATGCACACATGTTAGTTATCAGTTTTACCCCCCCTTTACCGCATCTCTATTATCATTTTCAAACACCTCTTCTACTCTAATTGGCTATTCTGGATATAGCCTCCTCGGGCGTAGCAACCCATGTAGACAACTGCGAGTCTACAATATTGGCCAAACTTATGAACCACTCATAAACAACGTAGTCCAATCTGGCCCAAACTACGAACACAGGTGCTGCAGCAGCTCGCCGGTTGCAAGCCAGGAGTGAAGGGACTCAAACGGTAGCTAGCCGAAGAGCCAGGGTGGCTATACCTACCCCAAGGTGTCTCAAGGAGCTATACCTGCCCCCAAGGTTTTGTGGTTCATGCTACATCCTACATGTGTCTAGTAGACAATGTTTTAACCCCTAAGGGTCACCTAGAAACGTCTGAGATATTTTCAGGTTACTCACGAGGTACACACCTCAACATTACCCTAGACCATGCCTCCTAGTAGAGTTCCCATCATACACTGGGTGGTCATCCTAGTGACAACTTTTACTCAACATTCACATCTTGAATTAAGTGTGTTGTACAATCCTCAATGTATATCCACTAATTACTTTTAACACATGTTTACATGTCTGAATTGCTAAGGATGACGACCCACCACAGATTAATTCACGACCCTTACAATGCCCCTCCTAAGGCATAAGCGTGACATTTCCCAAGGTAATACCTACCTTGAGACTCTGGAACTCTACCCTCAATTTTTCACATAACATATCAATCTCATACATGCAATCATGTCATGCCACTTTTATTTCATAACTCAGAAAATATACATGATCAGGTTTAAGCATCACACTTGAACTTTATAGATTCCTAGGCATGCAAAACAACGTCTCTTTACAATAAACAAAACTAGCATACTTGAAGCACATGGAATCATATATAAAGATGCCTAAACTAATTAGCATGTGTTTTAATCAACTAAGGAGGAATTTGCAAATGTTCACTTATCTGGAACGCTTAAATTCCAATTGCAACCCTTGATCTGAAAACAACGAATACCTCATATCATCAAAATTATCAAAACGCCCTTAAACTTAATTGTCAAACTCTGACTCCATTTTGTTCACAAATCCCCTACTAATAGATTCTACCCAAGCCGTAGAATCCATGAATTCAAGAATCACATAGATTTGACTTCAGGCACTTAGCTATGCCTTGTATATTTTGTAGGCATATCAAGGGCAAAATGGTCTTTTTGCTCTTTCAATGACCTCTATGCCATCTTTAATCCATGTTACTTTAAGATCCACACTCATAATAACATTTGACCACTCAGGTCCTCAACTCAACTATGATTTGGATCATGGATTCGGTATTCTTGATCCAAACCTGCTTGAAAAAGGTTTGTTTGGATCTAAATCAGGTCGTCTAATCACATCCATTTGAGTTTTGGGTCCAAACTGAGATCCAAACCTGAATCCATTTTGTAATGGAGAAATCGAGTCTTTGCTACTTCTATTTTTCCATTGCACTCTATAAATCAATCGCACACGCATCTGATTTGTCTCGGTCTAGACTTAGTTGGTCTGACCCATATTGGGTCCACTTTCGGTCTAGGCCGAAACGGTCCACCATTTCAAACCCTACTCGGTCTGCTAACTACTTCGGACCCGACTCGGTTCGTATAGACCGATACGATCTGTCACAACGCACATATCCACACATCATTTTTTTTTCTTTTCGTTTGGCTAGGTCTGGACACGCCCAGACTGAGCCTACTTGGTCTGGTCGACTAGCTTGGACTGGTTCACGCCTAGCCTGATGACCGACTCGGCCTGCAAAAACTGTAGACCGAGCTTGTCATCACGACGGCCAATAATCAACTTCTACCATCGTCGGACTTGTTGCAGCTTCCTGCAAGCAGGGCGACGTCCAGACCTCCTGCCTCTTTGCAGCAGGCGATCCTCCCTTCCCTGTTTTCGTCATCAGTGGTGACAGCAGCAGAGGGAAAATCCCTCGATTACTCTCCTTCTTCTATTGAAATGCAGGGACAAGGTTCTCCCTGTCCCTGTTTTGTTGCAACTCGCCGACAACTGTGAGGTTGCCGGCGACCCCCGTGTTTAGACAACGAATAAAAGACAACAACAGAGGGGAAACCTCTCTGTCGTTCTCTTCTATCGCAAGGCAGGGACAAGGTTCTCCCTATCCCTATTTTGCTGCAACTCACCGACAACTGTGAGGTTGCCGGTGACCCCCCCTGCATTCAGACAACCCACAAGAGAGAGAGACTTACCTGACGGCGATCGACGATGGCTGCAACACCTCTTCCAGATTCTCCCTACACGCCCCCTCTCTGCTCCTCTGCTGATCGAATGGGGAAATAAGAGGAGCCCCCCCCCCCCCCCATGGCTTTTATAGCCATGGGGGTTGCTCGGTTACCCCCTCCCACCTTCTGAATTAAATGGGGGCAGCCCGCTTCCTCTCCCACGATCTGATTTGTGGGAGAGGAAGGGGCATCGCCCCCTTCTCCTTCCGTAACCCCCCCCCCCCACAATAAGGAGAGCGTTACAATTCCACCCTCACAAAAAGATTCATCCCGAATCTTTCTAAAAAATAATTGGGGAAATTGTGCGTACATATCTGCCTCATTCTCTCATGTAGCTTCATCTTTACTATGATGCTTCCATCTCACTAGGACCATTGGAATAACCTTGTTTCTGAGCTTGTGCTTCTTAAATTCAATTACCTCAATTGGTTCTTTCCGAATGCTTAAGTCTTGTTGGATGTCTAACACCGACTCCACTGTATCCAGTATATGTGAAGGATCTGGCACGTACTTTCTTAACATGGATACATGAAATACGTTATGTATTCTGGAAAGCGATGAAGGTAATGCCAACTGATAGGCTGTAGAACCTATTCTTTTCAAAATATCGAATGGGTCGATATATCTTAGACTTAGTTTGCCCTTCTTTCCAAACCTCATTACCCCTTTAAACGGTGATATCTTTAAGAAGACGTGATCACCTAACTCAAACTCCAACTCACGTCGCCTCTTATCTGCATAACTTTTCTGACGACTTTGGGCTGCTTGGAGTCTTTCACGAATGAATCTGATTTGCTCCTTCATTTGCTGAACCAATTCCGGTCCTAAGGTTTTTCTTTCACCAACTTGGTCCCAACATAGCGGCGTCCTACAACGTCTCCCATATAAGGCTTCATAGGGAGTCATCCCAATACTAGCTTGGAAGTTGTTATTATAGGCAAATTCAATTAGCGGCAGAATATCGTGCCATGAGTTGCGATACTCTAGTATACATGCTCTCAACATATCCTCCAGCGTTTGGATGGTTCTTTCTGACTGCCCATCCGTCGGCGGGTGGAAAGCTGTGCTCATTTTCAACTGAGTTCCCATTGCTTCTTGAAAGCTTTGCCAAAACTTAGAGGTAAATTTCGAATCTCTATCAGAAACAATGGAGTCTGGCACTCTGTGCAATCTCACTATCTCTTTTATGAAAAGACGAGCTAATTGTTCAAAGGAACACGTTGTCTTGCACCCGAGAAAATGTGCAGACTTGGTCAGTCTATCAACAATTACCCAAATCGCATTCATTCCCTCTCTGGTCTTAGGAAATCCTATAACAAAATCCATCGTTATATCTGCCCACTTCCATACAGGAATAGGTAGTGGTTGCAATAGGCCACCCGACCTCTGATGTTCAATCTTTACTTGCTGACATATTAGACACTTACTAACATACTCAACAATATCTCTCTTCATTCCATTCCACCAGAAATTATTCTTCAAATCCCTGTACATCTTTGTACTTCCAGGGTGAATGGAATACTTTGAATGATGTGCATCTGCAAGCAATTGTTTTCTAAGTTCCTTATCCTTAGGAATACATATCCGATCCTGAAATCTCAGCATACCTTGGTTGTCTACTTTGAAATTTGAATCTTCACCATCGTTTGTTGTTAACCTGATTCTTTCTAACTCTTGATCTAGGTGTTGCTTTTCTTTGATTTTGTCCCAAATTTCTGACCCTAAGGTTGTCTGAACAAACATCAGTCGACCCGAAAGACATTGTACTTCTGTTTTTTGTTCTACAATGCTCACCAGCAGACTTGATATGGATAGTCTTGTGACTGATTCTGCTTTTCGACTGAGTGCGTCGGCTACTACATTAGCTTTCCCTGGGTGATACTTCAGCTCAAAATCATAATCTTTTAATAATTCTAGCCATCGCCGTTGTCTCATATTCAGTTCCTTTTGGGAGAACAAATATTTTAAACTTTGATGATCAGTGAATACCTCAAATTGTTCTCCATATAAGTAATGTCGCCATATTTTGAGTGTGAATACTATTGCAGCCAATTTTAGGTCATGCGTTGGATAATTTATCTCATACACCTTTAGTTGTCTTGAGGCATATGCGATAACCCTGCCATGTTGCATCATAATGCAACCCAATCCTTTATGTGATGCATCGCTATAAACGGTAAAACCTCCAGTGCCAGAAGGCAAAACTAACACTGGTGCAGTGGTCAATCGCTTCTTGATTTTTTGAAAGCTTTTCTCGCACTTCTCATTCCACTCGAACTTCATTTCTTTCTTTGTCAGCTTAGTCATGGGAGCTGCCAATATAGAAAATCCTTCTACAAAGCGTCTGTAGTAACCAGCTAACCCAAGAAAACTTCGAATTTCTGTGGCATTCTTGGGTGTAGTCCAGTTGGTTACCGCTTCAACTTTTGCTGGGTCCACCATCACTCCCTCTTTACTGATAATATGTCCCAAAAATGACACCTGATCAAGCCAGAACGCACACTTAGAGAACTTAGCATATAGCTTCTGATCTCTAAGTATTTGCAAAACGATTCTCAAATGTTCTGCGTGTTGTTCCTTACTGGCCGAATATATAAGGATGTCATCCACGAACACCACTACGAACTTATCCAAGAATGGTTTGAATACTTTGTTCATTAAATCCATGAATGCAGCTGGTGCATTCGTCAGCCTAAAAGGCAAGACTAGGAATTCATAATGACCATATCTTGAACGAAACGCTGTCTTGGCAACATCTTCTTCCCGAATCTTTAGCTGATGATATCCAGAACGTAGATCCAACTTAGAAAAACAGCCTGCACCTTGAAGTTGATCAAATAGATCATCTATCCTTGGCAGAGGATACTTGTTCTTTATTGTCACCGCATTTAATTTTCTGTAGTCGATACACATACGCAATGACTCATCTTTCTTTTTCACGAACAAGATCGGTGCGCCCCAAGGTGATATCGATGGTCGAATAAATCCGATATCCAACAATTCCTGCATTTGATCCTTGAGTTCTTTGAGTTCGGCAGGTCCCATCCTATATGGAGGAATAAAAATGAGCGTTGTACTTGGAGCTAGATCTATCTAGAATTCGACTTCCCTATCCGGTGGAAGTCCTAGAAGTTCTTCCGGAAAAACATTCACGAATTCCCGTACAATTTCTACCTCTGTGACTGAAAGTTTATCGTCATCCTCAGTCTTCATATAAGCCAAGTATCCAATCCAGCCCTTCTGTAGATACCGGTTGGCTTGAAGACATGAGATGATTGTCGGTTTTGCAAGTTTTTTAACGCCTTGAAAAGTGATAGTTGAGGTTTCAGGGTGTTGAAAACTGACACTTTTTCCTCGACAATTAATTGTTGCATGATGGTTAGATAACCAATCCATGCCCAAGATAACGTCCACTCCCTTAAAGTCCAGTATTAGAAGGTCTACCGACAATAGAGGTTCTTCGACTTGTACCATACATCCTTGGATGACTTCATCTATATACACCGACTTTCCTACTGGTGTCTCTACTTGATACTTTATTTTTAGAGGTATCGGTGAAACAGGTAATAGTGCAGCAAAAATAGGGGTGATGAAACTATGTGTAGCACCTGAATCAAATAGAACATGTGCACTAACACCATAAATTTGGAGTGTACCTTCCACCACATCAGGGCTAGTCAAAGCTTCCTGCAGAGTCGCTGCATAAACTCGTCCTGGAGCAACTGGTTTCTCCCTGGGTTTTGCTCCTTCTCCCTGTACTGGCTGGGGACATTTCCTTGCAATGTGTCCCATTTGACCACAATTGTAGCATTTAATATTCTTTTCATCACAACGACCTTCATGCTTGAAGCTGCAAGTCCTACAATTGTTGCCCTTGGAAGGCGCTCCTCGGTATCGAGGTTTCTTAGCTTCAGGTTGTTCAGGCTTTTTCCCCTGTTGCTTATTGTTGTTTTTTGCACGACTTCCCTCATGTGGCTTCGAAGATCTGTCGTTGCCTTGCCTCTTCTTGAAAAACCTTCGGGACGTCGAACTAGTTTGTCCTTGTTGCACTTGCTTAGGTTTCTCTTGTATTTCCGATTTTGTTGTTCGAGCATCCCAAAACTCGTACCGAGATTTCATCTCCACCAACCTATCAAACCTCCAAATTTGTAGAGGTCCCACTATCCTCAGAATTTTAGGTTTTAATCCGCACTCATATAGCTTGCATTTTTGCTTCTCAGTAGATACTAAAGCCTTTGCAAATCTGGATAATGAATTGAACTTTGCGGTGTAGGCTGTTATACTCATACTTCCCTATTTGAGTTTTCTAAATTCTTCTTCTTTCTCCATCCTCTAGATCCTGGGAAAGAATTGTCTGTAGAACTTGTTCCTAAAGGTAATCAAGGAAACAAACTCTCCACTTCCCAGGACATCTCTGATGGATCGCCACCAGTACTCAGCATCCCCAATTAAGTTTGATGCTGCGACCCATGCTTTCTGGTCCTCTGGGCATTATATCGCATCCAGTGCTTTCTCTGCTTGCATCATCCATTTCTCTGCTGCTACTCCTCCAGGAATTCCGTCGAATGTGGGCACTCTCATATTCTTGAACTTCTCGGCCCAAGAATTGCCTCCTGACGCTACTTGGTTTTGACTTTGATGCAGTGAATTTTGTAATAGCTCATACAAAATTCTTTCTGTGGTATAGCCGGGAGGCACACCACTACCAACTGTAGCACGTTCGTGCCGAGGTGAAACTGGTGAAGCACCTCTACCTTCTGCTCCCATGCTCCTTGGAGGTAGACTATCGGATGCGTGTGGAGACACATGACCAATGGGGCTTGCAACACTTCTCCTTGCAGAGCCCTCACTCACATGCCTTGCTTGAGAAGGGCCTGCTTGTCTCTTGCTTACTTGAGAACCTCTTGACTGGTACGATGTTTCCTGACGAGTCCTCATACTGCAATATGAATAAGGTGATTACTAAAATTTACGTTTGCTTCCACACAGGTTTGCACATTTGACATAAGAACTTACTATTTATTAATAAAAACAACGTTTTTACAACTTTTCACGGGTTCTTCCGTAATACAACCCGTTACTTACTATAATCACTAGGCAACCATAGGCCCTTATTACATGATTTAAACAAAAACAAACACTAAGGTGTCGGGGTACGAGGGGTGTAAGTAGGTTCTTCTTCTTCCTCGGAGTCTGAAGGAACCCTAACTGGTGCTGGCACTGCCATGTTGCTAAGAGCATGTAAGTATGTGTGCCTATTCATATGTCCCCTGCCTCTCCTCAGTAAGGCCATTCCTCGAAGAGGTTGCACTGATTCTCTTATTTGTTCATTCTCCATGACATTAGTGCCCCTACCTTGTTGCGCCATCGACCCTTGTACACCCTCATGACCGGATGCACCGGGTTGCTCCTGACTTCTCCCGCTACTGGTAGTATTGCTCGGTCCTGCCCTATATTGGCCGAAACGGGACCTGCCGCAACCTGAGCAACATGCTGCAGCTTCCCTACCACCTCGATTTGCCAGTGAACCTCTCCGGACATGCCTATATGGAGGACGTTCTCGTGACCCTGGCGATTCTCCAACGGATGGTTGGGGTGGTACAACCTCTTCCTCTCGATCATTGTACCCGCAATTGTTGATTATGACTCGAACTGGGGCTAAAGAAAGAACGGGAGGTGTCATACTCCTCTTTGCCCTGGTGACGTCCATCATGGCTGTCACGAAGAGCGAAAGAACGGCAACCATCTGATCCGTTTGGATCACTTTAGGATGCCTCTGCCTCCCAGAGTTCCTACTGCCTCTACGGTCCCTCTCGTTGGAACTATCGTTGTTAGTATGCATTCCTGCTAACAAGAGGCACTCATAAGTTCAGGACCTTCCTATGACTCTTTTGCCACATATTTCTTTGGATGGTTGTAATTATCGTTCTCTTAGGACCTTAAACTTAATTCAAATTCTAACAAAATTCTTCCTCTACAATCCAATTTTTCTTATTGAAAACCTGGCTCTGATACCACTTGTAACGACCCGATCCGGGGCCTCTCAAGCCCAGGTTCGTGGACGTTAGTTCCCAGAGGGAAATTACTCAATAATCTCAAAAAATAGCTCAAAATCGTGCCAGAATTTTTTCTTTTATTCAATACTTGAAGGTCCATACATCCATTTACAATATCATAACCATCCAAAGACAAAAGCAGAATAAAAAGTAAAGGAAAACCATACTTCTGATGTGGCTGATGTGGCTGAGTCGTACTAAGTCCTGTGAGTGATGGTCACAGTCCCTGAACCTACAGTTGCAACCAAAAGAAGGGGGTGAATCTACAACCCAGTAAGATTCTATTTACAAATAGACACGACCGTTGCAACTGTAGTGAGCTCTAAGCTCCTAGTCTTAGTTTAGTTTGCTACTTATGCACACATGTTAGTTATGAGTTTTACCCTCCCTTTACCGCATCTCTATTATCATTTTCAAACACCTCTTCTATTCTAATCGGCTATTCTGGATATAGCCTCCTCGGGCGTAGCAACCCATGTAGACAACTGAGAGTCTACAATGTTGGCCAAACTTATGAACCACTCATAAACAACGTAGTCCAAACCGGCCCAAACTACGAACACAGGTGCTGCAACAACTCGCCGGTTGCAAGCCGGGAGCGAAGAGACTCAAACGGTAGCTAGTCGAAGAGCCAGGGTGGCTATACCTGCCCCAAGGTGTCTCAAGGAGCTATACCTGCCCCCAAGGTTTTGTGGTTCATGCTACGTCCTACATGTGTCTAGTAGGCAATGTTTTAACCCCTAAGGGTCACCTAGAAACGTCTAAGATATTTTCAGGTTACTCACGAGGTACACTCCTCAACATTACCCTAGACCATGCCTCCTAGTAGAGTTCCCATCATACACTGGGTGGTCATCCTAGTGCCAACTTTTACTCAACATTCACATCTTGAATTTAGTGTGTTATACAATCCTTAATGTATATCCACTAATTACTTTTAGCACATGTTTACATGTCTGAACTGCTAAGGATGACAACCCACAACATATTAATTCACGACCCTTACAATGCCCCTCCCAAGGCATAAGCGTGACATTTCCCAAGGTAATACCTACCTTGAGACTCTGGAACTCTACCCTCAATTTTTCACATAACATATCAATCTCATACATGCAATCATGTCATGCCACTGTAATTTTATAACTCAGAAAATATACATAATCAGGTTTAAGCATCACACTTGAACTTTATAGATTCCTAGGCATGCAAAACAACGTCTCTTTACAATAAACAAAACTAGCATACTTGAAGCACATGAAATCATATATAAAGATGCCTAAACTAATTAGCATGTGTTTTAATCAACTAAGGAGGAATTTGCAAATGTTCACTTACCTGGAACACTTAAATTCCAATTACAACCCTTGATCTGAAAACAACGAATACCTCGTATCATCAAAATTACCAAAACACCCTTAAACTTAATTGTCAAACTCTGACTCCATTTTGTTCACAAATCCCCTACTAATAGATTCTACCCAAACCGTAGAATCCATGAATTCAAGAATCACATAGATCTGACTTCAGGCACTTAGCTATGCCTTGTATATTTTGTAGGCATATCAAGGGCAAAATGGTCTTTTTTCTCTTTCAATGACCTCTATGCCATCTTTACTCCATGTTACTTTAAGATCCACACTCATAATAACATTTGACCACTCAGGTCCTCAACTCAACTATGATTTGGATCATGGATTCGATATTCTTGATCCAAATCTGCTTGAAAAAGGTTTGTTTGGATCTAAATCAGGTCGTCTAATTGCATCCATTTGAGTTTTGGGTCCAAACTGATGTCATTAATATCTCGTTCGTTCCCACCTTCATCAACACATAATATTCTCTTAATAAGCAAATAATAAAAAATCTTTGTGCTACTTATACATGTGCACTTGAGTGAGTTTTACCATAACCAATGTACGTATACATTAATGAGTTTCATGCCTACTCTAAGTATGTGTATAATAGTGAATTTATGATGAAATACATATTTCATTTGTGAGGGAGGTAACAAGTATGATTTTCAGTTTCTATATTTCACAAACTCAGGAATGAAATAGACATTCATTTGGAGAACAAATAATAAAATGTGCAACTTTTGCAAAAGTGCGTTTGTGCACCCTATAATGGCCAAAACCATCAAAATTTCTTTTTTTTTAACTGTAGTCGGGATGCAATGATTTATTGACTTGCTACCCATCCACTACAGCTACCACTGGCATAGGCAGACCCCTAAAAGCCTAGTAGTTGCGTCAATGAAGACTATATCGAGCCACGACTGGAATCAAATGTGACCCATCGGATTGTGCCAGCTGAACGCTAAACACCCTGCAGCACACAGTGACTGTCAACCACTGTAGTACATGGTCAACATGTTGGAACCCGAGTTGTTCCCAATCTGTTGCTTCCGCGCTGGGTCTAGTCCATCTGACTAGCATGACTCAGTCTATGTTACACGTGTCAGTCTTGCTCGACTTAGGCTGCAACATATTTGACAAAATCCGTTACACTGATTTGGTCTATCCCATACCAAGGAATGTGGGCTATGGTCGAACCGACCCTGCCCGTTCCTGGTTACCCTTGTAGTATGCATAAAATATCATTTTCTTTCCCAAGGAAGAAATGAATTCTGTCAAACCGGGCATGGTGGTCAAGTGTCAGTGCATTCAGAGCCACAAGAGCTATATGTATCAAAAACTTATGAATGCATTCCTTTGAATCTAAATACAACAAGATTGGGTCATGCAAGATATATTGTCATGGTTTCATTTTAAATCCTTAACATATATAGATTAGAGAAAAGCATATAGTGTATATATATATATATATATATATATATATATTAAAAATCTTACAATCATAGGCATATTGGGCAAAGCATGCTACCATGGCTGTCCATGTCCATGATATCATCATTACTGGCTGAGTACTTAACAACGACCTTATCCAGATTATATTTAGATGTCTACAAAAATATGAGTATTCATGTTTAAAAGCACCCATCTATATATTTGCACCATTTTTTTTAGTTCTTCACGCATATGCAGCTCAAACATCATATTCGTACAGGTATACAGATTTAAGATTGATATCATACGTATGGGTAGATTAAATCTTCAAATCTCTTCAAATAAGCACATTTCTTATTAACACATATATTTGCGAGATTAAAAGAAATTAATCACATTTGCCCTAATACGCAGACTTAGGATTAGGTAAGATCATAAAAATCAAATTTGTACCAATATGCAGAGTACAATGTAAACACATATGTATGTGTAGGATAAAAATCAAATCTGCGCACCTATGTAGATTAATAACCAGCGTTTCGGTATATGCATAATCAGAAAAATAAATGTAAAAAAATGGTAAGATCCACATGAACACATGAATTTAGAATTTTATTTGCAGAAAATGTGCAGATTCATTTATTTTCATAGCTACTTGCGGAAGTACATGTATCACGATATATATATTAAAATGGCCGAATGCATATACATGCCCCATGGCACTACGCACATGCATAGAGAAGTTATGCCCTTACCTCTTCCACTGATAAATCATCGGACACTGCCTGGGTATGATGGTGGCCGTCCTTCCTCCTAGCTGTACGTGGTGCAAAACCTCCAATCATAGGGAGATGGAGAAGAGATCAAAGAGATGAGAGAGAGAGAGAGAGAGCAAATCGCGAATCACAATTTTTGCTAGGGTTTCTTCCTTCTTTATTCTCCATTGGTTAGGGTTTTCAAAAATTTTCAAAACCTAGAAATCGTCCATCCAAGCTCACGTTTTTTCTTTCTTGATAAACTCTAACCCCAAATTACCCTTTTGACCATTTCCTTCATGCACATTTGGTCTTTTCTCTTCTTTTTTATTTATTATTTTTGTTGTTGCCCTTCCTATTTTTGTGGTGCAAGCCTTTCTAAAGGAAAATCGTGGGGGAGATTCTTTTGCTAACTCCCCATTTTCTTTTGTTTTTTTATTCTCTTCAACTATGTAGGTGGTCCTCCCTCAAATCATGAAGGAAGGGATAGAAATCAGAATTTAAAAATCTTAAAAAAAAACATGTGGTAACTCCTTATGTTACTATTATTTTCTGGAGTAGATAAAACATGGGGCTAGGGTTTTAACTTTTTTTTTGTAAAAAGCTATCACAACAAAAAGATATAAAAATCTGTGTGCAATGGGGGGTTTTGAACCAGGGTCCATCCCCAAAGAGGCAACAAACCTCTCCACTGCACTGTGTTCTTTTTCTTTGCAAATGATGTCTCTTTAAATTCCTATATACGTGTGTAAGTACTAGGTGTTTTTGTCAAAAAAAGAAAACATATTTTTCTAAAAAATGTGCATGTGAGCATGATGGGATTTGAACCTACATCAAACCCCCAAGAGGTAACGAGCCTCTCCACACCTCTACACACTATTTCGTTGCATGTTTTGTCTAGTTTAATATAGATAAACTCCTGCTCAGTTTTTTCCCTTAACGGGCTTCACATTTCCAAATTTGTTTCTCCCATTTTTCTTACACACCTATGTGATTTCATTATTTATGTTTTAGATCTCGATTTGGGATTATAAGATATTTGGATCCATCGAGATCCAATTGCAATCTGGTTGGGTTTCGGATCCCCCTGGAATCCAAATCCAATTGCCAAATCTGAATCAAATTATTAGATCTATGTGATCCGGTTCATATTCCGTATCAATTTATCAATTCATTCCAAAAGCACAATATTGTCACATATCTTTCGCAAAAATTTCTACCTTTATTTATCTAAAAAATTCTCAATTTTTTTGGATTTTACAAGAATAGCAAAATAACAATATTAAAGGAGCAATAAAATGAGTTAAAGACTGACCTATTCATAAATGTAATCTTAACATGACAATATGACATTTCATAAAGATGTGTTCATCTCCGTGACTCGTATGATTCATTCTTGTGATACAAGATAGCTTGTGAACTCACATGAAAATTGAATTGAGATAACAGTAAAACCATGATGAAACATTTTTCCATGTCAATGTGTTAAGAGAATGTTGGAATATGAATCATATCCAACATGATGTGACCCACTTTGACATGAGTACATCATAGGATAGCATGACACAAGAGAGTTATGGGGTAGTTAATGCAACTGCCCATGTAGTGTAACCATAGATTGTGGTAACCTCCTACTACAACCTCCCACTAGCGGCTTCTCTAGTAAGTCTATAAAGTGGCATGGTTGCTTGATGAGTGCAATAAAAGGTTTATTCTTTCTCTCATTTGGGTTCAGATCGACTTGACAGATTGGGCTTATCATGGGCGTCAATAGGTTGAGGAGAATGTCGTGCACCTATGCCAACGCTAGTTTCATCCATGACATCTATCAGTATGTGTTCTTGCTTTTACATTTCAGTTCTATTTTAAGAACACCAACAAAGAGATATGGCAAAAATACAGGGTGGGTTTTGCGGATCTGGCCTGAAATGTGGTGGGACTTCATTAGAACTATAGGATTAAGGTCAACCATGCCACAATACAGAAACTTGGGCTCTTCCTTTCGAGTTGGGGAATCTCTTCCAACCGAAAGATATAGACCAATCCTTTTTCCTTAGTTTCTCCAGGATGACGAAGGAGTGTCTGGATGCTGGTACGCTGTGCAGGGACTCCATCCTCAGATTTATCTGTGGGGTTCCAACAATTGTCATGCACGAGTTCCGACTTAGGAAGACAACCAACTTTCCATTTTTCTTCATGGACCCGAGCTTGGAAGTGGATGTTCAGGAGATCCACCTTGGTAGGCTTAAGGATGAGAAGGCCAAGTTGGGTAATAGCAGGCAAAATCCCTCAAATATGCTCAAGAATCTCTCCATTCGGGGGGGGGGGGGGGATGGCTGAAGACTAAATTTGCAGAAGATGCTTATGTTGGGATAAGCCACGATGTGTGGCAGTTACTCACAATATGGTAACTTCCCCTTTTGGTGTTCCTTCCGATAAACATACGAAAAATCAGTGAGGGAACGGTTATGCTAACTGATCCCCTACTGTAGCTATAAAGAGGGTATCCATGAGAGACCCAAAACAAGCGAGCATCAAGAGAAAAACACATAAAAAGGGTTAAGGAAGAAAATACCTATTTCTGAGTTTCTTGACTAAAGAGGGATCCTGCTCACGAACTATTGAAGTAGCCTGTGCTCATTGGAGGGCTACAATCTGGCTCAGGAGCGAAGCTCATCCCGTTCCAGCCCCCAACGCCAACCACCAACCATCATCCGGTTCTTCAATGGCTTCTTTAGGTACCCCTCCACTCTGATTTTGTTATGCATTAGAGAGGATCCCAACATTGGGTTATGGGCCCACACCATGCTTCTGCTACGAGGGCTCGATGGCATTTTTTCTGGCGATTGCCACCATGGGGCGACAATGTTTTCCAGCAGAGCGGAGTCACTGTGGGGCGACGTTGCTAGCAGTCAACAACAGGTCATTGTGGGACAACATGATGTCGTCGGTAGACGGTGATTGTCGTCGTGGAGCGACAAAGTAAAAAAAACCCCCGCATAAGGTTCAGATTTACTTGTGGCCATCGGGCTGTAGGGTGATTAGCCGTCGTCGGGGTCACCGCGTTTCAACGCCGACATCTTTCGCCAGCCTCCGGAAAGGGGTTTTAAACACCCCGCTTTTTTGTCACTTTCCTCTGCCGTCAGGCAGTGGGGGTTGCCATGAGGGTGTGTCATCGGGAAATATCGACCTTCAACGACCGATTCGTCGGTGTTAGGGCAATCCAGCGATGTACGACATCCGGGGCACTCTGATGCGCTATTCCTTTCAGTCGTGGAGCTGTGTCAGGCGTCAGGCATTGCCAGTGGAACATCGTCAGCTGGGCTCCATGAGGGTCATCAGTAGGTGACGTCAATCATCGGTAGGTGACATCGATTGCCGACAGGCCGGATGGGAAAAACCCACTTTTCAGTTTCACTGATTTTAAACAGAAACCCTCGGGTTTTTATTTTTTGATTTTTATCGGTGGAACCGGATCAGATCTGGGTATGGGTCTGATCCGAAAAGACTGGGTCTGATTATGAACAACCCAAATTTTTCAAAAAAGTATAAAAAATTCCCCCTTTGCCCCTAACCCTCATTTTCTAAATAATCGAGTCAGTTTTAATCAAAATTCCATTTATTTCTTGGATTCACTAGAATCCAAATTCATTTTCTATATCTGACTCAATTTCAGATCTGGATCCAACATCAAAATCCAATTCTGAGCCCTGTTATCCAATTTTCAAATCAAAATTATAAAAATACAATTTTTTTAATGGCTCAGGCAGTTCATCCAGTATCCATTTGGATCCACTGTTTTTAATTCCTCAATTCGAGATCTAAAACTCGAATATCTTCTCAAAACTCTAGATCCAGACTCATTTTCTGAAGAAATTCTCGAGGATTAACCCTGAATTCTAAGAAAACCCCTCTTTTGTAAATATTTTAAAATTTTACAAAAATATCTTAAAATCCCTTATTTTTCCTATAATTTTCGAGAGTTTTATTTCAAAACACAAAAAATATAGAAAATGAAAAGAAAAGAACAAAAAAATAGAAAAAGAAAAGAAAATACAAAAAATAGCCTAGAAACCCCTTTTTGAAAATACTTTCATAGTTAAAAACCTCTATTAAGAAAACTTTTTGAAAAAAAACACTATTTTGAAAAAAATTCAAAACTAAGAGGGACCTCCTTTGAAAAAGGCCTAACTGCCTTCTGTTATAAAACAAAAGCTGAGGTTCCCCAATTTCTGATATGTTTTTGACCCCACCATCTTCTTCCTCTCGATCTCTTCTCCTCCTTCTTGCCCCCCCCCCCCTTTTCCTGCTCCTCTTCTTCTCCTTTTTCTTTCTTCTCTACATTCCTCTGGCCTTCTCTCCCGATCAACCGAAGGAAGCTCTCTCTCTCAAGCCAAACAAGTAAGTACTCTTCCTTTCTCTGTGTAATTTCTGATTCCCCTTTGTTTTATCTGCTTTTAACCCCATTAACGCACCATTGGTGACGTTGAGTTGCCTATGGAAATCTCAACCCACCTCGTGCAACAATAATCAGAATGTTTCATTCCGACATAATTTTCTTTTCCATTTTCCTTCTGTATTTTTTTTAGTCGTAATTGTCTGTTTATGTTTATTTCCTTGCTTTGACATTATCCGATTCATCATTTTCCTTTCTTATCGTATTTCTGTTTATAAACATCACCTGTATATTTTTTGCATCCAATTTTTTTCAACATTTATGTGTCTTTCTTTAATTCACTATAGCATTGCATTCATGCATTTTGATCTGTTTCATACTATCATCCAACATCTTCTTTATTCATTATGGTCTTGAGTTACCCATTCCATCACCCTCCTGTGTATCGCAGGTCATTTCTATTTTCTGATTTCGTGTTTAATTTACATTTTTTCTAATTTATGATTAATTCCAGGTTTTGATGGTGTTTGGTTGCTTTTCTGACAGCATCTTCGTTCCCATTATTCCCTGGGTTCCATTCGTTTTAAGCCACATTCCGTTTCATTGCATCTGATCTAAAGGTATAGTTCATGCTTTATAGTTACATCTCAACTGTCTCATCAGTTTGAGTGTCCCTTTTAACCTATATGTATTTTATTTAAATCTAATGCTATGATGGTTAAATATTCTGGTTCAGTATGCTTTGTTTCATACATTTGATTCCCCTCATTTCATTACGTGTTTTGAATCTTAGTTTGATATGGTATGTTGTAAAGCATTGCTTAAATAACCCAACATGAAGATCAGGGATGGCCCAAACAGATCATGAAAAGAAATGTGCCGTGTCATATTTCCATCCCCTTTGATTTCTAGTTTTAGTATAGTGATCGTAGGAGTCTGCAGTGGTTTGTTTAGCTTACTTGTTCTATAACCTGAACTCCTATTCTCCACAGTTTTAGTTTCATTGTATGGTTCTTATCAGGGCGAATTTTCTGCAAAATGTTCTGCTGTAGAATTACATTTGTAATGTTATAAATTCTCCATGGCATTCATCTGTATCATGCATCTCCCTCTGCATCAAAGCATCCAGCTGGTTCATTGTCCCTTCGTGAGAATTAACCTGTTTCATGGACAACAACAGCAGAAGCCAACTCTACGTTTGCAATTCTGTAAACAAGGCTAATAGGAAAATGGAAGTATCTCCTGAGATAAAATTATCATGTTATAGCACTCTTTCTATGTCTGTAAATCTTAAATTTGGTGCCCACCCAGTTGCAGCTATAAAATCTAAGCAGGTCCCTGATGATTTCCTTCAATGGAATTCATCAAATTAAGTTTATGAATCCGAGGCAAGATCTCGGGCTATATCAGTAAGGGAAGTGTCGAGGGGATGGAGGGGAAGAGATCAAAATGTGATCTGTAATGGGAGTTCTACTGCCCGATTTATTCACCCTATGCCATGGGTATCTCTGAGAATAGACACAGATTAATCATATATGGCGCTACAGGTGGATCTTCCCCTATATCTTTCAGATGGAATTTGATTCCTATGCCTTGTCCTCCACCTACGCATACTCACCTACTGTAAAACCTCTTAACCATTGCTGTACCCATTCACGAACCAGTGGTAGCACCTATGTATCTCCTTCAGCATAGCCCAAACATATCCCCAAATGGCTCCTTGCAATGCCTATTTCCCCTATATGTTCTGATATATTTTCTTACCCATCTCTGTATGTTCTGAAGTTGGTTTTCTTTTCATCATATGCCTCCCATCCTTCATATGTCTGCATCATTTCAACCTTTCAAGATGGCATGGAAAGGGATGGCATACAATTGCATTTGGTCTTGATCCTTGATTTCTTGTAGCTGTGAGAAGAGCGAATGCTTCTTCATTGGGCATATTTGTCATCATGATGAAGGTGCGAAGTAAAGAATTTCATCTTAGAAGCTGAAACAGAGTCCGTTGGTCCTGGTGATGATCTTAATTGCTGAGAAAACAACATAAATTTGAAAGGCCTCAGGATTTCTCTATGCTGGCTGTGGTAAGGACGGTATGACTGTGGAATGAGCCAATTGTCAGGAAGCCTAGCATTTCCACCGATGCTGCAAAGGTGATCCAGGTGGTCAAGGTTGTTGATAAACTTGATGTTTCAATTCCAGCAATCTGATTGAGACCACAGGAGATATTGTAGTGGTCACTGCGCAAAAACATAAGTCGACATGTTGGTACGTGATGTCATTTCTTCATAGCATATCATACTTTGTTATCTTTATATCTCCTCATGTCATTCAGCACTCCTCACTTCCACTGTGCACAACACCATCTCATTCCTGCTATCACACACCTGCAACATCCTTTCACGTTCCCTGCTTCAGCAGCATACCACACGTATTGTGCTGGCACATCACACAACAAGTCCATCATCCATTTACTGCCACTACCTATTGTCACCCTCCATTTCTTGCGCACAACATATTTCCATCTTCAAAACATTCCCTGCTGTGATTTTCCAGCACATACACCTACAACTATTTTCTCACCAAGTATCGCATCCCATCACTTCTTACAGTAATACTGCACTTCCCTCATATGTGTTATCATTTTAGTTCGATGGTTATCAAAGAGCATATCATTGGCATGTTGCATTCAATTGTTGATATCATTATAAGTTCTCATTGGTTCACATGAGATATTCAGATCATTAGTCTCTCCCGTACCATATCATTTCTCTGTAGCATTAAATGTTATTTCTTTGTGACTGTTCTGAGTCACTTTGGACCCTTGTTCACATAACTCCCCTATCCCTGTACAACATCTTGCTATTGTCACTGCACCTACACCACAACTCACCTCCACCATTCAGCATATAGCACCTTCCATGCTCCCAGCTGCACCTCTTGCGACATCATTTACCTCTCCACTTCACCACTCCAGTACAACAGCCCAATAGGCTGCGGTAGTCCCTCCACTCAGCATTTATCACCCATTTGCACTTGCACAATTCCTGAACACAACACTTTCTTGTGTTTATAATAACCACTTACCGCAGCCCCTTTGTCCCCTTTGCTACATATTCACTTAATACCCACAACCCCTTCTTCTGACTTTCCTGCTGCATCTACTACATTGTCTCATATCACCATACTGCATCTATTGTATCCAACCCCATCTTTTCATTATCTTCCCTACACTCCAGCCATTGTCCATTACCTGTTAGTCCTACCATTCCTCCTGCATACCTGTTACATCATTACAACATCACCCTTCATTACAACAGTATGTATATACTTCATCAATAGCACCCAACCATTTCCTGCACCCACCTTTGCTGCCCAACCCTTCACTCGCTTGTACACTAAGCCCAACCTTTCACTTTCATCCCTCACAGACAATGCTTTCTTCATAGTCTTTAGCACCGCCAACACTACTGCACCCATATCATCACCACACCAACCTTCCCAGCATACCGATATTTTATCCTGCTGCATACATCTTATATCCAGCAATTACATCACCTGCTAGCTAGCCATCCCTTCCACTTACACTTTCCCTCTTCATTTTTCTGCACCTGCACAGTCTACCTACTAGTCATCTTCACCACACTTCCAACTATTACGTGTCCCCTATCACCATTCTCCTGCACATACTTTGCACACCATGCTTCACCTTATTGTTACAATTACAACAATATCATCATCCCTAAGCAAGCATATATATGCATTTTCCTAATTAGCCTATGCATGGCATCTAGGTATTGCACATACACTTTCCCATTAATTAAGTGTATTATATATGCATTGTCACATCCAATTTTTCTATCAACTTAGAATGTTACCTATGCATTCTAGATATGTATATTCTCATTTAGCTCTTAGACAACTACATAGGCATGTTAGTTTTCAACATGACATTTCCTTTTGCTTTTGCTAAACTTGAAATTTTGTAGGAATTAGGTAGAAAATGTTATTTTCCTTCTTAGTTTGGGAATTTGAATTTCAATTTCAATTTCATTCAAGGTTGTAATAGCTAGATGTTAATGAGAATTTTACCTTTCCAGCATTAGAATAGAATGTATGAGCATACATCTTCCATAAATTACTCGTTTCATATTATTTTTCTTTTATTTTCAAAAATTCACAAATGGTGAAACACGAATGGCACGTGCACCATTCTAATAAGAGGTAATTAATCTTAAGTAAACGATTTGCATTTTTGGCCACAGTCAAAATGTGAACAATACTTAGGATTTTTATCTTTTATGAAATAACATTGGATCCACACTTGGGTCTTTTAAAAAATCATCATATTTTCTAATTTTTTCTTTCTTTATCAGAGTTTGACTTGTAAATTAACTTAAAATATATATTCATGGCCATAGTCAAGATATATTGAAAGTTAATTTCATTTCAAACCCTATAAAGGCACCAAAAATGTATTTTATTCTTTATCTGAATTTAAATAAAGATTATTTTATAATACATCTGTGACCATAGTCATGAATGTATTATGATTTCAATCTTATTTCAATTCTCCTAAAGAATGAAATATGCTTTTCAAATTCAATTTTTAAATTCTTTTAATTAATTCATCATTTAGGATAGAATTGCATTTCTTTTTCAAATTATTTTAAATAATTTTAAAAAATCCAAGTGATTTTGAGATAAATTTTCAAATATCTTTCTTAAATCCTTTTCAACTTTTATTTCTCAAATCAAAATTCTATCTTTATTTTCAAATCCAATTCCATCTTGAATTTCAGATTTCAAATCCAATTCCATCTTGAATTCCAGATTTTAAATCCAATTCCAAACTCAAATCCATTTTCGATTTTCATCTGAATTTCTCAAATCCAAAACCCATTCTTTAAATCCCATATGAATTTCTCAAATCCACTTCCATTTCCAATTTCAAATTCTAGTTTCAAATCTAGTTTTCAATTCTACTCCTCAAGTTTAAACTCCATTTCAAAATTCCAGATTCATTTTCGAATCTTATTTCCATTCAAGATTTATCTCAATCTTTTTATTTCAAAACTCAAGATTTTCAAATCTCTTCTTTGAAATATATCTCAAGTTTTTTTTAAGTTTAGATTCAAAGTCTAACTTTTTCTAAATTTCAACTTTGTAAAATCATTTTTTTTCTCAAAATGTTTTTAAACTTATTTCAGAATCACTTGGAAAATCCCAAAGATTCTGAATTATTCTTCTAAAAAAGGCATGCATCTTTGCATTTTCATTGCACAAGCATGATTCAATGTGCATTCTAGACTTAGAATAATTTCTAAGACATTATTTAGGCAAAGCAAAAGGTATAAGTTCGATCCTTGGTTCAATTACGCCTGATAAAGGCTCCAGGAACGGTTGAACCTTGTACCGACGAGCGAATCCCGTCTTTCCATTTTTTTCCATAAATTTTCAAAATAGAGGCGAGTAATTTAAAAATATTTTTTCAAATTAAGGTCAAATGAGACCCTTGCAAAAGAGTTTTTCTCTCTCTTTCCTTTTCTCATTCTCTCTTCTTTTCTATCTTTTATTCCCCTTCAAAAATGGAAAGAGACTAGAAAGAAAAGAGAAGGAAGAGGAAAAGGAAAAGGAAAAGGAAAAGAGGGAAAATTTTGCAATGATCACACTGACCTAGGTTATGTTTATACCAGGTCTGACCAAGATCCGGTTAGTACCGGGTTAGACCCAGATCCGGTTAGTACCAGGTTAGACCCAAATCCGGTTAGTACCAGGTCAGACCCGAATTCGGTTCATTCTAGGTTAGACCCAGATTCGGTTAGTACCAGGTCAGACCTGGATACAGTTCATTTTGGGTCAGACCCGAATCCGGTTAGTACCGGTCAGACCCGAATCCAATTTATACCGGGTCAGACCTGAATTTGGTTCATACCTGGATCTGGTTTATACCGGGTCAGACCCAGATCCAATTATTACCGGACTAGACCCGGATCCAGTTAGTACTGGGTCAGACCCGAATCCAGTAAGGGTCTGTAAACACCCCAAAATTTTCAAGTCCATTCCAGACATCTTCATTTCACAGATGCCATAACCCTGCAGGGTGATATCGAGTCCTACCCCTAGGTCTACCCCAGTCTAGAGATCAGTTTTACCCCCTTTTAAGCATTAAAATTACCATTTACCCCTAGGTCATTCTTAGACTTCTTGTCAGTTAGGTTTAACCAAACTCATCTCGAGTTCAGAAAAGTAAGAATGACTATCATTTCTAAATCCTTTGAGCTCATGATGAGCGAATCTTGACCATTTCTGCTAATTTAGCTCATTTTAAGCCAAATAAGCTCACTTTAGCTCAAATTTTAACCAAACTATCCTCGAGTCAGTCAAATCTAGTAGATCTCATCCCAGTAAGTCTAATCTAAGTTCAAGATTACTTTTTCACACTCAGACCTTCGTTTCAGCTCATTCGAGCTCATTTTTAGCTCGTTTGAGCTCAATAAAGTCTTGATTGAGCTGACTCCAGCTGGTTGAGCTAGTGATTTAGCTTTAAAATTAGTTCATCTAAGTATGAATGGCTTTAGATTCAGTTCATTCCAGTCCAATCCAGTTTAAATTAGTTCAGACCAGTCTAGTACCGTATTTCTGCCCCTGCAAGGCGAAGACCCAAAAAAATAAAATTGACCGGGATGCTGTTTTCAACATTTTTTGAACTTGGACAGACCCCAAATTTGGACTCGGATCAATTCCTTCATTCAATATCTTATCAATATTCAAGATCCGACCCATTTCAATTCGGATATTGGATCCAATGCTGGATCTGGTGTTTAATTCCTTTTCAAACCTAGACTTTTCATTTGATTCATTCAGAAATTCATATCCAAAATCCAATTTCATTCTTTGAACCTGAAATATCTCATCAAATACCCAGGATCCAATTAAGAAATTTTGGATCCATTTCAGTCTGGATCCACCTTCTAATCCGTTCAAAAGTCCAAATTCAATCAAATTTCTGAACTCAAATTCATAAAACATCTAAGATGCAATTTCACTTCCTGATTTCTGATTCAGATCCAAGATTCAGTTCCATTCTCGAAATTGGATCCAAGATCCAAGATCCAAAATTAAAATCCCAAATTTATTATGAATTTAGGCTTTTTTCATTTTCAATTCTTCAGAAATCCATATTCAGGGTTCAATTCCCATTTCGAATTGATTTCCTTCAAATCGAGATCTAGATCCAATCTTTTTCAAAACTTCGAATCCAGATCCCTTTCAAAAACCCAATTTTTATCCTAATTTCAAAATCAACCTTTAAATTTTAAATCAAAATTCTTCATTTTGCAAAAATCTCTTGAAAAACATCCTGGATCCAATTCAAATTTCAATTCGGATTTTGAAATATCAAAATGGATCCAGATCCAGTTTCAAAATCCATTTTTTATTTTAAAATCAATTGAGAATTTTCAAATTCAAATTCAAAATCCAATCTTTATCCCCAATTTCAAAAAAATAACCTTTTGAATTTAAAAAATCCTTTGAAAATACCCTGAATCCAGTTCAAAATTTAGTTTGGATTGCGAAATATCAAAATGGATCCAGATCCATTTTTAAAATCCAATTTTTATTCAAAATCAATATGGAGATTTCTATTTCGAAATCAAAATCCAATTTTCATCCCCAATTTCAAAATAAAGTTGGAAATTTCAGAAACCATAGTCAATATTTTGCAAAAATTCTCAAAATTTCAATCTGGATCCGGTTTTGCTCAATTCGGACCTTATCAATCAAAAATTGAATTTTGAAGTTCTATTATTCTCAAAAAATTATATTTTCATTCACATATTCATTCCCCTTTTAATTTTTCAAAATAAAAAAATCAAAAAAAGCATTTTCAAAAGAGGTTCACCACTTGGCATTTTAACCAAAATCAGTTTTCAAAATACCTTTGAAAATCCTTTTACTTTTAAAAACCCACATGAGCATCACCCCCAAGGTGATTCCATGTGTTGAATTTTCAAGAAAACCCCTTTTTGCTCATTTAGAAAATTTCAAAAAGACACACATGTGCACCCTCTTGCAAGAGGGTGCCATGTGTCATTTTTTTTGACAAAAAGGCACTTATGCCCATTTACAAAATTGGAAAAGACCCACATGGGGCTGGATCCAACCCCATGTGAGCCCCACCTTGCCAAGTAGGCACCCATGTGACATGTATCCAAGCATTTCCAAAAGGGCATTTATGTCCCTTTCAAAAAAGAAAAATGCCCAAATGGGCTTAGCTTCTACTTTTTGAGAATTTTTAGTCCCATATCTAAAGTTTTGCAAAAACCAACTATATTCCTCAACTATAAATAAACCCCTTGGGGGTCTCTCAAATCATGAAGTTGGAGTTTGAGAAATTGAGAGAACAAAAGAAAAAAAAAGCTCTTTATTTCTCTTCCCTCCTCCTCTCTCTTTCCCCCTTTTTCCCTTTGAGTGAAGAGTTTTTCAAAGAAGAAAACTCTCCTCCTTTGCATTTGGTGGCTCAAGCTTGAATGTGCTGGATGGAGCAAGGAAGAAGAAACCCAATGTAGGCCATCTCTCTCCCTTTCTTTTGATTTTCTTTCTATTTTCTCAAAAATCACCCCCCTCTTCTTCTTCCCTTCTTTCTTATATTTTCTTTCAATTTCATGTAATAATAATGTAGATCTAGTTCAATTCCATGTAAAATTTTATTTTCTATACTTTGATCTATTCAAATTTCTTTTTGCATTATGCATTTTCATTTTGGCCATTTAGAATTAGGATTTGATCTTCAATAGATCAAATTCTACATTCTATGGGCAAAATCAATTTCAATTTATGCCCCAATGCTTTCAATTTTATTTTATATGCTTTTCTTTATGTTTTTATATCATTTTTATTATTATCAATGATCTAAAATGATAGATCTCACGTTTTGATCATTGGATCAATCCATTTTGAGATTCTATTCCATTCAATGACGTTGAGATGATATTTTCAATTCTGATCTATTTTTTTCTTCATCATTTCGCATATAATTAGGTTTTATTTTGATCTGATTTTTTATCACATTTTTATTGGTCTATTTTTGGGATCCACACCAAAAATCAGATCATTCTGATGTGTTTTGATCTCTCAAAAAAATTGGGATTCAGACCTTGTTGTATAGCCCCATTTGATTTTTTCCTGAAATTAGACCAATTTGTTTGAGTGGTTTTTCCCTAACCAGAGATGATTTTTCAAATATGCAAAAAGTAAAATATCCAGCATTAAGTGTAGTTTCTTCATGTAAATTTTTATCAATTTATATAGTGTTTTGATATCTGTTTGTGGCCCAAAACTGCAACTATGTTTTACTGTGTCACTTTTGTGGTCTACTTTTTAGCCCATTTTGTTTCAATGATTTCTCCCTAATGAGAGATCATTTTTCAGATCTGTAAAAAGGATCCTCTCAATCTTCATGTATAGTTTTTTTATGTAAAGTTTTATCCATTTTTATGGAATATTTTTATTTTTTTTGCATTTTAAGTTAGAACTTTTCCTGTTTGCAATTACAGGCATTATTTTGACTAAAAACTAACTTGTTTCATTCATATCTCCATAATGAGAGATCATTTTTTAGATTTGTAAAAAGTAATTTTCTTCTTATAATGTTTAGTTTATGCATGCAAATTTTAATAATTTGTTATTAAGTTTTCATCTGTCATTCAGATAAAAAACTAAAAACCTGTTAAAGTTTCTTTCACAGGCTTTTATAGATTTTTGATCAACTTGATCAGATGAGATCTCCCTCATGGGAGATTATTTTATAGATCTATAAATTATAGATTTTTTATTTACATATCTAGTTTATCTCCTTAAATTTTTAGAAATTTTTAAAAAGATTTTATATTCGATTATGAGCAAAAGTCGTAACACTATCATTTTCCCCTTTTTAGCATTTTTCAAGCTTCATTTCAACTTGTTTTGATGTGTCCTCTTTAATGAAAATTAATTTTTGAAATCCATAAAAAGAGTTTTATTTCATTTTAGTTGTAGTTTATTCACATAAAATTTCATAATTTTTTGATATGTTTACAGATTTTTCCTATATTTTTTGGTGCATAAATAGGCAAATCTTGGATTTTTCTTTATTTTTTTTGAAGAAAATCCACAAATGCCTACATTTATTTCTAACATGTTTGCTCATTTTGCAGGATTTTCTTTTCTTTATTTTTAATTGATGTAAACTCATTCAAGTGTTGTAATAATTCATTAATGAGAAATTTACTTTATGCTTAGTTTAGAATGAATGAACATATAAATTAGTTTTAATTTTTCATAATTAATTGTTGCATTCATTTTTTCTTTCATTTTTAATTCACTATGGAAAAACACGAATGACACATGCACCATTTAATAAATAATAAATAATGTTAAGTAAAATTTGTATTCACGACCATAGTCAGAATATGCATAATACTTAAAATTATTATTTTTTGTTAAAATACAATTCATTTTAAAAAATAATCATATTTCAAATACATTTTCTTCCTTTATTGGAATCTAAAATAAAGATTAAATCAAAGTATATTCGTGACCATAGTCATAAATATATGAAAAATTAATCTTGTTTTAATTCTATAAAGGCATAAACATTCATTTCATTCTTTATTGGAATTTAGATAAACTTTAAAATTAGAATATATTTGTGACCATAGTCATGAATATATTAAAGTTTTAATCTTGTTTTAATTCTATTAAAGAATGAAGTTTGATTTTAATTCTAATTTCAAACAAATTCTTTTAATGCATTTCATCATTTAAGATAAAAATTGCATCATTTCTTTGCTCCTTTTCTAAAAATTTGAAATTTTCAAAGTAATTTTCATTTTTTCAAGCATTTTCCAAGTGGTTTTCGAAATTTCTTTCCAATTTATTATCAAAATATTTTCAATTTTATTCTAAGTCATTTTTCAAATTATTTTCAAGATTATTTCAAACCATTTTTAAAATCTTTTCACGATAATTTCAAGTTTATTCTAATTCATTTTCAAAATATTTTCAAACTTATTCAAAGTTAATTTTTTTTTTGTATCTTTGGATTTTCTAAAATCCTCCTTTTCAAAAAAATAACTTTAATTTTCAATTTCAAATTTCAAATTCCAATTCCAAAAATGCAATTTTCAAATTTCAATTCCATATTCAATCTAAATCTTAATTTTGAATTCTCAAAATTCAAAATAATCTCAAGATTCCAATTTTTAATTTTTTTCTAACTTTTTATTTTTCAAATTCCAAATTTCAATTTTAAATTTCATTTAAATTCTTGATTTTTATTTCAAACTAAAATTCAAATTTCACTTTAAATTTCCAATTCTAAATTCCAATTTCATTTCCGCAATTTCAATTTCTAATTTTCAAATGGATTTTTAAACTAGATTATATTTTTAATTTTAAATCTTCTTTTTTAATTCAAAGTTCAATTTTAATGTCCAATTTCAATTCTAAGTTTTGATTTTCAATCCCCATTTTTAAATTCTAAATTCAATTTCAAAAATTGATTTCTAAGTTGAATTATGATTTCCAAAATCAATTCCAATTTCAAAGTTAATTTCAATCTCAAACTTTGATTTCCATTCCAAAAGTCAATTTTGAATTCTATTCCAAAATCCAGCTCAAATTCAATTTCAAATCAAAGTTCAAGTTCAATTTCATTCTGGTTTTCAAACTTCAAATCATTCCAAGTTTGATTTTTGAATTCAATTCTCAATTCAAAAATCAAACTTAAAATTCAAATTTTGATCTTCTACTTTGAAATTGAATTCTACTTCCAAATCTAAATCAATCTAAATCAATTTCTGAACTTCAAAGTTATCTCTTAATGGATACCTTCAAATCCATTTCAAAATCACTTGAAAGATTCAGATTTTTGAAAAACTTATCAAAGACATACATATTTTCAAAACTCAAAATCATAGTACAAGCATGATTCAATGTGCATTTTAGGACTTAGAATAATTTTTTAGACAAATTTAGGCAAATCAAAGGCATAAATTCGATCCTTGGTTCAATTACCCCTGATAAAGGCGCCAGAAATTGTTGAACCTCGTACCGACGAGCGAATCCCGTCTCCCCATTTTCCTGCAAATTTCAAAACGGAGGCGAGTAATTTCAAAATATCTTTTTCAAAAGGTCAAGTTAGACCATGCGAAGGTTTTTCTCTTTTTCCCTAAAAAGGAAGAAAAGAAAATTTTTTGCAACGATCACAGGGTTCATGCACTATTTGGCCTGAACCAGATCAGAGACTGATTCAACCCTTTTCGGGACCGGTTCAAAGCCATTTTGACCAGTTCTTTCTAGTTTTTCACCAGTTTCGATATGCTAAGACCCTATTTTTGTATAAGAAGATACAAGGATTTTGGCATACGATTATGGGGTTTTATGAACTTTTGTTCATACTTAGCACCGATTCATAAGGTTTAGAACCAGTTTGAACCCTTGGATGACCGATTCAGGGCTGTTTTAGATAAGTTCAAAGTGTTTTCAAACCATTTCCTGCTCAAAGACCCAGGTTTTACCCATTTAAGCTTGGCTTTTGTTATTATTCATGCATTTTATTTATAATTATGCATGCATAAATGAATGTATAACATTGGCATCAAAGATAGCTAGATGACTTAGTGAATTCATGTCAGCAAAGTGACTGAATACACATATGTTGTCAAAATTTTGTATTATCATATAGATTTAGCCAATATTACTATTGTACTTAGATTCATGAAATGATAAACGACCCAAAGCTAGTTTTATCGTGTTTGAAATTTAGGTAGGGTAAAATAAGGCAAATGTGTTGAGATACATCATACGTGTGTATCCAAAGGTACCATGTGTTGATGGTCTAGCTTCACATGAGCATCAGTTTTACCAACTATGGTCGATAGGCATGGTGATTACGCATGTCAGAGCTCTTACCAAAGTAGGACTTCGATGACCTCCTACACTCACCAAAAAATAAGCATATTCAAGGCCTTTTATTTATTGTTTTTTCCATCAAGCTTGTCTCGTATATGCTTTCTTTTGGTACATGTCTTTTGTCATGCAGTTTCTAGTTCTGTGTTTTTAGATGACTCAAGTTCTATACATTTTCTTGATGGATCTAATTTTAGTGATTAGAAATAAACTGTTATTTTTACATTAGGGTATTTGAATTTAGATATGGCCCTAACGATAGATGAACTCGCTGTCCTGACTGATCAAAGCACTGCTGATCAAAAGAGTGCTTTTGAGAAGTGAGAGCGCTCGAATAGACTTAGCCTGTTGCTTTTGCAATCTAAGGTGGCTAAGAATATTCGTAGTGCTATCCCACAATGCAGAACAATGAGAGAATTTTTGAGTGCTATTGAAGCACAATTTATGAGTTCAAATAAGGCCAGAGCCAATACCCTAATGTCAACTTATAGCTATAAAATATTCTAGAGGGGGTAATATTCGCCATCACATTTTGGAAATGAGAAACATAGCGTTTTAGCAGAATGACATGAAGCTGATCATTTCTGACTCATTCCTAGTGCATTTGATTATGACGTCCTTACCTTTGGAGTATGGACCTTTCAAAATCTCTTACAACACACATAATGATGAATGGACATTCAATGAACTTATGTCCAAGTGTGTTGAAGAGGAAGAGAGATTGAAAGAAGAGAAGGTGCAAAATGCACATATGACTTCTCATGGCTCTAAGGTAGGACCAAAGAAGAATGCATTCAAGAAAAATGCTAGGAAGAATTCAGCAGAGGATAAGACATCCCAAGGCAAGCAATCTGACTCTGCTCCTATAAAGTGCTTCTTTTGCAAGAAGAAGGGACACAAGAAGACATATTGTATAAAGTACAAGAAGTGGTTAAAAAAGAAAGGTAATTTGTCATTTGTTTATCATGAATGTAGTTTATTACAAATTCCTAAAAATAGCTGGTGGATTGACTCTTGTGCTAATGTTTATATTTCCAACTGTCTACAACTATTTTTAAATAGAAGGGAACCAACAATGCATGAGAAGAGCATCTATTCGGGGAACAAGATGCGTTCACATGTGAAGGGTATTGGGACCTGTAGGATCACTTTAGATACATGCACATATTTGGATCTTTATGATGTCTTTTATGTTTCACAATATAGTAGAAACTTAATTTCAATTTTAAGATTGAATAATTTTGGATATTGCTTTAAATTTAAAAATTCCAAGTTATTCATTTACAGAAATTCTATTGAAATTGGTTCTGCATTAGTTTATGATGGTTTGTATAAATTAAATATAAAGATCAGAAGTTTTTGACTTCTGAATACGCATTGGTTGGGAATAAGCGTAACATGATTAATAATAAATCCTACATGCTTTGGCATCAAAGGTTGAATCATATCTCTGAAAAGAGAATAAAGAGAATTATAAATGAAGGGATCTTGAAATATCTAGATTTTATCGATAATGACCCGTGTGTTGACTGCATAAAGGCTAAGCATACAAACACATATAAAGAGGGTGCCAAACATAGTAGTGAGATATTGGAATTAGTCTATACAGATGTATGTAGACCATTTACCTCCTGTTACACAGGCAAAAAATATTTTGTCACCTTCATTGATGACTATTCACGGTATATGTATCTCTACTTGATCTTTAAAAAATCTGATATTTTTCAGATGTTCAAGGAATTCAAAAAAGAAGTAGAGAGACAAATCAATAAAGTTATTAAGATAGTCAGGTCTGATAGAGGTGTCGAATATTATGATAGGTTTATTGAGATGCGGCAAAGGGAATGACCATTAACGCGATTTCTCAAAAAGGAAGGCATTGTGCCTCAATATACCATGCCTAGTAGTGCCTACCAGAATGGTGTAGCTAAAAAGAGAAATCATAAGCTTAAAAAAATGGCAGGGCCATATTGAATTATTCAACACTTTCCATGAAGTTGTGGGGTGAAGCCTTAAGGCTTGCTGTGCATATTTTGAATAAGGTTCCTACAAAATCTGTGCCTAAAACTCCCAACGAGGACAAGTAGAAAACCATCACTGTCTTATATGCATATATGGGGATGTTCTGTAGAGGCTAAGTTGTATAACCCCCACATTAAAGCCTTTGATCAAAAAACAAACAGTGGATATTTTATTGGTTATCGAGAAAGATCAAAGATATAGGTTTTATTACCCATCTCATTCACCATAAATTGTTGAAACAGATAAGGAAAAATTTCTTGAAGATGGTTCAGTTGGATTAAGTGCACTTCAAAACTTTGGTTTTGAGAAAATATAGGATCCAGTCTCACTACCTGTTAAGGAAAACACTGATAGATATTATATTGTTATTCCTAATAATAATGTGGTTGATCACCCAGTTGTTGATGCACAAATCCAAAGTGAACCTATTATGGACAATGCAGAAGAGCACGAACAAGATGAATATGTTTAATCTGAGCTTGAAGAACGACCTGTTTGGAGATTCACAAGAGTTAGAAAATCTGCCATACATCCTGATTATGTGGTGTACCTTCAGGAGCTTAATGATTTCATAGATATAGATGATGACCCATTGACTTTTAAGGAAGCTGTTGATAGCAAACAATCTTTGCACTGGATAAAAGCCATGAAAGAAGACTTTGACTCTATGGCTAAGAATCAAGTGTGGGATCTTGTTGAGTTACCTAAGGGAGTAAAAACTGTAGGGTGTAAATGGGTCTTTAAGACCAAAAAAGACTCCAAAGGTAACATAGAGAGACATAAGATAAGATTGGTTGCTAAAGGATTCACCCATATGGAGAGCATTGACTATAATGAGACATTCTCTCCTGTCTCAACTAAGGAGTCAATGGTAATAATTTTGGCCCTCGTAGCTCATTATGACTTAAAGCTACATCAGATGGATGTAAAAACAATATTTCTCAACGGGGATCTAAATGAAGAGGTATACATGGAATAACCTCTTGGTTTCTCTAAAGATGATTGTTTGGTTTGCAAGCTTAACAAATCAATATATGGACTTAAACAAACCTCCCGATAGTGGTATATTAAAATTTCCCAAGTCATTATGACTTTCGAGTTTACAGAAAATATTATTGATCAATGTATATACCTTAAGGAAAGTTGGAGTAAGTTCATTATATTGATGTTGTATGTGGATGACATTTTGCTGGCAACCAACGATATAAAGTTACTTTTAGAGACAAAATAGTTTTTTGCATTACATTTTGATATGAAAGATATGGGTGAGGTTGCTTATGTACTTGGCATTGAGATCCATCGAGACAGAGCAAAAGGTTTTTAAGGCCTCTCCCAAAGATCCTATATAAATAATGTATTAAAGCGATATGGGATGGAGATTTGTTCTCCTGGTACATCACCCATATCAAAAGGTGACAAATTAAGTCTAAAGGATTGTCCACAGAACGAAATTGACAAAGCACAAATGAGTGCTTATCCATATGCATCAGTTGTTGGCAGCTTGCAATACGCGCAGACTTGTTTATGTCCAGATATTTCCTTCATAATAGGGATGCTTGGTAGATTCTAGTCTAACCCAGGCATATCCCATTGAAAGGCTGCTAAGAAAGTCTTGCAGTATTTGTAAGGGACAAAAGACTATATGTTGACGTATCATAAGGTTAACCACCTCAAGGTCGTTGGCTACTCAAATGCGGACTTAAGATGATGCCTTGATAGTAGAAAGTCTACTACTGTGTATGTCTTCTTACTTGCTGGGGGAGCGAACTCTTGGAGGAGTGGGAAGCACACGACCACTGCTGCTCACACCGTGGAGACAGAGTTTATAGCATTGTACGAGACTACTTCGCAGGCCATATGGTTGAAGAACTTCATATCACAGTTAAAGGTAGTCGATTCCATTGAGAAGCCACTGAAGGTCTACTGTGATAATGAAGTTGCAATGTCTTTTTAAATAACAATAAAAGTACTATGTCATATAAACATATGAAATTAAAGTACTTTGTTGTTAAAAAAAGAACAAAGAATTATCTAGTGCATATTGTTAATATTGGTACCAAAAAGATGATTGCTGATCCTCTTACTAAAGGGCTAGCACCGAGATTGTATTCCGAACATGTATTGATGATGTACTTGCTAAACTCTTTATTTTGATATATGCATATGAATAAAGTGATCACATACAATTTATTGATTCTCATTATAGTTATTGTTAATCTCATAAAGATTAAAGATTTAACTAAGAATCTGTAGAATAGATTTTAAAGGCCAATCTATTCATCAAACAATTCTCATAAAGTTTACTGGTTTATCGTCGGAACAAGTGGGAGAATGTTAGGATAAGCCACGATGTGTGGCAATTACCCATAATATGGTAACTTTTCCTTTTGGTGTTCCTTTCGATAAACATACAGAAAATCAGGGAGAGAACAGTTACGCTAACCGATCCCCTACTACAGCTATAAAGAGGGTATCCATGAGCAACCCAAAATAAGCGAGCATCAAGAGAAAAACAAAGAAAAAGGGTTAAGGAAGAAAATACATATTTTTAAGTTTTTTGACTAAAGAGGGAAAGAGGGATCCTGCTCACCGACTGCTGAAGGAGCCTGCGCTCATTGGAGGGTTGCAATTCAGCTGAGGAGCGAAGCTCATCTCGTTCCAGCCACCAGCGCCAACCACCAGCCATCATCCAGTTCTTCAATGGCTTCTTCAGGTACCTCTCCACTTTGATTTTGTTATGCATTGCAGAGGATCCCAACAACTTATATGTAAATTTCAGACGGAGTTTATGCAGGCATTAGGCGACATCCAGTGGCTGGGGCCGAACACATATGTATTTAGCCCCGATTAATGGATCTCCGATTAATGGATCTGCTCACTTTCTTCTGCCTAGTCAGCCTTTTCTTGTTTTAAATTTTAGGTATTTGTGCTCCATCCAATTCTTAAAAATTAGGTTTATTATTATTGAAGATGTCAAAAGAAAACAAAGGTGTTTTGTCCAAAAATTAAGAAGGAATGCACCATATGTTTGAAACATTTCTCGAGTTGCTGTTTTACAGCATTGAGCTTGTATCAACCCTTGGATTAGATCTAGATCTCGATGAAGATCAGATTATTTAGAGTAACAGATCAAGGTCCTTGCATTAACCCTTTAGTTAGGTCTCGGTGGTCAGATTGTTGTGAGTTACATATCAAGTACATCTCATTTTCTTTTGCTGAATCTGCTATTTCATCTTCATTACTATCATTGTATTAATGATTTTAATTATAGCGCCCTCATGGTTATTGATATCAGTATTAAATTGCCACGTGCTTGGCTTTTCTTGAAGAGTCCTGTGATCATTTGCAGGTTCTTCCTTATCATCTTCTTCCTTCTCCTCCACCTCTTCTTCAAAGTCAAAATCAGCACTTGGTTTGTATAACCATCGGAATTTTTTCTTATTTTATTTCAAATTTAGTTAATTCATTACTAATTTTTTGATCACGCAAATCATCTCTAACCGTACGTATCAAACAGAAAATTCCACTTGACCAAGCCTTTTGCTTGGTTCACACGTCATTCTTATGCAATGCAATGGCCAAATTCCGGATATTGCTCACTTGTCTGCCTTTTCCAGCTTCTTATTAGCATCTGATACAATTGATATGAAGCCTACCAAGATGTGATTTTGGCCCAATCTATCATAAGATGTGAAAGATGGTTGAACCAAGCGTAGTGCACCATCCAATTGTGTTGTGCCCAACACAGATTGCAAGATGATTTTGTCTTTTCCAAATTCATTATTATCATAGCTAATCTCAACTACTATGTTTTTTCTTCTAAAGATCCTTTATCAGATGAAGAGGCAGATGAGGAAGAGGAAGGACATATCAGAGAGCAAGATCATGCCACCATATCTACATCTAGATTCAACAACAGATCATGCAATCACATCAATCTAAATGATAACAAACACTTGGAATGATTATGGGCCAATTACAATCAAGCCATTTCAGAAATATTTTCGACAAACACTTGGAATGATTATGGGCCAATTACAAGCAAGCCATTTCAGAAATATTTTCGTCCAAATGTCCTTCTGGAGAAAACCTTACAGGGTTGAGTGATGCAGTGATGAGAAGGGGGCTAGAGATGCTAGAGTGCTCTGTTGCAAGAGAACTTGAAGGCAAGTCGGGGCAGCTGCGAGTCATGAAGGTAAAGTTCATGTTGAAGCGATTGGAGTTTATTCAGGAGCAGGGCAGAGTGCTGCTAGAAGCGCCAATCTTGATTTTCTTAACTCTAGTTTTACTTGTTAATGTCTTGCAAACAAGTTTGTGGATGGATTTTCAGCAGGAAGTGGTAAAGGTTTACATAGAGTATGTCATGTGAAATGTGGTCAAGTTTTCCACACATTTTCTTCTTTTGGATTAGTCATTTGACTATTTGAAACTTTCATTTCTGTCCATTGGACAGATAATATTGCTAGTAGTTGTTTTGGACTTAGGAGGGAGTTAAAAAAATTTTTTTTTGACGGAAATCACTGACAACGGTGGGGTATCAGTTACTGATGCAAAAACAGTTGGATTCAAATGGAGCCAAAACCACCAGTTACAAAACAAAGGGACCAAATGAAATATCTAATGAAGACGACCCCTCTTATTCCAAGAAAGGATGAAACAACCAATGCGAAACTTCAAGCAACTCTATTTTTTTTTTTGAAAGGCAAGCTGGGGTTAGGCAGACCCCTACCAGTAATACAACTATACCATTGGGTTTTGAACATGCAACGTCCCAACACAAGGTGACGTGCACTAGCTGCTCCTATCAGACAAGCGGAGCACCCCCCCCCCGTCTTTGGTAAACTTCAAGCAACTATTCTTCATGAGAAAAAAATGAAACAAATTTGCTTATGCATCCTGTCCCTGTACCAACTGGATTTGGATTGTTACATATTTGTTTAGATTCAGCTGCACCGTCGATGGCAAGGACCCAAATGACTTGCAAAAGGAGGAAGCTAATTGTGACGAGTTAACCCACAAAAAAAAAAGAAATGCTTCCTTTATTTGAGATTTCTACTTGTTTTGGTTTTCTTCACTTAAAGTACTCCTTTTTGGATTTTGGGGAGAGATTTTTTATTCATAGATGAAGAAGGAAAGGGAAGAGGACTCTCGATTTTTTTTTTAATCTCTCTTACGGTTAGCGTATAAGTAATTGAAATTGCTTAATATTTTTTTCTGTTTTTAAGCACTTCAGCAATTTGCAAATGGATCCATTAGTAAAGGGATGTTACACTGAAGAAGATTGCATTGGTCTTGCAATCTGAAAAACTATTATCTGTTTTTTTATCCTGTAAAATAGGTGCTGGACTGTTCTCTCGAGCTCGAACCAGATAAGCCAGACCTAAGCTCCGCTCATTATGCTCTAACGAGCCAAGCTGGGTCAAGCTATGTACCGGACAAGAGTCGGGTTCGAGCAAGGTAAGCTCAGGCTTGGGCCGAGTTCGAGCTGAGCCTGAGCACTATCTTTTTTTGGACGAGCTGAGCTTGTACCGGGCAAGATCGGCTCATGTGCATCCCTAATTTGGACCTTATTGATGTGATCTACGATATTTGTCTAGTAAGAAATGGGTTTTGAATCATGTGATTGTGAGATGCAAGAAAAGCAAGTTCTGAAAAAGTTTAAAAAATCAATGACTCACAGTGTACTAAAGTTTCATGACTTGAAAAAATTATATTTTGACAAAAAAAAAAACAAGATGCAATACTTAATCTTTTACTTTGCAAATAGACCATGCAACACATCTATGTATTTGGATTGAGTTGATACAGCTTGCACCTATGATTTATAGTTCAATAGTTGTTCACCTTCATTAGTACCAAATGTAAACCCATTCAATCCCCACCCCACATCTCATTCAAGAACTACAAGAGGGGGCCCCACACACATCTCAGTCAAGTGAAAATGTGCAGTAGTGACTGAATATAACCAATGAATCGTTGTATATAATATGAGTTCATCTGCTCTCGACTCCTGCTTGGATCATCCACCCTTTATGTTGCAGGCCTCCAAAAATATGGGCAACCTTCCATTTTCCTGTTGTTTTACAATTATGCTTCTTGGTTTTTTAAAAAATGCTTATTGTTTTTTTCTTTTAAAAGGCAAGCTGGTTTAGGCAGACCCCTACCAGTTATACAACTATATCATTGGGTTTTGTACCTGCAACGTCCCAACACATGGTGACGTGCACTAGCTGCTCTGCCAGACAAGTGGAGCCCGTTGGTTCTTGGTCATGTTTATTACATATAACGTTCTTATGTTAGGGGGTTGTTTACTGGGACCCGACCCTATAAGGTCCGGGTATGGTGATAAATAAGAAGACCCAATTAAGACTCGGGTTCGGACCTGAAGGTCCGATTAATACATGAACCCAGGTAAAGTTTGTGAAATTTTATAGCAGACCCAGCCCCGATCCGAGTTCCGATTAAGACCTACAAATTTTCAATGTAAAAATGATAAAAAATATGGTTTTACTGGGTACGGCCTGGGTCTGGTTCATGTAGTTCTTATCGGGTCCGGGTATGGTTTATCTTATGTGGGTCCGATTAGACCCGTGTCCAAAACAAACCTGACCTCTTGACGCCCCTATCTTATGTACTGCCTTCATCCAATCATTCCCATAAGGTTTGTGCAACTCAAATTCAAGCAAGATGGTGTGCAACAAGTTTGTAATCAAAACAATTTGTTCCAACACCACCACTATCACCACCATCACCCTTTTCACATAATCTACCGCCACCAATGTCCACACTATCACCACTTTGGCTCGAGTGCTGCTCTACCGAAAGCTGGTCGGCCTTTCTGCCGCCACCACTATCTCAATTCACTACTACCACCATTACTACCATCACCATCTCCACTAACCAGAGTCGGACCTGTAAAGAGGCCAATGAGGCTTGGGTCTCAGGGCCCCTGGGCCCAAAAAAATTTTAGGGGCCCATTTTCAAGGCTTGAGCTTCCCATTTGATATAATATAAATATTTAGAATATCATATTTGTTTAATAAAAATATAAATCTTATCGTTATTTGATTTGAATGATATACTATCAGGCTGTCTCTTATTCTCTTGACTTTCTTGTTTCACTGTAATTTCTGATTTCTAATTTCTGTTAGCAGTTAATTTTTGTTAGTTAATTACTATTAATTATTGTTAGTTAATTTCTATTAATTGATGTTATTGCTAGTTAAATCTAAAAATAATATAAATATTTGTATTAGTTAATCTCTGTTAATTAATGTTGTTGATTAAATTGATTTTATAATTATTTTTGCCACTAAGTATTGTTTAGGTAGTTTATATAAATATTTTATATATTTTTATTTAATATAATATAAATATTTAAAATATTATATTTGTTTAATGTGAATGCAAATTTATTGTTATTTTTTATTCGTTAAAAAAAAATCGAAGGCGCTGCCCCCCCCCCCCCCCCCCAACTCCTACTGTTAATAGGGACTCCTACTATTAATAGGGAGCCCATTTTTTCCCTCCGCCTCAGGCCCCATAAAACATAGGTACGGCTCTGCCACTAACCCAACCACTACCATCATGTCCACTGCTGCCCTCATCACATATCAGCTACTTGTTGGAGGGAGTTAATGCGTTCAGAAAAGCAGCAGCTACCAAATCTTGGATCTGGAAGTTACCACCTTAGATGGTAATTATCAAATCTAGAATATATTACAAATAAAGTCATTCAGTTTCATTTTCTTTTCAAAATGCATAAACCCTCATCCCAGCTGCAAGTTTTCAAACATCCACCACCATGGTTTGTTAAGTTTTTTTTTTTAACAGAGAAAGCTGGGGTTAGGCAGACCCCACCAACTATACAATCATACCATTTGGGGTTCGAACTTGCAATGTAGCAATACAAGATGACGTGCACTAACTGCGGAGCCCCCCCCTTGGTGGTTCGGTCAGTTTTCACCAATTGCATAAACTCTCACCCGAGCTGCTTACCCAAGAAAAAAGAAGAAAATTTTCAAATACCCATCTTTCAATGACACCATCGTCAAAACTCTTTTTTTTAGAAACGCCATTTTTTTTTGGAAGTAATTACTTTATCAAAAGCAACATTTTTTTTTTCTTAAAAGCCAACACTTTCAAATATGATCTTACAATAATAATCAACTCAAACTCAGTCTCAAACTTAACACTCATTTTCAAGGACTTTTCAATCTCCTCAACAATATCATCACAATGTAGTTTAAAAAAAAGAAGTATTGTTAACGGTGGGAGTGTTAAAAAAAAAGTTTTGCTTTTAAGAAAGTGCTACTTCCAAAAAAAAAAATCACTTAAAGACAAAATATCACTTTTAAAAAAAGTGTCCCTTTCAATAAAGGGTGATGATGGATATGTTATACTGACAGTTATAAGGCAGTCTTAAGCGGAAGGTAAAATCATCACAAACACCGACAAATTCACCTGCAAATGAAAAGTAATGGGTACAGAAAAAATATTACTGTATTTTGTGGACACTAAGAACTACTACTCTGGAGGAGTTGAGGGTAGTATGATTGTTTTTCGTTTCTTTAGACTAAAAGGCAAGAAAAATAAACACCATAACACGCACTTAACACCATATCGTGTTTGAAAAGTTCGTGTTTTCCATATTGGTAACACGTTCAAAGATAAGAACGATCTACTTTCTCTTTCCTTCAAAAGATATTCTACGGCTTGATATTTATCCTGAAAATCATCCTATCACTGGTCCTCTCACTTGGGAACAAGACATGGGTACGCCTCTCTATAAGATGGGGTTTCATTTTCTCGGTCGCTGAGAAAAGATGGTGTCAGATTTCTATAACCCCTCCGCTGCCATACTCTCTCTTCCTAGAGAGAGAGTTGGGTAGTAGAAAAAGGATTATGGAAGAGAATGTTCCCTTGCAACTTACATTGTAAAGTTGTGTTTAAAGTTTTGTTTTTGTTGAGTCTGATGTAAGCTGCCCGGTTCAGGTGAATCAATACCTCGAAGGGGCAGCCCGTATGCTTGAACTGTAATAGTCCTCAGGCAAAATTGTGAATGAATTAAATGCGTTGAACTTTCTTTTGTTCACCCTCGTTGTGATTGCTTCTTATGATTACAATTCTTCTTCCTCTATTCTCTCTTGCTCTCTTGCACTCTGATTAAAAGCTTTCGCGACTGGCAAGCGAGCGGACAAATAAGCTTACGATGGTAAGGAAGGACCATCGCATCGTGTTGGCTCATTGAAGGAAATAGGCCCATGACAAGTGGTACCAGAGCCCATTTTCGTGCTGGAAAAGAAACTCCAGAGTCGGTATCGACATACACGCCGACAGACTGCGATTTGTGAGCAAGACATCATGGCGCATTGTCAAAATTTGCGCAACACTAAAAGTAAGGTAGTTGTTGAAGCTGAGAAGATGAGTTCACTTCAGAGCTAAGAGGAGATGGCTGCAACTGTCAACAAGCTGGTGGAAGATGTGACTTTACACAAGGAAGTGATTTCATGTGCAGTTGAATCATTCGGTAGACTGAATAATGTGGTGGCGAGCCTGCAAGAGCAGATGAACTTACTGATGGGGCAGGTCACTTCGTTGACAACAACAGTGACTGACTTGCAAACTGAAGTAGGGGAGCTTGAGTTGAAAAATCGCATATTGCAGCGGTCAGTGACCCTAAATGGGAGAAATGATGAGAAACCATCAATGATTGATGTGCCAAGACCAACAAAGTTTAATGGTTCTCGAGACAACAAGGCCATTGAGAATTTTTTGTTCCAAGTAGAAGACTACTTGAACATTCAAAATGTGACACTTGAAGATCTCAGGATTAAGGCTGCAATAACGTTACTGGATGGTAATGCTATCGCTTGGTGGAGGCGGAAGTGCAATGATATGAAGAGAGGTCAATGCGTGATAGACACCTTTGACGACTTCAAAATGGAGCTGCACAAATACTTCATGCCAAGGAATGCATAGAGGCAGTCGTATCAGATGGTTCGTGAGCTTAAACATACTGGTTCGTTGCAAAACTATGTCAGAACATTCCATATGCTTATGTTGGAGGTGCCTAACATGCTAGAAGATGACAAGCTCAATTGGTTCATTGTGGGACTTCAGCTATGGGCACAGTCTGAAGTAGAAAGAAGCAACCCCCGTATTTTGGAAGATGTATATGTGGCGGCCGAGCGCTTAGTTGACACTCAGCGCAAGCCTTTTACCCCATCAACCAAAGTCGGAAAGAAGCCTAACCACGGAGGCAAGAAGGACGAGCAACACGACAACAAAGGTGAGGCATCGACACGTCATCAATCCGACAAGAAACAGAACTACACAAAGTATAACAATAATAAGGGTGCAGTTGTGACATGCTGGTTCTTTGATAATAGGCATATTGCCAGGCAGTGCCCTAAGCACCTCGTGAAGGACGACGAGCAAGCTAATGCAACGTAAGAGAAATGCAGTGATACTGAATGCAGTGACACTGAGACTATGCAACCAAGGATGGAGCCATGTGATCGATTATCGCAGCTAAAAACATGTAGGTTAGTAAGGAACTTATGTGTCTCAAAGTCATTACGAATGAAAAGTCTACTTCGACTATGGTAGACTCTGGGGCCACACATAACTTTGTCTCGCAGAAAGAGGCAGAGCGGTTGGGCTTGAAGCCTGGGCCAAAGCAGAGGACCATCAAAACAGTAAACTCTGAGGCCAAGCCCATCCTTGGTGAAGCAAGAGATGTGGCTATCCAAGTGGAGAGTTGGGCCGACAAAACCAACATCTCTGTGGTGCCCTTGGACGATTTCAAGATGATTCTGGGTATGGAGTTTCTGTGGAGCCAGAATGTTATGATGCTGTCAAAGTTTAACACGTTGACGATTATGAGGCCAAACCTATCTCACACAGTGCAGTGCCTTACACAAAAAGGCAAGTCTTCAGCGTTATCGATGATGCAGCTGAAGAAGGGTGTCAAGCATGGGGAGCAGACATTCTTAGTTGTTGTGCGTGCAAAAGAAGAGAAGGTAGAAACAGTAGTGCTGTCGACCCTAGCCCCACTGTTGAAGGAGTTTCGGAGGGTGATACCCTCGAAATTGCGAAAGCGTCTTCCACCAAGATGTGAGGTTGACCACAAGATTGAGTTGACCCCGGGAGCGAAGCCTCCCGCAATGGTTCCATACCGCATGGGACTAGCTGAGTTGAAAGAGCTGCGCATGCAGTTAGACGAGATGATGGATGCAGACATCATTCATCCATCGAAATCCCCATTTGGCACCCCGATCATTTTTCAGATAAAACATGATGGCTCCAAATGGTTATGCGTGGATTACCGTACTTTGAACAAGGTCACACTGAAGAACAAGTACCCATTTCCACTGATAGCGAACTTGTTCGATCAGCTCAGAAGTGCCCGTATCTTTTCTAAGTTAGATATGTGATCGAGTTACTGGCAGGTGAGGATTGATGAAGGTGATGAACCAAAGACAACTTGTGTCACCCACTATGGTGCTTACAAATTCTTAGTAATGCCATTCAGATTGACCAATTGTGATCATCGCAAAATTTTTCCTCTCTTGGTTTCTCTCTCTTCCTTCTCTTCGCCTTTCTAACCTCTATTCCCTTTTTGAAGGAGAATAAATAAGATAGAAAAGAAGAGAGAATGAGAAAAGGAAAGAAGAGAGAGAGAAACCTTTTTGCGGGGTCTCACTTGACCTTAATTTTTGAAAATTTTTAAGAAAATGACTCACCTCCATTTTGAAATATTTGCGGGAAAATCAGGAGACGGGATTCGCTCGATGATATGAGGTTCGACCGTTCATGACGCCTTTACCAGGGGTAATCAAACCAAGGATCGAATTTATGCCTTTTTGCTTTGCTAAAACATCATCTAAGAATTTATTCTAAGTCTAAATGCACAAAGAATCATGCTTGTGCAATGCAAGGATGTATGCTCTTTTGAGAAAATGTTTTGAAAATTTCCAAGTTTTCTGAGATGAGTTTGATAATGGAGTAAAGAAATGATTTCTGAATGGTTGAATCTAACTTAGAACTTGAGATAGATCAGGAGAGATATTTTGAAGTTCTAAGTCTTTGAAAATAATCAGAGTTTTTGGGAGAATAAATCTGGACTTTGAAAGGAATGATTTTTGAAGTTGAGATAAAAGGAGAAGAGAGGAAGCTTCAAAGTCATAAATGGACTTTGAATTAGAATTTTGAACCTGGATGAATGTTTTGAAATGGAATTGAATTCTAGTTTTGAAGTTCGAAATCAGAATAAGATTTGAGAAATCCAAATAGAATTGAGAAACGGAATTGGTTTTTGGAATTTTGGGAATCAAGATAAATTTGGATTTTGAAATCTGGAATGAAATGGAATTGGATTTGAAAGTTGGAATCGGGAAGAGAATTTGATTTGAAATCTGGAATTCAAGATGGAATTTGAATCCAAAGTTTGGATCTTAAATAGAATTGAGATCCAAGATGAAATTGAATTCTGGATTTAGAATCCTTAATGGAAATTGGATCTAAAATCTGAGATCCAAGATGGAATTGGATTCTGGAATTTGGAATGAAATTTGGATCTGAAGTCTGAGATCCAAGATAGAATTGAATTCGGGATCCTAAATGGAATTTGGATATGAAGTCTGAGATCCAAGATGGAATTAAATTATGGATCCTAAATGGAATTTGGATTTGAAGTCTGAGATCCAGGATGGAATTTAATTCTGGATCCTAAAATGGTTTTTTGATCTGAAGCCTGAGATCCAAGATGGAATTGAATTCTGGATCCTAAAATGGGTTTTGGATCTGAAGTTTGAGATCCAAAATAGAACTGAATTCTGGATCCTAAAATGGGATTTTGGATCTGAAGTCTGAGATCCAAGATGAAGTTGGGTTCTAACTCTGGATTTGGGTTTTTTTGAAAGACAAAATGGGACTTTTGAAGATGGATCTGGGTTTTGAAAACCCAGATTGAATTTAAAATTTAGGAAGAGTCAAGTTTTGAGATTTTAGAATCAATCTCAAACTTTGATTTTGAATTTGAAGATAAGAAGATAAACTCGATTTTAATTTTGAAATCAGAAGATAAATCAGGAACTTCAAAGTTTAAATTGAACTTTGAAGTTTGAATTTTGATTTGAATTGGAAATTTGAAGCTTGAATACAAGATGATTTTGAATTTCTAAAGTCAAATTGGATTTTAAAATTTGAAATTTTGAATCTTGAAAAGGAGATAGAATTTGGATTTGAAATAGAAACTTGAAGAAAGATATTCAAAATCACTTAGGTTTTTGAAAAAGAATTTTGAAAATATGATGCAATTTTATCCTAAATGATGAATGAATTTAAAGAACTTGAAATTTGGATTTTGAAAATCATATTTCATTCTTTAAATGAATGTAAATAAGATTAATGATATAATACATTCCTGACTATGGTCATTGAATGTATTATATAATAATCACATTTAAATTCAGGTGAAGAATCAAACATATTTTGGTGCTTTTATAGAGTTTAGAATAAAATTAATTCTCGATATATCCTGACTATGACCATTAATATATATATTGAATTAATTTTAAACTTAACACTGATAAAAGAGAAAAATATTTAGAAAAATATGATGATTTTTGAAAAAGGGTCCAGTGTGAATCCAGTGTTATTCTATAAAAGATAAAAATCCTAAGTTTTGTTTACATCCTGACTATGGTCATTGATGTAAATCATCAACTTAGGATTAATCACCTTTTATAAAATGGTGCACGTGCCATTCGTGTTTCCATTTGTGAAATTTTTGAGAAATAATAAAAGAAGGATGTGAAAACAAGTGATGCTCATACATTCTATGCTAGGGCAAGAAATGTAAATATTTTCATTAATACCTAGCTATTACAATTTTTCAAATTGAAATTACAACTCCCCAAATAATGACATTTTCCCTGCAAAACACTTTAGTTAGTATGAAAGCGAAAGGGAATTGCATATATTATATTGACTTCAAAATGTAGATGATGAGATGCTCATATGCCACGATTTTTATGTGAGAAGTGATATATACATACCTACATACATATATATGCATGCATACCTATATGGACATGAATACACACATATATGTATATATATATATATATATATCACATATGATATACATGCAATGTGGGTGGATGAAAGTGAAGCTGATGAAGGGATTATTATGCAAATGAAGGGATCAGAGCAACTCATTGAGTTGCTGTAAAAAAATTTTTTTGCAACGGTTCTATGAACTACTGTGCAACTATCATGATCACAGGTATAGTTGTGAGGTAATAAAAAAAAAAGGTTAGGTTATAGCAGATGAAGAGTGCACAGTGCTGTGAAGGTCACAACAACTGGAGGTGGATGCTGGGTGGCCTACAGTTAGGATGTTAATATAAGTATAAAGTGGATAGATGCACACAACAGACATGAATGTTGTTATGTAATGCATGATAACAGTAGTTGCAGAAAAAAAATGAAGTGGAATGAGAGCTGGAGGGGGATATATCTCTCGATTGAAGGGAAGCTAGAGCAAAGGTTGCACAGATGTACATGGTAACTGTATTGCGCAACTAACCAAAATAATCAAAGGTAGCTATGAACAGTTCAACATTTCTCAATACAGGTGAAAACGTGATAAAACAAAACATTTGATAAAAATATGAAATCTAAAAGCACTATGCAACAGAATATTGAAAGGAAATTTCCTACTGCAAGTCTGCATAACTCACATGGTGAAATCATATTTATACCAATGTTTGCCAATGAGATTATTCAGACCTCACAACATATCAGTTTATATGATTGGCAGGATTTTATGCTTTTGGCACTCAACTCAATTTTGGTGACTTATCGCCTTACGCAAATGTAGGTTGCAAATTCTGCATATTAATCATATCAATACCACCTGTTTGAGCATATATAGGCTTTTTAAAGTACTTATGATAGCCACGACCATAACCCAGACCAAACCTATCCTTTCTTTCTGAAAACAGCCACCCTACTGTCGGTATCTTCATTATTGACGGACTCCTCTAGGCCGTCTGTGAAGGAGATCCATAGGTCAAGATAAGATCACTGTAGTCTTCTACAACTAATACAATCTCCAGAAGGAGCCGAGTCTGAATTCTCCAACTCAATTCCTGATCTGAAAACTTAGATTAGTTGTTATTGGAACATGTCTCACTTACACGTGAAACCAAGGATGCAGGTAGAGGAACTTCACATCAGTTTTTAATGTTTATAATTAAGAATCTGTAACTATACTATCTGATCTCTAGTCTCACCAACCATGACAGTTGCAAATTCTTTTGACCTCGGCTGCATTTCTGGGTGATAAGCAGTGATTAGTTGAATGATTACAATGTAGTGAATGTGAGAAATTAAATGCGAGATGAGAATGGAAACAGGAGGTCCATATACGAACAGAAGGTTAGAGTGTAACAGATGATCAGAATAAAATAGAAAATCGGAAGATAATCAAGAGACTAGCATGAAAACAAATTTTTCGCGATAGAACAGAAAATCAGCCTATGATGGGTTATCAAAAGAAAGGTGGAATCGACAAAATGGATGAAGAACAGACTATTCACGATAAGATAATGAGTCAAAATACAATGAACAGTCGAAAGAAAGATAAAATTGACTCATAATCAAATGATGAAAAACATGCCATTCATGATGGAACAGTAAAAAAAATCAGCAGATAATCAAGTGGTAAAAAAAAACATGCTATTTCCGAAAAAACAGTAGATTAAAATACAATGAACTTAGAGAAAGATGAAGTTGACAGATAGTTAAAATGGAAGCAGGAGCTCAAAAATTAAATTACAGAGAACACACACAAACCAAGCATCAAAATTGAATTAACGATTGATTGTAAAAGGAAATAAAATAAAGCAAAGGGGTAAATTATAATTGCAACATACATGGTGATGATAGAGCTATCAAATTTGCAGAATCAAACGTAAGGGGTTCAGCTTACAATGAAGACGTATGACGAAGTTGCAGGAAATTAAAAGGTATAAACTAGCAAATAAATAATGGAAAAGGTAGCCTATGGAAGGGCTAAAGCTTTATTGCAACACACGATTCAACGCTGCTATGAGTAGGTTGTCATCGTGTATATTGCTTTGGCAGGAAAAAAAATGGAAAATGGGAAAGAAGATCTACAGACAGAAAGGAGACAGGGGAGGAAAAAGAAAAATAATCCAATGATTTCAGAAGTGTTACAGGGGTGATAATTTTATAACCGGGCAAACAAATGTAAATCAACAACAATAACATAGTGATGATGCTAATACTTGAAATCTAAGCAAATACGACGGGTAATTGAGATAAAACAGAAAATTAGATGTAAGCAAATGATAAAAAAAAAAGGAAAAGAAGAGAACTGAAATAAGCATGGGAAATCAAGAACATGAAGGATGAATTTTGTATAAACAGATAACGAAAATGGAAATCGAGTCATAAGCATGCGTTCAAAATATGTGAAGAACTACAAAGAAAGTTCAGGGGTAAATTGTAAAAGACAACAAATGTTGGAACATACGCATCCCGTTGCTGTTGCACAGGAGGGTGTTGAAGTTGCTATGAGCAACTCAACACAGTCCACGGTGCATTAATAGGGCAATTAATAAGGGAAAACAAAAAAAAAATAAGAAGGAAGAAAGAACAAAAGAAAAGGAAAAAGAGGGAAGGGCTCTTACCGGATGGCTTGAAGCTCCTGCTGTAGGATCGACTTCTGTCGATCGATGGGGAAGAAGATAAGTCGCTTGAGATTTCGATGAATGATCTGAATGGCGATGGATGTAGCTCTTGTTTGCTGCTGCAAGGTGAAATTGACCTTCTCCTTCGGCTGATTGGGAGAGGATCAAAAGAAAAGACAAAAAAGGAAGAAGGAGCCGAAGTAGAAGAAGATGGAAAAAAAAGGAGAGAAGAAAAGATCGAGAGGCAATGGGGCGATAGTGGGGTCGATAATGGATGAAAATGGATTTTCTTTATTCGATCAGAGGGAAGAGAAATGGCTGTTGGAGAGAAATTGCTGCCTGGGGGTGGATCCTTCGATCAACCAAAGGAGGAAAACTTCCAAGAAGAAGAAGGAAGGCGTGGGTATGAGAGATAGAGAGAATGCCTCCACAGATAATGGATGCCTCCTCTTAAAGAAGGGATGGAAGGCTCGAGAATGGGGGATTCGTTGAAGATGAACGAAGGAGGGAGATCCAGGATGATCGAAGGTGGAGAGGAGAAGCCTGCGACCGTTACAAACTTTCCTCTTTTTCAAAAAGGAGGTCCCTTTACAATGATTTTTCAAAAAGTGGTTTTAAAGAGGAGTTTTAGCAAAAACAAGTTTCAAAAGGGTTTTGAACTGCATATTTTCTGATTTTTTTGGATTTTTGTTGTTGTTTTTCCATATTTTTGTATTTTTAGAATAAAATCCTAAGATTTTATGAGGAAATAAAGATTTAAAACTATTTTTTTTGTATTTTTGGGAAATATTTACAAAAGAGGGTTTTTCTGAGAGTTCAAGGCTATTTTGGGGAAATTTCTTCAGAAAATAGGTTTATATCCGTTTTTTTTATGAAATATTCGAAGTTTAAAACCTCGAATTAAGAAATATAGGGCTGCGGATCCAACAGGATACCAGATGGACTGTCTGAGCTTTTAAAAAATTTACTTTTGATATTTTACTTTGAAAATTTGGATAACGAGGCTCATATTTGGATTTTGACATCGGGTCCGGATCTGAAATTGAGTTGGATATATCCACATGAAATTTAATTCAAAAAATTTGAAGAAAAACTTGAAATTTGGTTTTGAAATTGCTTTGATTTTCTCAGAAAATGGGGTCAGGGGCAAAAAGGTCATTTTTATAAAACTTTGAAAAATTTGGGGTGTTCACACCAATGCTCCATCCACGTTCACGACTTTAATGAACCAGATCATCTACCCTTACTTAGACAAGTTCGTGGTAGTCTACTTGAATGATATCGTGATCTACAACAGCAACATGGAGGAACATGTCGGGCACTTGCGAACAGTGTTTCAGGTGATGAAGAAGAATGACATCTGTGTCGAACGAGAGAAGTGTCTCTTCGGGCAAGAGGAGATCAACTTCCTTGGCCACGTTGTGGGGTGTGGTGTGATGCGTATGGATGGGCAGAAGATAAGGATCATACAGGAATGAGTTTCGTCAAGCAAAGTGCCAGAATTATGGTCATTCATTAGTTTGACAAACTATTATCGACGTTTCATCGAAGGCTATTCTCTCATTGTTGCGCCCCTCACAGATTTGTTAAAGAAGAATCGGGTATGGCTCTGGACAGAAGCGTGCCAAGATGCCTTCAATGGCTTGAAGAAAGCCTTAGTGAGAAAGCCAGTGTTGCGACTGCCTGATCACTCAAAACCCTTTGAGGTCCACACAGACACCTCAGACTTTACCATTGGTGGAGTTATTATGCAGGAGGGTCATCTAATTACATATAAGAGTCGGAAGTTGAATGATGTAGAGAGGCGTTACACGGTACATAAACGTGAGATGACTGCCATTGTGTATTGCCTGAGGACCCGGTGACACTACCATCTGGGTGCCAAGTTTGTCGTCAAGACGGACAATGTGGCCACAAGCTATTTTCAGATATAGAAGAAGCTGATGCCTAAACAAGCTCGGTGATAGATGTTTTTGGCTGAATTCGACTTTGCCTTGGAGTATAAGGTTGAAAAGACCAATGCTGTTGCGGATGCCGTGAGCTGCAGGGCTGAACTGACAACTGCACGCGCGGAGCCTTCTGAAGTGTATTTGGAAGGCATATTGTTGAGCCGCATACGCGAAGGGACGCAATAGGATCCGACAACACAACACCTTGTTTCTCTCGCGCAGACAAGAAAGACTCAGCGATTTTGGCTACATGATGACCTCCTCGTGACAAATAGGGGAGACATCTTTGTGTCGCGGTGGGGAAGCCTCCATCGAGAACTGCTTAAGGAGTACCATGATACACTATGGCCCGACCATCGAGTGAACCTTAGCACTCCTTGAGCGTGACTACTATTGGCTGCAGATGATGGACGACGTTGAGGGGTATGTGCAGGCATGCCTCATTTGCCAGCAAGATAAGAAGATAAACCAGAAGGCTGCCAGTCTCCTTGAGCCTTTACCAATTCCAGAATGTCCTTCGGATAGCATCTCCATGGACTTCATTGTTAGACTGCCAAAGGTAGAGGGCCTTAGTTCTATTTTGGTTGTGGTGGATCATTTCTCAAAGTATGCCGCCTTCATCTCAGCTTCTAAGAAGTGCCCTGCAGAGTTGTTCGTAAAGCATGTGGTGAAGCACTGGGGTATACCAAAGAGCAATGTGAGTGATTACAATGCTCGTTTTACGGGCAAGTTCTAACGTGGAGTATTTCGGCTACTTGGCTCTGATTTGCTGTTTTCAACAAACTTTCATCCGCAGATAGATGGGCAGACAGAGCGCATCAACAGGATACTTGAGCAGTACCTTAGGCACTTTGTTAGTGTCAATCAAAAAAATTGAGTGAAACTCCTTGACATGGCACAATTTTGTTACAATTTGCACAAGAGCGAGTCTTCAGGTCACAACCCGTTTGAGATAGCCACGGGGCAACAACCACTGACCCCGCACACTCTTGCCACAAAAAAAAAAGAGGTCATCATTTGCCTATCAGTTTGTTCGTGACTGACACGAGCAAAATGAGTTGGCAAAGGCATTCTTACAAGACGACAAAGAGAATGAACAAGTGGGCGGACAAACATTGTCGGCCCGTTGGGTTCCAAGCTGGGGACCAAGTGTTGGTGAAGTTATATCTAAGGCGCACAAGCATCTTCCGCGGACGGCACCGCGGACTGCTTAGAAAGTATGAAGAACCCTTCACCATCACAAAGAAGGTGGGCAAGCTGGCGTATAAGCTAGAGTTGCCCTCAGACTTCAAGGTGCACCCGATGTTCCACGTGTGCAACCTCAAGCAATTTCATCCAGACGATGGAGATTCAGAACATAATGTGCCACAACGCGCTCCCATCATGCAGAGGGCCCCGACAACACAACAGGCCAAGAAGCACCTTAGTAAGATCCTTCGTTACAAGGTCAACTACTTGAGCAAAGCGAAGAAATATCTAGTGCAGTGGGAGGAAACAACAGAACTAACGTGGGAGCTTGCATTCCGAATGAATGACCGCTACCCGACTGAAGTCAGAGCTTACCATGAAACAGATGACGCCGAGGACGACGCATGATTTGAAGGGGGGAGTATGTTCCCTTACGACTTACATTGTAAAGTTGTGATTAGAGTCTGTTTTGCTTTTGTTGAGTCTGATGTAAGCTGCTCAATTCAGATGAATCAATACCCCGAGGGGGCAGCTCGTATGTTTGAACCCACAGGTAAAATTGTGAATGAATTAAATGCTTGTGTTTGTGTTTATGCACTTAGATAAATTTGCATTGCTGATCTACATGCTTCCTATGGAAAGACTTGTGTGTGAAATTGCAGGACTCTTTTGTAGTTTGAATGAGCCTATCATGTCTGTTACCAGATTACAAATTGTAGTAGTCCATGTATATGATGGTATGACACACTCTCGATCGAGAGGCATGGTCTATAAAACTGTGAATTTTCTTTTTTATATCTCATATCCTACAGTTCGACAGATCTTAAAGCGAAAAAAAATTGAGTTTTGCGACCTCCAGGTGGGTTCAAGTTCAGATCTGACCCCATTAGGTCATATTCGAGTATGGACCGGATGTCCACTTTGATCCTATAAGGTTCGATCCAGTCCCAAATTCCATTCTGCCGTTAAGTCAAAGAAAACATATTTTTATTTTAGAATAATAGTAGATTTATGACAAGCTGAACCCAGATCCAACCGTTGTTTGGATCTAGTTTCATGGATGCTACTTCAATCACATATATTGGTAATAACAGATGCTACAAATTGACTCTCGTACGATGTAAGTGTTTCAAATTCACTACAAGAAAATAGGCTTTCACTGGCGCAGCTTTTAAGCCAGTGAAATAATTTACTGGCGCAATCGCTGCGCCAGTGAAAGCCGTACTGGTAAAGCTTTCACTGGCGCAATTTGCATTCGATAGTGAAACAGAGTTTTTACCGGTGCGGCTGTGAAAACTATGTTCAGTATCAGCAATAACGTTTTCACTGGCGCGTATTTGCGGTAGTTGAAAAGAGTTTCACTGTCACTAAGTTTGCATCAATGAAAAATGTTTCACTGGAGCAATCCGCGTGCCAGTGAAACAGTTTCGACTGTCAAAGATTTACTGACGCAAAGTTGCTCCAGTGAGAACTGTATTTTTTTCACATTATTATCCTATCACAAATATAGCACATACAAAAATCAATTTTCAAACTATGACAGAAGTAAACAGGGTGATGAACATGATGATATTTAATTTCAAACTATGACAAAAGTCTCTTGAAGTTATTTTAACAGCAGCCATGCCACAAACAGCATCCCCCAATGCTGCTGCTCCTTGATAACCTGCCTCCATGAGGCTATCTGTGCTCAAACCTATTGAGCTACCATGACACTTATGAATCCATTCAATAATGTCCCTAATCTGAGCTTCTGTTGGAGTCGTCCTGAGCAACAAAAACTGTCTACCATAGTATAGTGCCGCACCATCACACTTGACAAGGTCCATAATATTTGGTGTCTGAGTAACAATTCCAATTGGTGTATCTCTAAGCAGCATGTCGCAGACCACAGTCTGCGTCCGTTGAATAAAAGATGCCTGCTTTGGAAATTTAGGCAGAAGACAGATGGTAAGTAAACATTTCTCTTGCCTGAAATTGATGAAAGAATTGCTTCTCTCGGTATATATATTGGTGTGATACGCATGCTACAATTTTGGCATCAATGAACACAATTTCACCTACTTATGCATTCTTAAATAGACTGGACAACATAAATGAGCTTACCATAGTTCATTTTACCAATAAACATGATCTTGATCAATAAGTTTATATAATTCAAATATATTTTATAACAACAAAGTTTGAAGGTCCAGATTGCATCCAAATTCAACCAAGGAAACAAGCCTTCGCATCCAAGTTGTTAAGTGTGAATAATGATGCGCATTGGATCAACCACAAAAAACATCAATATAGTTTGATATATATAAAAGCATATAAGTGAGATTCTGCTGATTGATAGGGTATGCATGGCTGCACACACACACACACACACACACACACACACACACACACACACACACACACACACACACACACACACACACACACATTTTTTTGCAGATTTGCATGTCACAATTTTGATAGCATAGAAGTATGGCATAGAAAGATTTATCAGAGCTCCTACAATGCACCAACAGTGAATTCAAGAGATTAATCTCATTAAAATGATTTGAACTGGCCAGTGCTTCCACAAGCATGTTTTGATCCAACTACAATCAAAAGTGCACCTGAAAGAGAATCAAAATTCAATCAAACAACAAACTGAAAATCAAGATAATGCTAATAAAAATCATCATAAAATATGTCAAGTAACACAAACAAACACACAAATCAGAATAAGCTATTTCTTAGAGAAAAGTGCAAGTGAAACTATTATTCCATACATAAACTAAATGATCAATGAGAAATGGATAAGCTAAATGCGAATTTATGGTTCAATTGCAGTTATGAGTGACCACAATTGAGATGATCCTTCTATCTATGAGAATCATCCTTTCATTTAATTTCATTCTCAAGAGATGCACTTGAAGCTGCTAATGCCATATTAGAAAGCAGAAGAAAGGATTAATTACCTTTATTTGGAACCAGCCTAAATTGATTAGATTCAATGAAGGCCTTCAAAATACCTATATATATACCAGATCTGCTACGTTTTCCACAATATAATAATCTAATAATGTTATGGTAAGACTTAGAATCTTTAAAAGAAAATCCAAAAGGAGTTAGGCACTATAACTACTGCTAACAAATATGAAACAAGTGAAAGTACGCACAAATCTCTCATGATCCCACCTGTAAATTTGGTGTTTATAGGGTGAGAACTTATGTTCCACCTCCTCTCGCACCTAAACAAACACCTAAAAAGAAGGCTACAAAACAAAAAGCATTCCAAGAGTTCGAGCCCAAAAAATCAAAGTTCCATTATAGCTAACAAAAAAGTTCACAGACTAAACAAAGTACCGCCCAGTATATGTGACAAAGTATGTTCACAATGTAAACAACTAATAACCCAATGTTGTGACAAAACATTCAAATAGAACCAATAGTCTTGTACAATGATCCAAAATCCTTGCTGCTGCATAACTATAACAAAAAAAGGACACTAGTTTCAATGCTATAGCTCAATGGCGATCCACGGTGTCCATGCCCTCCATAACCTACAATAGCAACGTATGGAAAAACTAATTCTAAACTATATATATAAGCCATTTATAAAGAATATAAAAACATTAGAAGTTTACCTTATTATTAGGGGTTCCACATTGATTTTCCATCATATTCATGAAGTCTGACATTTTTTTATAATTGGTATCCAAATCTCCAAATATTTTTTACCCAAGAGCTTATTATTTTTCCAGTCTACCTGTGCCGGTGGACCTTCATTTTTCCATATTCTTTTCCTTCTTCTTTGCATTTTGCAGCAATTACTTCCTCTTTATTTTGAGTATCCGGGACAATTAATTTATTTTGGTCATCAGTATCCGGGATAATTAATTCTTCTTTGTATCTAGAGTCTGATATGTGTATGTCATCTTCTGACAATTGTGGTTCTTGTGATGTTTGTGCCGGTGCACCATCATTATTTCCTTCTTCTTCTTCAAAATATGGAGCAATTAGTGCGCTAATCGCCTCATTAGCGACATCTCTAATGTATGTTGGAAGGTGAGGTGAGAAACACTTCATTGCTAAGTGGTGTTTGAAAGGGATGATGCCATCCATAAAGCAGACACCACAATAATTGCACTTTAGAAATTTTACTTGTATATATGTGCAATATTTTCTCAATGGATCTTCATGTCCCCACATCTTTATATCTATTAACAAAATCAAGAAATCAAGTAATAATAAAATAACAATTATCTCTAAAGGTAGATTCTCTATAATAAAGCGAAACTGAACAATAGGCCAACCATATTTTTTCTGCATAGACAAATTTCAAAAATGACATGGGCTAGGCTCTAGAATAACATCTCTATCCAAGTGTGCCACATAATAAAATAGTAAAAGAGCAAGCATCCAATTTATGATCATATTTCCAGTTACTTTTGACAAATTTATAGGATCTTTAGGTTTCACAATATTATATGAGATATGTTTGTTTAAAGCATGCCAAGCAGAAAATTGCAAGAAATGTGGACCATAACAGGCATCCCCTTCACAAGTTTAATGTTCAAGATCACTTAACAATTAGAAAGCTACAAAACAAGAATTTACCATGAGTGGAAGCAAAACTCTAGCTAAAAAAGAAGCAATACTGAGTCAGAAGAACTGAACAAATTGAAGCTAAAGAATATTCCAGTACTATGTACAAGTACTAAAAAGACCTCAAAGACAGAAGATATAGATACCAGATTGCCTCAAGAAATGAAAATGCATTTAGACGTGCAAGGTAATAAGAAGAGAAAGAAAGAAAGAAAAAAAAGGAGAGAGAAATAATAGCAGCCAAGACAACACATTGAAAAGCAAACATACAAACATTAGTATAAGAAACAAAATTGGATATATGTCCTCTGCATCTAGTTCAAGATAAAAAACAGGAACTCTAAAATTAAAATAGCTGCCATACAGATTTATAAAAGTCTCTAATTGCCTAAATGATTCCAACCCCACAGGATATTTTTTTTACCTAGGCAGTATCATCCCCTTGAACAAAAAAAAGGCTTCCTTTCAATTGTGGTCCAAAAAGATCAAGTTTTTTACTCAAAGAATCCACATTCAAGAAACAAATTTATTCCTTCCACATTACAGTGAAAGATGAATGGCAACTGAACTACAAAATTATATTCAAAGGCATCCTCTTCGAATATTATAGTAAAAGAGGAATGGGAGCTCAAGTACAAAAATATAATTCATAGGTATCCTTCAAAGAAGCCCATCCCCTGCTTAAAACCCTACTCAGCAACCTCAAGTTCCAAAACAGTATTCTTCATAGTAACAAAACATTGTTGGGAAGTCGTCTCCACTAGTAAAAGAAGATATGATCTTAAACTGTTGACTCAATATAGGGGTCACAACTTCATTAGCATGAAAAAGAAAGAGTTACAGAGAATATAGGGGTCACAGTGTATGTATGGGACGAATTTCTCAATAGTGACTCCCAGGAAATGTGTTGGAGAAAACTATAACTCCAAAAACAGAAAAATCCTTCCCCCAAATTTGTAAGAACTAAGAACTATAGCATTATCCAGCTTCCAAGATCTTGAAGCTTCAAACAAAATGGATAATATAAGAACAGATCATTTCCAAAGTTAAAACTTAGACCACCAATTTTTATCAAGCAGTACACAATGTGTTTAGTTAAGTGCAGATCATTACAACTCGAAGAGACAATGTATCTTGCAATCTCCTTAAAAAGTTAACATGCATAAGCATTCAATGTACAGTTAGAGCAAAGAACCACCATGATCATGAAAAGAGAAGAGAATACAAAGAGGAAAGAGAATACAGAGAAACGCTGCCGCATATAAAGTCCCCCAAAAAAGGAAAGATAAAACAAAGAGGAGACTCACAACGCTACCTCGAGCATCTTCTTCTTCTGAGAGAGAAAGAGGACAGACTTGGAGGAAAAAGGAAGAAATGAAAAAACAGGAGGGAGAAAAAATGTTTTCCCTTCCCCCGAAAACATTTGGGGGATTTACTAGCTTAGGTCAGGGCTGCGCCATAGATTTCAGCGGATTCACTAGTGCAACCCAGTCTGCTTCATTTAGGTAGTGACTTTTACTGGAGCAGGTAGGAGCTGCGCCAGAGATCCCTTTTTACTAACACAGAGCGCCAGAGAAGCGGCATTTTTACTGATGCAGCCCCATACTGCGTCAGTGAAATTTATTTTCTATGGTGTGTTTTATATTTGCGCCCGTAAATCTATTTTCGTCAGTAAAAACCCAGTTTTCACTGTTGCTAGTTCGCGGGTGCGCCAGTGAAAGTGTAAATTCTTTTAGTGAACTTGTAGGATCTGGCTTGACCGATATTGGATGGAACTGATCCGACCTTTATGACTTGTGATATCCACCTATCAAAACCATGGTCTACATGATTACATGGACACAACACTGCAATGCATCGACCTCCCTGAACAGCGAGTTAGTGCATCCAAGGCCAGTAATTGAAACTAGTTTCATACTAGTATCAGGTACCGGTACACCTGAATTGGGATAAGCAAGTAGGGCTGGTAAACAAACCGAGTTGCTCATGACTCGGCTCGTTTCGTGATTGGTTCATATAGCTGGTGAGACAAACCATGCACGAGCAACTTGTTTAACTTAAATGAGTTGAGTTTAAACTTTCAGTTATGCTCGACTCAAGAGAGCTCGTATAGACAAATATATATAGGAAAAACGGTAGGTGCCTGACCCTTTTTGTGCCTACCGAGCTTGGATAGAGGTTTTCAGGTTGTATTTTAAAAATCTGACCCTATAAATGTGTTTTGCATGATAGATTTATTAAGAAATCACACTTGGAACATGTTTTTTTTTGAGAAAAAAAAAATTTAAGCATTGATTATTTTTTAAAATTGTAGACCGTGGATTTTTTAATCTTATAAGACCTAACTTGGTGTTGGAACCGGAGGATCCAAAAGTTGATTCCCACAAAATCAAGCATGTAGATCACATCTGTATGATCAGATTTTAGAAAAAATAGAAACAATCTTTCCAAAGATGTGAAGGCATGCGGTAGGCACAAAATCTCTCTCTCTCTCTCTCTCTCTCTCTCTCTCTCTCTCTCTCTCTCTCATATAGTATAATATGTAAAAAAGATGAAGGAAAAATATATACATAGAATATGAACTATTAAGTGTAATATATAAAAAATACATTTTAAGAGTGATGAACCGAGCTCAAGCTGTTCGGCTAAATATGAATATGAGCCTAGCCACGGACTCAATACATTGGTAACTGACGACCACGCCCTGTTCGGTTCATATGGAGGTCAAATTTTGGCACAGGGAGTGAGAGAAGGCACACACTGAAAAGATTTGCACAATATAATAAACTCGGATTTTCTCAGTGTGTATTTTTTAGATAGCCGAGTGATGTATATATAGCCATACAGTTCAAAGTACAATAGACGATAACAACATTATCGTTTTTGATAGTGCTTATCAGAAACGATAATGATCAGATTATTACAGGGCTCTTTAACGATAATAAATTGATACACACGAGTCCTCATTTGGACTCTTTAACAATAACCGACTGGTGTACACGAGTCCTCATTTGGACTGACTCTTGTATATGATTTGTCTGGAGGAACTTTATGTATTTTTGAGAGTTCATGTTTGCTTGAGTCTGCACGACTTCTTGAAACTACAGAGTTCATATCCAAAAACAGATTCTTAACATGCCCCTGCAAGCTCACCGTGGGGTCAACTATGTTGAGCTTGTCACAAAGAAAGGCAAATCGAGAAAACGGAAGCGGTTTAGTCAAGCCATCAACCAGTTGATTAGAGAGTGAACTAACTGAACCTGAAGATGTCCTTTTTGCACATGATCACAGACAAAGTGAAAGTCGATTTCAACATGTTTAGTACGATCATGAAAAATTGGATTGGCAGTGAGGTATAGAGCTCCCAGGTTATCACACCACTGAATCGGTGGTGAAGTGGGCTTACAACCAAGCTCATGCAAGAGGGAATTGAGCCAAAGAAGATTCGATGCAGCACGGGCGAGAGACTTGTATTCGGCTTCAGTGCTAGAGTGAGCAATAGTTCTTTGCATGCGAGATGACCTAGAAATACGGCAAAGCCACTCATAGACTTGCGATCATCAGGATTGCCAACTCAATCAACATCCCAAAAGGCACTAAGTTGACGAGAAGAGGACCGTGAGAGCAACAGACCATGATGAATCATGACTTTGATATAGCGGAGTATGCGTTTAACAACGGATCAGGGCAACCATGGGTTGGTGCATGAACTGGCATATTTTGTTAACTACAAAGGCAATGCCAGTCCGTGTGATAGTAAGGTACTGAAGGCCACCCACAATGCTGCAATAGAACGAGAAATCATGGAACAATGGGGAATCATCTTTAGACAACCGAGCGGTGGAGCTGAGAGGTGCTGAAACTGGTTTTGCATCAACCATGGCAGCACAATGGAGTAGGTTGAGTGCATAAGCACATTGAGAAAGAAGCAGTTCTGACGAGCCATAGATAACTTCAATGCCAAGAAAATAATTTAGATGACCGAGATCTTTGATGGAAAAGGCAAGACTAATCAATCGAATTAGTTGTTAAATAGCAATAGTAGAACTTCTGGTAATGATAATATCATCAACATAAACCAAGATATATAGAGTCAACCCACAATTTTGAAGAATAAACAATGAGGCATCAGAGAGAGAGAGAGAGAGAGAGTTGTGAAACCCATGAGACTGAAGATAAGAACTAAGGCGTTGGTACCAGGCATGAGGAGCTTGCTTGAGACTATACAAGGCACAGTCTAACTTGCACACATGGCGAGGGAAAGCAGGGTCTTCAAAACTAGGTGATTGAGTCATGTAGACATCTTCAGACAGAAGGCCGTTTAGAAAAACATTATTAAAGTCCAACTAATATATATGCCATTCTGACGAAACTGCGAGGGCAAGAACAACACGAATAGTGGTAGGCTTGACAACGAGACTAAAGGTCTCGAAAAAATCAACACCTTCCTCTTGATAAAAGCCCTTAGCAAAAAGATGAGCCTTGTAACGAGCTACAAAACCATCAGCATGTCGTTTAATGCGGAAGACCCATTTGGAGCTAACAATGTTATAATGAGGTTTGGGGGGTGCAAGATGCCACGTGTGGTTAAGACGAAGAGCGTGAAACGCTTCTTCCATAGCCTTGCACCATTTACGATCAAGGTTGGCTTGTTTGAATATAGTGGGTTCAGAAGTAAGAAGAGCATCACTAAAGCAAGAAAAAAAACAAAGGATACCGGGTAGTGGTGAAAGCACGTGGTTTAAGAGAATTTGTCATAGAACGAATGATCATGGGGTGGGTGTGATCAAGCAGATGAACGATTAAATTGTCAGGGATAGGAGAGGGACACAAAGGAGAGGAAGAAGAAACAGAAGGGTCAGACATAGGCACCTCAGGAGAAGAGAAGCCTGAGGGAGGGAGGTCAATAGGAACAGTCGGTGGTGAGGAGAGGGGTGGAAGAGGGTCGGGAGGGGGGGAAAATGATGAGATGAGGAAGAACCCACGCTAGAGGGGTATAGGAAGACTGCGATGAGGAAGAGGGGAGTCCAATAACGGATTCATCAAAGCGAACATGACGAGAAATATAAAGACAGGATTGGATGGGATCAAAACAAATATAGCCGTTATGGCGAGAGGCATAGCCAAGGAAAATACAGGGGATAGTTTTAGGCTAAAACTTGGTGGAGCGGTAAGGGGTTAAAAGAGGATAACAACAGACTCCAAAAATATGAAGACAACTATAGTCGGGGGTCGTGCGAAAAAGAACCTCATACGAGCTTTTGCGGTTAAGTACAAGAGTTGGGAGACAGTTAATAAGATAGACTGCAACTCGAAAGGCATTAACCCAAAAGAACTCAGACGATGAAGAGCTGTATAACAGACTTAGACCAGTTTCGACAACATGCCGATGTTTGCACCCAGCAAGGCCATTTTGCTCAGGTGTGTGAGGGCACAAAAAATGATAAAGAATACCACTATTGCTCAAAAAGCTTTCAAAGTCATGGCTGGTGAACTCTCCTCCAATATCGAACTGAAAGGTGAGAATAGAGAGTTGCAGTTGGTTTTTCGTAATATTCTTGAAGTTCTTAAAGCAGTAAAAAACTTAAGACTTAGTTTATAAAGGAAAAAACCAAGTAAACCGAGAAAAATCGTCTACTAAAAGAAGATAAAAGCGAAACCCTTCTCTTGAAGATATTGGAGTTGACCCCATACATCAACATGTAAGAGTTCGAGAGGGGATGAAGTAGAGGAGCAATATTTTCCAAACGGAAGTTTGTGAGCTTTGCCAATAAGACAACTCTCACACTCTTTTATTTTATCATGCTTATTGAGAGAAGTAAAATGTTTAGAATGTAAATAAGAAACAATCTTTTTATTGGCGTGACCAAGGCGTTGGTGCCAGGTCTCGAAGGATGTCGTTTTACCCGCATAAGCCGCCACCTATAGTGTATCATCAACTTTGATTGAATAAAGTCCCGCGCTGGATTTTAGTCCTTGGAGACAAATCTTGCCTGTCTGTTAATCCTTAACACAAAATTCAAAAAGAGTGAATTCAAACGTGCAATTGTTATATGTTGTAAACAGACCCACAGACAACAAGTTTTTCGTGATACCAGGAACATGAAGAACATTGTTGAGATCAAAGGAAGAACCATAGGTGTTGAGTGTAAGATTACCAATATGTGAGATAGGGAGCATCTTAACATTACCAATCATGACTTGCTCACTCCCGTGATATGGTGATTTTTGAGAAAATTGAGTGTCATCCATGGTGAGATGATTGGTGGCACCAGTGTTAGGATATCAAACATCGTTAGTATGTTGTTGAAGAGACATGGCTGAGAAGACTTGAGGGATATCCCAGCACGTTTTGGCCACATGCCCATGTTTTCTATAATATTGACAAATAACCACTCCACGACCATTTTGAGTTTGGGGCGCAGGGTTGTTGTTGGACATGTTTGGAGCAGAACTTCTCTCTTGTCCTCTGCCACGACCACGGTAGGAGCCGTGACCCCATCCTCTGCCCTGAAACGTAGAAAAGGCAGTTTACTGATGTTCTTGAGTTTCAGAAGGTTTGGCGCGGGTAAGAAGAACATGACGTTCTTGATTAAGGAGTAGATCATAAAGATCCATGAAGGTGCACACGACAAAACTGGTGGTAATAGAGGTTACAAAACTTTCATATTCATATGAGAGACCGTTTAGGGTTATTTGTACCAGCTCTTCGTCTCTTACCGAATGACAAGCAACATCAAAAGAATTGACAAGAAATTTAATGCTGTCCAAATAGGACATGTCCATACTCTCTTTTTTTGATAAAAGAGAGGTCTTTCTTCATAAGCATAAGTTGCAAAGGAGATTGAGACTCATATGCTTTTTCTACAAGAAGCAACGTTTATCGAGTCATTTTGGTTCTTATAATTTGTCCAAGAACAACTTCAGAGACAATTGCTTTATTTCAATTGAGGACCAATTGATCAGAATGAATCCAAATATGGTAACTTGGATTTTCGATCTTACCTTCACCTTCGATAATAAAGGGATCTGGTTGTGGATGAGACCCATCAATGAATTTGAGAAGATTCTGACTGATCATAACGGATTCAAATTGAGATCTTCACAACAGGTAGTTGTTTCGATTCAATTTTATCGGGACTTACGATGGCATTCCATTGAGTCATAAAAAATGAGAAAGACGATGAGGCAGCCATGAATAACTGGTTAAAGCGGATTCACTCTGATACCATGAAAAGATTTGCACAATATTTTTGAGATAGCGAAGTGAAGTATATATGTATACATAACCATACAGTTCAAAGTACAATAAACGATAACAATATTATCATTTTTAATAGTGCTTAACATAAACGATAATGAACAGCAAGACTCTTTAACGATAACAAACTGATATACATGAATCCTCATTTAGACTCTTTAACAATAACCTGGCTGGTGTACACGAGTCTTTATTTGGACTCCTTAACAATAACCGACTGGTGTACACGATAACCAACTGGCGTCCACGAGTCCTCGCTTGGACCGACTCTTGTATACGGTTTGTCTGGAGGAACTTTATGTATTTTTGAGAGTTCATGTTTGCTTGAGTCTGATAGAGGTTTCACGACTTCTTGAAACTGCAAAGTCCATATCCAAAAACGGATTCTTAACACGCACAACCACCTGTTGGACATTTTGGGTTACGGGTCCAACCCACAGTCTGACCCGGTTTGACACCCTCTTAGTGGGTCACGTAAGTGGCTGAATAATGGAGATAGTGGGTGGGAGTTACGTGAATGTGGAGAGACCACATTCACGTAACTGCCCAATTCCTCCATTATATAAAGGGCTTAGGGGTTACGAAGTTGATGAGAATTCGTAACATATCCCTGCCCAAATTCAATTCTGCATTCAAGCTTAAGCAGAATAGGGTCCTGCTCACCGTCGACATAAGGCCTGGGCTCATTGTGGGCGTCGACCGGCTGAGGAGAACACCGAACCTCCTACACGATCAATGGCGAATCCAGGTACGCAACCTGTCATTTAGTTTTCACAGGGTATCGCCCAACATTGGGTTATGTGCCCACGACGACAGTCTGCAGCTAATCGGTGGTTGTCGCCCCACGGCGACTCCACCGACTCCAAAACGCCTTATGGGCCCACTACCACGCATTTCAGCTGCGCGTGGCCGTGTAGGCCGTTAAGGCGTTTTGGCGTCGGTGGAGTCGCCGTGGGGCGACAACCACCGATTAGTTGCAGACTGTCGCCGTGGGACGACAGTCTGTCTTCACCGGCAAATGTCACTGAAAAGGGAGACATTACATTCCCGGTTTCACGGTTTCAGGCAAAACTCATAAAAAAAATATACGTTTTTATACCTGTGGCCGTTTTTGCCGTCGCCGGGATCATCGCCGGAGCCGTCACCTGAAATCCTCTGCATTGTCGGGTTGCAGGGTGGTCGGCATATGGCGGAGGTGTTGCCGGAGTTGAACGTCGGATGGCCGGTGTCTGGGTTTGAAAAAAATAAAAAACCCCTTTTCTCAGCCCAGAGTTCCATCAGACCGCCATGAAGTTGCTGTCGTCGGGGCTGTCGCCGGATTAGTCAATCGTTGTGGGGCGATATGCCAACTGAATCATCCGTCGTTCGTCGGCGATCTAGCTGGCACTGCAGTTCCGGTTGTGCCCTTCAACCATCGGACGACAAAGCCGTGGATCGTCGTCTTTTTACGGGGGGGTTGCCGCCGGACCGGCGTCACCGTGGGGTGACGCAGGTCGCCGGGGTCTGGCGTCAGTCACCGTTACGGCGACGTGGGTCGCCGTGGAACCAAAAAGGGCGGAAACCCTTTTCGGTTTCCCTGAAATTTCAAACAGAAACCCATCGGGTTTCTGTTTAATTTCAATCTGGGGACCGGATCGGGTCCCGTGTGAAGACCCGATATCAAGCCCAATCCAAACCTGAAATGGATCGGGCCTGCTATTCATTTTTTGGATCTGACCCGGACCCATAATCAGAATTGGGCCTGGGTCTGATCCGAAAAGGAATGGGTTCGATCCAGACCCATTTTGAAACGGGTCCGATCCGAACCCATTAAGAGTCGGGTCGTACCCGGGTCCATGAAGGACCGGGTCGAACCCGGTATCCGGTTTGGACCGGGTCGTACCCGGGATCCGGTTTAGACCGAGTGGAACCCGGGTCCTTTTATGGCCGGGTCTAACCCGGTTCTGTTATGGACCGGGTCCGACCCGGGTCTATTATGGACCGGGTCTGACCCAGGTATGGTTCGGTCCGGGTCCGACCCGTATTAAGTATGGGTCGGGTCAGACCCAGATCCCATTTAAAACCGGATTGGATTCATAAAAATAGGATCCAAACACTATTGAGACTGAATCAGATCAGGAACCTGATCCGACCCCTTCCGGAACCGGTTCAGAGCCATTTTTGACCGGTTCTTTCCAGTTTTTCACCGGTTCCGGGATGCTGAGGCCCTGCTTTCATAAATATAAAGAAATGCAGGGATTTTTGCATACGATTATAGGGTTTATGAACTTTTGTTCATATTAAGTATCGGTTTATAAGGTTCAGAACCGGTTCGGACCCTTATATGACCGATTCAGGGCGGTTTCAGACCGGTTCAGAGTGTTTTTAAACCGGTTCCTACATGAGGACCCTGGGTTTTACCCATATGAGCATGCTTTTGTTATTTTTCATGCTTTATAAAGTATTTATTTTGAATAATGTATGACTTATGCATGTTAATTCATGTATTTAGCGTTGGTTAAGTTATGCATGATGATTTTAAGCATGAATTATAACTAAATTTATGACAATTAGTTTATGCATTTTTGTTGAAGTATGAACTGATATTATGTCATGAACATACATGCATTAAAATGTGTGCATGGGCGTGCTCCATAATACGAATAGGTTTTTCGGTAAAAGATTTTGATTAACCGATTCATGTAATCACCAAAGTGATCTGAGTCGTGTTAATTAAGGATTCTTTAGACCGTATTAAGATTTGTAATTATGATTGTGTGTGAATTTATGAAACATCGATTCTACCCAAAGGTAGGTCATTGTGTTCCAAATTTACACAGGGTGTGATAGTAGATGTGCATTCCAGCCCATGAAACATGTTCGTACCCAAAGGTACAATGCTGAATTGTCTCTGGATTAATGATCTACTAGTTTCACCAACTGAAGTCAATTCCTTGAGAATTGAAGAGACAGAGCAATTATGAGTATTGTCGTTTTCACCAAAGTGAAACAATAATGACTCAACTATGCTTGTCTCAGAAAAGGTGAAAATAAAGGGTCTCACTTTTACATTTTCAACACGAGTCTCGTCTGAGCAATAATAGTAATGTCTTTCCATTTTTTGTTCCTTGATTTATCAGGTTCCTTCCATATCGACAGTTCAAGTAGTATCCCTATCTTAGACGGATCAAATTTTTCTGATTGGAAAGAAATCGTGTTATTTACTTTGGGCTATATGGATTTAGATCTGGCCCTTAGAATTGACGAACCTCCCGCTCTTACAGAACAGAGCACAACCGATCAGAAGGCTACCTCTGAGAAGTGGGAGCGCTCGAACAGACTTAGCCTGTTGCTTTTGCAATCTCGGGTGGCTAAGAATATTCGAGGCGCCATTCCTCATTGTAGGACGGTTAAGGAATTTTTGGGAGCCATTGAGGCTCAATTCGTCACTTCTAATAAGGCAAGGGCCAGTACCCTCATGTCCAAATTAGTGTCTATGAAATATGCTGGTGACAGTCACATCCGACAGCACATTTTGGAAATGAGGAATATTGCGACTCAACTGAATGACATGAAGTTCACCATCTCTGACTCTTTTTTAGTCCATCTGATCTTAACCTCGTTACCTACTGAGTATGGACCCTTTAAAATCTCCTACAACACACATAATGATGAGTGGTCTTTTAATAACCTCTTGAGTAAGTGTGTTGAGGAAGAGGAGAGATTGAAGGGTGAGAGGGTGCCAAGTGCACATATGGCATCTCATAAGGATAAACCGAGGTTGAGGCCAAAGAAAAGCTTCTTCAAAAAGAAAAATCAGAAGAGAGCCATTGGGGAGAGTTCAAACTCTCAGGCGAAAGTCAAATCCTAGTTAGGTGACCCTTCTATAAAGTGTTTCTTCTGCAAAAAGAAAGGGCATAAGAAGGTGGACTGTTTGAAGTTCAAGAAATGACTCAAAAATAAAGGTAATAAGTCATTTGTTTCTCATGAGTGCAATCTAATTCATGTTCCATTGCATAGTTGGTGGATTGATTCTGGTGCCACGGTGCACATTGCCAACTCTTTGCAGGCATTTCTGAACAAAAGGGAACCAACGGAGCATGAAAGAAGCATCTTCTCAAGAAATAAGATGCGTTCGCATGTCAAGAGCATTGGGACCTGCAGAATTGTGTTGGAGTCGGGATTCATGTTGGATTTGGTCGATACATTTTATGTTTTATCTTATAGTCAGAACCTAATTTTAATTTCAAGACTTGACAAGTTTGGTTTTGCTTTTAAATTTGAAAAATCTGAACTTATTATTATGAAAAATTCAATGAATATAGGTTCTACATATATGTGTGATGGTTTGTATCGATTAAGAACCAAACTCCAAATTTAGGAATCTCACTCCATTGAGAACACAATGATTGACAATAAACGTGGTCTAAAGGATGATCAATCCTATTTGCTTTGGCATCGAAGATTAGGACATATCTCGAAAGAGAGAGTCCAAAGACTCGTGAAAGAGGGAATCCTTGGATCTCTTGATTTTACGAATATAAAGTCATGTGTTGACTGCATAAAGGCTAAGCAGTCTAACACATACAAGAAAGATGCCAAACGCAACAATGAAAAGTTAGAAATAGTGCATACGGATGTTTGCGGCCCTTTTTCACCATGTTATACGGGTGAAAAGTATTTTATCACCTTTATAGACGATTACTCACGGTATATGTATCTCTACTTATTATCTGAAAAATCTGAAGTCTTTCAAGTTTTTAAGGACTTCAAGAAAGAAGTAGAGAAACAAACCGGTGAAGTTATTAAGGTTGTCAGGTCAGATAGAGGTGGCGAATATTATGGTCGTTTCACAGAGATGGGACAAAAGAAAGGTCCATTAGCACGGTTTCTAAAAGAGGAAGACATTGTACCTTAGTATACCATGCCTGATAGTGCTTACCAGAATGGTGTAGCTGAAAGAAGAAACCGTACGCTTAAAAAAATGGTTCGAGCGATGTTGAATCACTCAAACCTTCCTTTGACCTTGTGGGGTGAAGCTCTTAGGACTGCAGTGTATATTCTGAATAAGGTTCCTACGAAGTCTGTTCAAAAGACTCCTTACGAGTTATGAACAGGTAGAAAACCTTCTTTGTCATATATGCACATATGGGGATGTCCAGCAGAAGCTAAATTGTATAACCCATACATAAAAGCTTTTGATCCTAGGACAACTAGTGGTTTCTTCATTGGTTATCCAGAAAGATCAAAAGGCTTTAGGTTTTATTGTCCATCTCACACACCACAGATAGTGGAAATAGATAAAGCAAAATTTCTTGAAAGTGGTTCTGTTGGGATAGATGCATCTCAAAATATTGATTTTGAGGAAATGCAGGATTCAGGTTCTATACCTGCTGAGGATAATGATTTGACTTTCTCTATCATTGTTCCTTCGAGTAATGTAAGAGAAAGTCCAGTCAATGAACATCAATCCCAACTAGATCCGGTTGTTGATGAGGATATACAACAACAAAAGGATACAGAGGCTCATTTTGAACCACCTGTAGCACCTGTATGGAGATCCACCAGAATTAGGAAATCTGCTATCCATCCGGACTATGTGGTGTATTTACAAGAGTCAAATGATTTCATAGACATTGATGAAGATCCCTTCACATTTGCAGAAGCCATTGAAAGTGAAAGATCAACACATTGGATCAATGTCATGAAAGAAGAACTTGACTCTATGGCAAAGAACCAAGTGTGGGATCTTGTACCTCGACCTGATAGAGTTAGACCTGTTGGTTGTAAATGAGTTTATAAAACCAAAACAGACTCTAAAGGTCATGTGGAGAGGTACAAGGCTAGGCTTGTTGCAAAAGGTTTCACACAGATAGAGGGCATTGATTATAATGAGACTTTTTCTTCTGTCTCAACTAAAGAATCATTGAGAATAATCATGACCCTCGTAGCTCATTTTGATTTAGAGCTGCATCAGATGGATGTAAAAACTGCCTTCCTGAATGGGGATCTGGATGAGGAGGTATACATGCAACAACCTCCTGGTTTCAGTATAGATGACTCAAATAACTTAGTTTGCAAATTGAATAAGTCAATTTATGGACTTAAACAGGCTTCCCGCCAGTGGTATAAGAAGTTCAATTAGGTAATAATGAACTTTGGATTCACTGAAAACATTGTTGATCAGTGTATTTACATTAAGACTAGTGGAAGTAAGTTCATAATTTTGGTTTTATATGTTGACGATATTCTTCTTGCAACTAATGATTTGAGTCTTTTACATGAAACAAAAGAATTTCTTTCTTCTCATTTCGATATGAAAGACATGGGTGAGGCCACTTATGTCCTTGGAATCGAGATCCGTCGTAACATAACTAAGGGTGTCCTTGGCCTATCTCAGAAATCCTATATCCTTAAGGTTCTTAAAAGATATGGGATGGAGAATTATTCTCCTAGTTCGGCACCTATAGTGAAAGGGGATAAATTGAGCTTGAAGGACTGTCCTCAAGATGATATTGCGAAGGCTCAGATGGATGTTGTCCCATATGCCTCGGCAGTTGGGAGTTTACAGTACGCGCAGACCTGCACTCGACCTGATATAGCATTTGCTGTGGGAATGCTTGGTAGATATCAGTCAAATCCAGGCATTGCGCACTAGAAGGCAACGAAGAAGGTCATTCGCTATTTACAAGGAACGAAAGACTATATGTTGATCTACAGGAAAGTTGACCACCTAGAGGTCGTTGGATACTCTGATGCGGACTTAGGAGGGTGTATTGACAGTAGAAAATCCACTACTGGATACATTTTCCTTCTAGCGAGTGGTGCTGTCTCATGGAGAAGCGGAAAGCAGTCTACCACTACTGCTCATACCATGGAGGCGGAATTTATTGCTCTATACGAGACTACGTCACAAGCCATTTGGATAAGGAACTTCATTATGGGTCTTGGTATAGTGGACTCTATTGAGAGACCACTAAAGATCTTTTGTGATAATGAAGTAGTCGTGTCCTTTTCAAATAACAACAAGAGCTCAACATTGTATCGACACATGAAGTTAAAATATTTTGTTGTTAAAGAAAGGACTGAGAATCATCTGGTATGTATTGATACAATTGGGACAAAGAAAATGACTGCGGATCCCCTTACTAAAGGGCTAGCACCGGGATTGTATTCCCAACATATAAAGGGGATGGGTCTTTTTTATTCCTTCTGATGTATGACAATACATTATATAATAACATTTGTGTTTATGTTTTGATTTTCTAAGGTTTTGAGTTATTGTTGATTTTGCATAAAGAATCTCTCATGGGTTAGAGAGAATAACAGAATAACAATATTAAAGAACCAATAGAATAGGTGAGAGACCAACCTATTCATAAAGGTAATTTCTTTACATGCCTAAGCATTGAAGGTGAATTGTAGTGTAGTACAAGGAAATATGACATTTCATAAAGGGGTGTTCATATCCTTGACTCATACGATTTATCCTTGTGATAAAGGGTGGCATGTGAACCCACATGAAAAATTAAGTTGAGATAACGGTATACACCTCGATTTAGTACACTTTTGGTGTCAATGGGTCAAGTGGGAGAATGTTGAATATTTTGGGTTACGGGTCAAACCCACAGTCTGACCCGGTTTAACACCCTCTTAGTGGGTCACGTAAGTGGCTGAATAATGGAGATAGTGGGTGGGAGTTACGTGAATGTGGAGAGACCACGTTCACGTAACTGCCCAATTCTTCCATTATATAAAGGGCTTAGGGGTTACGAAGTTGATGAGAATCAATAACATATCCCTGCCCAAATTCAATTCTGCATTCAGGCTTAAGCAGAATAGGGTCCTGCTCACCGTCGACATAAGGCCTGAGCTCAAATTGGGCGTGGATCTGCTGAGGAGAACGCCAAACCTCCTACACGATCAATGGCGAATCCAAGTACACAACGTGTCATTTAGTTTTCACAGGGTATCGCCCAACACCACCACCATCTTAAAATGGCTGCCTCGTCGTCATCTGCTCGAGAAGCCTCACTTCCAGCCCAAGCCAGGAGGCTGCTCCCCGGGCCATGGACTCGCGAGGACATCACCCACCTCATCGATTCCTACCAGGAGAAGTGGTACTCCCTCAAGAGGGGCCAACTCAAGGCCTCCCACTGGGAGGAGGTGGCGGAGGCGGTGCGCCTCCGCTGCGGCTTCCCAGACATCTCCAAGACGCCCACACAGTGCAGGCACAAGATTGAGAAGCTCCGCATGAGGTACAGGACCGAGAGGCAGAAGGGTTTCACCGATGGGTCTTCTTGGATTTACTACAAGAAGATGAATTTCATCGATAACGGCCCCCCGAGGGCCTCACAGACGACTACCAAGGAAGGCTTCGATACCATAGAAAACGACACCGACAACACCAGAAGCCTCCATCTCTTGATGGGCAATGTCAAATTCAGGCTCCCGTCGGATGCTCGCGCCGTTTCGGCCGCTTGGGCGAAGGGCGGCAACCGCTCAGCCGAGTCCGGCAGGCCGACCACTTTCCCGGGGTTCTGCAGAGCTTATTCTCTTCGAAATTGGGGTTTAAGCAAGAGAACCCCATCGCGGAACTGGCGGCGGAGATCCGGCGTTTAGGAGATGGGTTTATGAAGTTGGAGCAGATGAAGATGGAGATGACGAGGGAGGTCCAGAGGATGAGGATGAAGATGGAGATGAGGCGGACCAAAATGTTAATCGAGTCACAGTAGCAGATCCTGGACGTGTTTGCCGACGCATTCTGCGCGAGGAAGAAGTTCAAGCGGATGCCTTCTCCGGATCCGTAAATTAGGATGCGGGGTTCGGTTTCTTTTGAGGTTTTGTCTTGCCTCTTGTTGATTCAGTCTGGAATTCTGTTGGGCAGGAGTTGGATTTTGGTGGTGGTGGGGGGACTGAAGCTGGTGCCTTTGCAGAATTTCTTCCATCTCAGGCATGGGATTTTGCTCGAAGGGACTTGCTTATTTTGGTTGAGAATGAGAAGATCAATATCGAGTTCGAAATCGATACAGAGGAATCCTATCTCGTGGTTGATTTCTGGTGGTGAAGATGGAATTGATTGAACTGAAGTTTGTCGGCTGGTAAGAACGACGGCCAAGTGGGAGCTTGTAAATATGATTTTGTTGCTCACAACGTGTTAAAGATTGCATACCAGTTTCTTCTCATGATGTTTCTGATTTGTTCCTCATACTCAAATTTCGAACAGATGCAGTTAGGAAGGAATTGTCATTATAATGTGAAACCCCCTCATGTACAACCATTGAAATGATGAATTCTGAGGCATCTGGTTTTCCATGAATGCTGAACTCTCAATGCAACGGAGAGACTGTTGGCAAGGAGTCAAGCCATGTTTGCCATTTTTTTAAAGTTACTTGGCATAGGAAAAACCTAAGCTTGAGATAAGAAAGAAGAATTAAATAGAAAGATTTACAGTCTTTACTTTTGGTTGGTTTTTTCTGAAAAAAACTTTTAAAAATTAGATTCATTAAATGTCTAAGCTAGTTTCACTGATTTAGGGCGAGTTGGCTGACAATGAGTTTAGGCAAAAAAAGTCCTCGATTGGTGACTGGTTTGGTACCTATTTCACAATGAGTCACGAATTTGTCAACCTTGATAGTGGTGGTGGTGGTAACGGTGACGGTGGTGACAATGGTACAAAAGTGGTGATAATGATGATGATGGTGGTGGTGATGGTGAAGAAGTAGCGGTAACGATGGGGGTGGAGTGAAAGAAAATAAATAGTAATTTTTTTTTCACAACTAAGATTTGTTAGTTATGTGACAATTAAATTGAGTTTTGCTATTTGATGTATAGGTAAATCTTACATCTGTGTTTGGTTTAAATGAAAGTTTCATTAAAATTGCATAGGCAAAATCTTAGTTTAACTAGCCAAACTAGCGATGAGTTTCGTTAAAACTGTATAGGTGAATTTCTTTTGCTGGCGACGAGTTTTGTTGAAATTGTATAGACAAATCCCAGTTTCACTGAAATGACAAGTTTCACTGTTACATGTTTTAGCAAAAGGATAAAATCATAAAAAATTCCCTCATATTCAGCAAAAATCCAGCGAGTATTGGAAGAATATTGTGATATCTTGTGAAATAACATTATTCTTAGGGTAGTATTGTTGTTTTCTTATTGCATCTAGTATGCATGGAACCGCTAAGTCCTGCCCACATATTTGAGACTGAATTGTGCTCAAATTGCCTTTGCATAAGCACATGAATCAGAAATCCAAAACTTGGTTGATTTTAAACGGTGGACGAACCAGATGGCATAACTATTAATAGTTAGTAAACTAAGAAGTTTAATCGTTGTCAGAGAGTAAAAATAATATTGGCATCTTAATAAAGGGTTGAAGCCAGGGCCAAGGGCTGTTTGAAAGAATAGTCTGCTATTGCTCAAAAATGGGTTTGCTGGCTCTTTGTCAACATAGGAATGAGGAAACAGGCTCTTGGGTGTTAATCTGTGCTACTTAAGGAAACACATCTATATATCATTGACACTCAAGGGCAGACAAGTTTTTGTTAGGAAAGTTTTAAAATTGGTGATTTCTTTCCACCAAAAGTGCTTTAAAAGGTTTAGTTCCATATCTAAGAGAAATCAGTTTTTCTAGTGGTTTAAATACAGGCTTTATTCTCTATTCTTTACTTTGATAAGCCTTGAGTCTTTGGGTGGCTTGCGGACGTTGCTGCGCATCGTGCAACAACAGACGCGTCGTTTGCGCGCGCGTGTGTGCGCAAGGGTGCTTGAGGCACAATGTGGCGTTTTGATGGCGCACTTCGCACGCTCGCAGTAGTGCGAGAGGCAAATGTCCGTTTTGACTTTTCGGTTTTGAGTTATCTGGTCGTTTGAAAGGCTTTAAGTTGCATGTATATCGAGTTAATGTTGCATTGTGACTGTTGGACGGTTTTGAAGGCCTTTGATTGACAGTCAAAGGTGGGCGATCGTTCAGATACCTTTTCGTCCTATTTTCAAACCGTCAGATTTATGACCATTAATCTCATTTGTCGCAAAACGTTTTGACCTCTCTAAAAGTCTATAAATATCTTCTATTTTCGTCTTTTGAAAACACAAGAATTTTCTGACTCTCCAATCTTCTTCTTCCTTCTTCTCGATTTGGCTTGCTGAGTACAAGTGTGGTAGAGATCATCTGTCCTTGCGAAGCAGTGACTCTCTTGAGGTTCAAGCCTAGTTGTATCCTGGGAACTCAGTCGCAACAAACCCCTTTTCGCTTCTTCGGACTTCCCAGAGTGGGGCGATTGAAGTTCTAAAGATAGCGATCTTAAGAACGTGCCTCTAGGCTTGAGATCTCTTTTCATTTTTCACAAGGTTGGACTAACAATTTTAGAACTTCAATATGGTCTCTGATTCGACATCCAACTCCATCAATTTGCTTAGCCGTGACCTTGAAAAACTCAATCGATTTGATGGGTCAAACTTCAAGCAGTGGCAATCAAAGGTCTCTTTTTTGCTGTCCGAGCTGCATATCCACTATGTCATCAAAAAGCCCTGTCCCACTGTCGTTGCTGGATTGAGATAGAAGAACATGAGAAAGAGCAAGAGAAGTGGCATACTGACAACTACCGATGCAAAGGGCATGTCCTGAACACTTTAGCTGATTCTCTCTTTGACCTGTATTCACCATTGAAGTCGGTTGGAGAGTTGTGGAATGCTCTCGCGATCAAGTACAATGCAGAAGATGCTGGTAACAAAAGGTTTATAGTAGATCAACATGTTAATTTTTCTATTGTTGTTGGCTTGCTGAGTACAAGTGTGGTAGAGATCATCTGTCCTTGCGAAGTAGTAACTCTCTTGAGGTTCAAGCCTAGTTGTATCCTGAGAACTCAGTCGCAACAAACCCCTTTTTCGCTTCTTCGAACTTCCCAGAGTAGGGTGATTGAAGTTCTAAAGATAGCGATCTTAAGAACGTGCCTCTAGGCTTGAGATCTCTTTTCATTTTTAACAAGGTTGGACTAACAATTTTAGAACTTTAATATGGCCTCTGGTTCGACATCCAACTCCATCAATCTGCTTAGCCGTGACCTTAAAAAACTCGATCGATTTGATGGGTCAAACTTCAAGCGATGACAATCAAAGGTCTCTTTCTTGCTGTCCGAGCTGCATATCGACTATGTCCTCAAAAAGCCCTGTCCCACTGCCGTTGCTGGAGAAGTTGAGACAGAAGAACAGAAGAAAGAGCAAGAGAAGTGACATACTGATAACTACTGATGCAAAGGGTATATCCTGAACACTTTAGCCGATTCTCTCTTTGACCAGTATTCACCATTGAAGTCGGTTGGAGAGTTGTGGAATGCTCTCGAGATCAAGTACAATGCAAAAGATGCTGGTAACAAAAGGTTTATCGTAGATCAGCATGTTAATTTTTCTATTATTGATGATAAGCCTATATTTGCTCAAATTCATGAGATGCAAATTCTGGCCTATAAGATCAAAGGAGAAGGTATGTATCTTGATGATGACTTCTAAGTTGGTGTCATCATTGGGAAACTACCGGATTCCTGGAAAGAATATAGGAATCACCTAAAACATAAAAATGAGAAAATCACTTTAGATGGTCTTCTTAAGGACATCCGAATTGAGGAAGAGACCCGTCTTCGTGACAAAAAGAATTCGAGTCCTAAAGAAAGTTATCCTAAAGTGAATTTTGTTAGTAACAAGGGTGACAAAATCATGAAAACCCAGAAAATCAAAAAGAATTTCGTGAAAGGGAAAAAGTCAACTGATAAAAAGAAAATTAGTTGCTATGTTTGTGGCAAGTTTGGCCATTTTGCTAGAGAATGCAGAGAACGGAAGATGACCGGTCCTAAGCCAAATGAATCAGAAGATAGGCTTGTTGTTGTAATATCTGAAACCTTTATGGTGGCTGCAAATAAGGACTGGTACCTGGATACTGGAAGCAATGTTCATGTGGCAAACGACAGGAACTTGTTCAAGTCGTATGAAGTAGTGGGGGAGGGATGCAATCTCTTTATGGGAAACTCTTCCTCAACTAAAGTGTTGGGAAAAGGGAGTGTGAAAATTAAGTTCACCTCTGGGAAAGTTCTAACACTTGAGAATGTCCACTATGCTCCAGAAGTTCGAAAAAATTTAATCTCTGCAGATCTTCTGTCACGAAATGGTTTTAAGATTGTTATTGAGTCTGGGATTGTAACTGTGACCAAAGGAAAAATCTTTATAGGAAAAGGGTTTGCCACTGATGGTATGTTCAAGATGAGCATAAATGAAGCTACTACTTCTGTTTATATGATTGATTCCTATTTTCGTTGGCATTCATGATTAGGACATATAAATTCTCGTTGCATTCATAATATGAATAACTTTGGTCTTCTTCCTTGTCATGTTAGAATAAAACATAAACATAAGTGTGAGACATGCATTCAAACTAAGCTAACTAGACTCCCGTTTCCTAGTGTAGAAAAGAATTATAAATTGCTTGAATTAGTTCATTCTGATGTGTGTACGACGGATAATGTTTTAAGTCAGGGTGGCAATAGGTACTTTATTACCTTTATAGATGATTACTCAAAATTCTGTTATGTTTATTTGTTGAAACATAAATCTGAAGCACTTTCCAAATTTCTTTTTTATCTTGCTGAAGTACAAAATAGATTTAAAACAAAGATTGTACATTTAAGAATAGATAGAGGAGGTGAATACTTACCAGGAGAATTTGATAAATTCTGTGAAGATAATGGTATTATCTATCAAACTTCAGCACCTAGAACTCCTGAACAAAATGGAGTAGCAGAAAGGAAAAACAAAACACTTGTAGAAATGATGAATGCTACGCTTCTTAATACGGATTTGCATTCTAACTTATGGGGAGAGGCTATACTTTATGCTTGTTATATTCTTAACCGAGTTCCTTATTCCAAATCTGAAAAATCACCTTATGAATTGTGTTTTGGTAAGAAACCTAATCTTAGTTATTTTCGTGTTTGGGGTTGTTTAGCATATGTTAAAATTCCAGAAAATAAAAAGAAGAAGGTTGGACCTAAAGCATTTAAATGTGCTTTTGTTGGATATGCTGAACATAGTAAAGCATATAGATTTTTGGACATTGTTAATGATGTTATTATAGAATCTAGAGATGCATCTTTCATAGAACATAAAAATGCATTTGATTCTCTTCTTGATGGCAATCACATTACAATAGATGAACATCCTGTTAATGACATGGTTGAATATTCTAATGATTGTGCTGATGAACCAGAAACTGAAGTTAGACACAGTAAACGCATTAGAAAACCAACTAATTTTGGTTCTGACTTTTATACATTTCTAATTGAGAATGATCTTGTGTCTTTTCGAAAGGCAATGTCTTCTCAAGATGTTGCCTTTTGGAGAGAAGCTATTAATGATGAAATAGAATCAATTATGTCTAACAATGTTTGAAAATTAGTAGATTTACCTATTGGTTGCAAAACTATTGGCTGCAAATGGATTTTCAAAAAGAAATTAAAAGCTGATGGTACAATTAATAAATTTAAAGCTCGTTTGGCTGCAAAAGGCTTTAAACAAAAAGAATGTATTGATTATTTTGATACTTTTGCTCTTGTAACCAGAATATCTACTATTAGAATTCTGATTGTCATGGCTGCCATATATAAGCTTTAAATCCATCAAATGGACGTGAAAACGACCTTTTTGAATGGAGAATTAGATGAAGAGATATATTTGGAGCAACCTGAAGGTTTTGTAGTGCTAGGGCAAGAGCGCAAAGTTTGCAAACTTGAGAAATCCTTATATGGATTAAAGCAAGCCCTTAAGCAATGACATGAAAAATTTGATAGTTCTGTGGTACATAATGGTTTTAAAATTCATGATGCTGATGTGAACACCCAAAATTTTCCAAAAATTCCTTCTTTGCCGCTGACTGAATAATTAGGTCAATTTTTAACAAAAATTTCATTCATTTCTCGGATTCAATGAAATCCAGACTCAAATTTCTTTCTGACTCAAATTTCGATCCAAATCGGATATCCGGATCCAATTCTGGTCCCGGATCTCTTGTTGTTCAAAAAATTCAATTCTTGAATTTTATCGGATGTTTTTGTCTAGATCCAATCATAATCTGAGATTCAAACCCAATCTAGGATCCAAATCCATTTTGAGGTGCTTGTTCTGAAATCCTGCATTTTCATAAAAACCTCATTTTAGAAAAGTCTTAAAGTTCTAAAAGCAATTTTTTTTTATAAATACTTCAAAAAACCTCAGTCGGGTCTCGTTTCCCTCAAAACCCCTCTTTTGTAAATATTTCTCAAAGAAAATCCAAAAATAGTTTTTTCTCCCATTTTCCCTAGTTCTAGAGTTTTTTTACAAAATCTCAAGAAAAGAACAAAAAAAAATAGGAAAACCAAAAAGAAAATACAAAAAAATATATATCTTAAAAAATCACCTTTTGAAAAATCGCTCTTTTGATAAAATCTACCTTTTTGAAAAAATCTGATAAAAGAGCCTTGTCTTGGAAATTTTTAAAATTGAAGGAGTTATTTTGAAAAAAAAAGAGGAAAACCCTAAAAAGGGTCTCTCTCTCTCTCTCTCTCTCCCTCTTTCTGTCGTATTCTCTCTCTCTCGGAAACTTTTTCATCCGTCGATTCCTCCATTGCGCCCCTTCTTCCTCCTCCACTCATCTCCAACTAACCTATCTCTCTCGAATCTTCCTTCTCCCCCTTTAAAGGAATCACGTAGGGGACTCTCTTCTTCATCCGTCTTCACCCCTCCAGTTCACGCTTCTTCCCTTCATCCCTCTCCAGTCCTCCTCCCCATCGCTTGAAGGAAACCGATCGATCGTCCCCTGCAGCAATCAAGTAAGCAAGCCTATTCTCCTCTTCTGTGCTATTTCTTCTTTTGTGTTTCTTTGATCCTTCGTAGTTTTTCCCTTTTACTTCTGTCTTCTATCAAGAGCAAACTTGCATTATCAATCTGCATATTGCAACCTCGATGATGCGCATTGCAACATTAATCTCACCTCTATGCTCCCAACATTTGAGGTTACAATAGGCTGTATATGTATAATCTTTATCTTCTCGTTGTTTTTTTTATTTTATTTATGATATGCTATTCAAATGCATCTGTTCATTGTGTTTTCCTTCATGCAAATTTCTGTCTCTCAGTCCAGCATGTTCTTCTTTTACTTTCTGTTTTAATCACCATCCTGTGCATCACATCTCATTGATATCCTGTTTTGTGTGAATCTTTCCCCCTTTTTACTTATTTCAACTAGCCATTTCTAAATTTCTATTTATTTTGAAAATCCCTTTTCAATTCCTTGCTAATTTTTATTACATTTTATTACAGTCATCTATTTCATTCTTTGCGGATTCTCGTTTAATCTCCCTTTTCCTGTATGTATATTTTCACGATGGGTGTTCCCATTTGGTTATAGTATAAGTATATACGATTATCTTTGTGGTTTTTAACGTGAGCACATGATTATGCTCTGCTATAGCATAACCGTGTAGTTGAAATACACCTTCATGTGTTGCTACAGCATGAAAGGCTGTTTTTTCCATCTCCCTGGAATCCATCTTGGCGTGTGTCTATACTCTAAGGCTGCCTGAATAGGTGCTCACATCTTATGGCTATCCTATTGCATACCTACATCCAATCTCCGTCAGGTCATCCATGAATTGCATCATGGTCTTGCCTTACATACTATCAAAAACTTGTCTGCTCTACATTTGATTTCATCGTGAAATCCATCATCGTCAATATCATTACAACAACTGCTGTATTGTTTTGATCGCCCAACTTTGCCAGGATCTTTGCAACATGGGCGTGAATGGTGGCTAATGATGCTACGAGGACCCAATTAGCCAGAGTTATCTTATATGCAGGATTTGACTAGCTGGACTTTTGCATTTCTGTAATTATGTATATGTTATGAATGTTGCTGCTGCGTCATTTTTTTTTTCATTATTCCTTTCGGTTGATTTCAGTTTTGTATATCCATTCTGTAAAGTCATTGTTGTAGCATATTAGGTTGTAAAGCTTCCCTGGAATCCATCTACAGGCAAGCCCTTCTCAATGGTTTTCTTCGTTGGCATCCTCATCTATACTCATCCCTCTTTTCTCAATGTTTAGCTCCATGACTCAGAAGATATCATGTGCTTGTTTCAAAATTTTGATCATAATATTTTTCATTTGTTCTGATAAACAAGCAACTGGGATAGAAAATTTTGTTGGTGTGCCTGGTGAAATGATTAGACTGCCCTCGTGAAGGTCACGATCAACTTTGGTTGGAGTGGATTTAATCCCCACAGTCGCTGCTTCCCATGTAGATGGGCGAAGGAAGGCAAGAGCTAATGGTCCAACGTTGGATTTTTCTTCACACATCTTATAGAGGATGTGTATGTTCACATCCCAGAGCACCTTAATGAATCTATTTCATGGCATTGTAGAAACCCAGTTTCTGAAGGTTCGGCAACCATGTGTGCGTCACCCAATTCTTCTTTTATTTTTGCCCACCAGCCATAGAAATGCAAGGTTATGCAAGGTACAGTCCCCTGTAATTCTGTTTACAGTCCACTGCGAATTAGCTGCGATCGCATAAACGTGATCCTTAGTCCCTAGTTCTCCTATTGTACTGGCCCTCTCATAACATAGTTTTGTTTAACTGTTATGACCAAAGAAGACGTTGATACATCCCTGTTTTTTTTTCTTTTCTCTTTTTCCTTTTTGTAGATAAACAGATACTTGTTTATTACATTTTTTTTCTCTTTATCATCTCATCGTTCTTGTTTTTCCTGCTTGTTTTACTTGTTCACTACATTTTATTCATTTTAGTCAGCAATATCCCTCTGACTGTTATAGTCACTCCTTTCGTAACACAACACCAGTTTTGCAGTAGCTTTTTCTTTTGCATCCTATGAGAATATGTAGCATTCCCTTATCTCTCTGTATGATATCTTCTGTTCATGCAATTTTTTTTTTTTATATTGCTTAAACAACAATAGATGTTGATTGGGTTAGCAATGGATTGTTTCATTTCTACTTACAAGATCAACTTATACCTGGATTTGTTGATTTGATGAGATGCTCCTGTCATTGTCCCTGCATAGGCATGGATGATATATTTTTATTTTGTTTTCTCTTCTCTGCATCATTATCTTTTCCAGAGCAGTAAGCATCAGAGATCTCATTCCCTGCACTTGTAGCCAAAATACATGAGTTATATATTTAGTTTCCATGCAAACTTCACTGATTATTTTGATGTATACAGTTCGTTAGCATATCGCTTGTAAATTTTTGGAGCCCATATAATTAAATTGTACTATTCATGAATAATTTTCTGATGAACAAAATCCTGCTGCAATGGAGATGAAATTGGTCCGTATAATGTTTCAATTGTAAGGAATCGACAACAAGAAATTCATGAGCAGAGGCTTCAGTCCTATTATCAAGTATGCCAAGATTCAAATGTTCTGGAGAAAACTAGTGCCTGCAGGGGAAACTTCCAAGCTGGTTGTAGGTCTAGCATTACTCAAGCTCCTCTTTTATCTCTTCTTGCCGCAGGGTTGGGTCCCAACTTGTCAAACTTCAAAAGGGGCAAAACGGGAATCATTGAATTGGTTAAAGGTGAAGGAGATACTGCATTTATACAACATTATGACTCATCTATTGAATGATCTGACAGCCATTCTACAGAATGATCTACACAGCATGCCATTTTCCAAAAAGTTAGTTGGTTTGCTCAACATTTGTTGGTGATTTTATCAGAGGGATGATGCGGAAATTCTGGTGTTTGAAAACTTGATGGCTCTATTGGGGTCATGGTACAAGATGGATCTCCCTTTTTAGTGTCTAAATCAGAGTGGGTAGTCAGATTTATAATCATGATACTTGTTCCATTTTGAACATGTTTCCGCCCTTCATATGCTTATTACATTGTTACTCGAATTTACCTGCTGTAATCCCCCATACTCTGTTATGAACATTCACAGCAGCCTACAAGCTGCTGTGTATTCTTGTCTTTTGCTTTCCTCCACCATCTCACCAGCCTATTGCAGCACTTGCTGTCACCACTAGTATAGCATCTCCATCACTTCCATAGCACATTGTTACACCCATTATATCTTTGTTGTCATTTACACTAGCAACTACACCACTAGCACCATTCATTGCATGCCTCCTCTGCTACCTTAATTTTCAGCTTCATGGAGATGTATATACAACACTCCCACTGCTTGTCATGGTTTGTGTACCACTTGCCCATATACTATACTTTCAGCATCTGTTACAGTTTTAGCATTTTTTTTCCTAATGTCATTACCTCATTTCAAACTCCATCTTCTTTATACATCCACCCTCATCACCACATGCTATTATTGAAGCCCTTAACTTAGGATATCTTTCCACATTTACCTTTCATTAGGATATTGCATGTATACCTCGATGTTCATTCCTCACTAGTTTACCATATTGCCCCAATGTATGTTTTAAACAAAGCACTGCATTTTCATTGATAGAGAACATATACATGAGCATTTCATTAGTTGTATTCTAGGTTCAATGTGAGATTTTGCAAACTTTTATATGCATCTGTCATCTTTGCTAACTCAGTCTTTTTGCAGGAAAGATATAAGAATGATAAATCTCTCTTCTAGATCAAATTCAAAGTTGTAGTAGTTAGATATAATGAGAATTCTTTTCCAGTATTAGATTAGAATATATGAGCATGATAGATGTCCTAAATTGTTTGTTTCATATCCTCTTCTCTTTTATTGTAAAATTTCACGAATGAAACACGAATGACACGTGCACCATTCTAATAAAAGGTGATCAAATCCTAAGTTGATGATTTACATCAATGACTATAGTCAGGATGTAAACAAAACTTAGGATTTTCATCTTTTTATAGAATAACACTGGATCTACACTGGATCCCTCTTCAAAAATCATCATATTTTTAAAATATCTTCTTCTTTTTATCAGAGTTTAACTTAAAATTAAGTCAACATATATATCAATGGCCATAGTCAAGATATATTGAGAGTTAATTTCATTTTAAACTCTATGAAAGCACCAAAATATGTTTTATTCTTCACCTGAATTCAAATATGATTGTTATATAATATATTCAATGGCCATAGTCAGGGATATATTATATCTTCAATCTTATTTCAATTCATTTAAAGAATGAAATATGCTTTTCAAAATCCAATTTTAAAAATTCTTTAAATTCATTCATCATTTAGGATAGAATTACATCATATTTTCAAAATTTCTTTTCCAAAAATCCAAGTGATCTCCTTCATATATTTTCTTCACTTCTCAAGTCAACCTTCAACTCTTATAAATTCAAATACCATCTCCAGATTCTAACTTTAAATTCAAAGTCCAATTTGACTTTGGAAATTCAAATTCATTTCTATATTTAAAAATTCAAATTCCAGCTCAAAACCAAATTCAGAATCCAATTCAATTTCAAAGTTCAATTAAACTTTGAAATTTCTGATTCATCTTCTTATTTTAAATTCAAAATTATTCTTTATCTTTAAAATGCTTCTCAAATCAAAATCAAGGTTTTGAGATTTATTCTGAATCTCAAAATCTGACTCTTCCTAAATTTTAAATTCAATCTGGGTTTTTAAAACCCAGACCCATCTTCAAAAGTCTCATTTGGACTTTCAAAATCCAACTCCACCTTGGATCTCAGACTTCAGATCCAAATTCCATCTTGGATTCCAGATCTTGGGTCCAATCCCATTTAGGATCCAGAATCCAACTTCATCTCGAATCTCGGATTTCAGATCCAATTCCCATTCAGAATTCTAGATCCAGGATTCAACTTCATTTTGGATCTCAGACTTCAGATTCAATTCTATTTAGGATCCTAGAATTCAACTTCATCTTGGATCTTAGACTTCAGATCCAAATCCATTTAAGATGCCAGATTTCAAATCCAAATCTATCTTTGATTCCCAGAAACCAAAATCCATTTTCAAAATACATCTGGCCTTCTTGAAACCAAATATATCTTCAAACACAATTTGGATTTCTTAAATCTCATAACGATTTCAAGCTTCAATGCTGGAATTCAATTCCATTTCAAACATTCATTCGGGTTCAAAATTCAAATTCAAAGTCCATTTTTGACTTTGAAACTTCATTTCTTTTTTTCTATTCTCAGCTTCAAATCATTCTTTCTCAAAAGTCAGGATTTATTTTTCCAACTCAGATTATTTCAAAGACTTAGAACTTCAAAATATCTTTCCCTGATCTATCTCAAGTTCTAAGTTAGATTCAACAATTTCTTCACTCCAATATCAAGTTCATCTTTGAAATACTTGGAAATTTTCAAATCATTTTCTCAAAAGAGCATACATCTTTACATTGCACAAGCATGATTCTCTGTGCATTTAGATTTAGAATAAAATTCTTAGATAATATTTTAGGCAAAAGCAAAAGACATAAATTCGATCCTTGATCCGATTACCCCTGATAAAGACGCCAGGAACGATCGAACCTCGTACTGACGAGCGAGCCCCATCTCCAAATTTTTCCCGCAATATTTTTAAAATGGAGGCGAGTAATTTTCTAAATATTTTCAAATCAAGGTCAAGTGAGACCTTCGCAGAAGATTTCCTCTCTCTCTTCTTTTCTTTCTTTTTTTCTTCTCTCTTCTTTTCTGTCCTTTTATTTTCTCCCTTCAAAAAGGAGAAATAGAGGCTGGAAAGGAAAAGAAAAAGAAAAGAGAGGAACACCAAAAGAGGAAAATTTTTGCGATGATCGCAGCTGACAAATGTGTTTATAGTAAAGTAGATTGTAACTCAATTATCATTATTTGTTTATATGTTGATGATATGCTTATTTTGGGTTCCAATAGTGAATGCATAAATCAAACAAAAAGATTTATTTCTTCAGTGTTTTGTATGAATGATTTGGGTGTGGCATATGTTATTTTAGGAATCAAAATTGTAAGAAATAATAATAGCATTGCACTATGTCAATCACATTATATGGAGAAAATTATTACAAAGTATGGATATATGAATAGTTCACCGGCATGCAGACCATATGATCCAAATATGAAATTGACTCCTAATGTTGGTGCAAGTGTTCAACAATTAAAATATGTCAGTGTTGGAGGTAGCCTTATGTATGCAATGAATTGCACAAGGCCTGATATTGCCTATGCAATGAGTAAAGTGTGTAGATACACTAATAATCCTGTCATCAACACTGGAATGCAGTGAACAAGATTCTTAGATATCTAAAGCGTACTTTAGACTATGGAATTCACTATACCGAGTTTTCTACTATTATTGAAGGGTATAGTGATGCAAGTTGGAATACCGACTTTGAAGATTCCAAGTCTACGAGTGGTTGGGTTTTTACCCTTGGTAGAGGAGCAGTTGCATGGGGGTCTAAGAAACATACCTGTATAACTCATTCTACAATGGAATCTGAGTTTATTGCTTTGGCATCTACTTGTAGAGAAATTGAATGGCTTAAGAATATGCTAGTGGATATTCCACTAGGTGAGAAGGTTATACCTGCTATTTCAATGTTTTGTGATAGCCAATCAGCTATATGTAAAACAGGTAATATGAAATACAATGAGAAGTCTAAACATATTAGTCTAAGACACAGTTTTATAAGACAAATGATTGATGACAATATTATTTCATTGAAATATGTGAAGTCATGTCAAAATTTGGCAGACCCATTTACGAAAGGCCTTTCGAGAGATGTCATTAATAAAACATCGAGGGGAATGGGAATTAAGCCAATTAAGTCATCACCTAAGGATACCCAACCTAGAGTGCTGGAGATCCCATATGCATAGGTTCAATGGGAAACGAATTGGTGAATGACAAATATTGAGCATATTTATGTAAGCTCGTTACTAATGTGTGCTCATGAGCTGTAACTAATATGAGGGTTGAGGTAATAGCTCTTAATGAGTTTGTAGGCCTTAAGTCTAGGGTGTGTATTACAGTACATCTAGACAAACTCACCTATATGAGTGTAGAAATGTGAGCCATTTCTTATGAGAATTGGCAATTCTCTAAAGCACTCATGAATCCAGGAAAGCACAGGGCTCTAAATGTGCCAACATGAAATCCACACAATCGAACTTTTGGAAACCTATGTATGATTGAAAACTCCGTTAACAATATAAGGAGCTAAGTTCAAGGTAAGTCCACTTAGCACCTTGGTTAATTTAGGTTATCTTTCAAATAGTGGGGGTTCAAGTCATGCAGACACTCTCACTAACGCATAAGTTTCTATGCAAGCCAATTATATTTTAAAACTAGTGGGGGATTGTTAGGAAAGTTTTAAAATTGGTGATTGCTTTCCAACAAAAGTGCTTTAAAAGGTTTAGTCCCATATCTAAGAGAAATCAGTTTTTCTAGTGGTTTAAATACATGCTTTGTTCTCTATGCTTTACTTTGGTAACCCTTGAGTCTTTGGGTGGCTTGCGGACGTTGCTGCGTATCGTGCAACAATGGACGCGCCATTCGCGCGCACGCGCGCATGTGTGCACAAGGGCGCTTGAGGCGCAATGTGGCATTTTGATGGTGCACTTTGCACTTCGCACTTCGCACACTCGCAGCGGTGCGTGGTGCAAATGTCCGTTTTGATTTTTTGGTTTTGAGTTATCTGGTCGTTTGAAAGGCTTTAAGTTGCATGTATATCGAGTTAATGTTGCATTATGACTGTTGGACGGTTTTGAAGGCCTTTGATTGACAGTCAAAGGTGGGTGATCGTTCAGGTACCTTTTCATCCTATTTTCAAACCGTCAGATTTATGGCCATTAATCTCATTTATCGCAAAACGTTTTGGCCTCTCTAAAAGTTTATAAATATCTTCTATTTTTGTCTTTTGAAAACACAAGAATTTTCTGACTATCCAATCTTCTTCTTCCTTCTTCTCGATTTGGCTTGCTGAGTACAAGTGAGGTAGAGATCATCTGTCCTTGTGAAGCAATGACTCTCTTGAGGTTCAAGCCTAGTTGTATCCTGGGAACTCAGTCGCAACAAACCCCTTTTTGCTTCTTCGGACTTCCGAGAGTGGGGCGATTGAAGTTCTAAAGATAGCGATCTTAAGAACGTGCCTCTAGGCTTGAGATCTCTTTTCATTTTTCACAAGGTTGGACTAACAGTTTTTCTATGAGTTTCCATCTTCTAATAGAAAAACCGTTGTTTTAATGAGTTGCTTTTCAGGACCTGTTTTGGGGTCTGCAGTCACTGAAACCATGACTATTGCCTCGTGTAAATTCTGACATACTTTGAGGTGCTGCTTGGAATCTAGGAGTGAGGTAGCCGGAGTGGGAAGTGTGGAACACCCATCGCCAAAGTCGTTTGGAATGGATTCTGTTGTAGGAAATGATGGACTGGGATGAGATTTGACACCTCGAGCTCCACGTTTCACTTTTCACCTACATGATGCGGTAGTTGCCAATGTTACAACAGTTTCCACACTGGTGCCTACTTGGACGACCTTCCCAATGATCTTTCAGTTATAATTTTAGTTTTTTAGCTGCATTCCGAACAGTTGCACAAGTGGATGTGTTAAATCTTTAGTTGAACCATTCCACTTATCCCAAACAACCACATGAATTTGCTAAAACCATAAATTTTGGCAGGAGCAGTTAGTAACACATGTAAATTTGAGTAAAATTCAAGATAAATTCATGTTAAAATCAAGTTAAATATATATAAAATTCAAGAGTTTAAGTTGAACTATAATTCTAGTTAGATCCGTTATGAGCCGTAGATCTCGTAAGAGATCCGATTTGGTAATTTTGGTCTTAGGTTGGTTCAGAAAATGCAATTTTTAAATTGACCAGCTTTCATTTTGAACTTTTCAACTTAGATAAGGTTCAAAATTTGAATTCTTATTTGAACATGAGTTTTATTAATTGAGTATTGATATAGATATGATATAGTTTACTTTTATTGAATTGGATATAACTTATGATATTTGGATTCAATATCATTAGATTGGACCTAAAGGGTGGGATGCTTTGAACAACATCATTATTGTTTCGAAAGAAATTTCAGCCGATTGATGCTTCACTATTAAATTAGAGTTGACCTTAACATTTTTCATTTCGAGGACATCAAATTCGACTATTTGCATGCCCAAATTAGTGTTGATTTGAGCATTTTATCATCGACCGAAGTTCATGCATAGGTCGAAAATCAATATTTCTCAACATTAACTAAATTTTCTTATCGATCTGTGGGTGTACGATTAAATCTAAAACCACCACGATAATTTATGTTTCGAGAGCTATCAAATCGATTATTTAAATATTAAATTCTGTTGAGTATTTAGGTCTATAGGCCTCCCGAAATGTTACTATATTACTCGAACCTAAGCATGTAACACCCCAACAATTTGGACGAAAAAATTTGTTTTTTTTTTTTGAAATTAGCGGAAGTGACAAGTCCAAGCGTCAGGCGAATTACAGGGTAAAATAGAGAAGTACTAAAAGCATACCATTCATTAATTAAAGCATTAATGTTATTAATTACATCTCATAAAAGAAATGTAATTCTACTAATCAGAGTTCAAACATAAAATATTGAAATAAATGAGATTTTTGGGCTATCCATAACGACACCTCGATGCTCTGATTTAGTTGCTACCAGAAAAACATTTAAAGCAGAAGGGTCAGACTCTCCTGCCTGCGTAAGAAGCATTATATTTATATGTGTTGCTCAGTGTCCCGTGTACAAATATGTGCAAACATCTAAAGTTATAGCTAACAGGTAATTTGCATTATTCTAAAAAAATAAACACGCTTTCTACTTAATGATACAGTATGAGAGATAACTGCACTAAAGGTACATTTATTCATACTGGCATAAATTATAGTTCTACAAATATCATATCAACAATTCATAATTCTTCAGGAATAAGTTTCCAGTCAACTTAAATTATTTAATGTTTATCTTACTCTTACCCTGTGGGTACGCACAGGCATAGACCTCGTAGCGGACCGAGACCATACGGGGGTCTATTAGTTAATAACCCGTATGACTAGCCGTACGGATATCCAAAGGGGACGGTCCATGACCGAGAGAGAACTCCCCAGAGGCTAGAACAAGAATTAGGATGTACCCTGTAATACTTCTGCATAAGACTAAGATCTACCACCTAGGATACACTAGTAGTCCTGGTCCCCTAACTTCATAGACCGGGGACCTGGTGAGATACCTAGCTCTCACGAAACACAAGAACGTCCATGAAGCTTGTACCACCTACGCTCTCAAAGGTAGATCATGGGTCCAGTAACATATACCGTCTTTCAGGTATACCCAGAGCCCGAAGAATCTGGTAACATATATCGTCTTTCAAGTGTACCCAGAATCTCAAAGGTTTTATATTTATGATTTATCCAATTTTTTATAATCACGTGCGTCCTATCACACCACCAGGGGTCCTGTAGCATATACCGTCTTTCAGGTATACCTAGAACCACACAAAATTTTATGATTTTGCACTCATTCATTTTTGTTTGCTTTCTTGTGCGAGCCATCGCACCACAGGGGATTTCCAACAAATCTTGAACTCGTCTTAGGATTCACACATTTTATATACATTTGAATCTGGGTATCATAAGCACCAATTGAGTAGCGTTACTCAGATCATGGCTCGACTCAAAGCCCATATTTTCCAACATTTATTTTCGGCTATGGAGTATGTGTACATGTCCACGAAACTAGACGTTCTACGTGGCATAAAGACTATTTCTTTCTTTTCAAGACAGTGTGCTTACTCAATTGCTATTCATGCATCAGTACGACCCACTTAGCCATTGACCCAGCATATACTGACCAACTGATCAGCGGGTTTCGTGGCCATGAAATGACCCGAACCAGGCTAGGGTCAAGTTCTAAGTATCAAGTTTGGAATAAAAGGAACCACCTTTTGTCACAGTGAAGAGCAATGTTCCACCACTTCTTTCCAATGAGGCCTATGTTATTGAATAATAGACCTACTTTGATAGGTAGTATGTGTATGTGTGTGTATAGACACAAACATACTATATGGAAAATATTTGCAACATAGTGACCCTGTTGGGGGTTGTGGTTTCAAGCAGTGACATCACCTTTTCCTACATGAGAGCAAAATAAATTGAGAAACCAAACACTTATGGAGCCCTGACACATATTCCAACGCATTCACACACAGCATTGATAAGTGTGTACAAGCAAATTTTGGCAAAGAAGTTGGTAATCTCTTTCCACGAACCTTTCTTAGAGATGCACTTTCAACAATTTTTTTATATTACTGCGTGAATAAGGCCAAAACTTACTCCAATAAGAGACATTAAGCATACCACATTCATAAGATAAAAATGGATTTAAGGAGCCACATATCTTTCAACCTCAAAATGCTGCAAATTAGACTTAAGCATTGTATAAACACCAGATTGCCTCATATTGATCTATAACATCAATGTGTCAAACATATTTGAAGGATATTCATAGGAAAATTTTCAAATATAACTTTCTTTCCCCTTTTCTTTTTTTCTTGTATCATTTTTTTTAAAAGACATCAGGCAATGCAACAGTCAACATATAGTCTTCAATGCCTCGATCATCAAATCCAAAAGGTGGAAAGAAAAAAAAAACATGTGATAGATACATTTTTTCTTTATGAGAAATTTCCCTAATCATAATTAATGCAGAAAAGGAGTGGTTGATACCACTAATAAATTAACAACTAACAACATCCCAACCATTGTAGCATTAGTTGGAATCAACATGATTTTCCCCAGCTTAAAAAATCAAGGTGACCGTAAGTCTCAGGAACAACTTTGACAAATTATGCACATCATCAAGTTCTTGATAAATTTTCACGGGTCATCAATCCAAACAATTAACAAGAGGGTTTCTAAGATATCAATTTTTTCCACTTGGAGAATCAAAAGGTCATACTGGCACTTGAAACCTGGTTTTTTAAAACAATTTCAACAAAAGTTCAGTTTAATCTACCGAATGAAAGCAGCTAGATCCTGAGTTCTATGCACAGAACTTGGTCAATCTGTCAACCTTGCAACACTCTTGTCATAAAATTACTTAGGATGCTTAGTTTGGGTTTTGATTGATAATACAAATAACAAATGAAATTGAATATATATATATATATATATATATATATATATATATATATATATATATATATATATATATATATATATATATATATATATATATATATATGGCAGACTTGCACAATCCAGCCTCATACTAAAAATATATCTACGCTCCTTACTTAGTTCTACAATGAATGGGGGTTCAACACCCGTATTCGCAACCCGCATGATGGTGAACACGCCACCCGTGCTGGTGGTACCATCAAGAGAGAAGTGATAGGGTATTAACCGCATTTGGGTTCACAAAAAACCTGATCACACACAAACAAACAAAATGCCTCTTACTTCTTTGGAGGCTCGCAACGGCAACAACGGTACCTTCTTTTCTTCGTTGAAGCAGCACATCACGTCGCTAATGGAGGTCCACACAGTCCCAACAATGGAGGTCTACCTTCACAGTGGAAGAGAGGAATAGGAGGGCAAAACATTGAGAGAGAGAGAGTAACCCCTTTTCCAAGTCCCTTCCCTATTTTAACTCTCCATCAATTTAGGTTTTTCAAAACTTTTTGAAAAAGGTGGAAACTATCCCCTTATACACGATCTCCCCATTTTTTCTAAAAAAAAAATATTCCACTCAACTTCCCATGTTGCCCCTTACTTATTTTGAGCATTTGCTCCATTAACTATTTTTTTCTCATTTTCGTGGTACCCTTCCACCACTTGTAGTGGGATTCCCCTACAAACATGGAAAAGAGAGCAATATCCTCTTTCACATTTTTTTTTTTTAGAATGGCTAGAACGTAGGAGCTCTTTAGCCCCACGTTTTTACCTCTTTTTTAAAAAAAAGCAAAAAGATCTAGTTAACTCGTGCAAAAAGACTCTGCGCACTGAGGGTTTCAAACCATGGTCGTCCACTGAAGGGGCAATGAACCCCACCACTTGTGTTATATTGTTTTTCATTGCCAAGTGTGTGGGTTAAATTGTATTTAACTCTTTCTGTTTTGTTCCAGATTTAATGCAAAAAGGTAAGGATTTTCATTTCCATGTGGGCACACAATGGGTTTTGAACTTGAGTTGTGGCTCCAAACAACCGTGTTGTCCTACCACTATATCACACCACTACTTGTTGTTTACTTTTGCAAAGAAATTTTTTTTATGTCTTATTAAGACGTTTTCTCCAATTGGTGGATCTTGCCTGTTTCCACGTGGATTTTCTCCCGTTAGTTCTAATCTTGCACTCTCTTACCTTAAATGTGCTTCGAATCTCACGCTATCATCCCGGAACCATTGGATTTTTTCTATTTGGCTCTGTGAACTGGGTTGGATCATCGGATCTCGCTAAAGTCTGTATCCAAATACCCTTTCTAGTATTCGTTACCGAGTTCATTCTAACTAACCCATAAGCATCAAAATCACATTAAATATTACAAAAAATCCTATTATTTTATATAAATGCTCATTTTTATTCATTAAAAATTCCTTAAAATCCATGGGTTTTATATCCTTCCCCCCTAAAAATAGAATTATGTCCTCGAAATTCGCAACACAAATCAATTAAACAGTTAAGGGTACTTGTCCTTCATTGCAGCCTCTGGTTCCCACATGCATTCTTCTAAGCCATGGTGTCTCTACTTCACTTTGACTAATGGGATGACCTTGTTTCACATCACTCGTTCACTGCGATCCACGATTTCGACTAGTCTCTCTTCTATAGTTAGATCTTCTTGCACACTGATGTCCTCAAACTGAATCATGTGTGACGGATCTTGAATGTATTTTCTCAACATCGATACGTGGAATACATTATGAATCTTAGCAAGTTGAGAGGGTAGCTCAACTCGGTATGCTGTCTCGCCGATCCACTTTAATATTTGGAAAGGTCCGACGTTTCTAGGACTCAACTTCTCCTTCTTTCTGAACCTGAAAATGCTCTTGGTCGGTGATACTTTGAAAAACACTGCATCTCCCACTTTGAAACTAAGCTCTCTGCATCGTTGATCCGCATAGCTTTTTTGTCGACTCTGTGCTGCTCTAAGACGATCTCGTATCATCTGTATTTGCTCTGTGTAATGTTGAAGCACAATTGGTGACTCAACTGTTCTTTCGCCGACTTCATCCCAATGTACTGGTGACCTATAAGGTCGCCCATACAGTGCTTCAAAAGGCGCCATGCCAATACTCGCATGGTAGCTATTATTATAGACGAACTCTGCTAGTACCACATGAGTGTCACATTCACCCTTCTAATCCAGCATACATGCACGTAGCATGTCCTCTAGTGTCTCTATGGTCCTTTCTGATTGTCTGTCGGTTTTTGGATGGAAGGCAGTGTTGAACTTCAACTTAGTTTTCAATGCCTTTTGTAACTGCCCCCACAGTCGTGAGGTGAACCGAGGGTCTCTGTCGGATATGATTGAGACTAGCACCCCATATAGTCGTACCATCTCCTGGATATACAGGTCGGTCAAGCTCTCCAATGATCGACCCTTCCTCATAGGTAGGAAATGTGTTGACTTAGTGAGTCGGTCAACCACTACCCAAATAGTGTCATGGTTCTTTCGAGTTTGTGGTAACCCCATCACGAAATCCATCGTGATATGTTCCCATTTGCATTGAGGAATTTCCATCAACTGCATTGTTCCTCCCTGCCTTTGATGCTCAATCTTGATTTGTTGACACGTCAAGCATTTCACGACGTATCTGGCAACATCACGCTTCATTCCATTCCACCAATACCTGTATTGTAGATCTTTGAATATCTTGGTACTGCCTGGGTGAATGGTGTACTTGCTCTTATGTGCCTCTGTCAATAATTCTTCTGTGAGCTCTGGATCACTCGACACCCATATTCGATCCTTAAACCATATACTTTCATCCTCTTTACGCTGGAAAGCAGTGTCTTCTTGCAACGTCAATGCCTCCATTTTCCCGTACTCCGAGTCTTGTTTTTGCTTAACCATGATCCACTCTCGCAGTTTTGATCGTACCGTCAGGCTAGACATCCTAAGTACGCCTTGATCGTCAGAGAAAGGTCTCCATTTTGTGAACTCAGAAATCATCTTCCAACCTATGTTCACCAAACTGGCCAGATTTCCCCCAGCCTTGAGACCACGTTTGCTTTTCTGTGATAATAAGAGATTGTAAACTCGTAGTCCTTGATGAACTCGAGCCACCTTCTTTGTCGCATATTGAGTTCCTTATGAGAAAATAGGTACTTTAAGCTCTTGTGATCTGTGAAGACTTCAAACTGCTCCCCATATAGATAGTGTCTCCAAACCTTCAAAGCAAAAACCACGGCCGTCAACTCCAGGTCGTGAGTGGAGTAATTCCTCTCATGGGTTTTCAGTTGTCGGGATGCATAGGCAATGACCTTGTCGTGCTGTATCAGTACACACCTCAGTCCAGTACCAGAAGCGTCCGTGTATACCACGAATCCTCCGCTTTCAGATGATAAGGCTAACACCGGAGCTGTGGTAAGCTTAGCTTTAAGGGTTTGAAAGCTCTCTTCACTCTTCTCATTATATTCAAAATTGACCCCTTTTCGTAGGAGCTTTGTTATTGGCATAGCGATTCGGGAGAAGTCTTGAATGAATCACCTATAGTAGCCAGCTAATCCTAGGAAGCTTCTGATTTCGGTGACATTCCTTGGTTGTGACCAATTCATCACAACTTCAACCTTGCCGGGATCTACTGAAACTCCATCTTTCGAGATCACATGCCTAAGAACATGACTTCTTCAAGCCAAAATTTGCATTTCGAGAACTTGGCATATAACTGATGTGTTTGGAGGGTTTCTAAAACAGTTTTTAGATGTCCCTTGTGTTCCTCCGTATTCTCCAAGTACACAAGTATGTCATCAATAAATATGATGACAAAGAGTCCAAGTATGACCTGAATACCTGATTCATCAGGTCCATGAATGCCGCTAGGGCATTAGTGAGTCCAAATGGTATCACTACAAACTAAAAATGCCCATATCTGGTTCGAAACGTTGATTTAGGGATATCCTCATTCTTTATCCTCAACTGGTGATATCCTGACTTCAAGTCGATCTTAGAAAAGACCTTTGCTCTTTTTAATTGGTCAAATAGATCCTCAATACGAGGTAGAGGATATTTGTTCTTCATAGTTGTTTGATTCAACATTCTATAGTCTATGCATAGTCTCATAGACCCGTCTTTTTTTTTCACAAACAGGACCGGTGCTCCCCATGGAGATGTGCTCGGTCGCACAAAACCGTGTTCCATTAGCTCCTGCAACTGCTTCTTTAATTCTTCCAACTCTGTTGGTGCCATCCGTTAAAGTGCTCTTGATATTGGCTTTGTACCTAACATCAGTTTGATCCTGAACTCGACTTCGTGCTGAGGAGAAAGTTCTTCTGAGAATACATCGAGAAAATCGTGGATGATTTTCAGATCCTCAATCAGAGTCGACTTCATTTCTCCTCTGATCATACTGATTAAGAAAGTCATATCTCTCCGACAGAGATACTTTTGAGCCTTGAGGATCGAAATAACCCTGTTCTTTATTCCAGTCCATGTCAGTCGGAATTCAACCTCTGGCATATCCAGTCGAGACAAAATTACCTTCCCTTCTCTACAGAGAACTCTAACATAGTGTTCAAAGAGTCAATCCATACCTAATGTGACATCATATTCAGTCATATCGAGTATGATCAGGTTGGCAGGTAAATTGTGTTCTCCTAAAACCACTTCTACTTCTGGCATGTAGTTTACACAAATTTCATTGAATCCTATAGGGTTATATACTACTAGTTCTTGATTCAATGATTCTGTAGGGATTCTAAGTTGTTTTGCAAAATGTAAAAAGATAAAGAAATGAGAAGCTCCACAATCAAACAATACTAGAGCAACTCGGCCAGAAATAAACACAATACCTTGCACCAAGTCCCCTTTTGTAACTGATCGGTCGAGGTAGCGTAGACTCAACCCAATACCCATTGTTGAGCCGCTTGCGGCTGTGGTGGTGGTGCTCGGTGCTGCTGTGGCTGTTGTCCCCCAGTCTCACAACGTGCATCGTCGACCTGCTTCTTCCGACACTCCTTGATATAGTGTCCCATTTTTTCGTTGTAGAGACACCCTCCTGTCTCATAGGGACACTGCTGACCGGGGTGAAAGTGATTGCACTTCTGGCACCTCTAATTTTGTCCTGGCCTAGGTCTGGTGCCTCTGTCGTGCTTTGGTTTCTTGGTCTGATGGTTGAAACGTTTCCCACTGTGAACACCCCAAATTTTCCAAAATATTATAAATATTTCCTTTTTGCCCCTGATTCCATTTTTTGAGTAATTGAGTCAGTTTTAAATCTAAATTCTAGTTTATTTCTCAGGTTTTATTGAAATTAAATTCATTTTACATATCTGACTCGATCTCGGATCCAAATCCAGTGTTAAAATCCAAATCTGAGCCTCACTATCCAATTTTCATATTAAATTTTACAAAAATACCAAAAATAAATTCTAAAATGCTCAGATAGTCGATCCAGTGTCCATTTGGATTCGAGACTCTATATTCCTTGGTTTGAGGTTTAAACCTCGAATATTTCTTCAAAATCCGGATGTAAACCCATTTTCTAAAGAAAATTCTAAAAGATAACCTCAAAATTTCAAAAAAAAAAGGCTACTTTTTTTAAATATTTGAAAACTTTTTAGAAATCCCATAGCTTTAGAATTTTGTTTTCAAAAATACAAAAAAATATAGAAAATTTCAAGAAATGAACAAAAAAATAAGAAAATCGAAAAAAGATAACACAAAAATAGCCTTTTAAAAGCACCTTTTTGAAAATCGAGTTTTGAAAACACTTTTTAGAAAAAAAACTTTTTAGAGCCTCCTTTTTGGAAAATTTAATAAAAAGAAGGGACCCAATCTGAGAGGGGCTTAACGGCCACCTCTTATAAAATCGACCCTCAGGGGGTCGATAATGGCATCCACAATTCGCCTCCCCATCATCTTCCTCTCGAGCTCCTCTTTTTCCTTTTCCCCTCTCCTGATCTTCTTAATCTTCTGCTTTTTTTCTTCTTCTCCCAATCGACTGAAGAAGGAGGTCGACCCTACCTGGTAGCAGCAGATCGAAGTTAGACTCTCCTTCTCTCAATTGAAGCAGGCTACGGTAAGTCCCTTCTCTCTCTTCTGTATACCCCTCTTCCCTTCCTTCCTCCTTCATAACTCTTGCAAAATCAGGTAAGAGTTTTTTCTCCCTCTGATTCTGATCTTTGTCATTTCTTTTGGCTTTATCACCATTAGCGCATCATGGATGTTATTGGGTTGTCTGTAGCAAACCCCGATACATCCTTGTGCTGCAACGAATGGAACTGCAGTTCCAACATATTTTCTTCATTTTTTTTATTTTTACTGTTTTATTCCAACTTATAGTAGATTTATCTCTGGTTTTCGTTTGTTACCTCAATTCCTTGTTTACAATCAGAATCTTAATCCCGTCGTGATGAGTCGGCTTGGATTTTGATTTTTGATTCTATGTTTTGCTTTTCTGTTAGTCGTGATTAGCTATATACCTTCGAATCTTTACTTTGATAATGCTGAGTTCATTGTTTTTTATTTTTTGTTGCGTTCTGGCCCAACTGCATTTCGTTATCTTTTGTTCATGATATTTAATTCATCTTAAATCCTATTTTGAGCTTCATAATGTGTCATATTTTCTGTTTATTTCAATCCAATTCTGCCCACGTTTTACATTTGGAACGGCTCCCACACTGATCTCTGATCTGATCCAATATCAGATCGAATTCATTTTGCATGAGTCGTCAATTGATTTCATATCTTCTTTCTGTAATGATAGTTACCTTACTCACCAGATTTTCATTTTTTTTTTTGAGTTTTCTCGGTGCAAAGCCCTCTGCATCAGTTGTTATTCATCTGCCAAAACCCTTCATATGTTGTTGCGAACCCCTTTGTGTTGATTCAAGACCTGTTGAAGGCTGGAAACCGTTTCGTGGTGAATATAATTCGCCTGAAGGCAAATCTGCTAAATGCCCAAAATTGTTGACCTTCTGTATATCACTACTTTTGTTCTTGAGCCATCTCGTACTTACACCCATTCCTTTCATATGAAGCATTGGTGTTCAAGAATTGTTAACAATCATGATTTATGCAAGTTGGCCATCAGGGAAAGCTTGTAGAAGTATATTCAGAATCAATGTTTATGCATTTGGGCACCCATGTATCGTGGTTTGCAATAACGATTCAAAAATCAATAATTCATGGTCAAAAGGAAATGGAGAATCTGCGTATCAAGCAGGTTTCTGCATGATTAAAGGCAGTTGAGTCCATTAGATATTGTATGAAAGACCGTTGCACATGTTATAGAAGCCCTTGCAAGAGCATATATTGTCGATTGGGGGTCCACCCCTGCAATCACTTTTCTAAGATGGATGGGGTGGATGTTGGCTTTGATTCTGGAGATTTTTTTTTTTAGAGCATGAGTTAAGAGTCAGAGAGTTTGTCTTTTATAGGTTCCAGGGATGTTGAATCCTTGAAAATTCCATTAGGATACCAATTTTTGGCATAAGGGTGTGCTTCTTCAGGGATTTACGTATCCTTCCTACAACAAGAATAATGGTGGAGGCTATCAGAAATTCAGTTTTCTTGGAGATATAGTCCTGGGCTACTTAAATTATACTCATATTCCCCTGTCCAGATCCTAAGCCAGGATAATTAGTAGACTTAAGAGCATTTCGGTGGACCACAGCCCCTTTGCATATATGGCAGTTCACTATTCCCTCCATTTTCTGCATTTGCATTTATACCTGTCATACAATCCTTGCACCCACATTATCATCATCATAGTCACTATAAAACTGTTTCTGCTCAGTGAAGGATGAAATTTCTCTATATTTGGTTTGTTTCCTTTGTTCTCAATGTGTATACATTTATTACTGCTTGTATTTTAGAATTATAGCATCTCTTGAGCAATCTTGTATGAATGAGGCAGAGGTATCAAGTTTGGTTTTGAATTTTGTGTTGAATTTCCTTCCACAAGAGTTGATCAATAGCAACTGAAGTTGTAAAACACACACTACTGCTGCCATCCGATCCCACAGCAGCATCTTGCTGCGCCACTTCCCTGTAGCTCATCATAGTCACATGCTACTCTGCACCTCACCTGTCACCTTCACTTAAAACCACCTACCAATAACCCCTATAACTGCCAAGGTTCCATCGTTTTGTTGTATTATTGCATTGTTAACATCATTTTTTTAGTATCTTACTTCATTGAAAACCCTTGAGATCTGTTATGGTTTATCAGTTTCAATTTTGCATCATATCAGCTTGATTCTTGACATCGATTCCTTGCTCTTTTGCTGTGTTTCAACACATTCTGCTGGATATGCTCTCGTCGGTATCTCATTGTCCAGATGTATAAAGCATTATTCTAGCATATACCTATGCTTGAATCAGATCCTTACGGGAAGGATCATGGAGGTTTGCTGAAGGTCGCCCACGCTTCAAAATGGACATATGGGCAGGTTTATATTCCAAAAATGAACTGGATTCTCATGGGTCTTTGCATCGTTACTATCTTTATTCTATTCTTATTCTATTTTTCTCTTTAAATATATCACTTTGATTGGAAAGATTCATGCCATCACCTTCATGTGTGTGGTCTTTGTTACAGCATGGTTCATGGTTCTGATTACAACTTGTGATGATTTGTTCTGATATCAATTTGAGCCTCATATTGGTGACTGTGTTCCCTTGCTGGTCGGTTATTACCTCAGGAGTTGATGAAGAATTTCATGAATACAGCCTACAAACCTTAGAAAGTTGTATTCTCACAAGCAACAATATGTATACTGTCATGTCTGTCGCATTTTTCTTGTTGCTTCTTTCACTACTGTGTCTCTATACTTACCAATACATATACCATTCCCTCCATATAGTACCTTATAGTGTTTATTTTCCATTTTGTTACTCTACCAGCACACCCATACACCTCAGTCTCTCCTTCATGGCAAAACACTGTTGTGTCTATCCTGTGTCATATATCATAACAGCCCAGCCACCAACTTGTTGGCACCTCTTATCTCCAATGATATCCCTTGCAGCACTTAGCCCCAGTCTTAGCATAACATTTATCGTTACATTATTACAGCCACACACTACTACTGCAATTCCACATCTATACACTATTGCTGCAAAACACTTTGTTGCCTCATTTACTCACACCATTTCATGTTATGTACAGCTGCTGCAAAACACTCCACTATGTACACTCCCCCAGCCACACTGTGCACCAACCCTTCACTGCACCATCACCATCCCATCCCAAATGCCTTCACCTCACAAACAACACTCTCATCATATCAGCCAATCGCTGAAAGGGGCTCCATCCATTGCTACTACTGTAATAGCACCCCCCTTCTCATTCATGACATATCATCTGCACTTTTTCACAATACACCATATATTCACCATAGGTTGTATATAGTACAAGCATCTCTTTATTGACATATACGTGGCCATATCTATATCTATATATATATATATATATTAGCATGGTTTGATTTCATATTCATGTTAAGTGCTAACTCTGTTTTGCAGGAATACATGAAGAATTTAGATTTCCTTTCCCAAATTAGAGACCCTTTCCATATTTTCCAAATTTGATTCGAAGTTGTAATAAATTAGACATTAATGAGAATTATTTACATTCCAGCTTTAGATTAGGATGAATGAGCATTGTAGATATCCTAAATTGCTTATTTCATATTATTCTTTCTTTTTATTGCAAAATTTCACGAATAGGAACACGAATGGCACGTGCACCATTCTAATAAAAGATGATTAAATCCTAAGTTGATGATTTACATCAATGGCCATAGTCAGGATGTGAACAAAATTTAGGATTTTCATCTTTTATGAAATAACATTGGATCCACATTGGATCTCTTTCTAAAAATCATTATATTTTTAAATATTTTCTTCTTTTATCAGAGTTTAACTTAAAATTAACTCAAAATATATATCAATGGCCATAGTCAGGATATATTGAGAGTTAATTTCATTTTAAACTCTATAAAACCACAAAAATATGTTTTATTCTTCACTTGAATTTAAATATGATTATTATATAATACATTCAATGACTATAGTCAAGGATGTATTATATCCTCAATCTTATTTTAATTCACTTAAAGAATGAAATATGATTTTCAAAATCCAGTTTTAAAATCTTTAAATTCATTCATCATTTAGGCTAGAACTACATCATATTTTCAAAATTCTTTTTCAAAATCCAAGTGATCTTGAATATATCTTCAATTTCTATTTCAATTCATCAATTCTATCTCATTTCAAAAGTTCAAAAAAACCGATTTCAAAGTCCAATTTGACTTTGAAATTTCAAATTCATTTTATATCCAAAATTCAATAATTCAATTTCAAGGTTCAATTTAACTTTGAAATTTCTGATTCATCTTCTATTCAAATTCCAAATTGACCTTAAAGTTCATTTGTTCAATTCAAATTTGGAATGCCAAATTCATTTTCAGGATTCAAATTCAAGTTCAATTCAAATATCTCAAATTCAATTTCAAAAGTTCAAATTAAAGCTTTGAAATTCCTGATTCATCTTCTGATTTCTAAATCCAATCTTCATTTTGGATTCCAGACTTCGGATCCAAATTCCACTTAGGGCTCCAAATTTCGGATCTAACCCCATCTTGGATCTCAGATTTCGGATCTGAATTCCATTTAGGGCTCCAAATTTTGAATCCAACTCCATCTTGGATCTTAGACTTCAGATCTAAATTCCATTTAGGATTCTAGAACTCAACTTCATTTTGGATCTCAGACTTCGGATCTAATTCCATTTAGGATTCCAGAATTCAACTTCATTTGGATCTCAAACTTCTGATCCAATTCCATTTAGGATTCCAGAATTCAACTTCATTTTGGATCTCAGACTTCAGATCCAAAATCCATTTAGGATTCAGACTTTGTATTCAAATTCCATCTTGGATCCCAGATTTCAAATCCAATTCCATTCTCAGATCCCATCTGGATTTCTTAAATCCATTTCTATTTTTTTTTAATTCCATTTGGATTTCTCAAAATCCGAATTTCATCCTGATTTCAAACTTTAAATCTGGAATTCAATTCCACTTCAAATTTCATCCTCTCCTAAATCTAGGTTCAAAATTCAAATTCAAAGTCCATTTCTGACTCTGAAATTTCATTTCTTTCAAATTCAAGATTTATTTTCCCAACTCTGATTATTTCAGAGACTTAGAATTTCAAATATCTTTCCTGATCTATTTTTAAGATAAGATTCAAATATTTAGAAATTATTTCTCAATTCCATCATCACATTTTCACTTGGAAAATCTCAGATTTCCAAACCATTCTTTTCAAAAGAGCATACATTCTTGTATTGTACAAGCATGATTCTCTGTGCATTTTAGACTTAGGATAAATTCTTAGATAATATTTACGCAAAGCAAAAAGGCATAGATTTGATCCTTGGTTTGATTACCTCTGGTAAAGGCGTCAAGAACGGTTGAACCTCGTACCGACGAGCGAATCTCGTCTCTCAATTTTTTCACAAATATTTCAAAACGGAGGCGAGTAATTTTCTAAATATTTTCAAATCAAGGTCAAGTGAGACCCCGCAAAAGAGTTTCTCTCTCTCTCTTCTCTTCTTTCTTTTCTCTTCTCTCTTCTTTTTTCTGTCTTTCATTTCTCCCCTTCAAAAAGGAGAAATAGAGGTTGTAAAGGAAAAGAGAAGGAAAAGAGAGAGAAACACAAGAGGAAAAATTTTGCGATGATCACACCCACCAAATATCTTCTTGAACTCGGGTTTCTGAACCCCAGTTTTGTTCTTTTGCGCCTTCTACCCCTCCTTCGAGTCATCATCGAGGAGAGTCGCAACCTAAATAACAAGGATAGTTGATAACAAGTCAACGTTTCTTGATTAACCTTACTAACTCAAATAAAACTTATATAACAACGGATATAGTAATTTTACCTGAATGGCTTCATCAAGGATTTTGGGCCCTCGAGTATACAGACGGTTCCTGAAACCTGTCTTCAAGCCTTGAGCAAACTTCATTGCCCGATCCTCGTCCAAAGTGTAAACCTTCGGGCAATAACGTTCCAAGCTATGGAACTTAGTGATGTAGTCTGCCAAGGACATCTCACCCTACTGCAGGTCCAAGAACTCATGCATCTTCTTCGCCCTCTTGTGCTTTAAAAAGTATGCGGCGTTGAAGACCACTACGAACTCCGTCCAAGATACAGAACCATTCTGGAACTTGACTGCCCTAGTGGTTTTCCACCACTTTTCGGCATGGTCCTTGAGACGATAAGTCCCAAAGTCCACTCGACGCTCCTCGGGCACCTCCAGTACACGAAAGATGCATTCGATCTCCCGTATCCAACTCTCAGCGGCCTCCGGATCTATCTTTTCAGAGAAAGCAAGAGGGTCCATGTCCATGAATTTCTCGTAGGACATAGTCCCACCGTTTGTACTCTTCTCGTGGGCAACCTCGTGTAAATTGTTGCCCATCTGCTGCATTGTTGTAGTTTGCGTCTCCATAATGTCATTGCAGCGGTTTGCCCAAGCCATCTATTTGAGCAATTAAAATCCATTATAACCTTAGCTATAATTTTGTGAAAGGATCGTACATACTTATATGGTTTTTATCTCTACATTACAAAAACAACATTCCAACATACTTACAAAGCCATCATGGTCGCTGGAAGAGCCAAGATCTCATGTTTTTCAGTTCTACTCTGATACCAAAGCTGTAACACCCCAACAATTTGGACGAAAAATTTTGAATTTTTTTTTTTTTTGAAATTAGCGAAAGTGACAAGTCCAAGCGTCGAGCAAATTATAGGGTAAAACAGAGAAGTACTAAAAGCATATCATTCATTAATTAAAGCATTAATGTTATTAATTACATCTCATAACAGAAATGTAAATCTACTAATCAGAGTTCAAACATAAAATATTGAAATAAATGAGATCTCTGAGATATCCATAACGACACCCCGATACTCTGATTTAGTTGCTACCTGAAAAACATTTAAAGCAAAAAGGTCAGACTCCCTTGCCTGCGGAAGAAGCATTATATTTATATGTGGTGCTCAGTGTTTTGTGTACAAATACGTGCAAACATCTAAAGTTATAGCTAGCAGGTAATTTGCATTATTCTAAGAAAATAAACATGTTTTCTACTTAATGATACAATATGAGAGATAACTGGACTAAAGGTACATTTATTCATACTGGCATAAATTGTAGTTCTACAAATATCATATCAACAGTTCACAATTCTTCAGGAATAAGTTTCCAGTCAACTTAAATTATTTAATGTTTATCTTACTCTTACCCTGTGGGTACGCACATGCATAGACCTCGTAGCGGATTGAGACCATATGGGGGTCTATTAGTTAATAACTCGTATGACTAACCATACAAATATCCAAAGGGGACAATCTGTGACCGAGAGAGAACTCCCCAGAGGCTAGAACAAGAATTAGGATGCACCATGTGACACTTCTGCAGAAGACTTGGATCTACCACCTAGGATACATTGGTAGTTCTGGTCCCCTAACTTCGTGGACCGGGGACCTGGTGAGACACCTAGCTCTCACGAAACACAAGAACGTTCACGAAGCTTGTACCACCTACCCTCTCCAAGGTAGATCATGGGTCCAGTAACATATACCGTCTTTCAGGTATACCTAGAGCCCGGAGAATCCTGTAACATATACCGTCTTTCAGGTGTACCCAGAATCTCAAAGGTTTTATATTTATGATTTATCCATTTCTTTATAATCGCGTGCATCCAATCGCACCACCAGGGGTCCGGTAGCATATACCGGCTTTCAGGTATACCCAGAACCACACAAAATTTTATGATTTTGCACTCATTCCTTTTTGTTTGCTTTCTTGTGCGAGTCATCTCACCATAGGGGATTTCCAACAAATCCTGAACCCGTCTTAGGATTCACACACTTTATATACATTTGAATCAGGGTATCATAAGCACCAATTGAGTATGGAGTATGTGTACATGTCCACGAAACTAGACGTTCTATGTGGCATAAAGACTATTTCTTTCTTTTCAAGACAACGTGCTTACTCAATTGTTATTCATGCATCGGTATGACCCACTTAGCCATCGACCCAGCATATACTGACCAACTGATCAGCGGGTTTTGTGGCCATGAAATGACCCGAACCAGGCTAGGGTCAAGTTCTAAGTATCAAGTGTGGAATAAAAGGAACCACCTTTTGTCACAGTGAAGAATAATGTTCCATCACTTCTTTCCAAAAAGGCCTATGTTATTGAATAATAGACTTACTTTGATAGGTAGCATGTGTATGTGTGTGTATAGACACAAACATACTATATGGAAAATATTTGCAACATAGTGACCCTGTTGGGGGTTGTGGTTTCAAGCAGTGACATCACCTTTGCCTACAGAAGAGCAAACTAAATTGAGAAACAAAACACTTAAGGAGCCCTGGCACATATTCCAAAGCATTCACACACAGCATTGATAAGTGTGTACAAGCAAATTTTGGCAAAGAAGTTGGTAATCTCTTTCCACGAACCTTTCTTACAGATGCACTTTCAACAATTTTTTTATATTACTGCGTGAATAAGGCCAAAACTTATTCCAATAAAATACATTAAGCATACCACATTCATAAGATAAAAATGGATTTAAGGAGCCAGATATCTTTCAACCTCAAAATGCTGCAAATTAGACTTAAGAATTGTATAAACACCAGATTGTCTCATATTTATCTATAACATCAATGTGTCAAACATATTTGAAGGATATTCATAGGAAAATTTTCAAATATAACTTTCTTTCCCCCTTTTTTTTTTCTTGTATCATTTTTTTTTAAAAGACGTCAAGCAATACAACAGTCAACATATAGTCTTCAATGCCTCGATCATCAAATCCAAAAGGTGGAAAGAAAAAAAAACATGTGATAGATACATTTTTTCTTTATGAGAAATTTCCCTAATCATAATTAATGCAGAAAAGGAGTGGTTGATACCACTAACAAATTAACAACTAACAACATCCCAACCATTGTAGCATTAGTTGGAATCAACATGATTTCCCCCAGCTTAAAGAATCAAGGTGACCGTAAGTCTCAGGAACAACTTTGACAAAATATGCACATCATCAAGTTCTTGATAAATTTTCATCGGTCATCAATCCAAACAGTCAACAAGAGGATTTCTAAGATATCAATTTTTGCCACTTGGAGAATCAAAAGGTCATACTGGGACTTGAAACCGGGTTATTTAAAACAATTTCAACAAAAGTTCAGTTTAATCTACCGAATGAAAGCCGCTAGATCCTGAGTTCTATGATCATAAACGGGGTAAGAATGGAGGGTTCGCATATTTTGTCAAGTGTCACCAACTACTTTAAGGTGCATTTCTCCAATGTTGTCATTGTACATTATGATCTCTCTAATTTGGCTTTCAATTCATTAAGTAAATCGGAGAGGGTGGGGATCTCTAGGTGACTTTTCCTTAATTGGGCTTATAACGACTATTTTGTCTCTCCCTATGTTGATGGCTTTCCTATTGAATTTTACATGTACATGTGGGATAGTATTAATGGGGAATTGCTTTAAATGATGATTGACTTTTATGTACATGGGGAAATCTTTATTTATCCTTATTTTTAAAGAATCGCATGCCGAGAAAGTTGAAAGACTTAGACCCATTTCATTGCTGGGAACTCTATTCAAGATTATCTCAGAGGTATTGGCATCAAGGTTAAAGGGCATTATCGAGCATCTTATATCAGATTCTCAAAGCGCGTTCATTCCAGGTCGACAACTGCATGATGCATGTGTCATTGCTCTTGAAACTATTCACTCCATTAAGCTTTCAGGTATGAGATTCTTCATTTAAAAAATTGATTTAGAAAAAGCTTTTGACTCCCTTGATTAAAGATTGTTGTTAGTTTGTATGCAACACATGGGATTTGAAAATAAATGGAAGCATTGGATAAAAGGGTTGTTGTCCGCTACCTCGATTGCAGTGTCTCTAAATGGGGATAGGGGAGAATTCTTTAAACCAAAATGAGGGTTGAGGCAAGGCGACCCTCTCTCCCCTCTTCTTTTCATTATAGCTATGGAGGCCCTTTCAGTCATGATTGCTAATGCGAAAAGGGCAAGAATTTTCAAGGGATGTAAGGTGTCCAATTCAATCTCAATTTCACATCTTTTATATGTGGATGGCCTTTTGATTTTTAGGGAAGCTTCAGAGAAAAATATGTGGAACTTGTGAAGTATTCTCAAATGTTTTTCAGAAATCTCAGGCCTTTGTATAAATGAGGAAAATATTTGGCTTCTTCTATCTTTAATTGTGAAGCGGGTACTCTACCTATGAAATATTTGTAGCTATCATTATATTTTGAGGCCTCTAGGGAGGCTCATTGGAGTGAGATGGAGGATAAAATTTGTGGAAAGATCCCGTCTTTTGCCTCTCCATTTCTTTCTAGAGTGGGAAGGATTAGCCTTGTTCGTTTCAATTGCTTCCTCGGTGATTCATTATCTTCAAATGTTTAAAATTTCAAAAAAGGTATAGAAGAGAATCAACTTCTTATTTCAAAAATTCATTTGGAACGGGACATCGGAAGGCAAATGTAAGGCGAGAGTGAATTGGACGACTATCTCTAAACCCTTGGATGTTTGGGGTTTGATAATTCTCAATTTAAGAAGGTTTAATATAACACTCTTGGCTAAGTGGATTTGGAGAATTTGTAGAAAAGAGGGTACCTTTAGCCAAATTTGTGTAGAAAAGTATGGCTTGGAGGGGTGGTCTTCGAATTTGATTGAAAATTGCAAATGGATAAGGGGTTCTGGAATTTGGAAAGAATGGATCACGGTGTTAGACTCATTTAATGAAGCGTTTAGAGTAAAAGTAGGGTGTGACAACCACACAATATTGTTTTAGCAAGAGCTTTGGCTAGGGGATCTTAAACTAAAAGTTTTGTATCCCTTATTTTATGAACTCTCTAGAAACAAATATGGCAAGGTGTGTGATTTTTTATCTTCTACGACGGTCTCATGGGATATTATTTTGCCAAGGGAGCCTTCGGAACCGGTTGTGCAACAATGAGCTGCTCTAATGGCTCTCTTAATGGGATCCTCTCTTTCTCCTAGAGAGGACTCAATTTCTTGGACTCTAACTAGTGATGGTCTACATGCTACTTGCGACCTGCACCTCTTCTAGGTTACTTCACACGTCACTAGCGTCCCGGCCCCCACATGCAATGATTCTGTCTGCTGTTGTCTCTGATATGGACAACCTGTTGCAGATATTTGCAGGTTGCAGAGGGAGCTGAATAAATTCATCCATTCTGCAAGAGGTGCATCATTTTTGCAGTTTGGACACCTTCCATTGCATTTGATGGCCCCGATCTCTCATGTATACGGAACATTCAAATTCATCTGCTTTTCTCAAGATCGTCTGCATATGTCTTTATCTGCTGATGTTTTGTCTTGATACTTTCTAGACCCACTACATTAGGATAGTGGATTTCTGTTCTTGTTTTGTTTCTGTTTTTGAAACCTGTTGATTATCAATTGCAGGTGATTTCTTATCACCTGTACCTCTTTAAAAATAAAAAAAAGCTCATCCTAAATAATAAAAAAAAAAAACTCATACATCATGCTTTATTATTATCTAGCAATTGTACCAACGAATGCCACATAAATTATGCGTGCAAAAGTATCTTATGTTGCTGTATAGTAAATCCATATTTCATAGTTCTATATCATGGAAAATTATTCTTAGCTATCACGTTCTGAAGTTCTGAGTATTATCAAATCAAGAGAATTCATGAGAGAGAGAGAGAGAATGAAATTGCATAACTTCAAGTCATTGACATAATCCATTACCAAAAGCCAAAACAATAAGTTGAAATAATGGCTTCTGCATTCACAAGTGTTGTCATTGTCACTTCATATGCCTGTGCATGTGCATGTGCACCTAGATCAAGATCAAACCTAAATAAGTCAACTAGACTCAAATTGATGAGTTTGGATAGATGTAATGAAACATCATTATTCGTGTGTTTTACAAGCTAAAATATGAGAGAGAGATGTTCAAAGCAGAATTTTCCCTGTAGGATCATGACAGCTTGTTGAAGGTATAGAGAAGTTTGTTCAGCCACAAATCCTTTTCCTATGGTCGGAAACCTTAGTAAAATTCTATCTAACTCGCATTTTCCAACAAAACCTTTAAAAGTAAACATGCATTTTCTAACAATGCCAACAAAAAATGTGTTCTTTTGCAATAAAAAACACAAAAAAAACTATATTATAGATTTTTTTTTTAAAAATCTATCGTATAAATCCAAATTCACTAAATCTCAGATAAAAATCACATTGGATCATGGACTTGAATCCTTCAAATTTTTATACCTGAACTTTTTTGCCAAGACAAAACCTCATATTTTTAGCTAAAAAACATTTTCTTCGTTGAACTCGTGAACTCAGCCCCTTGTGATTGGTATAGAGCTTCTTGATGATAGTGATGTGTACAAACGTTGATTAACCTCGTTTCGTGAAATTAAGGTTGAATTATACCTGTTCATATACTGTTTTAGTTTATAACCTTTTGTGCCCCCCTTTTATGTCTTTTTGAGTGTAAGGTATTTTTAGTTTCATATTCATTATTTAAGTAATTTTTGTTTTTTCGTGTTGCTAACTAAAAAGTTACAGAAAATTATTAGAACTGTATAGCTACATGGTTAGCATTTGTTTACGGGTTAATATTTGGTGCCTTTGAAGGCACCAAATTACATGGAACTATTGAGCTTAATTAAAATAATACCTTTTAGTCTTTTTTTGTAAACTAAATCTTATGGATGTGATCTACAAGGTTTGTTTAGTGGAAAATGCATTTCGAATCATACGATTGTGACACATAAGCAGGTTTTTTAAGGGATTAAAAAATGAACGGTGTACAATTCACTAAAATTTCATGACTCCATCCTGAGCAAATAAACCTTAATCAACACATCTACGCAGCCGAGTTGATAAAGCTTGAACCTATGATTTTCAGCTTAATAGTTTCATATAATTTGGTGCCTTCAAAGGCACTAAATATATATTAACCCTTTATTTACAGCGTATATTACAAAGAACTATAAAATATGAATTAAGTGCTCAACTATATAAAGCCATTATTGATGCTCTCTCTCAAGCGTGCACACACACACACACACACACACACACACACACACACACACACACACACACGTAGGGAGTATGTGTGAACAAAATTAGGTGCGAAAGGAGATTTTTGGAAGGTTCTACCTTGTTTTTTCTTGAAATATTACTATAGACATGATTTACATGCTTGATTTGATAGGAATTGATTTTCCAATTGTTTGATTTCAATATGCGAATCAATTTTTATAGGATTTGAAATCAACAACTAAAAAATTCATAAATATTTAAGGCTTAAAAATCAATGATTTTTCTTAAAAAATATGATCCAAGTATCTATTCCTAGCAAATGAATCATACCGAACACATCTGAGGCCAATTTGCAACATAAACATTGCAACTTCCCACCTACACCCTACACCAACCCCCCCCCCCCCCTCTTTCTCTCGCTATATATATATATATATATATGTGTGTGAAAATGTGGATTGTCCTAGTTTTTTGTTGTTAGGTCACGTTAGGACCCTCCAAAAAGCACACTTTTAAGTATTTTTTGCTTGATCTTAACTGTTGAATGCATTTATCATAATTTACTCAATAGAGAACATGTATTTGATTAAGATTTTTTATGTTCAGACGTGTATTTTAAAGAGGTACAAAAATCATTGGTTGATATTATGCTAAAATTTGATGATAACAAATATATATTTTTATATCAAATCAATTTGAAAGAACGCTTGTTTCTTAATAAATAAACAATCATAAACACATCTTACAGCCCAGATTGAGCAGAAATACTTGAAAGCATGATTTCTAGAGGGTATTAATGTGACTTAATGAAAAAAAGGGGTAGGATGATCCCCATTCTCTCTCTCTCTCATATATATATATATATATATATATATATATATATATATATATATATATATATATATATATATATATATATGGGTTAATATTGGCTATTAATCAAGGTATGGAACTAAAGAGTAGAAATCACATTTTTCTTCAAAAAAATCTGATTTTTTGTAGATCAAATGTTAAGGATGTGATCTACATGGTTTGTTTAGTAGGAAACTGTTTTGAATCATGTGATTATGACAAGTAATCAGCTTTTTAAAGAGGTTCAAAAATCAATGGTCCACAATGTGCCAAAAATTCATAAATCAAAAGATCACATTTTTACATTAGAAAAGCACAATCCAAGGCTTGATCCTGAACAAACAAACCATGTTGAACACATCTATGTGGTTAGAGTCTATACAACTTGCACCTATGATTTTTAGCTCATTATTTTCGTACTAGCCAATATGTACCATATATATATATATACACACTTAATTCCTCTATGTATTTGTACACACACACACAGTTTCTGTACATCTGACAACGTATACTTCCCCTTTCTCCACCAAGTGAAAAATGTTGTCTGTGCCACCGGATATATTTGTAAAATTTCGTTTCAGGTGCCTACTGCCGGGATGGCAAAGTGGTAGCAATGAACCACTTAAAAACAACTTTAATTTATTCTAATGGGGCATGTGAGCTGTTTTTATAGCATAACACCTTTCCCTATCGCTTTTACATGCTCCTTAAGCACTACTCATCGAGACTCCATACTTTACCATATGCTTAAACTGGCTTTTTAAACTTTTTTTTTCTATTAAGATATGTATAAAAAGTTGAGGCTGTGATCTCTCATATACGGTCTGTGCTATATCATCCAATTCTGCAAAAAGTGAAACTTTTTGGTGTCTTTGGAATGTGGCCATTTCTTTACCGTTCATTTGCTTTGATTATCATTGTTCTATTACAAAGGAGTGATTCACACAATCCCTTTAGGCATTAATCTTTTTTAACAGTATTCTTTGTCCTCCTCTCATAGTAGCCCTCCATTAAGTAAAGGCTAATTTGTGTAATCTTAATGGGATTCACAACTTGTTTGTTCAATATCCCATGGGGAAGCTTTTTCTTAGTGGAAGACCACAAGTGTATTATTTTCCTTTTGTCATCACACAAAAACAAGAGTTGTAGGGAAATCAGTATGCCTAATGCAGTAGTGGGGTTCTTAATTATGTCTTAGCTAGCTAGGCCGTTATTTTTTACTTTGCAACCGGGTCGGATCTGAACAGGATTCATAATTGGCTGATTCCATGTTAACCTCGTGATTGTCGGCAAGCCGAGCTGGACCTTGGACCATGAAAAGGATCAATTTTAGCAATACATTTGGCTGGTTTGGACCTTCACCTGGCAAAGCATTATATGAATTCAATAAATGCAGTTTTTTTTTGTTGAATCTGGTATCAGACTCGAGCCTCAAGTCCCACATTCAATATGACTTGATTGGATCCAGAGCCATGTAAGGAATGAAGTCAGTTGGACTTGGACGAGACCTTAGGATTGAAACTGCTTAAAGCCCTACTTAATTATATCATTAGTTCTTTTGGTGACCCACATTGTTAATGACTATAAGATGAGAGACATGCAGGAACTGAAATGGTTTCCTCAAATAATTTTGTTGCTCAACCTCAAGAGATGCTGATTTTCCTGCAATTTGGATTGATTCTTGTTATAACCTTAGCAGTTAAATATATTTAACACGATATAAAAAAAAGAGAAGAGGGATGGTCGTACCCGTTTTTTTCGTTAGGTCCCTTTAGGACCATCCGAAAATCGTACCTGTAAATATGTTTTGCTCGTTATCATTGTTTAGTGATACTAAAATTTGATGACCAAATATTTATATTTTTACATGAAATCAATTTGAAAGAAAACTTGTTTCTTAATAAATAAGCAATGATAAACACATATCACCGTTCAGAAGGAGTACAAAAATATTTAAAAGTATGATTTTTAGAGGGTCCTCCTAACAGGACCCTAACGAGACCATCCCCTTTCTCAAGAAAAAAATGCATAAATTATAAGTCATGTTTTTTGGACTTAGGATGATAAGAGCATTTAAGATGCAGTCCACTCCATACTTCTTTTTTGAAACTAGGATGATATTTGAATATACACCAATTAAATATTATTGACCTTTAATCTGACTGCCTCCAAAGATTCATGGAATTGAACTTTCATGAGAGCCGGCAAACAGGGATGTAAATATGTCAGATCTCATCCAATTCTATCGTACAAGTTTGTATCCGGGTCCATTTGTATAGATCCAGATCCAATTATCCACTGATTGAAATCTTTTGCATTATTCATTGTCCGGTAGAACAGCATATAAGTTGATTTTATGTGCCACATGATTCACCAGCAATCTACCATCCAAATCCGGATCCAGACCTAACTGAATCTCTTTCCTCTTTTATACATATCCAAGTAAAACATGTCTTGCTAGGTTTGGATGAATTTGACTCATTGGCAACTTGTCTTGCACAGCTTCAGATCCTGTAGAACGCTATATATAGCCCAATAGGAGTTCCTGCCCAAAAAATGCCCTTCTGAAAGTATAAAATTTTGACTTAAGATATAGCACTGAAAGTCAACACTTATATTACACAAAGAACTCTCAATAAAATTATGTGAAAATTGACTGCACTGTACGACAAAAATGACTTGTTTTCGGAAATGATATATAATTTTTGAAATCCGCCCGATGTCCAAATTCTGAAATTTTTTTATGTAAAAAAAAACATTTACCCTTCACACAAGGGAACAGACTTCCTCCCAAATATTCAAATATGTGAATTTCCTCCTACACATTTACAAATGCCCTCCTGTCTGTGCCTAAAAGAAGACTCACACCTTTTTTAACTAAATACTCCCACATTTGGGGCACAGGCAAGAGGATGCTCACAAATGTGTGAGGACATTCGCGTGCGAAGATTAAGACAAAAAAATTGTAGGGCATTTTTGGTGTATAGTACAATCATTTTATGAAAATTATATTACGTTAATAACTGAATTGTATAATTGGCTGTGCTTAACCACATTGGAGGTCTTGAACTAAGAGTTAAGACTTTAATATTTGTCTCTAGGATATATATATATATATATAGAGAGAGAGAGAGAGAGAGGTGCTAAATGATACATGCTAAATGGGGTTTTTTTTTGCTCTTCCAGTATTTTTTTCGCAGTTCTAACCCAATAAATGTGTTGGGCATGGTCGATTTATGAGGAATCCACACATGAATCATGTGTTTGGATGAAAAAATGATATTTGGACCCTTGAAAATTTACAAAGATTTTGGACCTTTGATTTTTTGGACCTTATAAGTTTTGTAAGTTCTCAAGGCTCCAAATATCTTTTTTGTTCACCGAAAACACATGATCCAGGTGTGGATTCCTCATAAATCGACCATGCCTAACCTATTTATGGGGTCACAACTGCAAAAAAACACCGGAGGAGCAGAAAAACCCATTTAGCACTATCATTTAGCATATTTCATTTAGCACCTACCCATTACTCTCTCTCTCTCTATCTATCTATCTATCTATCTATCTATCTATCTATCTGTCTATCTCTCTCTCTATATATATATATAGAGAGAGAGAGAGAAAGAGAGAGAGAGAGAGAGAACTGAAATATGGGCATTTTCAACGTGGTGTTCTATATATATATATATATAGGGTAACTAAAATATGTTTACCAACCAAATATGTTTACTGTTATCAACCAAGATTTTTATAGTCTTTTTTACTTTTTTTCAAAAATCTCACCGTGCTGATGTGATCTAAATGCTTGCTTTTATAGAAACATACTCTTGGATCATCCAATTACGATGTATAAGAAGAATTTTTTAAGGGTTGAAAATCAATGGCTTAGAATTTTTATAAATATTCAAACATAAAAAATCATATTTTTTGATCTGAGATGATCCAACAGTCGATTCCTAGCAAATGAATCATGCCAAATGCATATGCAGGGTTAGATTTGCAAAAAAGCCTATGAAAATCTCAATTCATACCAGCAAACATATTTGGTTAGTAAACATATTCCAGTTTCCCTATATATATAGACACTGTTATATTTTGGGGCCCTTGCTACAAAATTGATGACTAATTGTAGCCAACAAATCAACAACTATAGGATATCATATTCTAATGTTTAGCAGGTAGCTGTGATTGTGAAGTAATAATTCCCCTCTTACTGCCGAAACATCATGAGCACAGCAAAGTCACCGGCAAGTTGAAGTATAATATGTGAACTACTGTGAAACAGAATCAACTACACCATGAATTCATCAAAGCCCGATCAGCACCACTGGGCACCAGTGCAAATACTAATCTAGTACAGGGCTACCGACTCTGTTGTGCAGTAACTCCAATTCCTAATCGACTTGAGTTGAATTTGGTGCCATTTCAATGAACAGAACTCAGTTAGACCGAGATGGTCTGGTCAAGTTTAGTCGACTCCCACTTTTCATTGGAATTTATTAGTGCTTTCAGATATTAACATGAGCATCATTGTCATCATTATAATCATATATTGCTTTTCTGTTGGATTCTAGATACGATCTGGACTTGTGTGGTCCGAAATTTATTCAATAGTATTTTATGTCTCAAACAAAAGCACTCACCAAAATTATCCAACATTGATGCGTGGAAAGGAGCAAAAGAGTAATTCTTTTGCCATTGGGTGTCCCATTGATTTCTTGCTAGTGAGAAAATTGTTGGTGTTCTTGTTTGCCACTGACAGAAAAATCATGTAAAAATTTTGGGTACTAATCCATTGTGATGCAAGAGATGAGTGTGGTGGATCACCAATATTGCTTGTTCAACTGGTCTTCTGTTTAAAACGAAAAATTATAGAGAAAAGATTAAAAAGAGAAGAAGAAGAACAAGAAAATGAACAAAGGATGCTCAAGGAAGTACTTTTGACCTGCACTGTGAAAAAGGCTAATGCAGCATCATACAAATTTTTGAGTTTGAGGGCAAAATGGGTCTTTTACAAAAGCATCTTAGTGTATAAATCTCCTTGAGAAACCATGCAAAGGAAGCCAGAACCCCACAAAATGCCAACTTCAAGTTGTTATATCACCTTCTCTACCATGTTTCATGCTCTATCTCAAACACCCAGAAGACTAAAAGAAAGGATGTGTGCAAAGTGGACACCAGATGAAGAACTAACCATAATGAGACTAAGGTCTGGAGCAGAAATGAGGAGGAAGTTGTGTTGGTATGATCTGGTTGCTCTAGGTGTTGGCGGAATGCTGGGAGTTGGAGTCTTTGTTACCACAGGCCAAGTAGCTCATACCACCACTGGTCCTGCTGTTTTCATTTCCTACTTGATTGCAGGAATTTCAGCACTTCTTTCATCCTTGTGCTACACAGAGTTTTCAGTTGAGATCCCTGCTGCTGCTGGTGCATTTAGTTACCTGAGAATCACATTTGGTATCATCTAAACTCATTTACTTTTTAGTTGTTGGTCCTAACAAACAAGAAGCCCAAAGGGGTTTGCCGTAGTGCGAGGGGGCCTTGGCTTCTACACGGGTGGGGTTCCATTCTTAAGGGCATCAGCCCCTTGCATATAAGAAGGGGAAAGGGCATTATGTCCCTTGCTCATGCCAAAGCAAGGCGACTCCCTGAGAGCAAGGGGTGAGCCACGGGTTTACACTATCAGGAAAGCGACCTTAAGTATGACGGGCATAGCCAGCGTGACTAGGTCTCTGATGTTGGGGTAGATTCCCTGTTCCTCATGAAAAAAAGTCCTATCAAACTAGACTTTACTCCATCGCGAACTACCAACATAAGCTTGCTTTGTGGATATATATATGCCACTAACTCATATATCCAAGATTTCACCAAATTAATAAACAAGAGTAATTTTTTTTTTCTAATCCATAGAAATAAATAGAGTGATCTATTTTCCATCATATGGTCTTTTGTTGATTGAGGTATTGGGCTGATGCAGGAGAATTTGTGGGTTTCCTGGGTGGAGCTAACATTCTGATGGAGTATGTGCTGTCTAATGCAGCAGCGGCTAGAAGTTTTACAGAGTATCTGTGCACAGCTTTTGGAGTGAGAGATCCAAACGTATGGAGAGTGAAGTTGAGTGGATTGCCAAAGGGCTGCAACATGTTGGACTTTCCTGCTTCTTTTCTTGTTTCTCTTCTCACTCTCTGTCTGTGTCTTGGGTAAATTATCGTTTCCTTTAAATCACTTTCTATCTCTTAATTTGTGAGAGAGAGATTTTAGGAACTGCAATTATAAGTTTATTATTCTTTTACTGATGGTGGGGGTCGTCTCATCAATGTCACAACTATCTTGAAATGAAAGACAGTGGTAGGCACTTCTTATTGGTGGTGTCTCTCGCTGTACTTTTGTTTTTATTGTTTCTTGTGGATCTCTCTCCCTCTCTCCTTATGCACTTTGTTTTATTGATGACAGTGGTGGCCTCTCTCTCCAGTAGAATGTCATAAAGGTCATTAGAATTGTGACAAGTTGATGCGTTTTTCAACCAATATCTTTCTTTTTATTTGTACTTCATTTGTTCTGTTTTCCTGTGAGCACGTATGCGCTACAGGTGCACAGACATTTGCTAGCGATGCTTTGAGAGTTGCTTTATTCCTTCTTCATTATCATCATGTATCCTATGGATTGGCTAGCAAATCTTTTCTTCTTCTAATATGGCAATTCAGTTTTTTTCTTTTTCTTTTTAATGCCATGTCATGTTTACTTATTTTATTATAACTGAAATCATGTTGAAACTGCAGCACCAAGGAAAACTCAATACTGAACCTTGTGATGACGGCTTTACACTTGATATTCTTCGGATTTATAATCGTTGGAGGTTTTTGCAATGGGAAGCTGATAAACCTCATAAAGCCTAAAGGATTGGCCCCTTTTGGAGCTAAAGGTGTTTTTGATGGAGCTGCTGTGGTCTACTTTAGTTATCTTGGCTTTGACTCTTTCAACAATGGCTGAAGAAATCAAGAACCCTTCTACAAGCCTGCCTTTGGGGATAGCCGGCTCGGTCATCATTGTCTCCTTGCTTTACTCTCTCATGTCCTTGGCTTTGTCCGTGATGGTTCCCTACAATGAGGTACTGCTAACCACAATGGAAGTTTTTGGGAGAATATTGAAATTCAATAATAACTTCATGGGAGGATGTGCACACATTCAACGTATATATTGGACATGCAACGGTACTGGCTAGTCAATATTTGTCCGCAATTCATCATTAGCACCATCAAGTCTTATCCCACTTACAAAGTGTGTATCAGGTCAGAGTGTGCTCTGATGCCGTTCATCCATGCGATGAACTGCATCACAAATACCATCGTAGGGAATCTGCGTCTACTAGCAGATGGATCCTATCTTCTTTTTTTCAGAACTGTTGATGCCTTAGATGAATGGGATCTAAGTTTTGAAATATGAACAGCTGAAAAATAGTTCACATGTATGGTATTTGGGATGCCGTTAATCCCATGGATTAACTGTTGGCAACCGAACTTGTATGGGGCTGAATTTGCAGCAGGACAAAGGCTTTGCAGTTACGCTCAAAATTGCCAGGGAGTCCGAACTCTCAACTCTCTTCTTCTTTTATGCTGTGATTTCTTGTGTATATTTTATTTCACTTGCATTTTATAGACTATGAAGAAGGTTCAAGCTTTAGGACACACTCCTGAGAGAAATCCCTTCATTCCTTGAGAGACATTTCTCTTGAAATGTGATTGTTGAAATGACCTTCAACCTCAAGCGACACTTCTCTTAGAATGTGACTGTTGGAATAGTCACTCCAACAGTCACTTATGGCCATATGTCCTTACATCTTTCACTTGGTCATAAGGGACTTCTTGTGTTTATATGTTTGTTCTTAACCAGAACGTTGCATACACATTTTCTGAGTAATCTTTACTCACCCTGTGTTTATATGCTTATTCTCAACCGAAACCTTGCATACATACTTTCTGAGTAATTTTTTTTTTACTCATTTACCACTTAAACATATTTGAGTCCCATCTGACTTACATGTCTAGTGAAAACATCCTCAGTGATTGTCTTGGTTAACGGGTTTGCTATCATGTCACTTGAAGGAACATAGTCCACTCCTATTTCATTTTTCATAAGCATATCATGAATATATAAATATTTAACTTCAATATGCTTACTTTTAGAGCTATCAGTTTCAGTTTGTATTAGTCTTATAGCAACTTTATTGTCACAATATAGTTAAAGTGAATCTTTTAGAATGTCCAATCTTAACTCATTTAAGAAACGGTTTATCTACACACCAAATGTGACCGCCATGTTACAGACTATATACTCAACTTTCTGGGTATGTTGTGACACACACCCGTGTTTTTTGCATGACCATGCAATTGCCCCACCTCCTAACATAAATACATAACCACATGTGGACTTTGCTTTATCCTTATTATTAGCAAAGTCAGCATTTGAGTATTCTACAAGCTTTAAACTATCTGACTGATAGCATAGCTTAAGTTCCTTAGTTCCTTTTAGATATCGAAAATTTCTCTTTATTGTTTTCCAGTGAAAGAGCCCAGGGTTACTTTGATATCTACTTACTAGACTTATAGCAAAACTTAAGTCAGGTCTAGTACAAAACATTGCATGCATTAGGCTTTCAATTGCCTGAGCATAAGAAACATTCAACTTTTCTTGTCCATCCTTTGGACAATCATTCTTACTTAGCTTTTGGCCTTTTACTACAGGTGTCAAAAAATAATTTTCTTAACTCAGACATAGCAATCTCGATTTTCTATCTCTGTAGATTTTAATTCCATGTATATATGAAGTCCCACCCATATCCTTCATTTTAAATCGAGAATTTAACCATGATTTAGTCATATTTATCATGTATATATCATTCTCTGCAATTAATATATCATCAACATAAAGGGATAACACAGTAAACTTATTTCCACTTTTTCTAGCATATACACAGTGATCCAGATTAATTGCCTCATAACCCAATTTGGTTATAGCATTATAAAAGGTCAAATACCACTGTCTTGGTGACTGCTTAAGTCTATACAAGGATTTATTTAACTTGTATACTTTATCTTCTTGACCTTTAATTTCAAAACCTTCTGTTTGCTGCATGAAAATAATTTTATTTAATTCACCATTTAAGAAGGTTATTTTTACATTCATTTGATATAGGTCAAGATCAAAATAAGCTACCAATGCCGAAATAATACGAATAGATGCCAGTTTAACTATAGAAGAGTATGTTTCTTCATAATCAATTCATTCTCGTTGAGTATAGCCTTTTGCTACTAATCTGATCATAAATCTATCAATAGATCCATTTACCTTGAGTTTTTTCTTGAGAACCTATTTGCTACCAATTGCCCTATATCCATTAGGCAAGGTAGCTAGTTCCCAAACTCCATTCTTTTCTATAGAGTCCAACTCATCTTTCATTGCTTTCTTCAAGAGTTCAGACTCATTAGAAGCAATTGCATCTTCAAAACTCAAGTTATCAAGAGTTTCATCCAAATCCATGGAATAACATAATTTTTCACCCAAGAATGTATAATAATCATTCAAATACGATGGAGGAGTTCTTATTCTTTTCTGTCTAATTACTGGTTGTGAAGTTTGTTCATTATTCACAACTGCATCGTTATGCTCTAAATCTTAAATGGGTATCCCAAGATTATTTATGATATCTAGAAATACATCATCATCTTCAAGATCAAAAATGCTTTCTTGAGTTTTCAAGAATTCTACCTCTCTACTCTCTATAAATTTTTTTTTAGGATTATATAGTCGATATCCCTTTGATTCCTTTCAGTATCCCATGAAGATGCATTTGATAGTTTTACTATTTAACTTGTCTCTCATTTGATTAGGAATCAATACATGAGCAGGTAATCCCTACTTTCGTAAACAAGTCAAGTTTGGCTTTCTATCAGTCTATAATTCATGGGGAGTAAGCTCTACAACCTTAAAAGGAACCTTATTCAGGATATACATGTCAGTGCAAATTGCTTCTCCCTAGAATTTTTTGAGAAAATTTACATGTACCAACATGGATTTTGTCATATCCATTAAGGTTTTATTCTTTCGTTCTGTTACACCATTCTGTTGTGGCATATAAGGCATCGTTTAATGAAGAGTTATATTATTATCAATGCAGAAGGTCTTAAACTCATTAGAGTTATATTCACCTCCTCAGATCTGATAACCTGGATTTTTCTTTCTAATAATCCTTCAACTTTATGTTTGTATGCCTTAAACTTTTCTAGAGCTTCTGATTTCTTAGAAATTAGGTATATATATTTATACCTAGAATAATTATCTATAAATGTGATAAAATATGATTTTCTTTCATGTGTTTCTATGGTTAAAGGTTCATAAATATCTGTGTGTACTAGAACTAACAAATCGCATGACCTACTTCCCTTAGGAAAAAGGTTTTCTTTGTCATTTTTCTTGATATGCATGCTTCACATTTTTCAAATTTTATATTTTAAGGGAATGTAATAATCTCATGTTAATTATTTTTTTTTATTTTATTGACATTTACATGCCCTAACATTAAATGCCATAAATATGCATCTACATTAAATGCACAATCAATATAACCAGAAATATTCATTGCATTAATTGTAGAAGGAGTTACATTAAGACAAAAAAGACCATAGTCAGCATCATAGCGACCCCTGAGCTTCACTTTTTCATCTTTCCCAATAGTGACCTTGTCACTCTGAAAGCAAATTTTGAAGCCCTTTTTAGCAAAATTTTTTACTGCTAAAAAATTTCTTTTCATGGAAGGTACATAAAGTATATTTGTTAGTAGGAGACTGGTCTCTTCTACTTAAAGCCTATAGGTTCCTATCCCGACCACATCACTATAGGTATTTTTCATATACACCTTATGATCTTCAAGCTTCAACTCTTTCATTTCCACAAGTCCTTCTTTTGTCTTAGACACATGTCGCGTCGCCCCTGAATCTATCCACCACCCTGGGAGATCACTATATGCGATCAATGATTCAGATACAGTGCACACTAATTCTCGTTTTCTATTTACTTGCTTTCCTGAAGTTTCTTTCTTGGTTTTATTTAGGCAATTATTCTTGAAATGTCCAACTTTTTTACAAGAGAAACATGCTCCCCTGATTGCAGTTTTAGAGTTTTTGGTTTGCACTGGACGTTTCTTATTGAATTTATTTTTCTTAAATTTCTTGAAGAATATGCCTTTAGGCTTGAACTTGTGAGAATTTTCTGGGAAGAATTCTTGAGTATTCATAACTTCTCATTTTTTGTCTTTTGACATGTGCTCTTGCTCAAGAGCTAATTGCAGAGGGAGCTCTATTAGAGTAAGACTTTTCTGGTTTAACCTCATGGCAATCGACACCATCTTTCATGTTGGAGGAAGACTATTTAATATGGTGGAGATTTGCATGCACACGAGAATATCATTTTCTGATATGGCTAAGTCTTCAGCATTATCGATATTCGATTCACATGATCGACTACGTTATCTGAACCTTTCATCCTGTAAGAGTTGTACTGCTCTAGAAGAAGGTGAATGTGGGTTTTGAAGTCATATCATACTTTTTCTTGACTTCTTCCATCATTCTCTTCGCAGTGTCAAAATCTTCAAATACTCGGATGAGGTCATCTTGCATAAATGTTAGAAGAGTTGCTCGAGCAAGTTGATCATCTTAAATAAACTTGTTATAAGATTTTTTCTCTTCTTCAGTGGATTTATCAGTTAATGAAGATTTCATATTGTTCAATATGTATAGGGTCTTGTCATATATCAATAGATATTCTATTTTTCTTCTCCACATTCTAAAATTTGTTTCATTGAGTTTGTCAATTTTGGATAACTCAACCATGACTATTCGATTTGCCATTTTCCTAATTATAAACAGATATAGGAATTAATAAAGTATATTCCAACTAATATTTGTAAATATAACTAGTTTTAATCTTTCTAAACTAGTTTATCTTGCAATAAGATCTTTAAGTATGCAAGAAAATTACAAAAATTGCTAAATTTAAGCACTTTTTGACAAAGATAAGTAACAGGTGATTTTCTGAAACTCAGAACCACTTTTCTGTAATTTCAGAAAGTATTTAAGAGAAGTTCTGTGTAAATAAAATCACAAAAACTTGTTTCTGCAACTTTTTGAGTTTATCAAAAGGATAAATCTCTTTTCTATAATTTCCAGCAAGGCAGAAGCCTTTTTAAGCAAAAGCGAAAATAGAAACCTCAAAACGAAATTTTTTAGTTAAATAGAAAGGTTTAACCCTCTTTCTTTAATTTCAGAAAAGATTAGTGTCTTTTCGAAATTACAAATTTTTTTGAAGTAATCAGAAAAGAAAAGAACCACTTTTCTATAATTTTAGAAAAGTCAGATATGAATTTTTCTATTTTTTTAAAGAAAAGTAACCCCTTTTCCAAATTTGCAATAAATTTAAGGTTTAATATGAAAATTTATTTTTTTTAATGTAAAAGGGTTATACATTATAACAAAAAGGGGGAAAACATATTAGGGTTTCCCCTTTTCGTTTTCTCTTAACCTGCTTTGAGAAAACCAACGTTGGGCAGCGCCGAGCGACGTCGATTTTTCGATGACCTCCTCGAGCCTATCCAGAGACGCTCCGGTAAGCAGACCCTTTCTCCTTCCTCTTTTTTTCTGGTTTTTTTTGTTTGCCGCTGCCGACAGACCAAGACGTTGGTTAGGCGACAGCTCACGGTGTCCGCCTCCAGCGACTTCACAAGGCACCCAGCTTCCTGCTAGCGTCGGAGTGGACACTACTTACGATGATGACCCAACGGAGTAGCATGTACCAGCGTCGAACCAACATTCTTCTGCCAACCACAAAGTTTTGGGTTTTCTGGCAGTGACCCTACAGAATGGAGGAAACCACTAAACCCTGATTTGGGCATGCACGGTTTCAATGCAGGCCAGAGTCGGTCCGACGATAATTTTTTTTTACTAATCAAACATTGTGGGCATGTGTTGCCGAATACGACTCCACCGATTTCTGGTGACGGGTCTTAACGATTGTCGTTTACCAGAAAATCTATATATATTATTTGGAAAAAAATTACCCTGGTAAATCGGGTTTTCTCAAATAGGAAAATCTCACTGAGCTCAATCGCTTATTTTTCCTGTTTGAATTGTTTGTTTTTCTTTTCTCGGTGATGCAAAGATACCGTCATGCATACTTTCACCAATAGGGATCTATCAAACCCGCACAACCTGCGCTCTGATACCAATGTTAGCAACTGACCTTGTACAGGGCCGAATTTACACGGGATGAAGGTTTCACAATTACATTCAAAATTGTCAGAGAGTCTGAACTCTCAACCCTCTTCTTCTTTTATGTTGTGATTTCTTGTGTATATTATATACACTTTCATTTTATAGACTATGAAGATGGTTCAAGCTTTGTGACACAACCCTTGAGAGAAATTCTTTCATCCCTCATGAAACACTTCTCTTGAAATGTGACTGTTGAAATGGCCTCCAACCTCAAGAGACACTTCTCTTGGAATGTGACCGTTAAAATAGCCACTCCAACAGTCACTTATAGCCATATGTCCTTACATGAATGACATCATAGTGAGTTGTTAGGGATTACCATCAGAGCACACTATGACCTGATACACACTCCCACTTATATGGCGTTGGTTGTCTAGGTTTTGATTCTCCATTCCTTTCTGTCTAAAGGTACATCTTGGATCGCCATACAATCTTTCGCATCACCTCTTCTTCCTTTTGCTTTTCTTTTTCCCCTAATTCCTTTCATACGAGTTCTGTCAATACTTTTTATTAGTGTTGTGTTAGGTATCTGCATAACATGTTTCAACTATCTTAAATGAGATCATAAACTTTATACCAACTCTCTCTCTCTCTCTCTCTCTCTCTCTCTCTATATATATATATATATATATATATATATATATATATATATATAATAAAGGAAAACCGTGCAACCAAAAGAAGGTGCAACATCTATAAATGTTGATTGGAAGGCTCCACTTCTCAACTATCCGATCTCATATTTGTCATTCATAATGTACTTAACAAAAAATATGCTTTATATGAAGATTTTACAACATCTACCCATGTTTTTCAAAACATAAAAAATGGATGACTCACAATTTTACAATACAAAGTATTATCATACATTGATTTTAAACCCTTTAAAAAATACATCTAAATATCAAAAAATCATAATCTAAAATATGTCAATTACTAAATATATGATAAAAATGCAATATGTAGAGCCCGAACAATAAAAAAACTCAATCGTTAGAGAAAGAGAACGCTGCCTGATCATCGTCCTCCTTTTGGTTGTGCGGTCCCCCTAGTAATGTGTTGCTTAGGCTCCCTTTTTCCTTAGGTCTCTTAGGCCCTTTAAAAAAATAGTGAAGTATTTTTCTCACATCTCACATCGTAGATGTGATCTATAGGTTTTGTTTAGTGGAAACCAACTTTTGGATCACGGTAATCTGACTTGCATATAGGCTTTTTCCGTGATCCAAAATCAATGGCTATGAAAGTACCAATTTTTTCCGGCTCAGAAAAAATGTTTTTTTGTCAAAAAATTTGTTTTTTTGTTAGAAAAACATGATTCAAGAGTCAATTCTCACTAAATCAAGCATGCTAAACACAACTAACCGTTCAGATCTATCATAAACCTAATATATTCAGTTCTCATATATATGTATACTTAATTACTAGCTCCAGTTAAAAGTTAAATAAGTCTCACCCTGCATGTGTTCAATATTATTAGGAGACACACATTAAGGGCACGTTTGACACCCAGGGAACCCCCCCCCCCCCCTGCATGTGTTCAATAGTATGTTTTGCCAGTAATGGATCTGACACTAATAGTTAAACATTTAAGTTTTCATCTTAAATGTTGGTTGCAGATAGAAGGTTCAGCACCTTTTGCATACGCATTCCAAAAGGTTGTGGGGTGGAGATGGGCAAGCAATGTCGTGGGTGCAGGCGCAAGTTCGGGCATCCTCACCTCTCTTTTGGTAGCCATGTTAGGCCAAGCAAGGTACCTTTGTGTTGTAGGAAGGGCAAGACTTATTCCTTCCTGGTTCGCTAGAGTTCACCCTTCAACTGGGACCCCTGTGAACGCTACTATCTTCCTAGGTAAAAAACCCTAAACCCCTGCCTCAATTTGCTTTTTCATTGCAACTAAAATAAAGGAAAATCTATGGCGATGCCCACAAGGGCTCCTCTCATTTGGTAGCTTGGGGCCAATTGTGAATGTCACAAGTTGACAGGATGTCACAAATTTGAAACCCATAGGTAGTGTCCCTTGCCGTAAGGATGAAGCTTAGGCGTACTTCCCTCAAGGGTTTTACCAACCATAGGCCAGCCAACGGTCGATGATTGGGGGGTTCCCTTAAATTATCCAAAGAAAAAAAATCTATGGCGATAGTGTCAAATTGTTCCAAAAGTTTTTTGGTGTGATGACTAAACCATATTAACCATAAGGACTCCACTCATCTAGTAGGGTGGCTTGTAATCCTCACCAAAATAGTAAATGTCATGAGTTTGAAACCCACGAATAGACATCATTTGTTGCAAGATTGAAGCTGAGGGTTTTACACTAATGCTCTATGAGCTGTGCAGTTTTTCTCCATTTATATGAAAAAATGACTGTATTGTATGGTAAAATTGATGTGTTTTCCTAAAACCCTATAATTTGTGATATTCTCTTTGTCTAAAATCATAAATAGCCAGCGTTGAAATATCCCTTTTACCCTTCACATGCATGAAACTGATGAAGTTCATGCGTTATATCACTTCGCTCCTCGGGTACTGCATACATCCACTTAAAATGAGGTTCGCATATTTTTTGTATGGACTTTACGAAGTTTGCATAAAATTATATGCAAACTTCCTATTAAACTTGAACAAAATGAAAAAGTTTGCATATATTTTATGCAGATTTCTTCAGTCTACATAAAATATATGAGGACTTAAGGACTTTCGCATATATTTTATGCAAACTTAAGACAGTCAGTATATATTTTATGTAGACTTAAGAAAATCTACATATATTTTATGCGAACTTTTCTTAAATCCACTTGTGTTTTATGTGGACTTTCTCAAGTTTGCCTATATTTTATGTTGACTTCTTCATCCTCATCAGATCAAGGTGATCTTTGGTAAAAGTGAAAAGACATCTTAATCTATCTCTTTTATTTTTTTGAATTTTCAATACAGGTTACCAAAAAATAGCATAGAACATATAGAAAATGCACAACCCTAGAGGGTGCAGAGTATGTTTTTATTTTTGGTTTTAGAACTCAAAATTGAAAACCATAGAAGGGTTTTCGGTTCTAACTCAAAATATGAAAGTTATAGTCATATGTCTCAGCTTTCTAACGACTATAATAACACGGGTTTTTGACATCTGATCTAAGAGATACATATATTCTGCAAAAGAGTCTCACACATTTGGGAGGAAGTTCACGTGTGAAGGGTAAAAAGGTTTTTTAAATTCAGATATTTATGATTTTGGACATGGGAAGAAATATAAAAAATTATAAGGTTTTTAAGAAAATGCATCAAATTATCCATGTAGTATGGTCATTTTCTGAATAAAAAAAACACACTCATATGATGAAAAAATCATTTTGACAAGAATGACTCGCTTTGAAATATGTAACGGATAAGTACAACTGTTGATCCATAAAATTTTAGCATATATGGCGTGTCTTGTTCTAGAAATGGGATATTTCATCACATTGAATTTTCTCTAGAATGTCTTGACCTCCAAAAACAAAAAAACCACAATGAACACCTTTTGTCATATCAAAAGACACGAGTGGAGCCTGTGTCCCTACCTTTTGCCTGTCCCGTGGCACCAACCTTCCCAAAAGCATCAATTTTTAACTATTAATATAAGATTTGATAAAATCCATAACATATCTAACCAAGAAAAACCAACAAACAAACTTTCTTGTGGCTGGCCCATAAGGGCTCCACTCATCTGGTAGGGGCGACTTGTGGCTGTCACCAAGTTGACGGGACATCACAAGTTCAAAACTCATGGATGTCATCCTTTGCTGCAAGGTCGAAGGTATAAGTGGGCACGGGGGAGGGGAAACAAGGGTTTTACCAACTGGAGACCAGCTAATGTGCTGTCGATGATTGGGGGGCTTTATACTTGGACTATCCAAAAAACAGTTTCATGTGGCTGATCAGTACATAAGTCCCACTATCTTAATGAGAGCCTAAGAGTTGATTCCATGCTTATCCTCGACTTGGTTAGATGAGCCAGTAAATAGTTGGTAAATACTGCGACAGATTAAGCAGCATTATCCAGCCGTTTGTCATATTTTACATTTTGGCATCATGTGGAACATGATGAAGACCAACTTAGTTTTATTTAACTTGCATCACATGCAACAAAAATGTAAGGTTAGGATGAAAAAAGTACGTACTCTGAATAGAAGACTATATTGCTTCCTTTTGTTTGACATGATATTACAACACAAATCTCACAAACAGGCACCTGTACTGCTCTTATTTCATTGTTCTTGGATCTGGATCTAGTGCTAGATATGATCTCAATTGGTGCACTCTTGGTGTTCTACCTGGTGCCCAATGCACTCATTTATCGTCGATATGTGAAACCTGGAGCTAACGGCCTGCTTCCAACTCTAGTTTTCCTATTGCTCGTGTCCACGAGCTCATTTGGGTTTGCACTGTCATGGAAATGGAAGAAATACTGGTGGGAATTGGTCCTGTTTGGTGGATTGACAATCTTATGTGTGGCATGTTTTCAATACTGCGTCCCTATGGTTCACGGGCTTCGCCATTGGTGTGTGCCGATGATGCCATGGCCTGCTGCACTTTCCATATTTATCAATGTGTTCCTGCTTGCAACCATGAAGAGGAAAGCATACCAGATGTTTGGGATATGGAGCTGTGTGGTCACCTTATACTATGTCCTATATGGTGTCCACTCTACATACAATGGTGAAAGAGAAGAGAGAGAAAGTAGAAGGCCAAATTCAGTCATCAACCAAGTTAAGGTGGAAATTCAAATGCAATAACCACAAATTGGTTGAATCATCTCAACAAAGCCAAGAGAGAGAGAGAGAGAGAGAGACTGGTGGTAAAAGAGTTAGAAGTGGGTGCAGATAAGGTACTCAGTTCTGAATCTTCTGATGCCCCTAAAGTATTCTGCCTACCAGTATTAAGCACGTATTCTAGGGAAAAAATTGGAGCAATAATAATTATCGCATGTGCAAAGAATATATGAACAATGTTGTCAGAATCAGAATCAGAATCGGGCATGAATGGATTTTCAAAATGATTCAGAGAATCGGCCGATTCAGACTCTGAACCGAGACCAATCTTTAACCAGCAGATGATATGTGTCAGTAAAAATATTCAAATAATGAAACAATATTTTAAACCCTTTTTCAAAAACATTAAAAAATAAGCCAAATCAACGAATCGATTTTGGCCGATACAATATGAAACAACAATGACATGTAAAACTGTCTGTGTCCACGATACTGGGCAAATGAAAAAGCAAGCATAATTATTGCATGACAGCCTTCTAACCTAAAAATTAAGCCAACATCCATGGTGCCATATTTACAAAGTGCGAAGGAGAGTAAAGGCATCTGGAACAGTTTTCACAGGCAGCATCACAGAAACGTTGGTTTAGTTTTCAGATTATAAGGTTTCACTTAGCGACTGCAAAATTTGAGTACAGGTTCATGAACTCCAAACCTTGAGCAATGGCAGCCAGGTTCATGACTTTCATGTTTGTGGGTATTCTTTTCTATTGCATGTCAAAATATAGACAAATCCTTGCCCAATTTGGCATAGAATGTAGGTCCCGCAGAAATTTAGAATGGCAATATAATCATGTTTTAGGATCACCTGTGACTTGCAATAAAATTTCCCACAAGTTATTGAAATAACAATGTTACATTTTTATACCAATAACAACTTGAAAAACTCGCTTATTTATTTATTTATTTATTGGAGAGGGTGGGGTTTCTCCCCAAAAATATGCACAAGGTTTTCACCCTCTAGTCCCAGTTATATATACTAGCTGAGAACAATATTGGTGCTTTATGGCAGTTTAAATTTTTAGGTAGCATGATTTTAGATTAGTTCAATTACCCAAGTTGGAAATTTGGTATGCCCACCAGAGAGTACACCCAGCTTCTGCCGCATGGAAAAATCGTGCATCCTTGGGTTTCGAACTCATGTCGTCCCTTCAGCTTGGTGACTTTCGCAAATCATCCTTACCAGATGATTGAAGACCTTTAGGGCGAAAGTTCAAATCCAGTTGATACCCATATCTTCCCAAATTAAGATATTTAAAAGCCAAATTGTCCAACATTATTTATTGACAGAGACCCAAAGTTCATTCACCCAAGTCACAAATTTATACAGTTTTTATCCATAATATTAGGCTAGTACATGGACAACCTACTTATAAGCCAAAACAATTCAAGAAGAAAAAGAGATGACACAGCAAACAGACATACAATCAACTTATTGAAAATGAACTTGTTTTGTTTTTCTATTGATATTTAAAAACCAAGAACGATTAGCCGCTCAACTGTCACAAAGATACTCCAACTTTATCCTGTGTCGTGTCCCTCAATATACTAATCATGTTGAAAAATTACAAACAGCGCATCATGTGTCCTTTTAGCAAGTATATGTGACAGCTTCTCAAGCGTATGTTGAAGTACAGAGAATAACAATTAAAGAGAATGCATGAAGAAAGCATCTCAACTAAAACCATAATGATAGTTTGTGTACAAAAGATTAGGCATTTTTTAGTTCAGAAAAGAGGAGCTACACATTGTATCTCGTTTGGACAATGAAGGAAAACCGAGCAGCCAACGTAGACCAAGATAGGAACCTTGAAGCTTTACTCTTATTGACACATCTAAATACACAAGGAAGTTTCATGAAAGTTCACAAAGAGTGCCTCACGGCCTTGACAAGTTACACAAATCCATTTGCTCACCTTACATTGCCGCAAAACCAAAAAGGAACAAGAATAGATAACCTCTGAAAGCCAAATAGCAACCTTTGCTGCCATTAAAAAGTAGTAAAAGAATCTACCTAATTGAAAAGAGACCGGCACGACCTGATCCTTCTTTTCCTCAATCTCTGAGCAATTGCAAATGCTAGCTCCAGAGACTGAGATGCATTGAGTCTAGGGTCACAATGGGTATGGTATCTAGAATTCAAGTCATCATAAGTAATGGTCTTTGATCCTCCAACACACTCAGTAACATTCTGTCCAGTCATTTCCAAATGCACACCTCCTGGGTGGCTCCCCTCTTGCTCATGCACATCAAAGAAAGCTCTCAGCTCGGCCTACACAGGAAAACAGCATCAACATCAGAAATGATCTATAGAGAAGAAATAGAATAATGACAGATTCACAAAACAACAGCAATTAAGTTCCCTGTGATTATCAATTCTTACTCTGATTGCATCAAAAGAACGTGTTTTCAAGCCACAAGGTGCCTTGATTGTGTTTCCATGCAGTGGATCACTGACCCAGGTCACGACAAGTCCTGCCTGACGCACAGCTCTTATCAGGTGAGGAAGCTTGACACGCATGTTTTCTGCTCCCATCCGGGTGATTATAGTCAATCTTCCTGGCTTGTTATCAGGGTTTAAAATCTCACAAAGCTTCACGAGTTCTTTTGGATCCATCTTATTACTAACCTGCACATCGCATGAAAAATTACATAATGATGAAACTGGTTAAGATTATTGAAAGAAAAGCATATTCAGAGAAGGTATTATGATATTCAAGCAAAAATTCTGAACAGAACTGCTGAACTCCTAAACTATTAGGGAATTCTAAAGAATCAAGGTTTTATACAGAACGACAAAAATGCTTAAAAAAAAATTTGACAGCCCACAGCAAGCACAAGCAAATTTGAAGCACTTAATTATTTCATCTAAAAAGAAACAGATAAAATATTTCAAAGCTTGCAATACATGTTAAGATCATAAGCATCACCTTTATGCCAAGAGGATTGGCTACACCACGGAGGAACTCCACATGAGCCCCATCTAACTGCCTTGTCCTCTCCCCTACCCAAAGAAAATGAGCTGAACAATCATAGAACAGCCCAGATGTTGAATCCTTCCTTGTCAATGCTTGCTCATAAGGCAGTAGAAGACACTCGTGAGAAGTCCAGAACTCTGTGGTGGTCATTATGGGATGTTCCATAGTAAGACCAGCAGCTGCCATAAATCCCAAAGCTTCATCCACTCTCTGAGCAAGCTCTATAAATCTGTTGTAAATAGGATGATTCCCCAATATGCCAATGATCAGCTTGTATGATGAAATTAAAAAAAATTGATGATTTAACTTACGAATCATGACATGCAAATTCTAGGCAGAACCATCCAGTATAAGTATGAGGATGACTGCAACGTACCTTTCACCTTGTTCATTATGCTCAGTGAAATCCAAGTTCCATTGGGTGACCCTCTGCATAGCAGCATATCCTCCTGTAGCAAATGCTCGAAGAAGATTCAAAGTTGCTGCAGACTGGGTATAGGCACCAATCATCCTCTCAGGATCTGGGGTTCTAGATTTCTCATCAAAGGCATCCCCATTGATGTTATCTCCCTGGTAACTGGGAAGCTTCACTCCATCCTTAGTCTCAAATGGATCTGATCTGGGCTTAGCAAACTGACCAGCCATTCTTCCCACCTGTCATGCAATAACATAAACCCAGTTAGGCCATCAATCCAAAATACAGGATTCAAGTTTACCCCATGTGGCCCCAAGGAAACACAAATCCACACCACCATCCCACAAAACAAACTCAAATGCCCGAAGCCTTATGATGAAGCTACGGGACACCAGCATAAGTATCAAGCATCGAACAGGTAAGATTGCAGGTTAAATTTAACATATAGCTACAAAACCATAGCAGAAGGGTCACCTGGAAAAGAAATAGCAAATGAACAGTAGAGAACTATAGGTCTAAGGCTCCAAAAAGAAGAAAAAAGAAGGTAGATAAATCCAATCAGGGGTAGGCCGTCGCCTCAACAAGTCGTCAACTGTAGGCAAGCATCGGAAACGATGTTAGAGTTTACTAGTAGGGCTGGTAAACGAGCCGCACGAACCGAACAGGGCATGTTCGGGCTTGGCTCGTTTACTAGTGGATTGAAATGAGACAAGCCGAAGACGAGCTGGCTTGTGTAAAAACATTACATGTTATTTATACTTAGTATATACTTTTTTACATATTATACTTGAAAATATATATAACTTTTTATAAATTACACATAACAGTCCATATTTTATGTATATATATATTTCATTCATCATTCCTTTTTATATATATTTTATGCATTATTTCTTTTATATATTACACAAAATATATATTATCCATAAATATATATATTTTATCTAAACAAGCACTCTCGAGCCGAGACAAGTTAAACACCTTGTGTTCGGGCTCGACTCTTTAAGCTAAATGAGTTGCTGGTGGCTCGGCTCGGCAACTATACGAACGAGTTTGTGATAAGCCAAACCCAGCCGAGTCACGAGCTGCTCAGTTCGTGTACCACCCCTATTTACTAGTGCAAAATTACACAAAAAGAAATCAATCTCTAAAATTACACCATAATAAATCAATCCCTGTTAATGGGTGCATCACAAAACCAACATCACACTACGTCAAACATCCTCTAGTATTAGATGTTTTAACAGTCAAAATCAGTAAAGGTTCTAGAGGATAGTGACAGAACGGAAAGAAGAGCCAAAGAAGAAACACCATTAAGAATCATATCCAATGAATTGAATGGGAGAGTGTGCATGCACATGAATTAACAACAGCAGTGAAATGAAACATTTCCCCCATGCAGAAAACCCAACCCACATCTAGAAATTGTCAAAACCTATTCGAGTTCAAGGACCCAAATACAGAGGAGAACGAACCCAACCCATAAAAATCAAGAGGAAGCCCATATCATACAAAAAGGCATCACCATAACAAAAGCCTTATCGACTTACGAAACAAACAAAAGATAATCAGAACCCCCAGGAAGAGTCTCAACATTAAAAAAAATAACAAACAAAAAATTGGAAGTAGTATATTCTAGATACAACAATATATAAAGGAAACACCAAAGTGAAAGATCAAAATATACTCACTCAAACGCCCAGCTTCCAGAGAAGAATCTATGAAGAAATAAAGAATGTCTCCCAAAAAGTTTCACAATCTGAAGAATTTACAAAAAAGCACACAACCAAAATAAAATAAGAGAATAAATTTTTTATTTTCATAAAATTTTTAAAAATTATGTTGTAACAACAGCTAGAAACAAATAAAACGTAACAGCATAAAACAGAACCTTGAAAAGATCAAGATCAAGATCAACCCCGAAAAACGAAATAAAAAACCCAAATATAGGCGCTCAATCAATACCCAACTTCTTGGAAAAAAAAACAAATCCAACACACCATCATAACCACAATATGGAGAACGGAGCTAGAAATATATAAATTAAATACCACAATATACACGCTCAATACCCAACTTCATCAAAAGAACAAAAACACCACAAGGACTCGAAACAAGAACAATGGCACCAAAACATTTACAGAAACAAATCAATTGGCATAAAAACACGATTAAAAAGAAGAAGAAACCATATTGAATTCAAACGCCAGAGAGTAGTAAGAATCCGAATAAAGCACAAAACCTTGATGACGGGCATCTGGCAGCCGAACATAAGGACGACGCCCATCTGCAGGATGACCCTGAACGTGTCCCTGATATTGTCGGCGCTGAATTCCTTGAAGCTCTCCGCACAATCCCCTCCCTGCAGCAGGAACGCCTTGCCGACGGCCGCGGCCGCGAGGCGTTCCTCGAGCTTCCGCGCTTCTCCGGCGAAGACGAGCGGAGGGAAGCGCTCGAGGCGCCTGAGGGCGTCGTCGAGCTCCTCCTTGTTGGGGTACTGAGGGATCTGCAGGGCCTTCTTCGTCTTCCAGCTATCGATTGCCCAACTCCAGTCCAAATCAGCCGTCCCGGGCTTCAATGGTTCCGCGGAACGGACTGCGCGAACCGAAACGCTGGTTCTTGGGTGGATTCTGGGGTTTTGGAGCATGAGAGGGACTTTGGAGAGGTACCCATTTGCAGAGATCGCCATTTTCCCAAGAAATTTCGCGTCTCGGAACGATCTCTCTCTCTCTCTCTCTCTCTCTCTCTCTCTCTCGCTCCGCTTTATAAGTTGGAGGTTATATATTTGACATTTATTTCAATGTAAATATCGAGAATGCTATTAAAAGCATCGTACCTTTGTGGATAAGGTGAAACAGGGATTCTTTTGGGGGATACGTACCAAGATGTCCTTTTGTGTCAGTTTCCTTTTTCAGTGCTTGACTTTATCCTATGGAGCTTCAAAGTGGATCAGTTTAATCAGGTCGGCCGGACCCGGTCAAAACAGGGCTCAGCTGGACCAGGCTGACCTGTTGCCCACTCTTTAGTTAAGCTCCTAATGGTGCTTATCAATGGATTGGGTTTTGCTTAGTGAAAGTAAACGTAAAGTTGACAAATTTGTTGTATCAAAAGTGTTCCTCTTTGGACTCAAGGGGTTTGGCGCAGTGGGATGGGTCCTAGACTGTTTGACAGGCAATTTAGGTTCAAATCTCATGGGTGTCACCTTCCAAGCCCAAGCTTGGTGACTCCTTGGGGTCGAGGGGTAAACCCTTAAAGTTTTAGGCTGACATGGACAGAGACGGTAAGTACAGTAAGCTAAGCCAGCACGGTTAGGTCTTTGCGCTTGGAGCGGTTTTCTCAAATTAAAAAAAAAAAAAAAGTGTTTTTCTTTGATATTAGTCCTAAAAAAAAAAACCTTAGAGTGTTTTTACATGAATAGAAAATTCAATTTTGCATTAGTAGGCCAAAATAGTAAGCTTTGCTTTGTGGGTGAGAGCACTATAGGTTAGCAGGACTTGTAGGTCTCTCCATTTGTCTGTTTCTCCATCATTGCTAGTAACACAGTAATCTTACTGGGATGGTCTTGTTCGACGGTTCGACTCTTCCACATCTTTGGTTTAGGTTCTCTTGTCCTATCAATATTTTATTTTGTCCTTTCCTTTTTCATATACAGGAAACCAAAATAAGGACTAGTAGTAGCTAGGATGGTAAGTGGCAATTCCAGAAGTGGCAGCTACCACATTCTAAAGGAGGTGGTTGTCAATTTCATGGTGTAAACAGAATGTCACTTGGCTCACTTCCCATCCCAGCTACCAGTTTCCAAACAGCCACAACGGTAGTTTGGCCAACATTTTGCCAAATGCATTAACTCCTATCCTAGTTCCTAGATTCCAAACAATCAAGTTTTTTTTTAGGTGACGAATGTCAAACTTAGGTCTCTATTTGACGGTTTAAAAAAAAAAACAACCTGTGGCTCATATCAGAAATTTGATAAAGGGCTGGTCTCCAAATAAAATGTTAGCTCAAATCAGTTTTTTTTTTAAAGGAACAAAACCATCTGGCCTTTTAGTTCATTGGCATAAAACCCTAATTCTCCTTTGCTCGCCACAAAGTACAACCACCTTAGGCCTAAGGGCAAAAAACACATTTATGGGTTTTGAACTCATGACATTCATGAGTCACTCTTTCCAGATGAGGGGAGCCCTTAAATCAGTGTCAATGTGGCACATTGGTATCTGCTGAGAAAACCAACTAATAAAAAAGCCTAATATTCTAACCAAAATCAAATTAAGCAATATTCATGGAACCTAATGGTAATTAAAAAAAAAACCTAACTAAACATGTATGTCATTCTAAAAAACCAAATCAAAATCCTAATTCCTACAAACATTATAGATTATGCATTTATGTTAATTGATAACAAATTTCTACTATTTTAATCAAAATCAAATCACGCAATATTTGTGGATTAATGCCTAATGGTAATTTTAAAAAAATAAAAAAACTCTAAAACCATAATTAAACATTTATGTTATTCTAGAAAGTTCAAATCAAACCCTAGTTCTTGCAAACTTCATAATTATGCATTTATGTTAATTAATAAAAAAGCTCTTAGTATTCTAATTGAAATAAATTCATGTAATGTTCATGCCTATTGGTAATTTAAACAAAACACAAAAAAACCCTGAATCCATAAACTACACATATATGTCATTCTACAAAAGCCGAATCAAAACACTAATAACTATAAACATCATAAATTATGCATTTATGTTAATTGATAGGAAACCCTAATATTCTAACCAAAATCAAATCATGGTTCATGCCTAATAGTAATTAAAAAAAAGCACAGAAAAACCTTAAAACCATAACTAAATACTATTTCATTCTGAAAAATAAATCAAAACTTCAATTCCAACAAATATAAAAAATTATGATTTATATTAATTAATAAAAAGCCTAATATTCTAACCAAAATCAAATCACACAATATTCATTGATTCATGCTTAATGGTAATTAAAATACATGCAAAAACCTTAGAACCATAATTTATGTGTTTATGTCAATATAAAAACACCAAATGAAGACCCTAAATCCTAACAAACATCATTCATAAATATGCTATTTTTGTTTTAAACAGTCATAAATATGCTCATTAAAAAAAGCAAAACTTCAAATTGAATATTTATGTCTTCTGACAAACCAAAATAAAAAAAATAAATAAATTCTATCAAAAATCAAAGATTTAGGGATTTGATAACAAAAATTAAGCATTTATTAATGGAATCATGCTTAATGATAATTGAAAGAAAAATAGCACTAAAATACCTTAAAACCTTAATTACATACATATTCAAGTCATTCAAAAAAACCTTAATTAATACTCAAAGTCCTAGAAAAATCATAGATTTAAGCTAATTGAAAAAAAACCCTAATATCTTAACCAAAATCAAGCATTCATTACTCATGGCTAATTGAAAAATAAAACACACGAAACCTTAAAACTCTAACTAAATATTCATAGTATTTAAAAAAAAGCTACATAAAAAACTTAAACCCTAACAATACATTAGGTTAATTGAAAAAAAAAAACTGAAATCAAAACCATATCAAGGCTTGGGTTTGAAAAAAAGAAGAAGAAAGAGACTCGGTGTCTCAACCACCAGAGCTAGGGGCGTACACCAGAAAGGTCGTCAGATGATAGACGACCGAACCCAATCTAGCAAAGTTGAGAGAGAGAGATCGTCATTTAAGAATCATTATGAGGAACGATTTGGGGGGCACTCTCACTCGATGTAGAGCGATACCTTGTTGGACTGGGCATTGAGTATCTCCTCATAGTCCAACTTCAATTATAAGCATTGCACCTATTATTGGTGTTCATCCATGGAGGAGCAACACCTAAACCCAACGCTACTGTAGGTCTCCTCCTCCACCCATGTGCAGTTGTTGCAATCACTCTCCACCAGCATCACCTTGGGATAGAACACCTAGCTCTTTGGCTCCTCAGAGTTATGGTCCTTGTGCCAAAGGGCCATGTCACTAGAGCCATTGGGGTGTAGAGAGAGAGACAAAGATCAGGGATGTGGGAGGAGTGGTGTTGGTCGGGTCTAGGTGTGCCCACCCTGACCAAACTTTACAAAGAGTTAGGGTAGGCACTAGCTAGCCACCTAGACGGGTCAGGGTGGGCACTGCCCACCTTGATTCAAACCTCTTATTGGAAAAAATTCAGGTTTGGGTGGCTCCATCCCTGGCATCAAGTGACTCCATTCTTGGCAAAAATAAAAAAATTATATTGTACAATATGATTTTGGGAGCTGGGGAGTTTTTTTTTAAGCCAAGAAAGACACCCCTCCCCCCTCAAGATCACCAAATTGGCTGACCTGTGATTGGTAAACCCCTTGAGATCTCCCCCTGCCCACTGAGGAGTACACCCAATTTTGACCTTGCAACAAGGGACACTGCCTTTGGGTTTCAAACTTGTGATGTCTTGTCAACTTGATGACATTCAAGTAGCCCCTGTTGGCATATGGGTGAACCATGACACACATATGCAATATGGTCAAGATGGCTTCATGCATGCGCATCATCCAACGTTTTACAAAACTTACTATTTTGAAAATTAACTACGCACATTTGGAAAATAAATTTGCATGTTTTACAATTTTTTTGGAATCCCATGCATCTCATTAAAAGACACAGGGCTGATCTATATAAGGTAGTTGGGATAGCATTGAGAGCCATCCCAAAATTAAGCAGAATATTGATTGCCCAATTTGATCTAGCCTTTGCAGTTTCAAGGTCCTATAACGTCGTAAACAACTTCTTACCCAATTGCTCTGTCTGCAACTTATTCATACCTGGGACCATCACTGGTATTAGAGCACGATGTTGAATGTGTTCTTTTGCACCTAGGTGTCAGCGGAATCATCCAACATCATACACTTCTAAAGAGCATCATTCGACATTGGCTCACAGTTCTCTACATCGATGACAAATCTATTTTTCAACATTTCTATATGCACGACACCAAATCTAGTGACCTGCACACAAAAAAACATTTCTTTTGGATTAGCTTTTATAGGTAAGTGGGTTTCATTTTTTTTGAACTCGTTTCTAAAAGAGTTGCAAGAAGTTGTAAAGCTCTATCTTCTCTCACTATACACTGAGAGAATTAGCACTTGTATTTATAGATCAAAACTACAATACAATAAAACAATAAACCAAGAAAACGATAATGCATATAGTACACAATATGTGGGTTATCATTTTATGATAATTATTATCATAAAATGGCTGCACTAAGAGGAATCCAGATTATCTTTTTTGATAATCAAAGAACTTTGGACAATTCTAGACTCTTGAGTTGAAACTAGACTCTCTGAGTTTAGACTCTTCCAAATTATCATGTCGGCACTCTTTATCATGCCCCTGCAAGCTCAACGTGGGGTCAATAACGTTGAGCTTACTCGAAGAAAAGTAAACTGCGAGAATGAAAGAGATTTAGTCAAGCCATCGGTCAGCTGGTAAGAGGAGTGGATGAACTAAACTTAAAGATGTCCCTTTTGCACATGATCTCGGACAAAGTGAAAATCAATTTCAATATGTTTTATGCGGGCATGAAAAACTGGATTTGCTTCAAGGTTGTCAAACCATAGAATAGGTGGAGAAGTGGGCACACAACCTAGCGCATGGAGGAGAGACTTGAGCCAAAGAAGATCCGATGCAGCACAGGCGAGAGACTTGTATTTAGCTTCAGTGCTAGATCGAGTGATAGTATGTTGCTTGCAAGAAGACCAAGAGACTAAGTTGAACCCTAGAAACACAGTAAAATCACTCATAGACTTTTGATTATCAGGTTTACCAACCCAATCAGCATCGGAGAAGCCACTAAGCTGACGAGAAGAGGACCGTGAGAGGAACATGCCATGATGAATAGTCACTTTGATATAGAGTAGAATATGTTTGACAGCAGACCAGTAGGCAATTGTGGGCTGGTGCATGAACTGACAAACTTTATTGACTGCAAAGGCAATATCAGGCCATGTAATGGTGAGGTACTGAAGACCGCCTACAATGCTGTGATATAAGGTGAAATCGTAAAACGATGGTGCATCATCTTTGGATAGCCGAGTAGTGCCACTTAGAGGAGTAGAGATTGGCTTTGCATAAACCATAGAGGCTCGACGAAGTAAATTAAGTGCATAAGCACGTTGGGAGAGAAGACGCCCTAACGAACCATAAAGAACTTCAATGCTGATAAAATAATTGAGACAACCTAGATCTTTGCTGAAAAATGCAAGATTAAGTTGTCAAATGAGTTGCAGGATAACAGTAGTAGAGCTGCCAGTGATTATAGTATCATCAAGATAAACCAATATATACAAAACCAATCTACTATCTTGAAGGATAAACAACGAGGCATCAGAGAAAGAGATGTGAAACCCATGATTTTTGATGAAAAATGCAAGACAAAGTTGTCAAATGAGTTATTAGATAATAGCAATAGAGCTGCCAATGATTATAATATCATCAAGATAAACCAATATATACATAACCAATCTACTATCTTGAAGGACAAACAACAAGGCATTAGAGAAAGAGATGCAAAACCTGCGGGACTGAAGATAAGAGTTGAGTCATTGGTACCAGGCATGGGGAGCTTGCTTGAGACCATACAGGGCTCGATCTAGCTTGCATATACAACGGGAAAAAGCAGGGTCTTCAAAACCAGAAGGTTGTGCTATATAAACCTCTTCATAAATAAGACCATTTAAAAATGCATTATTAAAGTCCAACCGATGTATAAGCCAACCTGACGAAACTGCAAGAGCAAGAACAACACGAATAGTGGTGGGCTTCACAATGGGACTGAATGTCTCAAAAAAGTCAACATCTTCCTATTGATGAAAGCCCTTATCAACGAGACTTGCCTGGTAATGAGCTACAAAACCATCAACATGTCATTTAATGCGAAAAAAACCATTTAGAGCCAACAATATTATAATGAGTACGGGGAGGAACAAGGTGCCAAGTGTGGTTAAGGTGAAGGGCGTGAAGCTCTTCCTCCATAGTCATGCGCCACTTGGAGTCAAGGTTAGCATGTTTGAATGTAGTAGGTTCGGGGGTAAGAAGAACATAGTTAAGGTAAGCAAGGGACAAAGGGTAGCGGGTAGTGTGGTCAAGGTACGAGGTTTAAGAGAGTTGGTCATAGAACGGGTGATTATGGGGTGAATGTGATCAGGTGGGCGAGTGACAACGGGTTCAGAAAGAGGAGAGGAAGATGGTAGAGGGGAAGAGGAGTCAGGTGGGTCAGGAATAGGACTCATGGGGGAAGAAGGGGTAGATGAAGAATGAGGAAGGGAAGTACTTAGCATGGGTCCAGGTTTTTATAAATGTTCTTAAACCAATTCTTTGCCTATTTTGTGAATAATTTACGTATAAAAATGCATGCATAAACATAACATAATTCAATGTAAATCCGCGTAAAAATACCTCCCTTGAAGAGTGTGCTAATCCAAAGACAAAAAATTCTCAAAATATCTTTGAGAAATTTTTCCTCCAAATAAGATGTGAACCTTCGACGATCCTCATGAGTGTGCCGTTCAAAAAAGTGAACAACGAATCTGAGTAAAGGAGAAACCTGGTCAGTCTTGAGGGAATGAGGTCAGACTAGAAGGAAACTGGGTCGGCCTAGAGGGAAACCAGATTGACATAGGGGAAACCGAGTCAGTCTAGAAGAAATTGGGTCAGCATAGGAGAAACTAGGTCAACCTTGGGGGTGAACCGAGCAACTAGGGGGGGAATCAAGCCACTAGGGGGTGAATTGGACCACTTGGGGGTAAACCGGGTAGGGTACGACCAAGGAAAAGTGAGCTAGGCCAAGAGGGGTGGCAACCACCAAAATGGTAGTCCAAGAAAGGGTTAAGAAAGAGAGGGTTGAGTGTGTCTAAGGTGGAGGGGAGGTCCCCTTTTAATAGGGGTGGAGAGGTGCCTTTTGAGAAGATGGGAGAGATCATGGTGTTGCCAAATGCAAAACCATGGGTAAGAAAAAACCATGAGCTATAGGGAAGGGGATTTGGATTTAGATCTTGGCATAAGATTCATATCTCAATCCAATTGGCCCAACTAGGTAGGTTTTTGGTAAGGTTAGTTGGGTATTTAGTTAGCTTTTAGTTATGATTTTCTAACTAGGTCTTAATAAACTTATTAATTTACCTTTTAATATAAAAAAAACTTATTTATAAAAAAAAAATTTATAAAAATATAAATAGTTGACTGAACTTTGTCAACAAAAGTATAGATGACCATGACCCTTAGATTGCTGTGAACCTTGCAAACTATCAAAATTATCAATATACCCTTGAACTTGTTATGGATGTTTTACGAACTCTGATTTTGATTAATTGATGTGGACGCAATAGTGCACTCGAATTGCAAAAGATAGGTCATCAAAAATATCCATTCTATTTATAATGCATTAGAGATATTGAAAAATTATCGATGTCCCAATTCCGGCCTATAGGGTTATGAAACTTTTTTTACAAAATTATTACCAAGGTGATGGTTGATAGAATGAGGAGCGCACTAGATCAAATTGTCAGTTGCAATCAGCAGGCTTTCCTTAAAGGGCGTATTATCCATGATTGTATATAACTCGCTCATGAAATGGTCGATGTTATGGCGTCAAGCAAGAGAAAGGAGGCCATTTTTTAAAACTGACCTCGCCAAGGCCTACGATAAAGTGGATTGGGGATTCCTGGAGAAATTGCTGACCTTCTTAAGGTTTGCTCAAGAATGTATTTAGGAGGAGAAACATGGTATGTGTCCTGCTCCCCATCTTTTGCGGTTGTCATTAATGGGGAGGTCAGCCACCAATTCTGGCCCAGCGGAGGCCTCAGACAAGGGGACCCCGATCTCATCCTACCCCCTCTTTCCTCCTTGTTATTGAGAGGAGGTTGTTGAGGCATCTCAACCATTAAAGTAGAACATCACATCATATCATTTCGGCTTTGATTGCCACTTTTATGCAGACGATGCACTGTTTTTTTTGTTAGAGATCGCAATCAGTCCTTCGTCCAGCATTTGTTACATGAATTGTCAGTCTTCCAGACCTCATCAGGCTTGTAGATAAGCAAGGAGAAGTCCCTGTTTATCGTGTTTAACATGTCTCACAGTAGGATGGATTATGTATCTCGAATAAGCGGATGGGAAAGTGCAAAAAATATGCCTCTTTCTTATGTTGGTTTATCTCTTTTCAAGGGCAGACTATGTAACCACCATGTATTGAAAAAGTTCAGGGCAAAGTTGGATTCGGGTTACATCCTTACCCACGTGAGTAGCCATGGACCTTGGCCGGTTCTTGATGTTTTTAATTATTACAGTGATACTAAATGCTTTTACCTACTCTCACTTGTCCTCATATCTCCACCATCAATGTCAAGAGGCCTTTTTTTTTAACTGCTAATGACAGTCTCAAGCTTGAACGGAAGAAGGTATTCCTTGGTTAAATCTGGTTGTGAAACTTTTGTCACAGCCTACAAGCATTATCAGTCTAAAATATATGATAAAAGCTTTTTCTTTTTCTTTTTTTTTAAGATCAAGGAAAACCCTCACCGAGAACGGGATCACTTAATGGGTGCACTTCCCTACAAGGTAAATCTCCGAGTTGAGGACACAACCACCCAGTCTTACATGCCCCAACCTTGATAAAGCAATGACAGCCCCCATGCACCACCAGCACGATTCGATCATGGGCCTTCAGCTTGACATAGGGCCCCGTTGATCACATGGGTAACCAAAAATATATGATAAAAGTTGCACCAAATAAAAATTCAGTCAAGAATCTCAAATTCTCAATTAGAACCGCAACCTCTCAGCAATAGAAAAGGCTAGCTCTACAGACTGATATGACATCCTTCTTTTCCTCAACTTCTCAGCAATAAAAAAGGCTAGCTCTAGAGACTGAGATGCATTGAGTCAAGTATCACAATTGGTATCATATCTAGAGCTCAAGTCCTCATTAGTAAAGGTCTTTGATCCCCCAATGCAGTCAGTATCATATCTGCCCAGTCACCTCCAGGCACATCAAAGAAGGCTCTAAGCTTAGCCAACACGAGAAAACAAGTTGACATAATCTTCAGACATGATCTAGAGAGAGAAAGTATAGCAATTGATACTCTTCACAGTGATGAACAGAACTTCACCCGTCTTCAAGCCACAGAGAGCCTTCATTGTGTTCCCATGCACGGGATCACAGACCCAGGTCACTATGAGCTCAGTCTGGTGCACAACCCTTATTAGATGGGGAAGCTTGACACGGATGTTTTCTGCTCCGATCCGGGTGATTATGCTTAGCCTGCCTGGCTTGTTAATTATAAGGGTTTAGAACCTCACAAAGTTTTACAAGCTCCTTTGGATCCATCTTATCACTTACCTATTGTAGCACATAAGAATCTACGTGATAAGTAGGTTATAGATTGTAAAAGATCAAGCACAATTTGAAGAAACCGATCATATCATGCATGAAATTCAAGGCAAAATCCTGAACAAGATTACTTGTAAGGAGTTGTGAAGAACCGAAAAGTTCTATGCAGAATGACAAAAATTTCTTTACAAATCAATGTAGGGGTGTCAATGGGTCAGGTTTACCCGGACCCGACCCGTACCAAACCCTATAGGGCCCAGGTATGTCGATAAATAAGAAGACCTGATTAAAAACTGGGTCCGGACCAGGTCTGATTAATACATGCATCTGCGTATAGTTTGTGAAATTTTATACCAGACTGAGGCCCGACATGACATCTGATTATGACCTATAATTTTTTATGTAAAAATGATAAAAAAATATTATTTTACCTGGTATGGCCTGGGTTTGTTTCATGAAATTCTTATTGGGTTCGGGTATGGTTTCTCTTATGGTAGGTCCGATTATAACCGAGTCTAAACCCGATACCATACCCAAAACTCGAGGCCAGGTCTGGTTCCACCTGGGTCCAAACCAAACCGAACCCGTTGACACCCCTAACTATAAGTAGAACCATTTTTTTTATATCAAGGAACCCTCGCGAGAACCGGGTCACATAATAGGCAAACCTCCTGCGAGGTAAAACCTGGGTGGTGTCACCGACACCCAAGCTCTTACAGAGCCAACCGGTTAAAGTATGACAAATATCATGATATTCTCTAGAATATCACAACATTCTGACAGGTCCGAGACCTCGCAAGAACCGGGTCACTTAATAGGCCCGCCCCATGCGAGGTAAACCCTGAGCAGGGTCACAGACACCCAAGCTCTTACATTACATAGCCCACCAGTTAAAATATGACAAATATCATGTGACAAATGTCATGACATTCTCGAAAAATATCACAACATTCTGAGAGGCCAGAGACCTACTTTTTTTGGTAAATAGTCACAAAACTAGAATTGGCCACAAACGAGAGCAGATCAAGTGATTTGCCAAATCACTTTTAGAAAAGTGATTTGACATCGTCACGGTCCACAATGTACATAAGATCATGAAGTCCTTGTGGGATGAAGCAATGGACGGTGAAGATGTCAAATTACTTTCTTAAAGTGATTTGACAGATCACCTCATCTGCTCTAGCCACAAATACCCCTTTGCAGGGAGGCATGCCTAGAGATGTGAACGGGTCAGATTCGGATTCAGTCTCATGGGTATCTTTTTTATTTTTGAAATTATATGAGAATCAGATTTGGGATCACAGTCAGAAACCGAGTTCGATTCTGAATTCCCTTGGATTCTATGATATATGCAAGACCAAATTGCACCCAATTTCATAATCATATTAAGTTTTTCTAATTAAACCACTAATTGGATTGCAGTCGGTCAGATTAGGGATGGCAGTAGACCAGGGCGGGGGCAGCGGACAAGGTCTCCACCCCCGCTCCGTTTCAAAATTCTGCCCTCCATCCCAGCATGGGTTTTGATTTTAACCTCCACCCCTGCCTCATCCCCATTTCATGTCCTCCATCCCTGATCCAAATGGGTCAAGGCGGGATGGAGCCCCGTTTTTTCTTGGTCCACTGCTATCTCTAAAGAAGGATCACGGGCGGGGCGGGGCAAGGGAGGGATTGGATACGGGGATGGAGCAGGGTGGAGAAAAGTGTAAGTTCATCCCTGCGGGGGTTTTGATTTTAACCTCCATCCCCGGTCCAAACAGAGTGAGGCAGGGTAGGGCCCTGTTTTCCTCCGTTCCACTGCCATCCCTAGGTCAGATATCTGACCAACATCTATACCATTGACATCCTTAGGAACACCATGTCCAAAGTTATTGTGCACTTTAAAATATTGCAACATTGTGAAAACATGTTGATATGTTCGATTTTTTTAAAGAAACACTATTTTTTATCTCAATGTTTATTTTCTTACTGCTTTAGGTAAAAAAAAGAGTCAAATTTTAATTTCACTCCTTTTACATGTTTTTCTAGTTTTTTTGTGTGTGTGTGTGTTTGTTTTTACTTACCGATAGTTTGTAAATAAATGCATGAAAAAAAAAACAAATTCTCATGAAAATTTGGATACTGTTATTTTGCCAATTTAAAATTTTGTTAGTATGGGTTAAGATAAATAATCATCATCACCTTTATGCCAAAAGGATTAGCTATACATCACGAAGGAACTTCACGTGAGCCCCTTCTAACTGCCTTGTCATCTCCCCTACCCAATGCGGTCAGTATCGGAATCAGACCTGTATCGTTTGGCCAACGATTCAGGTGTATTGACCGAACTACTGATACTCAAGTGTATCGTTCTGAATCGACCAAAAAATAATTAAAAAATATTACCTGTCAATCAGAATCTGCACGTGTTAAAACTATTAAAATAATATTAAAAAATAAAGTAATCTATTTTTGTACATTTATTAAAAGTAGTTGATTCAAGTCGGTATTGTATCGATTTTCTGAGGGTATACTATGTGTCGGCCGATACAGGTCGGTATCAACATTTAGAATGATATAAAAAATAACAATGGAGGACCTTTCTATTCTGCTGATCCTCACTACTATTATTTGTAGTTCAGATTCAGAATTAAGTTCTACACCAAATCTTGTTGGGATTCAGACTTTTCCCAAATTAAGATTGAGTTTCCACTATATTCTATATGCCAACCTTCGCACTTCTTAAGCCTTGCCCTTTTAAGCTATGGATTGGAGGAACTCAAAAGCTAACTGGGGAGGGTGGGCAAACCCTATTCTGATTTATTTGGCAGTGAAAACAATAGACCTGAGATTTTCTTGACTTTAAGGAAATCTGCTGATGCAATGCAGCTGAAAATGTTCATATTATGAATTATGAATCCGAATTTCAAACGCATATTGTAAGATAGATTTCAAACTAGGGTTACCGGAAGCGCTCATAATTAAAGCTTGAGAAGTGCACTTCATCGAAACACGCTTCAAAAGCGCAAAATGCAGTGCTTCTGAAACAGGGAGGGAAGCACCCCTTTTAAATGGGAAGCACACTTCTCATTAATTGAGAAGCTTGCTTCCCAATATCCTTCCTTTTTTTCTTTTTTCTTTTTTTTTGGGGGGGGGGGAGGGGTTGGAGAGTTTTAAGTTAACCTTTAATAAAAAAAATTACTCAAAAAATAAAAAAAAATATATTTTTAAAAGGAAAAATAATTATTTTGAAATATCATGAAATATAAAAAACAAAAAATGAGTAGGGTTTGAGATTTTCAATTCTCAGACCCTAACTTCTCTCGTTATAAAGTCCCAGACTTCTGGTGAAATCTAAAGAGCTTCAACGACCTTCGTGGGTATATTATAAATTTTTTTTTGATGAATTTATTTATTAAATGCTTTCAACATGATGCATTTGTTAAATAGTTGCAACAGGAATATGAATTTCTCTTGATTTATTATTTATTAAATATTTACAACACCATACATTTGTTAAAGGGTTGCACTTGCATATATGATTCATTTTTTAGATTAATAGATCAACTTTTATTTTAATATTTTTTAGATTAATCTTATTTACTCATGTTTTATTTTGTCAATGATGATATAAATCTTTTATTTTAATAAATTAAAAAATATATAATTACATTTTGGCTTTTATTTCAATTCTTATTCACTTTCTTTTCTCTTCCCACTTGAATCTTAGGTCACTTCTCTTTTTGTTTTCCTTTTTAATCTTGATTCGCTTCCCGTTTGATTCCTAGATCGCTTCCGGTTCATTTTTTTACTTGCTTTTGAGACGATTCTCGGTTTGCTTTTAAGTCATTATGCTTTTCGGCTTCCTAAAATTTTTAAAGTATCTCGCTTCCTCTTTCCGAATCGCTTTTCGCTCCCGCTTTCTCAATGGACAACCTTATTTCAAACACTCAAGAAAAAGATATTTTAAATAAAACATGCAGGTTTAGTTGTATATCTTAATTCCTTTGCTGCAAATCTGAGAGCAAAATATAAAGGGGAAAAACAAACTTATGGGTGTGTTAATAATTTTGAGGCAACCATTTATCAAAGTTAAATGGTATGTAACTGAAGGTTGAATGAATATGCCTTAACGTTTTGAAAGATGGAGACTTTATTTTAGAATAGCCATAGGCGAGGAATGATTTGCCATTAGGTTATGAGTAGGGGTGTCAACTGGTCGGGTTTGATTCGGACCCAAGTGAAATCATACTTGGACCAGATTTTCGGGTATGGTATTGGATCCGAACTCAGTTTAATCGGGTCCACTATAAGAAAAACTAAGAAAAACCATACTCAACCCGATAAAAACTACATGAACCAAACCCGGTAAAACCATATTTTTTATCATTTTTACATTAAAAATTTGTGGGTCTTAATCGAAACTCGGGTTGGGTCCGGGTCTGCTATAAAATTTCACAAACTATACCCAGATCCATGTATTAATCAGACCTTCGGGTCCGGACTCAGATCTTAATCGGGTTTTGTTATTTATCACCATACCCGGACCCTATAGGGTTTGGTTCGGGTCAGATCCATGTAAACCTTGACAGCCCTAGGTATGAGGCAGGGATGCATTTGTAAAAAAACTCTGTTTTTCTATAACAAAGTAACCCTCACCAAGAACTGGGTAATAGGACTGCCTCCTTGTGAGGTAAAACTCTAGATTGAGGACATGACCACCCCCAGCCTTACATGCCCCAACTGTGATAATGCACTGGCAACCCCCATGTGCCAGTAGAATTCGATCATAGGGCTTCAGCTAGCTCGACAGGGGACCCCTCTGATCGCCTGGGTAACCACCGCAGTGTTTAAAACTTAGGGTTGATGACACGACCACCCAGCCTTACGTGACCCCAACTGTGATATCTTTCTTTTCTTTTTTTACATTTCTCGTATTTTTTCAGGAAATATTGGCTAAAATATTAGACGAATTAAAAACCACACATAAAATGAACAAAAAAAACTTATTGTTTTTCCAATAGACGATAGAAACATAATTTTTTTATAAAATCATGATATTTTAAAAATATTGTGATATTTTTTTTGTGTTTAAAAAAATGTTTACAAAATCTTTGCGAGATTTTCGCAATATATTGTAAAATTTAGAGATATTTTGTCATTATGTGCATGAGCAGGACCATGAGAAATCTTTCGCCTTGCTAGCTATATATGCTTAGCGAAATCCAAGTTCCACTGGTTGACCCTCTGCATATATAGCAGCATACCCTCCAGTATATATAGCAAAGGCTCGGAGAAGATTCATGGTGGCTGCAGACTGGGTGTAGGCTCGGATCAGACTCTCAGTTGTGTCTCTGATCTGGGCTTAGCAGAATGACCAACCATTCTTCACACCTGACCAACCATTTGTAAGATCTAAGATTCATCATTTTGGTGCTTTGGCTACTGTTCATCAAATGGATGAATTGCATCTTGGGGTGTCAACGGGTCAGGTTTACCCCCGAACCTGACCCGTACCAAACCCTATAGGGTCCGTGTATGGTGATAAATAAGAAAACCCGATTAAGACCTGGGTCCTGACCCGAAGGTCCGATTAATACATGGATTCGGGTATAGTTTGTGAAATTTTATATCAGACCAGGGCCTGACCTGAGTTCCGATTAAGAGCTGCAAATTTTCAATGTAAAAATGATAAAAAAAAAATAGTATTTTACTGGGTATAGCTCCGGTCTAGTTCATGTAGTTCTTATCGGGTATGGTTTCTCTTACGCGGGTTCAATTAAACCGGGGTTCAGACTTGATACCATACCCGAAAATAGGGGCCAAGTCTGGTTCCACCTGGATCCTAACCAAATCCGACCCGTTGACACCCTTAATTGCATCCAAAGCAGTTCTGACGGTATGCCTCTTAAAAAAAAATTTACTTTTTACCGTTTTATACAATACGGTTATTTTCCATTATACAAGTATATAAAAAGTGAAACAAAAAAAACATAGAAAGTAATATGAAGCAACGACAGGGAAATAAGAAATGGCATGAACACAAAAATGATATAGAACCAACATGCAAGCTTGTCATAAAAAAATTTATTTTTATTTTTTAATATATAAAGTGTAGAAAGTGAAAGAGAAGCGAGATGGAAACGCTAAGGAAGCGAAAGGAAATCAATTTGAGGAAATGAGGACAAAACGGGTTTTTCACTGAAAGGAATCATGCTTTTCATATTTCAAAAGTGCATGGGTTTCCCAAAGCTTCCCCTCTTTTCGGGGGAAGCGAGGAGTTTCCCGTTTCGGAAGTCACCATGAAGCTTCTGGTAATTAAATATGTTCCAACACTGGCTAAATGCAACCATGGCCAATCTCACTAAGCAATAGGGATGGCAGTGGACCGGGGGAAAGCGGGCCCCGCCCCGCCTCGCCCCGTTTGGACCGGGGATGAAGGGTATGAAACGGGGATGGAGGCGGGGACAAAGGTTAAAATCCATCCCCGTCCGGGGGTGGAGGCGGGGATGGACGTGCACTTTTCCCTGCCCTGCCCCGTCCCCGCCTCATCCCTGCCCCAACCCCGCCCCGACCACTTTTCCCTGCAATATCCCCGCCCCACCTCATCCCCGTTTGAACCGGGGATGGAGGACATGAAACGGGGATGAAGGCGGGGATGGAGGATAAAATCCATTCCCCACCGGGGATGGAGGCGGGGGTGGAGGATAAAATCTTGAGGCGGGGCGGGGGTGGAGACCTTGTCCCCCGCCCCGCCCCGCCCCAATACAGTTACAAAATTTGATTATTTAGAATGCACCATGTAATGAAACCAGTCCTAGATGGCCACACCCTTCAATTTCAATTTGACAATGCCCCTCGTTGAATATTTTATGATGAGCTTTTAGGCCTTGTCAATCTGAAGCAAGATAGGAGTCCAACAATTCCCTTGTTTTTCTAGTCAAAGAAGGTAGAGACTAGAGAGAGCGATACCAGCCTGCCAAAAGATAAAAGCCTGATGAATCCTTCACATCCCATTTCTTCAAGCTTGAAATACCAATTAGGTTGTCTAGCTAACCCAGTGAAGTGAAGAGAAAGACCATTACCACAACTTCCTGTCAATGTGGCGTGAATCTCAACTAGGGGTGTCAACGAGTTGGGTTTAGTTGGGACCCAGGTAAAATCAGACTTGAGCCTGATTTTTAGATATAGTATCGGGTCTGGACTTGAGTCTAATTGGATCCACTATAAAAGACACCGTACCCAAACCCGATAAGAACAACATGAATCATACCCGATAAAATAATATTTTTTATCATTTTTACATTGGAAAATTGTGGGTCTTAATCAGAACTCAGGTCGGACCCGGGTCTGGTATAAAATTTCACGAGGACAGGACTTTTTTATTTTAATCAATAAAAAATATTTTTCATATTTTCAGTTTTAAAAAATGCATTTTATTGAAATAATTTTAAAAACATTAAAATAATAAAATAATATTAAACAAATGGTTGTATGTGTCAGTGTCCGTGTCCGTATCCACTTTTTCGTTCTTGTTCAGTCATGACCTCACGGAAAATGCTGTCAAAAAATTTGATGTTTCAATCAACTCAAGCTCTCAAACTTAGCATCCAACATATCTCAAATAAGCCTAAATATCAAGTTTTAAACTCCCACAAAATTAGGTGAAGAGAGAAATAGATGGTATAAGTTTTTAAAAAAAGATATTTTGAAAAGTTATTTTTGATAAAAATGATTTGTGTAAAGCAGATACCAAATAATAAAAATTGGCTCACACTAGGGTGAGATCTGGGTCGAACTCAGGAAACAGGATGAAAAAGTTCATATTCTACACAAAGCACACCTTTATTGCCTTCACAAAAAAATAAAAAGTAATTTAATGTGTAGCACAAAAATGTGTAAAACCCTATTATACAGTCATGAGCAGAAAAGAAATTAATTACAACCCAATTAATGCAATCTAAGACCCTATTTAACTAAGAAATAAAACTAAAACTAAAAATAAAGAAAACAAAAGAGTTGCATCTGCACATGCACTAAGATTCAAATCCTCAGGTATCGATCCGTGTTTGTCCACTTAGGCACTACACCTCTAGGTCGTAGAAGCCATCTGCACAAACAAACAAAAACACGAAAACAAAATGCAAATTCTACTCGACTAGGTTAGATAAAAATACTGCAAAAAAAACAATTAAAAATCAAGGAAAAGACTCAAAACTCTAAACACAACCCCAAATTGATTTTATTGGGATCTGGTCTGAAATAGAGTGTCCTCTATTCTAGAACACGACACACTAAACAAGTTTTGCAAAATGAAAACTTAATGATGCAAAAATCCCAAATTTCGTCCTATGCGATTTCGCAATTTTCTATCAAGACAGGTTTTCGTAAATCTACAGAATGGATGAGTAAATTGTGTTAAATCCCAATGAAAATTTTTAGATTGATTATTGACACACTCAGAAATTTGACACGATTTATGGAATTAAAAAATTCTTCATGAAACTCTCAAAACAATTACAATAACAAAAAAATTGCAAAAAAAATAAAAAAAATAGGTGTTTATGAATAGACTCGTATAAAATGATGCGACAGTCTATCAATCAGCATCAAAACCTGACAAAAAATTGCAGAATGTAAATAGACTTGTCTAGGGTCTGAACCCAATTACAAATTCGCAAAATGTGTCCGAAAACTTCAGATGCATACAAAACAAGATTAGGAAAATTTATAAAAACTCATAAAACTAAACTAACTATTTTCCTAAACTCAATCACTATTCTATTTAACAATTTCTAAAACAAAAATTAATTATCACTAATCGACTGAACCAATCACTAAATTAATTTGAATCCTAATTAATCAAACAAAATAACTAAGAAATAAATTAATTCAGGAAACTAAAAATATGAAAAATGCTAATCTAGATCTAGATCTATTCTCGGTTTGGACGATGGCCAACTCGAGCCGTTGATCTATCTAATTTTTGTTTTGTTTTCAATAATAAAAAAATGACAGAAAGAAATTACAAATCAAAAATATTACAAAGATAATCTAGTGAAATCGCTCTATACGATATTTATATCAAAAAGGTAAATATGAGACCTTTTATTATTCTCTTTTTCTGAGACAATTATATTTGGGCCATTATCGTTCCACTTTTGTAGAAATGATAACACTCATAGTTGTTTTGTCTCCTCAATTCACAAGGAATTGACTTCAATTGGTGAAACTAGCAGATCATGTAACTAGAGGCAATTCAACAGTGTATATTTGAGTATGAACATGTTTCATGTGCTGGTATACACATCTACTATTACACCATGTGTGAATTTGAAAAATAATAACCTACTTTTGGGTAAAATCATTGTTTCATAAAGTCACACATAATCATAATATTGAGTCTTAACACGGTACAAAGAATCCTCAATCAACAAAACTCGGATCACTTTGGTGATTGCATGAGTCAGTTAATCGATATCTTTTATTGCAAACATATTTGTATTATGAAGCATACCCATGTACACATGATAATGCATGTATATTAATGATAAAATATGTATTATTTCATAAATAAAATATAAATTCATGCTTCAACTTATATGCATAAATAATTTTTGATGAAAACACATCACATGTCAAGAATTTAATCATAATTCATGCTTAAATATCTTGCATAACTTAAACAACATAAAATGCATGCATGAGACATGCAAAAATCATGCTTCCATAATAATGAACATGTATAAAGCATGAAAAAATGATAAAAAATGTGCTTTAATGAGTAAAACCCAGGGTCTTGATGTTGTAATTGGTCTAAAATGTCCCCAAACCGATCTCAAACGGTCCTGAACCGGTGTTAAAATAGACGAATTGGTCTGAAACATGTACAAAAGCCTATAAACCCTTAAAACCGAATGAGAAAATCCATATTCCTTCATAGATTCATGAAAACAAAATTTCTACATTCAAGAACCATTGAAAACTGAGAGGAACCAGTAAAAAAAGGCTTTGAACCAGTCCTGAAACACTCTGTATCGATCATAGAACTGGTTCAATCATTTAAAGATTTAAATAGTGCATGGATATTTTAGACTGATCTGATTCAATCTGGATCCATATTCAGTTCCAATGGATCTCGGGTCGGATCTCTCGGTTTGAATCTAATCTGGATCCAGACCCATTTATGATCGAGTCCCGGGTTGGAACCCACAATCTAGGCTGGTCCATATCTAGATCTGATCCAATTAAGATTTGAGTCATATCCGAGTCCATAACTCATCCAGATCTGAACCTGATCCAAAAGTGGGCTCGAGTTGAATTTGGGTCCACAGCTCAATCCAAACCCAGACCCGATCCATAATTTCAAGGTGGGATCTGGATCATTGACCCAGTCCAGACCTAAATTTGATCCATAATGGATCTGGGTCGGATCTAAATTCTGGGTCGATTCTAGATCAGTTAGAGCTAGTTCCAAAACCATACATATCTCTAAACTCATACCCACCCCACATATCTCTAAGCTTATACCCACACTCTTCAGTCCACACATCCCTAAACTCATACCCACCCCACATATCTCTAGACTCATACATGCTCTTAGTCTCTCACCAAGATTGTGTCCGACTTCTCCTTGGTGAAGTCAAAATGAGCGCATATTTTTGCAGCTTATCAACACCCTTATCTACATTCTCCACCTTGTCAATTGATTCAACCTCCATTGCAATACTTAAAGATCTATATCCACATAAACTACTGTCCAGAAACAAAGCAACTAAACATATTGAATTTCCTCTATGTTGTGTGATGTAAAGTCTTTTGATCTGAGGCATTCAAATGCCCACAAAAAAGGAAGAAGGAAAAGGAATTAGCAAGGCATACATACCGACGTACTTGGAGCGTTGAAGTGCCTCCAGAACAAGTGCACCCTACTGCTGAATAAGCCTCAATCACATCAAATTGTGGTCAGTCTTCAACCTCTCTAAGGTTGACCACTTGGCCTCGAGCTCCCTCTGCTTGGAGTCCTCCACAATTGTAAGACCCATATTTTTTTAGTAAAAAATTTGAATAAAACTAAGAGGTATCTTATGTAAAACTATCATATGAACCTCAAATGTGAAACGAATAGATTTCAATGAACCAATTATACTTAGGATGTATATATCTTCGAAGATGCTCAAACAATTAGGGAGACATAATTCTCTCCCTTGACAAAATTAAGAGATTTCAACGAGCCAATTCGTCTCATCTCGTCGATGCAGAGAAAATGGCGTACTCATATTTTTTTGCGAAAAGTATCGGCAAAATCCCAAAAATACATGGGCCTTATAAAAATATCCTGCGGGTTCCATAAAAATATCTCACCAAAAATATCTTTTGGGCCCCACATAAATATCCCATGAAATTATTAAGTGGGTTCCACATGGACATAGATGTCATTTAGTTACTTTTTCACTAAGTTTAGATCTTGGATTAGGTGGATCATCTGGATCAAACCCAAACCCCATGTAGATCCAAGATCCACATTTTTTTCTATAAATAAGAGGAGACCCCCTCCTTTTAGAAAAAATTACAGCCCTCTCTCTCTCTCATCTTTCTCTCTTCTCTCTTTTGGTTCTAGCCTAGGTTAAGCCTAATTGACTTAGACCAAACCCACTTGCAGTGAGCTCGATCCTGCCTAGCCTAGGCTAAGCTCAGTTGGGTCTAGTCAACTTGACCTACTAGGCTAGTTTTTTTGTTTCTTCTCTTGTATTGGTCTTAGCTCGGCTTAAACCCACTTAACCTAGACTGGGCCTACTTGAGGTGAGCTTGGACCCACCTGACTTAGAATGAAATCAATTGGGACAAAACCCCTTAGTCGTGATTGCTTGACCTCCTCTACCATTTTCTTTACTAGGTCCAACCCATCTAACATAGCCTAACCCACTTGAGGTAGGTTCGAACCTAGTTAGACCTAAACTATGTCCAATCTGATTTTAGTCTAAACCTCATCGTTTTGTCGCACTATTGAGTTCTGCAAGAGACACTCTTGGTTGTGATCATACCAAACGTAAAGAACGTGTCGGCTATGACCTAGGAGTACCTCAACTACTGCGTTGACCCACCACCATCGATCCTTGGTAGGTTTGTACACTAAATAGTGTCAAAGCTCTTGCTTTTCTCGATAGATGCTTTGTTTATGCATTTGAGATTGCCATCACGTTGAACGGTACCCAGATTTTCGTAATATATACGTATGTGCTTATATTTTGTGTATTATCATCACATCAAACAGTGTTGAGGCTCCTGCTTTCCATAATATATATGTATTTACTTATGCTTCTTGTATTGTCAGCTTGTCAAATGGTGCCAAGACTTCTGTTTTCTGCAATTCATTTATGCACTTTTCTTATGCATTTAATATTATCGTTACACCGAACGGTACCAAGACTCATATTTTTTGTAAGTTATTTAGTCTTGTTTCACCCATCGAGCCTTACATATGCTTTTTACATTGTTGATGTGTTATATGTGCACAGGCTCCCACTTTTACTAAATATAGCGGCGCATAAGTAAGCGTACAAATGGAGACCGCTCCCTATCATCAAAGTGATTCCAAATACCATTGCTCATTCAAGATATTTGGCGAGGAAATCCATATTAAAAAGGTTTTATAATTTGCGTAAAATCACTTTTACGTAAACATCTAAGTCACTTGCGTATGGTCTAATTAAGGCATGGGTTTCCAATAAACCATGGTAGATGCAAAGCATGCACAATGGTGCATATTTATCCTCGAACGAGTGTGGTGCTTTCTCTATCACAGAGAGAAAGTGCTGCCAAATTTTTTAAAAAAATGCTCACCAAGCTTAAAAGAGCATATCGCTTTCATTGTTAAACAGAGGTGGTGCTGCCAAATTTTCTGAAAAGATATTCACTGAGCTTAAAAGTGCATAGCGCTTTTTCTGTAAAACAAACGAGGTGTTGTCAAAATTCTAATAAGTTACCTTTCATAGTAAAAAATAGCATCACGCTTTCTTCGTCAAATGAAAGAAGTGCTGTCAAAATTTATGGCAAAATACTTGCTTGAGCTAGTATGAATGGCACTATGATGCCCCTATTGTCGGAACCCTGCTTCAATGGCTCATTTCACTTCCGCCTTCAAGGGCACCGTACTCATAAGGGTCAATGTGCCAGAGTAGTCATTGTGCCTTATTTACGTCAGTGCTCGTTGTGGCTACGTGCGTTGATCAGTTGATCCAAAGTGATCGTTGTCTATGCATACCCATCTGAAATATTGTACTAAAACAAGACTCGTAAGAGTCGCTATGTCAAAGTTAGTTGTCCACCCAAAAGGGGTGAAGGTCGTAGATGCCGAGAGTGAGGTCCTGCATGCATATGAATAAAACATAACGGTAGTCCCTGGACCACATGGGCGGACCGTGCTTTGGAAAACTGAGTGAGTTTAGTACATGTTTCCTTGCCGCAGATGCACTACATTGCCTATGTGGTACAAGATGTCATAATAAGAAAGATTATGTCATCGAACCCCTTCAGGACTTGCGCTCACTGTGGCATGACAGTGATGGTACTACCTCAAGTGACATGTATGATATTATGAACCAAAGAGTTTAAGGGACCTCCCATCACTCGGAGGTTTGAAAGTTGGGTTATCCTTAAGATATAGGGATTGAACTCTGCTACTGCAGTAGAATGATGCATCTGAACCAGCCAAGTGGGGGTCTTCTGATATGTACTTTTATTGTCGCTCCGCTATGGACAAGGTCACTCAGGCCTCTGGGGTATACAAAATACATAGCATAATAAACTCTCAGATAGCTTTGTTTGACGCCGAAGCTAAGTTATCTCACGTACCAAGGAGTGAACGAATTAATATCGAAATAATACATTAGTTATAGATTCAACGATGAATAAATGAATGAATCAATGCGCATTATTATTACTCATGCATAACCTTGTAAAATGTATTGACATTGGTACATTATTGGATCGATCGATAAAAGGACCCAAGTTGTATCTGCATGGTTAAGCTAAGCTCAATGAGCTCTTGCTTTAATTTGTGGGATATTGATACGTTAAGTCATAGAGACTTGAGCTACGATATTTCAACCACGACCCTGAAGAGGCTTTTCGTGTTTATACTTTAAGTCGTGGAGACTTGAGCTATGTTATTTTCAACAATAGCTTAAAGATGTTTTTTGTAGTTTCAAGTTTTGTACATGTTAGAATTAGAATGTTTTTCTATCAGACCAATGATGGTTCTAAACCCGTTTTATTGGGGATACAGGTAATGAACTTGTGATGTGATATGTGTAGATGGGCGGCATCAAAAGTTTCAGGATTTCTTCATATTGTATTGAACATTTCATTTTCAAAACCAATTTTTATACAATATTTTTTACCAAATAGTGTGATAATAAATAACTTGTTTCGGTTTGCATAAATAGAATATTTTGGTGGTCAATGAGTGATTAGTCACATACCTATGACTTGCCCGACATTTTTTAAAATTGATAACTAACTATCATTTATTTTCGCTGCTAAAGACTTTTTCTAAATTTTGTTGTAAAGAAGAAAAAAAAATCTAAGAATTTTTGACAAAGTTTTGTTTTGAAAATCCAAAGCTTTACAACTATCCTCGGACCCTTCTCCCTGCTCAAACTGCTCATGCCCCTAGCTTGTCATCCAACTGATCAAAGGCGTAGCTGGGTGTGGGGGGGGGGGGGGGGTTAAAGCCCAGTCCTGATTCCATATGAAATAGATTTTTATCCATTTTTGTAGCCCAGCCTAATCCAAGCCCAACCCTGAATGCAGCAAATAGTTTGATTCGTCCATATGAAATAGATTTTTATTATAATTGTAGCCATTTTTTATTTTATCTCAAAAAAAAATCGGGGGCCCCGAACCCCCGACTATCACACAAATTTTTTTTTTTTGCTACACCCCTGTTCTCCCCCCCCCCCCCCCCCCCCCCCATGAATCCTAGCTACGCCACTGCAACTGATACTCTATCTTGATTTCGTCGACGGCTCCCCTGAAGTTGGTCCAGAGACCCTTTATGCGGTCTGATTCGACTGCATCGCCATGCCCGAAACTTCTCGCTCTCCTGCGTGCAGAGGTCCCGCAGCCGTGCTCCCCGGAATCTTGAAGATGGTAAGTTTCTTCCTCTTCTTTCTACCTCTTTTACTGAAACATCGGAGACGTGGGCGCTCCAACTTATGACAGACATTCTGCGTCTCTTATTGCAAACAGCAGAAGTGATTCTGTGATGGAAATGGTCGAACTAGTCTTCACAAATAAGAACCAACGAGAAGCGAGAAATATTGGGGAACATGGAGAGAGAGAGAGAGGGCAAAGTTCGATTCTTTGCAATTGGGGTTGAGAGAGAGAGAGAGCATGGGAAAAGTTCGATTCTTGGCAAATGGAGTTGAGAGAGAGAGAGGTAGGCAAAGTTTGTTTTTTTGCAATTGGGGTTGAATACTACAATGTGAAGAAGAAGATGGCCGTTTGCAATCATTTGACTTGGGTGAGAAGCCCGCGGGTTAACATCCCAATTTTCACTTTACAATATATAGACGGTTTTGGATCGGGTGACACTGGAAATCACTATTGATGGTCATTTTCACTTGTTTTGCACAGACGCGAAATCCTTGAAAATCCTTCTGAGTGAGTGACTTGGCATCCGGCCCTTGATCCAATGGTGATTTTTAATAGGGTTTTTTCTGCAAATTGGTTCCCGCCGTATAGCCGATTTGCAAAAAGGTCATTGTTTTATGTCATTTTGCGAAATTGGTTCTCTCCTTTCTCACCCTTATTGCAAACTGATCCTTCTGTCAACAGCTGTTAGTTTAACCATGGTCAAACACTAACCATGGTTAACTGGTCACCAAAATGCCCCTCATCAGATTAGATTATTAGCTTTTTGCAAATTAATCCCTGTCGCATTCACATTTTGCAAATTGGTGCTCCAGTAAAGGTAGAACTGTCAATTTGTCTGTCCTTTAACAGTTACCGTCATAAAAGCCAAACGGCTCTTAACCTCAAGGACTGCATTGCAAAGGTTAATAAAAAGGTTAGACCCATTTGCAAAATAGCATAAGGCAGGAACTATTCTGCATATAGGTTATAAAGTAGGAACTATTTTGTGACACGTGCCATGTTTTAGCTGAAAATTAGCAGATTCATCTCCAAATCCAAATCTGCTGATTCACGTGAATCTAAATTGTTTTCAAAACGATTCAAGGCCCCATACGATATTGATATTTACAACTCCTTAGAATTCTGGTAGATAGTTGCCTAAAATAAGTTCTCCCCTCTCTCTCTTGTTAACAGCTTATGGGTACCACAAATCCCACAAAATAGTCAGGCAATGGATTTGGACCAAAAGCAAATCTTATTGGTTCCGTAACATTATCGACTTGTGTTAGATATAAGTTATTTAGATTTGGATTCATATCTAGACCTAGATCCATATCTAGATTGAATATATATATATATATATATATATAGAAAAGAGGACCATCCAACCAAGGGAATGGCCAAAATCTACAACCAACTATGATCTAACGGCTTCCTTTCTCCAATGCTTGAGCATCTCATCAATAGGATCGCATATATTTATTCTTTGTAATTTATTTAGTAAGAAATATGCTTTATACTAAAACTTTACAATATATAGACATGTTTTTCAAAAATTGAAAAATTGATGGCTCAAAATTCATTTAAAACTTTACAATACAAAGTGTTGTGAGCCATTAATTTCTAGTGCTTGCAAAAACTCATTTAAACATCTAAAATTCATAATCCAAAACTTGTGGCTCACTAAATGAATGATAAAAGTCCATTGTATAAAGTCAGGTCGATAAAAAAACTCGATCATTAAAAAAGAAACATGTCTTGTAGACTTTGGATCTTCTGTTAGTCTCTCTCTCTCTCTCTCTCTCTCTCTCTCTCTCTCTCTCTCTCTCTCTCTGCAGCGAGGCAGCTTGAAGATTCCGGCTCTAAGAAAGAGGAGCATCGTTTTAGTCTTGAAGTGGGCTTAGGTAGCTTCTACATCTCAATCTCCTTGAGCTACGTTTGTTAGGCAAAAATATGGTAGTCTACCTCACTCCCTTCTTTTGACGCCCAGTTCAGTGTGTCATTCTTCCCTCTTGCTGAAGTGGCGAAAGACACTTCGCTCCTTCAGTGGCAGGGATCTTTGGCCTGTCCATGGCCACTCGTGGCTTCACTGGGCCATGGCGAGCAGAGATAGGTTCTCCATTAAGCAAGGTTATCATTCCTTGTTGCCATCTGGGATGGACTGGTTTACTAGTGATTGTATGTGGGGTAAGGGGCCCGCTCCAAGGGCAAAAGCTTTGTCGTGGCTCGTGGCTCTGGATCATGTTCAAACCCAGATTAACGTTAAGAAATGGGGGATTCAATTTCCTAGCAAGTGCGTTCTTTGCGAGAAGGCAGTAGAGGACACGACTCACCTATTTTGGCTTTGCCTGCTCGTTCTAGACTTATTTTGTCAAACTTGGGGTGCACCGTCTATTCAAACTCCTCCGAGTTTCGCTATTTGGGACCTCTTGCTTGGTCCCATGATTTTATGGAACAAAAAATATGGAGATTATTCTGGTGGGTATGGTTGTTTTCAGCATGGTGGGTGATCTGGACTGAAAGAAACGACATCTTCTTTAGGGGCATCAAATTCGATTTCGGAAGGCTTCTCCAACAGGTCATGTCTGATGTGTATCTGGCTCTTAAATTATATAGTAGAGAGGGGGGTCTAATTTGCTTGTACTCTGAATTGTGCACCGCCACCATCTAGATTGTGGTTGTCTTACTCTTATGTTTCTCTCTCATCCAATATTCTCTTGGATGTATTTTGGTAATGTTGAATAGTGAATGCTCTCTCTCTCTCTCTCTCTCTCTCTCTCTCTCTCTCTCTCTCTCTCTCTCTCTCTCTCTCTCTCTCTCTCTCTCTCTCGTAGTTGGGGTGTCAACGGATCAGGTTTACCCAGACCAAACCCTATAAAGCCCGGGCATGGTGACAAATAAGAAGGTCTAATTAAGACTCGGGTCTAGACCTGAAGGTCCAATTAGTACATGAACCTGGATATAGTTTGTGAAATTTTATTCCATACCCAGGCCCAATTTGAGTTCCGATTAAACCCCACAATTTTTTAATGTAAAAATGATAAAAAAAAATTATTTTACTGTGTATGGTTTCTCCTATAGTAAACCCGATTAGACTATGGTCTGGACCTGATACCATACCCAAAAATCCAATACAAGTATGGTTCCACCTGGGCCTGGACTAAACCCGATCCGTTGACACTCCTAATATATATATATATATATATATATATATATATATATATATATATATATATATATATATATATATATATATATATGAAAGTTCAATTAGATATCTGACCCAAATCTAAATTGTTTGTGTTCTTAATTACTTAATTATTGGGTTGAAAATGGATAGGATTTGACCAAATCTTTGGTTTGAAGCTGAGACTATGTTTTGGATATCTATTGAGATTTACATAGTCAGAGTGTTTTCTATTAAAATCAATTTTTTGAATCAGATACGTGGTTGGATTCAGATCAAATTTAATTCATTTATAACATGTGGATGCAAATGTTTTGTCCATTACTTTTAGGAATCTTGAGGTTGATATTGGGGTCGGTCTAACACATTAGTTAGTTTATTGAAATGATAAAGCAATTTTCTCTTTCATTTTTTAAATGGCACATATGCTTTTAGTCAGTTAGTTTACTTTTATTAAAAGTGAATGTATGGACTCATTTTTTTATGCATGAGAATCGATCAAACTGTAATACATACTCTCTCTCTCTCTCTCTCTCTCTCTCTCTCTCTCTCTCTCTCTCTCTCTCTCTCTCCTGTTGACAGTTAACAGTACCTTACGGTCCTACATGCTCACTGAAAAAAAACAAAGTTGTGTTCATTGTTAGAAGAAAATGTATTTGGTAGCCCACTAGGGCTTCTCTCATATGGTAGTGGCGAGTTGTGAATGTCACCAAGTTGACTGGACGTCATAAGTGATATACCCTACTACTGCAAGGTCAAAGCTGGGTGTAGGCAGAGAAGACCTCAAGGATTTTACTAACAGGATCCAGCCAAAGTGGGGTCAGTGATGGGGAGTTTCTTCCCTTGGATTATCCAAACAAATATATGGTTGTCCACAATAATGCCATAAACGTGACTGACATTGTTTTCTTACAGAGTAAGAAACAAATCTATGACAATTTCAATTCCAAGTTTCCGTAAAATGCCATATCTATATGACCTTTACTTCGTTTCTTCTTGAAGAAGCTTATCAATTGCTTATAAATTTTTTTAACATATGAAAATAGAAGCGAGCTGTTACAGAAATCCTCGCTACGTAGCCTTTGATGTTTCAATGTTACCTCCCTTACGTACAAAATTTCATTAGTGATAGGCATAAATGCCACAGAGTTATTGAATTTCTCCATAACTTTATTAGAGAAATCCATTCATCACAAACTCCCACTGGATTCACAAGAAATTTCGTGTCTTGCCTATATAATATCATGGTTTTATTGTGTTTTTAGTATTCTATTATTATATTTTTTTTATTTTATAGTTATAAATATTGTTTCAAATTATATAAAAACAATTGTTTAATTTATTACTATATTTTTATCGAGAAAATATTGGGAAAAAGATTGTGACTATTGCACAAATTGTCGCTCTATTTTTATTGATAAAACATTTCAAGTCATGTGAACCAGTTTGGAAATGATCATATATTATCACATAATGTGAAAAAAAAAAATTGAGTTTTGTCTTCATACATCAGCTGCAATTATATTCAACTCAAATTCCAGCCTGATCGTGTATTCCCAATCTTTCATCTTTTCGTTTGAGATCATGCATTGATAGTTTGCAGGTTGAAGTTATAAAAGATTATTTTAAAATAATTTGAAGATGAAATTTTCTTGTCATTACGTTTTCTTTTGTCAAAATCCTATATCTGTTAATCCATTTGAAACATCAATTTCTCTTATTCAAACAAAGAGCTCGTTTGGAAGTGAGAAAAGAACTCATAGGAAAAGAAAATTTTACATATGGGAAGTTTTCATATGACAACTTCTCTGAGTGAATTCTTGAAAAAAAACTTCTCTGGATGAAAACATTTTTCTCTTGTTTGTGTGACATGAGAAAATTGGGTGGAAAATGTAAGAGATTGGCACACTCAGGAAGAAGGCAACATTCATGAGGATGAGGCAGCACCTTGGATGGTATTTTAATTAGGGGGGGGCTGTCCTAAAATGAAAATTTTCTATAGAAAAAAAATTCTCCATCTCTGAAGCGGAAACAAAAAAAAAATCATATCAAATGAGGCCATTTCAGAACATTTTTTAAGTCAAATTTTCTCTTGTTTGGTTCGGTTGGAAGATTTGCCAGATTTTCTTTCCAACTTACATTTTTTCTTAAGAGAAAATTATATAATTATATATAACCCTTGAGTCTAAGCTACTGTCTTCTCATTTGGTTCGTTGGACGAATCATTTTCCCTCCTTTTTTTCTTTGGTTAATCTTCAAACTGTTTAACCGGACAATTGCCAGCAGCTTTTGTGACATTCGTTTATTTGTTTTCCCATTTTAATTATTCTCTTTTAGTTTTGATAAAGGGACAGATCTGAAATAATCCAGTCCCAGATTTCGATTTATGAGGGGACTGCAGGTCTAAATGGAAAGGAACGAAGAAACATGACCCAAAATGATATGTTGTACCTGTGACTAAACAAGTGTTTGGCTAGGCTCTTCCACACGGACAAATATATTTTTACCTTTAATATTGAGTTGTCCCTCCAAGGAATAGGTTTAAACTTCAAATCGAAATGCTTCAAGCTTAAGCTCCATATGCAGTTTAATTCATATTACTTTTCGTAAATGAGCCAAGCTCGAAACTCACTTTTTCGGAACGAGCTTGGCTCGGTTTGCTACAAAGCATGACATGGAGCTCGGTTCGTTTACCAGCCTCCCAATACACTTTATAACTGTAGGCTTTAAATGATCAACGGTCCCAAAACGTCAGTCTTCCAAGATTCAAACTCACCCTTCTATAATGCCATCCCACATAAACATTGTGATAAAATAAAAGGAAGCTCACCATCTATTCATATCAAAAGATCAAAGTACAACAATATGCAGAATCCTCAAAACCACAAAACACAGGAAATTTTTTGAAATCCCACCGAAAATAGTGGTGCCAAATTTCCCGTCACAGGCACCAACTTCATTTAATCATCAAAAAGAGGTCTTCCTTCCTGCATGAATTTATAGATTCTATTAGATCGATAGCGTTCCGTACTAAAACAAAAAAGAAGCCATAAGCGCACTTCTACAGCGAATGAAACAGAACCATTTGACAAATTAGGGAGATTATTAAAAAATGACCAATTAGGGAGACATTTATTAAAAAATGACCAACAGGTTAGATCAATGCTGGTACCCAGGCATAAAAACTTCAGAATTGAGACATAATAGGCTTGAATAATAGATCAATCTAATTAGCATCCAGCTGTGGTCAGGTATCCCAGCAGTTTGTATGTATTACAATAATGCATTCTTTCTTTTTGAAAGGCAAGCTGGGGCTAGGCAGACCCCTACCAGTTACACAACATACCATTGGGTTTTGAACTTGCAAGGTCCAAAGTCCCAAACATGTTGACGGGAACTAACAGCTCCTACCAAACAAGCGGAGCCCCCGTTGGTACCATAATGCATTCTCTCCAACTACAAACAGCACGGCCGATTCGGGCACCCCAAATTAGACAGAACAGCACTTGATAAAATGCATCATCTGCCGGCATATAAAGAGTCATATGACCTAATAAATGCTCATGCACAGCACCAAGAGACCCAATGGTGGTGGTGGTTTGTTTGACATGGTGACAACAGCTGCCAAGCATGCCACTGGCTCTCAAGGTTCAGCCCTAAGCATGTTATTTAACTTAATAATAGGGTTGCACGCAAGTAACTAAGAAACTTCACCGAGGCTAGGACACCCCCCCCCCGGAGCCTATGCTAGGCATTGGCTTGCACAGGGGTGATGCCCATGAGAATCGAACCTTGACTGCCCGTCTAACAGCCAAGGCCCCACCCCACTACGCCAACCCCCCTTGGGGAAACTTATAAGGTTGCATGCAACTAACAAATCTAATATGTATCAGCAGCAGCCAGACTGAGTTTATTAGGAATTACCACGTCCCCTGCCTCCTCCACGGCCACCTCTACCTCCCCTGCCACCACTGCGACCACCAAACCGGCCACCACTATCTTGAAATCCTCTTCCACCATTCCTGCCACCACCAAACCGGCCACCACTCCTGCCACCACCACCACGACCACCACCAAACCGGCCACCACCACCACGACCACCACCTCCACTGCTTCTTTGACTCGCTTCATCCACTGTCAAAGTGTAATTACCTAACTCCGAACCATTGAGCTCCAGAGCTTTGGAGGAGCTGTCACTGGATGTGAAATCTACGTAGGCAAACCTGTGAACGATAGTTGTAACAAATGAAAAGGTTGGGTCATATAGATTTTACATTAACTGAAGTTATATCTACACCAAGACAAATTCCTTAAAGGAAAAGGAAACCCACTCGGGAACAAGGAAACTTGCCATGAATCACCATCAAAATTCATGAGTTTAAAAAATTGAGTGACCAGGTAGCTAGGGTATCTTACCCAGACTGGACATCGCTCACGTAGATAGGCAGAACCAGACAGATCTAATGGACTAAAATATCTATTTTTAGAAAGCCATAAAACCATGCACAGACAGTGAACAATACGTCCAGATTCTTATCATGGGTAGCACTGACATCCACTTTCAAAACAAGATTCTGGTTTAAAGATCCCAGTGGGGGGGCCATGACGACAATCATGACAACTAGACTGACTATAAATACCTCAAGAGCAGTTGTCAACATTTTCTTTTCTGACAGCCTATTAGTTATTTGCATTAGTTGCTTTTTAACTACACAATATGGATAAACATTTGCAAAATTATAGACAACTGACCCCTTAACAGCACCAGATTCTTGATCCGTGGGAATAGAGATCCTAGTAATTTCTCCACAATCTTCAAAATGCTCTTGTAGATTGCTTCTTATCTGCAGTTAGGAAATTTCAGGAGAAACATGATCAATAAAGATAAACCAAAACGCAGGCAAAGATACACTGAATTTTCAGAATCATTAGTACCTGATCTTCCTCAAGAGACTTATCAAAACCTTTTACAAAGATGGTGTGAGAGTTAGCTGGCTTCTGGAAAGACCTCTCATTGCTGTCAACGAGAATAAGAAATGAAAATCATACATCGGGCCTGATTTCATGGACCCAGTGATGGAAGCAGAAATATAGAAAGGATTTCAGCATTTCTTTTATTTACAGAAATAAACTATACTTCAGGCTTGCTAACTATGACTGATGTGAAAAGCAGTGCTTAAACTCACCGAGTCAACTTGGTGGCTCGGTGACTCGTTCGACACAGCCATTCACCGGGTCAAATTATTGAATGACCCGGAACTTAACAAAACTCAGCCTAGTCATGGTTTGACACCGCCTAGTCACCCGAGTCATGGCTCAGCCGAGTCATACATATACATATTATGTATATTATATATAAATGATATTGCATAATTAATAATGTAATATTATAATATATAATACTTTGTATACAAAATATGCATACTGTAATACTTATTATCCGTAAAAATTAATTATACAATATATACAAACATATTAGATATTTTTTATAGAAATATACAATCGCCATGGCTCGACCGAGTTGACTCGGCAAGTCACGAGTAAACCCATGCCTTGCCAAGTCGCAAGTCTCTGGGTTTTAAAACTGTGATGAAAAGAGTGCAAGAATCCAAGAGCTTGACTTCTGAAAGAAAATGGTGCCTTTGAATTATTAAAATAACAAATAAACAAAACTAAGACAGTTTTTGCATGGCAGGTGAGAAGAATGATGCTTTACCCACTGTTTGGAGTGTATCCACCCCTTTCTTGAGCACCCCTTTCACGAGCAATATCAAGCCTTACAGGGCGGCCGAGTAATTCTTTGCCATTCAACTCCATAGCCTACATGAAAAAGTAACTAGTGTAAATTCAGCAGTAACTAGTGTAAATTCAGCAGACAACACTCAAAAAATTCAGCCAAGGCAAGACCCACAAGGATCATACATACCGACACTCCACAGTTCTCCCTGCCAGTCCCCATTCACAACTCTCTCTCTCTCTGTAAATAGGTGGTTGGGGTGTGCCAGAGAGGAAAGGCAGAGGGTCAAGGGGTTGGAAGCAAAAAAGGGTCACCTCAAACGAGCCAGGGGGCAGAGCCAAAATGGCCCTGCCCTTTTCACCGTGCTCAAATTTAAAAAAGAAACAATGGTTGACAGGTCAGGTTCAAACCAACCCAAACCAACTGTATGCATACACATTACCCATTCAAAATATATGACGATAAATGGATCTCGCGAAAAAGAAAAAGGTTACCTTCTTAGCTGCAGATTCAGTGGCAAACTGAACATGCCCGAACCCCCTGAACTGGCCATCTTGAGTTGATGCAAAACGAACACCAACAATTTCACCAGCATCCTTGAAGAATGCTTCCCTAAAGAAATGCAAAGAAAACACGTGAAAACTGAAAAAAGAAATATTAAATGGCAAACATATCAGACAAATAACAAAATGGTGGAAAGCATACACATCTTCACTTTCAACAGAAAAAGCCAAGTTGCCAACAAACAATGTTGTCGACCCAGAAGCCAGGGTTTGGGGAGTATCCGGAGTCTTGGCCTGTCCAAAATAAATTAAAAACAAATATTTTAATGTAACATATGAATTAAAAATTGATGGGGAAAAAGAAAACAGAGATGTTTAAATACCCCTTTTGTATCAACCTTTTTAGCTGATTTAGCTGCTATATCTTCCATTTCAATGCCAATTTTACTCTTCAAGTTTTCCCAACAGTTTCACATGATAAAAGAATAAATCAAACAAGAAGAGAATGAAGAAGAAATTATTCAGAATAAATGTTATTATGTGTCAAAATAACATCAATCTGCTATAACCAAGACATCAAATTGGCATGAAAAACAATTCTTGACACACACAGCATCGACCTTGTCCAACAGAAGTCTTAGCATATCAGGTGTCATGTCATGTCATCCTAGAACAGAGTTACCGGAAGCACCCCTACATTATGGGAAGCGCACTTCCCCGATACGCGTTTCGGAAGTGCGAAACGTCGCGCTTCCAAAACGCGTGGGGAAGAGTCCCCTTTTTTGGGAAGCATGTTTCCCTTTTGTGGGAAACATGCTTCCCCCATGCATCCCCCAGGCTTCCCTCTTTTTCCATTTTAGTTTTAGTTTTTTTTTCGCTTCCGAGACGGTCCATGATTCGCTTCTAACTCATCCCACGCTTCCCGCTTCCTAAATTATTGAAAGTGCCTCGCTTCCCGCTCCCGCTTCCTCGACTGGCAACCATGTCCTAGACACATGGCTCAGTATATGTATCATGGTGATAGAGATAGCTGCTTTTATCAAGTGCAAGTGGACCTTTACCAGAGAGGCCCAATTTAAATGTGCACAGAAAATAGAGAAAATATGTTTTGTAGAACCTTCCCATTCAAGAAACCTTTTCTTCAATAAAATTTACCTCCTCATCACACACCCAAAAATGTCAAAATTTCACTCGAGCCACAGGCAGCACTCTCTTTTTAAAACAAGCTAAATAATAAAGAAATAACAGTGCCAACCATACAAGTGCTTAAATAAATATTCTCTACTGAAAATAAAAAACCTGTTTTCTGTTGCCAAGATTGAGATTTCTTTTTGTGCTTCCAAATCCTTTCTCTTTGAAGATTAAAAAGACAAAACCCGACATGTTACTAATTATCTGTAAACCATTAAAGTCCTTCAAATTTTAGTTGACCTAAATGACAAATTTAATACTAAAATGCACTGGGTTTTATTTACCTCAAAATAATTCCTAAATAAGGACTAAGCAATATAGTCATATGATCCTCAACATAGCCCTCCCACATGCCTATTATATGAAATGTTCACTTAACTTGTACACAGTTTATTGATGATAAACAGAACATCCCTCCACAAATGAAAAAGGAAACTAAGATTGGAAAGCACAACAGCATTTACCAACCTTGTAAAAAACAAAAGAACATAGTACAATTACCGCAGATAACACAACCATGCCATAGCAATCAAGTACTTACTTTCTTTTTGGTGGTCTTAGAAGGCTGCTCATCTTCACTCTCTTCCTCCGATGATGAATCTTCCTCGCTAACCACATTTTCCTTAGGAGTCTTGGACACACCAAAGAAAATGATGAGCAAAAAAGGAAAAATAAAAAATCACAAACAATTTGTGGAACAGCATAATGTGGAAGGATATGGTAAAGAAACAAAATATGCTTTTATAAGGGGACACCTACAGATGAGTTCCATGCCCTCATCTGTTATACCTTTAAGGGTGTGCACACACAAACAGGGGGATCGTAAAATCCCAAACAAGTTCCCTTACTATATACCATGGTCTACAATTTTTTAGAATTCTCTTCCACATGCACTACAAGAAAAAAAAATACCAACGCAAGGATGGCACTGGGATTCAGAGGGATTGTAAAATCCCAAACAAGTTTGATAACTGGATTAGATTCGAAGCAAACATAACCCCGTTGAAATGGATTTAATCATCCTATTGTCAAAATGAAATGTTTGATAAATACTTACACCCTGACAAAATTAGTATGGTTTCCACAGACTCATTGTGTTCTTAACTTGTCCATCAAAAGACATGAAGTGGACAAAACCACTACGCTTCCCTCTGGATTGCTTTTTTTTTAGAACTTCAAAGCAATATATCAGAACATGGATGCAAGAGAGGATCTAATCATCCTATTGTCAAAATGAAATGTTTGATAAATCCTTACACCCTGACAAAATTAGTATGGTTTCCACAGGCTCATTGTGTTCTTAACTTGTTCATCAAAAGACATGAAGTGGCAAAAACCACTACGCTTCCCTCTGAATTGATTTTTCTTTAGAACTTCAAAGCAATATATCAGAACATGGATGTAAGAGAGGCATGTATATTAGAACATCCCCACATATCCATGTCAACCTCTGGCTGAAAAGGTTCTTATGTTGGAGTCTATATTAGAATGGCCTAAAGTTTAGGTCATTCATCCATGCCAAAGTCACATGTTAAGCCATGAGGTTATATAGAGTTTATATGGGGAAGCAACTCTACAATGTGAAATTTGCAAATATGTGACATTGAAGAGTTCTTTCTCACCATTCTAACCCAATCAAAGTTAGCCGTTTGGATATCTTGTGTGTTCTATCTCTGAATTCAAATTTTGCTTCATCCACTAATGGCTTTTACTGCATAGATTTCCTTTATTTGTAGGCATGTAATCACAAGAGAACTGGCTTCTTAAACAAATACCTTGTGTTTACAACTCTAGATTCCTCCCTGACAATCTCTCCCTCATTTTTTCATTTTGTTACAAGCTTCTAAAATGTGGTGTACTGCAGATAGGGCATTATCTTACATGTGCAATACTAGTTAAAAGGTTTTTACCTCTAGGACTCAGTTAATAAGTGACACTTTCCTCACCCCCTTGGCTACCATAGTCAAATGTCATGAAGCCAAAAAATGTACATGTGGTTAAAAAGAATCACATAGTACAAGCTTATGCCCATAAAAGAAAATTGCAAGCATTTGGTTAACCAACACACACAAGGAGGGGGGAGAAAAAAGAACTAGCCTACATCAGATTCCCTGCCAAGCAATAGCAGCTTCCAATGATTATTGTGCATAATATTTTATTCACCAATAGACAAGCAACGTGGAACAAATAAAACATCTGAATGAACAAAGCATCAGGGACATAAGATGTTAGGACACAACAGACATACCTTTTTATCCTCCTCTTCACTTTCATCCGAACTGTCATCCTCATCACTGTTACTGTCCTCTTGAACGATCTTTTTGGTCAAGTTTGAAGCTGGGGAAGCCTGAAACAATATTTAATGTAAGAAAAATGGTGTGGCAAAGCAATGAAGTAAAAAACATACATCAAACTCAAAAAGAGGGAGCAAGAAGACTAACTGTAGGCTCCAAATTTTTCTTCTGAAGTTCTTCATCACTTTCAGAGCTTTCATCCTGAAAAAAGCATTGTGATTAGATACAAAAGCAAACACCAACAAACAAGAGAGCTTGGTGACACAAGCCGTCATTAACTCACAAACTACTTGAACAAGCAGATACAAATTAACTGAAAAATAGAATTGCACAACAAATAATATATATCTCAAAGGCTATGTCACATGGGTGCAGGTGCGGGGGTGCAGCAAATATATATACATATATACACATATATATATATATACAAAGTCCAAAAGTTGGACATAAATGACCCTGGGAGCGTTGACCGCACCCAGTGTCAGGTTGACCGCATCGGGTGCCACACCCGCACGCGCATCAGCGTCGACGCAGGTGCGGCACCTAGTTGGCCGAATCCCTGTGACATAGCTCAAAGGCTAAAACCAAATAACAAATTCATAAAAGGTAAAACAAGAATTTAGAATTTTAAGATCCACAAAAAAGAAATAAATTTACAACCACTTCAGACTCATCATCTGAAGACTGAACCATCACTTGACTCTGCTTTTTTAAGCCACCAACAGGCACAGTTTTTGGGAATGCAGACAACTTTTTATCTAGAACAGTAACTTTGGGGGTGCACCGAGCCTGGGCTGTTCAAGCTCGTCTCAGCCAGAAACACATCTGCTCAAGCTCGGCTCGAGCTCGGAGTCAAGCTTGAACAATACTGTTAAGCAATGGCTTGGCTCGGAGCTCGAGACAAGCTTGACCGTAATACATAAAAAAAATATGGTTTGCATTTTCAAAGGGGGCGAGATTCGATCCTGCCACCTCTAAAATAATGGCAGAGGGCCTCACCACTAGGGTAGGCCTCTTTTTCTGTTTACAAAGAGAGCACCAAAGCTATACATCCTTAAATGGTTGACAACAACAAGAAGATTTGATTCAAACCTACCTTCTGACAAAAAGGACACAACCCTACCCATTACAGTGACAACAGCTTTTCTGTCACATTGAAAACAAAAAAATATTCATATTCTTTATCCGAGCCTAATCGAGTTCGGTGACTTGATCAAGCTCAGCTTGTTTATCTAGTTAAAGCTCGGCTCATTTGTTTTAGCGGAAGAGCTCCAGCCGAGCTTAAACAAGATGAGCTCGGGCTAGCTTGGCTCATTGTGCACACATACCTAATAGTATGAGAAACACCAGATAGAAATGAACTTGGAGAAAACCAGCCACCTTCAAATCATGAGCATCTCAATCATTTGTATACCACAATAAACATGCTGCATAAAAGATTAATGTATTACCTCATCTTCTGATTCGCTATCAGAACTATCAATATCACTAGATTATGTCCCTTGGTTTGACAAAGATGCAGGAAGCAGAACTAAAGTAGCCACGAAAGCATAGATATAAAAGCATCCAAGTGAATGCAGAAAATGAAACCAATATGAAATATTAAAAAAATGGAGAAAAGGTGCATAACTTGTGAAGTACATTTCCTTCAAGCCCCATCATGTTTTCCTTTAGGAGTCAAGAAAGGAACACCTCCAGAATAAAACATCAACAATTTCTCATAAAGAGCAAAGAAACTATTACTTCTGGAGACGATGTAAACAATACAGAGAGTACAACATGAAGCCCACCCAGCAATTGAAGTGCCCAGAACTTCACATTAGTAGACAACAAAAACTTTCTTGTTACCTCATTGTCATCAGAGTCACTATCTGAACTATCACTTGACTCTTGTTTGACTTTTTGATTTGCAGACTTGAAAAGGTTATGGCCAACCAAGCACCAACTTTAAGAGTAATGTCAACTGATTATCATGATAGTAGATGTTCTATTCTAAGACTATTGAATGCATACCTTATCCTCATCGGAACTATCATCTGAGATTGAACTATCAGTCGATTCATCTTTGTGTTTGGAGGCAGACAATGACCCATTATTTGAGGCAATTTGAAACAATTTTTCAGGATGCGCCCCAGTTACAGGTTCCTGCACATACATTATTCAGAAAAAATGAAAAGAGAAAACATGAAAATTGAAGGCCCCTAAAAACTCGACATTTTAATCCAAAAAAAGAGTTATTCAACCGAAGCATATGCAGCAGCTTCAGATTCCACAAAAAGAAAGTTAAAAAGGAATGTCAACAACCACAGAGCTTAATCTGAGGCTCAATGATTGATTTTTCTTGCCTCTAAATATGGAGCACCAATATCCAAAACCAAAAGTATGCAGATCTAAAGGCAAAAATAACTATGCACAAAAGCAATCCACAAGACATATTTTGCCCACCGTGTCACGGGATAATTTACAATCAGTTATGCATCCAACATGACAAGGTCCACATTTTCAACAAAAATTACAATAGGTTTGCAACAATGTGACATGGCTCACTCTTTACTCTAACATGAGACTAAAGTACCCCTCCCCTGCAAAAATGCATAACCACGTATCACCCGCACACGCACCACATTGACTCACACATCCCCTACACCCTTGTGAACCCATGTGCCATGCCCATACACACAAATCATTCTTGAAATGTAAAAACAGTTTAATGCAACTAATGAATTACATTCTAGCAACAATGTTCATCTAAATATTGTCTTACCCTACCCCAAACTCAAAAAAAAAAAGGCAAATCAACTTATGTTTTAGAATTATGATCAACAATGGACAGCAATTACCAACTGAAATAGAACATACATCATCAGAATCTGAATCGCTTTCTGAACTACTGCTGGACTTCTTTTGCAATGAACTGTTCTTCAATGCAGCTTGAGGTGCCTTCTTAGCTGGAGCAGAAGGTTTAGCTGTGGGTTTAAGGTCCTAAAAAAATTCACAAGATTAAATGCACATATCACAATATGGAAGTAAAGAACGATGAATCTAACAGCAAACAGCTTCTCAAAAAAAATCTAACAGCATACAGATGCCACAAGGCAAAACAGTAGAAGCACGGCTTGCAAACTCTCCAAACCAGATGATATAATGAACTTGGGACAGCATTTTTCATCTTAGTATAAAGCTGTGTAGCCAACAGTATGCAAATGTCAAGAAGAAAAAAGCTACACAGGTTCACAACTATCCAGAATAGATAAAACAAGACATGAGGAACTGACTATTGTCTCACCTCATCAGATGATGAATCTTTACCAAGGTTGCTAGACTAGGAAGCGGAAGCAGGAAACGATACGGGAAGCGGAAGCGAGAAGCGATGCATTTTAAAATGTATAGGAAGCAGGAAGTAAGGAATAAAAAAAAGTAATATAAGAATTGAATGGGAATTGAAATGAAACGCAGATAAAAACTAAAATAAAAGTGATTATTCTTAAAATTCATGATGTTTTAGTATAAAAATTAAATTTTTAACAAAATCTAAAAATGATGACTGCCAATTTAGGGAAAGCACATGGAAGTGTGTGAAGAGTGAGAGGGAACACATAAAAAACATGAAAAGTAGAGTGAGAAAACATATAAGAATAGATGAAGTGTGTGGAATGCAAAGGAGAAGCGTGAAAGAATCGAGATTCTCATCAAGTTTCGCATGCAAGGAGTATCGGGCATCCAAAGCGAGCTTCCCATCTATCTAAGAAGCTTCCAGTAACACTGATATTTACTACTGGTCTTTTTAACTGCAGGATTGAATGGTTGCTTAACCTTTTCGCAAAAATTTTAACCTGCATAACATGTCAATAAATCATTGAAGCGACAAAACAAATCACAAGATCGATAGAGTAACTCCACATGTTCAGGCCTTCATCACTGCAAGTGTAGATGTGCATATGCCTGCAATGCGTTGTTTCTTGTATGCATTAACAATTGCACGTGCAAATCATCCTTCTATATCACACAGCCAACAAAACTACGTCGTTCATACAATCTAGTTATCTAACCTACAAAACCTTATCCAGACTTTCAGACAACAACCCCATCAGAATAGCAACAAAGGGATTTCTAGTTCTGTAATAAATCTGCCCACAGTAAAAAATCCAAGTCTTCATGTATATTGAGATCAATTGACTCCCAGCTTTTTCAAGTGAGGATAAGGGAGCCAACAGAAGGGATAGTATCTATCCACAACAAAGGCAACTCTTAATGAATGGAAAGATGATAACAATTCAAAAGGCATATCATGTTTTGACTTATTCACACTAGAAGATGATCATTTTGGGGATTTTGTACATGGGAACACTTAAGCATGATTCTGCAGGATTGGTAGCATAATAAAGCCACCGATTAAGCATCAAGAGTGAGCAGGAGAATGCTTTCCCGTAGGCATATTACCAGAAACAATCAATCACACTTCCATCTGCTATAAAGAAACTTATCGCAAGCCGTGTAATATGACGCTTCAAGAGAACTGCATTTGATTATTCAGAGGATTATGCACACATGATGAACAAGAATTATCATCTGAATATCAATCTATGTATCAGACGCATCAGAGACAATTCAATTTCATGCACGTGACTAATTTAATTAATTTCAAATTTTCAATATACACAAAGTATATGACCGGAAACAACAGGAGGTGCAAAATCAATAGATAAATAGGTGACACGAACAAATGGTTTAAAAAAATAAAAACTATATCCGTGGAATCAGAATGAAAATAGCTCATTAACGCAAGTTAGTATTGCGAGTAGTGAATACCGCTTCTTCATCGGACTCGGACGAAGACTTATCCTCCTTCGGGACATCAACGTACGTCACTTTTGATTTCTTCGCTTTAGCTTGTTTCTGAATCTCTTCCTCCGACGCTCTCTTTCCTGCGAAACAATCACAATCCATTCAGATGTGCCAAATCCCGCTACAAGCTCACAACAGCAGTCACAAATGAGAATGAAACCCCAACCCTTTTTTGAAGGTTTCGTTGGCGCAACTGCAGGAGAAGGCGCAGCAACCTGGTCCATGAAATCGACGGAATCAAATAAGATAATAAAATAATCACAAAAAATCCAAAAAATTTGTGAAATGCTACATGTTTTACCACGATGTTCGATTTCTTGCTGGACTTTCCCATAGCAAAGGTTGAACGATGAAAATCACTAAATAAAGTTCGATAAGAACGCTATGAACTGCAAAAAAAGGCAACAAAACTAGGGTTTAGCGTCGAATGAGTCGGCTGAGAGGATGAGCAAGAGAAATTTGAGAGATTTTAAAAAGAAGAAGAAATGTGCACCACGCTTGGAGGAATAAAAGAGAGCAGTGTGCGGGAGGGAACCGTTCTAAAACCCGAAACCCTAAAATTCTTCTTAGGGTTTTACGTGTGTGTGTAAGAGAGAGAGAGGCGGGCGCCAGGTCTGAAGCCCGGGCAATGGTTATATACACGTGGAAAACAAAAGAAACCCTAAAACCTTATGGTTCGGATCCAGGGTCGGGTTTAACGTGGATCCGAACCTGCGTGGCCGGACCTGGTCGGATACGATAGATCCAACTCAACTCCAATCATGAATAATGAGAGCCCCCAAGGGTGCCTGTAACTGGTGAGCTCCGTAAGGCTTCGGGTATTGGTGAACCACTTGAGCGGGCCCATTAAGTGACCTGGTTCTCGACGAGGTTGCCTCGTCCTAAAAAATAAAAAATAAAAAAAATGAGTGACCCCTAATGTTTCTAGCCGATTGGTGCAAATTCCACAACGTGCAACAAACATGAGGGATTTTATGGAAAATATAGTGAATGGTCATATTTTTAAATCTAATTTAATCCACTAATGAAAATAACTTTTTTTTTAATTATCACCCATTTTAAAAACAAAAAATAAATATACTTTACAACAAAAATGATGTTTCTCAAAAAATCCTATAATTTGTCAAAATTTGCCGAATGTCTAAGATTATAAATAAACAACTTTGTTAGGACCTTTTTACCCTTCGCATGTGTGAAACTCATTAAATGTGTGTGACATATCACTCTGCTCATCGGGTATCTTAAACTCTCACTTGAAAGGATGTTCGCACATTTTTGTTTCATACATCATGAAGTCTGCATAATAATATTTGTGAATATCTTGTAAAACTCAAAATTTGACTAACCTCGAAACTTTGTAAATATATGACTAAGTTCACATATATAATATTAAATTCACATAAAATGTGTGAACTTCCAGTTAAATTGAACCTCGTAACCTCATAAATATCTTACTTAATCTAAATCTGTCTCACGAAATTCACATAAAAATATTTGCAAACTTCCTATTAAATTAAATGTCATAACTTTGCAAATATTGGACTAAAGTTGCATATATGCAACGATCAACGCATATACCTCATGAAGGTCACACTCCTAAACGATTGAGTATAAGAATCCAGTGTTGGCACCCTATGGCTATTTTTGCATAGACTAGAGTTCTGTGTGGTCTTCCATCAACTTTCATCCAGAGACTCTTTTGACAACTATTTCTGGCGATTCATCAACTGCAGTGATTCATCAATGGCAATTCATCCTTGAGTATTCTATAATCATCGACGGTGATTTTTTCGGTAAGCACATCTTTACCAGCTAAACTAGTTGTTTATTTGAAACAACACTTTGAATCATTCTTTTTTTTTCACAAATGGTATGAGTTAGTTATTTTGTGGAAGAATTGCAAGGTTTTCAAGTTATCTTTACATGCTCAATAGCCTATGTCATTAATTTCAATGATTTGTATGTCGCTATCTTCCAATTTAGTTGTTGGTACGTTGTGTATATTGTATGATAAATATGGTATCTTGGGAATATTTGTTTGATTTTTTTATTGTTTCCTTAACGATTCAAGTTTTTGCATTGTCAATAGTTTTTTTTTTCAATGCATTTTCATTAGTCTACGCATTGTGTCTTTGTTGCCCGTCTATTTACTTATATTTTTTGTCTTATTATTGTAAGAAAACTTGGTTTTGTTTAATATAATATGGCCACTAAGAAGATTGTGTTCAAGGAGTTCACACACATATCATATTCTAGTGTTGGAGAACAACAGAGAAAACTAAATAAGAAAAATTACAAATTGGGTTATCTTGTGTACTATGAAGCACAAAGTAAGATTGGCACGTGGGTAGAGAGAGAGAGAGACACACATCCAATGCCAATAATTCGGGTATCATGTTTTTTCACAAAATTTATACCCTTTGTAAACCCAAAAAATTATGCTCAAACAATCAACAACAAACACCTTCAATGTAGGCCAAACAACAACTAATAATTTAAAAGTGGCTCATATATAAGGCAGAATATGTATAAAGGTTGAAGGGTTTGTAATCACAATCTTGTTTCTCATTCCGAAAGCATCTAAGGAGGAGAAGGGTGACTCAGTGGTAAAGAAGAGTAACTCATTGGCTCATTGTTATGTTGTTGCTAACTTCAATGCTTGGATAGAAGAAGCTGAAGATACGGCCACATGCAGTGACAATGATGAGATGAAGATGAGTATGGATAATAGAGGAAAACAATCATGTATAAGGGCGAAGGAGGTACTCCACCAACAAAAGGATGCAAACCCTAAGGTTGAGGTTAATATGAACCCTTCTCAAAAAGTGGATATGAGTAAGGGTTTTGCGGCTAGATTTGATGCAAGGCGATATCAAGGTTGGGTTGGAGTGTGCAGTGGACGATTGTAAGGGGGGGATCATCCTCAAAGGTTTGAGGATGATGTCCTAGAGGAGAAAGTGCAAGCTTTAAAAAAAAGGTCGCGATGAGAAATAAGGTATGGTGCTCATGGACAGATACTTTGTTCATTATGAAATTTGCATTCCATCACTAATTAAATTATCATATTTATATATATGTATGTGTGTATATGAAGCATAATTTTAGGATAACTAGTTTGATTATTGCAGTTCAATATGTAAGATATTATATATATATATATATATATATATATATATATATATATATATATATATATAAGTAATGTGCTTCTTAGGCCCCCTTTTATAATTAAGTCTAGTTACGCTCTTTCAAAAATCATAGTTTTAGTATTTTTTCTCATATCTAACACTATAGACGCGATCTATAGGTTTTTTTTAGTGGGAACTAGCTTTTGAATCGCTGAAATCTGACCTATATACATGTTTTTTGGGTGATCCAAAAATCAATGGCTATAAAGGCATCAAATTTTCTTGACTCATAAAAATATATTTTACCATAAAAAAACATGATCCAAGAGTCGATTCCTACTAAATTGAGCATGATAAACACATCTAACAGTTCAGATTTATCATAAAACACCTCAGACTATGGGACCTAGACACCTAATGAAAAATAGAGGACCTAATATGTTAAGTTCTCTCACTATATATATATATATATATGTGTGTGTGTGTGTGTGTGTGTGTGTGAAGCATGAATTATTATTTTCTAGTTGAATCAATAATAGTTGCTATTAACATTCCTTCACACTTAAAAAGTGCATAAACAATTTGGTTGTGTTCATAAACATTATTTTAAGTTATAGAGAAATTAACTCAAGTTACTTGGTAGTCCTAATTTTTTATTAAACCTTTTATGTTAATTGGTTATTTAAATAATTTAAATATTAAAAAGTAAATTGACTAATGTGACTAATATAATTATTAATTCACTTCAATTAGTTGAATGTTGCTAAGGTTACTGTTATTCATAGATGCAATTGACTAGTTGAATGTTGTTAATGTTACCAGTAATCATTTCAACTAGTTTGAATATTGCACTTAATTGTTTAATTTGTCATGCATGTGTGAAACATATTTTTAGGATAACTGGATTGTTAAAACTTTATATTTGTGTGTATGTAATTCAATGGTTAATTTGACTAATTCAATAAAATTATTTATAATTGCAGGATCTGCAACCAAAAGATTCAAAAGATCCAACATCGCACATGCACTGGTTCCAAGCACACGAGTGGTTTGTAACACTAACGGAGGATGCTAAGGAGTAGTCGCATTGAATGCATTTTCAAAAAATTTTGGAGATCATGCCATAAAACATCAGTCATAATCTCTTAGAAGTCATTGTATAGTTATGAAATCCAGCAACCAACACATTTTAGTTCAGAGAAATTGAGATGACTATCACGTTGAAGGATATAGCATAAATCACTGTATTTAAGTGTCATGAAAAGCCAATGAGTGGACATCGGTGGAGAGATTTCAAGCATCTATGTGATCTTTATTTAAAAGCAAAGATGATACGTTCATAGGATAATGACTTCAATTATTATGGTTGATGAACCGTTATCACCCCAACAAGGGGAACGATAAAAGGGAAGCTAATGTGTGTTAGAGGGAAGGGCGATAGCAGGGTGGAGAAGTAGGTGAGAGCATTATTGTTTTATTTCTTTGGCATATGTTTATTCAGTGACAATGATGCGAAGTCGAATCATGCATCGTACATTAAACTGTTGCAAGACTTGAATCACATCGATCAATATGTAAGGGAAGCAACCTCACATGCATACATGTAGGCAAGTTTGAGTAGTGCGAGGAGTGGAAGAAAAAATATGGTTGGGATGTTGGTGGTGTTGAAGGCATTTATCTTTATATTGTACCTAAATTTTTTATTTATATTCAAACATTATTTAACATTATTGTCGTACTACGTTGAGTATTAATCCATGTTAATCCTTATATTAATTCTTGTCTTGGATCTCGGATGTGTAGGAAGCATATTTGGATCTACTTCAAACCTTATAAATGAGGGTATTAATTCTCCTACTTGTAAGATTTGGCCCTTGCATTCCTAACACTATCTCTTTATCAAAATCTCGTTAAAGACTCGACCTTGCCTAATCGACCCACCTAGCCCACTTGGCCTAGTCGATTACCCTAGTTCTAGTCCACATTGAACCCAATCTAGGATCCAAAGCTCCCAACTCATACCCATATCGAGCCCTGTGCCAAGTTGAAGTGTCACCCATGCTCTCGCGCTAGTCGAACATTGAAAGAGTTACCTAAGTAGAAGGTGAGTTTGGTTGTACTTTATTTGTTATTTATTTATTTTGCATATTTTATCAAGTTTAGATTATTCTAACGATAGCATGTTTTGTGTGTTTCATATGTTTCTCAAGCTTTGTTGGGTTTCCCCACAAAACTCATTGTTTTTAGGAATTCATGTTTGAGGTACGCCCATATTCACAATGTAAGCTCCAACAACAATGATATGCAATCCATGTTACGGCTGATCCTTGTTCAATGGAAGATGAAAGATGTGAGGTCTCGAAGAACGATTCCCATTATCTTCTAAAATTCAGATTCGGATCTCAAACCCATTTTCTAAAATACTTTTCGTAGGAAAAATTGCATTTTTGCTTTCAAAAGTCGAGGATCTGCATAATGGAACCATTCATGTGATCTAAAGATCAGAGATATTGGATAGCGTTGTGATGTTAGTACCATTGTTTTTTGGATCTTGATCCACCTTGGATTCAAATTCTAGCATATTTATGTTTTCTATTTTATGATACTGATGCAGTCACAAGGCCATATATTTTTGCTCATAGATTGCTATTCAATAATCTAGGACTCGTTGAAAAGCAAACGGACACAAATTCATTTCATATGTTTGACATATTTTCCAATTCTGAATTTACGATCTTTGAGAATGAAGTCGAACAGACAAAAACAATTATTGCCTTGACTATTTTGTGCAGAAAACGACATGTTCTTTGGTTTGTAACTTTGTGACCCAACAATGGAAACTCATGTTTTTAGATTCGTTGAAAAGATAAATAATAGATCTAGAACTTTCTAGTTTTAAGCTAGAGCTAAAAACCCCTCTAGGGTTTTTGTTCCTTGGATCCAAAATCAAAATCTGGAAATTGTTCTGCATATCAAAATAGCTGACTTGTCTGTCTTCCTAGAGGTGTATATCCTCATCCAACCATTAAATCATTGTAATATTAGTGGCGTTGAAAAGATAATGAGCTCCTCTCATTTTGTTCTTCTTGATGTTCTTTCAGTTTTCGACGAAAAAGGTTTGAAATAGAGGTTATCTGACATAACAAAGATAACAACGCCTGTGTTATGAGCATTTCTGAGACTATATCTCAGCACCCTCTTGTTGATTTTCAGCATGCCATACATCATTGGAAAATATTTTTTTTCATCTTTTCTATGTTTTGAATCTTTCCAAATTTTTGCATTTTCTAGGGCAAAAAAATAGTAGCAAATTCAGCAACTATTTCTTGCCTTAGAAAAAAAAAAACCTGAAAAACACCTTTTTTTAGATCGAACTTGGTTTTCTTTTGGGTCCTGGAGTCCCGGTTCCTAAGACTCGTGTATGCATCTTGTTGTTTGTGGTGTTTGGAACTGAATATATTTTTTTGGAAAAGATCCATACCTGAATCCAAAATCTGATCCATTTGTATTTTTTTGCAATAAAATTTGTATTGGATATAAAACCATAGTGTTTTCCTGTGTGTTTTCTTACAGTCACTAGATAGATTATGTGTTTACTTTTTCTCACTTTAGTTTAGAAAATTCACCTAGAAAAACCTTGTTAGAGAATTGCATATCACTTAGAATTTCTTAGGAAAATATGAATGTCCAACAAGTCAAAAAATTATTTTGTTTGAAAACAATGTTTGCTTTGTCTATGCTCTTTATTATTTATCCTTATTTTTTAGGACTTTGATTATAGAGTCTTTGCTTTATTTATTGGATTTTCAAAAACCCTTCAACCTGTCCTATGTTTTGGATATACATATAACCCTCCACTAGTATCAAAAGCCTTCGGCTTGGGTACATCGGTGATGGGCTAAAGAAATCGTGAAATTCTTGCAATATCTGAAACTTTAATTCGGGTATATCGTGAAAGGTTTATTACAAAAAAAGTTCATCGCATTAAAACCTATTTGGAGGAGACCTCACATATTCATGGAGCATTTAAGGAGAATTTGGAAACTCATTTTCAAAATCTTGATTTGTGTGTTGTTTTTATTTGTTTGGTCTCTTGCTTGTACAAGATCCTAAACCATGGATCCACAAAAGGATCTCATTGATCCTCCAAACCAAAGCATGTGTCCAAAAATCCATTTAAAAATCTAGGAAAGCTACCCAAAGACACTCGAAAGTTAAGAACTTTGTTAGCTGAGGCTTTCCTCCAACATCTGGGAGTACTTCTATATGGTGAGATATCCAACAAAGAACCCATCAAAAAAGATACCAAACCAATCAGATTCATAAAAAGAAGAAGAGGATGAGAACAACGTTCAATTCATGGACATGGATGAGGACCAAGGTGTAGCTCATAATTTTCTAGACATATCAATTTTAGAGGAAGTGGAGAAGTCTAATGCAACTTTAAAGTTTTTTGTGCCAAAAAATCCAATAGAAATTCCTCAAAAATGAAGCTTAGTTAAAGAGTTGTAAGCAAGTGCACAAATAAAAGAGTTACAATGTCCCTATCAGAAAAGTTTAGCCCATCAGTATGCTAGAAATAGTGATCCCCAACAGGTAAAGCTGCATCTTCCAAGTCCAATGAGTATAAAAAATGAGTTTAGAACCTCAAAGAGGAACTCTGAAATGTGACCTGATAGATGAAGGGAGTTAAAGGAGATCATATGAAATCTAGAATTTGTCCAAAGCCAGGATACTGAACCTTTAGGTCTCATCTATAGGAAGTTTATAAAATTTGATGGGACAGAAAATCCTCATACCCATGTCACCTATTCTTGAATGCTTGTTCAGACTGTCTCAGCAACGACCATACACTAATCATATAGTCTGCGAGAAGTCTTAAAGGAGAAACTATGTCTTGGTTCTCTATCATGGACGTCCATTAGATCCAACAATTCTAGACTTTGATGAATATGTTTATCAAGAGATTTCGATTCAAAGTTGATGCCTTGTCGATGATCAGTCAATTATAAGATCTTAGGCAAAATAAAGGATGAAGATGCTCAAGATTTTATAAATCAATGGATATTCATATACCAACATATGAAAGCTCCAATCATTGAATCTCACACTATCACCCTCATCATAAATAACTTCAATCAACTTCTCAAAGGCCTCTTGGCCACTCAAAGACATGAGACCTTTGTGGATTTGTTGTCACCTAGATGGAAGAAAACCTTAAAAGAGACATGTAATGGGATTATGGTCAATGTTGCTCTGAGAAGGATGGATGCAAAAGAGAAGAGTCACCCAAGATCCAAGTTAGTATGGTTACTCCTTGAAGATAAAGAAAAAAGTGAAAGTCTCTTAAGCAAAACTAGGGGCAAACTCAAAATCCAAGATGGCCTAGTGACATAGAGTTCACCGAGATCCAGCATACTCAATATTGAGTCTTGAATATTTTGCTACAAAATGAAGAATTTGAATTTCCTAAAGTGTCAAATCATATACAAATGAAATGAAGGGATCACAAAAAATTATGCATATATCATCAGGTCGTGTGTCATGATATTGAAGAATGCATTTTTCTTAGGCATATAATCCAGGACTACATCGATAAAGGTGAACTAATCATGAAAAATGAAGAAGCTTAAGAGGAACCAAGTTGCATTAATGATTTTGTCCACTTGATTAGCAAAGTTGAGCCAACATTGAGATTTTTTGTCATAATTCTCATAGTCTAAATTGACATTTTTGACATGAAAGGAGCCTCATTGTGGTTTGAATCACCACAACCTGGTTGCACTCAGGTCCACCAATGTGAGTCTCAAGTCATGGAGAAAGAAGAAAATGATTTTGACAAAGTCATAAAAAAGATATTGTTGTTGAGTTATCCATTGAGGATGTCATAATAATGAAGAATAAGGCAATACAAAGGCTCCAGAAGAAAAAAGCCTCGTGATGGTTCCAGAAGAGGAAACTCATATTGTGTTTGAATCAACCACTAGTTCTCCCACCTTATAAAAAGAAGACGTGTTTAAAATTTCCATTGAGGAGGAATTTTTTAATATGTTGATGTGATGGAAGACTTTTACCCATCCACCTTGGTAGACATGTGATCATGCCCATATGAACTGTCTAGATCAAGTCATGGAGAATTCTCAAAAAGTTAAAATTTATCATATCTCTCTTAAAGAAGAATAAAGTTTTGTTGATGAAATTCCCCAAGATAACTCAAAATTTATTGAGAAAAAATGCAACTTTGTCTTTTCCATGCTCATGTTGTTCATCAACCTTCTGATTTTAGCTTAGACACTTAGTAGCATCTAGGAAAGAACCAACATCTTTGCAAGATCAATCTGAACCTCTGCCTCTAATGTTGAAAATGATGAATGAGTCAACTACAATTTGCACTATACACAATAAGTTTATGCTGGTTAACAAAGTCAACAGGTCAGCATATATTTTGTATAATGTGTAAGATCAACATCATCTATCATTTTATAAAACCACATATGCGAAACAATGGAATAAAAGTCCAAATCCTAATATTTTAAATGATCAATATTAGAAGGGAGGAGGACAAAATGAGAATATTGAACACACTATACCTTAAGAGGAAAATGTCATGGACCTATCATCACAACACTTGTAGTCTATGGCTTGGTTAGATCCAAATCACACATTGTTCTCTACATCAGATCAAATAGTCATAAGAGATAAAACAACATCTTTCATATGAGATTTGCTTTCAAACTCTTATAGTCCGAAGTCATTTCATCATTCTCACATCTTTTGGGAATATGAATGAGTCGTCTGATTGTCTTTTGTAAATAGCTTTTTGAAAAATCCAAAAAAATAGAAAATTTCAAAATTTTAAAAAAGATTACCCTTTTTGTTGATTTTTATTTATCTCACTTGAATGAATTTTGCCGAAGAAGTCATTACATTCATGAGAAATTAACATGCAGTTCATCTCACTCATTGCATCATTAGCAATTGTCGGTTTCTTTTCCATTATTATGAAGAGAAAACATGAAAGTCTAGCACTTTATGAAAAGACAATATAAAATAAAGAAGTTTCTAATGAAATAAAAGGATAAATCTCTTTATGAAGCTTGAAAATAGCAAATGATGAATCATAAAAGGGCATGCACGTACTCGTATTCTATGGTTCAAGACCATGATGATCCACTAAAAGAAAAAACTCTTTAAGCAGAAGGATCGCAAGACGTGTAAGACCTGTAAATTTTTTATAATTAAGTAAATAAACAAAGATGAATTTTGATGCAAATTTTTTTATTTTAATTTTTATTAAATATAATCAGAAGCAAATGAGAATTTGAAATATAAAATCAAATGAATTTAAAGGTTTTAATGAATTTTATTTAAAATTCAATTCAATGAGGAATTAGAATTCAAAGATAATTTATAATTTAATTTAATTTGGTGTTGGATCCAATTAAATTAATTTGGATTTGGATCTTAGATACGTCCAAAATCCATTTTAGAATGGGATATGGATTTGTATCCAATTCAAATAGAATTGGATCTAATCTCAATCCAGTATACAAAAGGAAATCTAGATTAGGGTTTTAATTAGAATTTTGAAATTAAATAACTAAATTAAATATAGTAGGTAGGATCTCAATTATGTCTCACCCCACCTCGCCCCCCGTGGGCCCTCCTACCATGATAAAACTTATCTAAATAATAATAATAATTAAATTAAATATCTATTTACTATATTTTCCAAAACTAAAAAAATAGTTTTAATAATGTACCTAAACACAAAACCTAACAGTAAAGAAATTAGAATCAAACCAAAAGGGCAAGTGAGTGTCGCCCCTCCCAAGTGGGACCCTCCTACTTAATTGGGAGACTTCATAATTTTCAAAAGCAAAGAAAGATAAATAAAGAAGGGAGGATCAACCCCCTTCTCCCTATGGAAATGATATAAAAAAAGGGAAATAAGATAAGTAAAAGAGTTTTGAAGGCTTACCTTGTGAGAGAAGGAGCACTGAAAGGGAAAGAATGTGCACCTCTCTCTCTCTCTCTCTCTCTCTCTCTCTCTCTCTCACACACACACACACACACACACACACACACATACCTCCACACAATAGGGGTGAAAGGACTCCATTAACAGAGTTCGAATAGTCCGGAGAAACATACACACGTCCGAGGGCTGACCAACCATGCTCGGTGTTGCAAATCAATCAATCCATTTACAAGGTAGGGTCATCAACCATCCAACATGAATAACGAGGCAGCATATAGGACCATGCTGGGATGCATGTCAATATGTGTATCGATCTACTTTCAACGATAAGATTGATAGCATATCACATGCGGTCAGATCATGCAAATGTGCATATGATACATGAATAATGAGTCAACATATAGGATGCTGGGATGCACGTCAATATGTGTATCAATCTACTTTCAACGGTAAGATCGATAGCATATCACATGCGGTCGGATCACATTAATGTGCATGTGATTTGGGTTGAATAAAAGAGAAAAAAAATATACTTACATATGTATGTGTAAACATATTAGATGCATACACTTAACACATGATTCGTTGTGTGTTGATGAAATTCGAAAATATATGTATATATATATATATATATATATATATATATATATATATATATATATATATATATATATATTATAAGTTGAAATGTTAGTTCTACATACTTTAAATCATGAAATAAAATTTTGTGCATGAGTAACAAGTTCATTCATTAGACCGCATGTTTTAATGTTGTCATTTCGTATGTAGAATAAAAAAATAGAAAATAAACATGCATACATGAACTCATGTCTATGAAGTTCCTATATCATTTTGATTATACGATCATTTATTCACACTTTGCAAGATTCAGTAAGGTTTTGCTTGTATTAATTGTTTGAAAAAAAAAAGATATGCATGTACTGCCATAGCCCATTTATTTTATGTTAGAAAAAAAAAATGTACTTGTGATGTGTGTAGGTGTGAGCGAACAGGGGTCCTCGTGTTACCCTTGGGTATTGTCGGTCATACCAGACTTGCCTGATCGGCCTGACCCGACATGATTGGGGTCTGACCGACCCCGATCTGGGCGCAACAGGCATTGCATGGCCCATCACACCCTACTGGGCGCCACAGCTGCTTTTGCACCAGGTTGAACATGGAAAGCTGGGGTTTGCCCGACCCTCAACCTACAACTCTATGGTGTGTGTTGCAGGGCACTACGCCCTGCTAAGTGCAGCAGGCTGGGGTTTGACTGACCTTAACCGGATGTGTTTCGATGGTGCTTAACAACTGTTGTACCGAACTGGGGTCAGCCTGACCCCAGTTTGCCTTTCTCTCACCAGGCAACCAGCAGGTTGTGCCACCCTGCTAGTGCACTACAATCATGACAAGTGGTGGGCTAAGGGCCTACCAAAGGCCTGTCGCAACACAACTGCAGTAAAAAAATAAATAATAAATAATATAATTTAAATGAAATGCTCATTATGCGTATGGTTTGGTTGCATGATTAGATCCTCAAAAGTGTTATCGTGCACTCAACTGGGTGGTTGTTCCTTTTGAAAACCCGGTAAAATGATAAAAGAATATTTATTTTATTGTTATGTTCATCATGCTATTGAAATGAGCGTGCATGTGTATATTTTTGCAAAAAATGCAAATTTTATCATATGCAAATAAAAATAATGTTATGCTATTACTGAGCTTTGTGAGAAAAATGAGATACCAACAATGCTATTTGTTTCACATGTAAATTTGATATATGATTAGTATATGAATGTCATGACCATGTCCAATATATGAATGCATGTACTTGATAATTGTGCACAATAATGAAATTCGAAGGGTCATGATTATGCGAAAGCTCAAAACTTAGCATGTGGTTTCGTAGAACCTTTGTGATGTCATGCGAGAACTTGTGAAATTTTGTATATGTGACATGCCATGAATATTATGATGCTACGGTGTGAGGTGTGCACCTGTTTGTTTGCTCGAGATTGGGCATATGGTTGAAAAAGACCAATAGTGTATGATGAGTAAGTCCAAACTTATAAAATTGAATAATTGCATGCACACATAACTGGTTTGCAGTTATTGGAGCTGTCTTTTGTGTGGGTGTTGGGGTTTGGGAGGGCATGTGCATTATTAGCTTGCTTGACTCCCCATTGTGCTCTTGATTTTTGAAACATAATCCTACTGCAGTATGCTCCTTTCCTCGTCTATACACAAGGGCCTGCACACCCCATTTGTTGTTTTGCACCATTGCGTAACATGTTAATGTTAGGAAGCTAGAGGCTGTATGTTTTGCCATCTTCTCATTTGTATCGGTTAGCACTGGTCGATGTTTAAACATGGACTCACATGAAGCCATCTTGCATTGAATGCATTCATGCATTTAGTACCTTTGAGTTGATTATCTTGCAGAAAGCTGTAGCAACAATGACAATTATGTAATTGTCATCTCCTTTTGTTTTTGCTGAATTTTGCAGGTTGTCGTTTCTTTTTTCATTCTCTTGCCGGCGGTGCATTTGATTGAACATTGCCACTGAAAAATAAATTCTTTTGTGAAGACCATGTGGGATCTACATTAGATATCAAACTAGATGGCTCTTTGTGTTTCACATCTATTAGGGATATTCAGTGCTTGTTTGTCTCTTGTAAGTTGTAACTGTGAATATGAACTATGTATGGTGCCTCGTGACTTGTTCAAAAGATTGATTAACTGTTTTAGCATGTAAAATTAACGTGTGCCAGAGTTTATATCTAGTCAATCAAGATACCTTCGGATTTGTTACATCAATATCAACTATAGTAGGCTATTCTATTTGTAAAGATTGCAAAAAGATTTAGAACTTTATGCCTCTGTTCTCAAGACATCACCTAGAAATACAGAATGTAGTAAAAGTTGGTGAGCTCCAATTTGCTCTTCACTAGTAGTGCAATTGCTGAGAATTGAAGAACTGGTCACGATCGTTCCAAAGGAAGTTGTTGGCCCTCTCTTGGCTAATTTAGTCAAATCCTAAGAGTATATAATCAGCGTCCAGTTACGAAAGACGTATCTTAACTCAACTAAGACTCAACCAGGTCTCCTAGATACTACTGTAGAGGAGATTGGCAATACTTGATTCAGTCAAAATCTAGACATTTTTTCCTAGAATTCAGGTGCATCCAAAGATTACATGTTTTCAGAATTTTAAAAGCAGAACCAATAGGAGATGCTTGCATTTCATTCTATTTTTCTGGTTGTTGTTTCGATGAGAAATTTCTCAGCGGTGCCAAGTACTGTATCCCATGCTGTTGAGAGATCTAGATTCACCATGCAGCAAGGCTATTGAATCTAAAGAAAATCAGAAGGGGTGATAGGAAGTCACCCAACAGGTATTGCAACACAGTAAACCAAGAGCACAGAAAATTCACAAGAAACGGAGGGGGTGAATGATACCTGGACCAATTCAGAGCCCATGAACTACAATCTAGCAAAAAGAGCAAACAGGCCATTCCTGTTACACAATTCAGCTTACATGCCTAGTGATTAAACATAAATTGCTTATATGCTGCTTATCGATGTAACATGACTCTTATTCTGAACAAAATTGATGGCAAAGATTCACCTATTACAGTTGCACAAAACTCACCTAGACAAGCAAAGATGGTGAGGAAGCTGCAAAAAGAAATACATGCTTACACTGTGTGTCTAAACACTATCAGACACTTCTTCTGGTGAAACAATAGATGCCCACTCCGACTCGAGAGCCTGGGAAGGGCGGGCGCCTATGGATCAAGTCAACATCGAACCACTTCTTCGCCTTCTTGAAGAAGACAGCGTCCTTCTTCCACCTCCTGAGGTGCGCCATCACAAGAAGGGTCTCCTCGCCCAGCAACAGCCGAAGCGTCTGAAGAAGGGGATCGAAGAGGTGGCTATGGTAGACGACGTCGGACGCCAAGATGAGGTCCAGGCCCTGGTGCTTCAGGCAGTCGTCGCGGTCGCCCCATCGCAGCCAGTCGACGGAGACGCCGCCTCCGGTGCCCTTCACCGCCTCCTCGTTAGCAGCGGCGTTGAAGCGGAGGTTGGGCAGGACGTGCGGGAGATCGGTGAGGACAACGTGAGCTCCAAGGAGAGCGGCCGCGGCGATGCCCACCAAACCGGTGCCGGATCCCAATTCTAGGGCCCTGATGGGTCTATTGTTGGTGATTGTTTTCAGCTTGTCGATGCAAGGGGTGGGTGGATGCTGTTGATCCATGAAGGAAACCAGCGCTGTGGCTGCAGGCCACAACTGGAAGGAAAGGCCCTCGCTGGGGAGCTGCCTGATGAGGATTCTTGCCTGTATTGATTGTAGGAGATAGTGTTCGTCTTCTTGTTGCTGCTGCTCTTGCTCGTGGTCATCGTGTCTCTGTTTGTGATTCTCAGAGAACTTCTCGTCACTTTCTTTTGCAACATCTTCATTACCGTCATCATCAATTGCTAGTAATGATAGATTGAGATATCTGTCCAGTGTTGCTTCTCTGCCGTCCGTGTCGGCCATGGCCTCACGTCTTCCGGAAGGTCAGCATCAGAAGGACGAGGAGAAGAGAGGAACATCCATCTTCTTAACGCGGAGGGGAGGGGCCTTGGACTCTTGGGGACCCGTTTGGTTTATATAGTAAAATGGTGTAAAACCTACTCAATCGATAAACATTCTTGCATGCATAAATTCACATCATCGTCATATAGGATATTACATCCAGGATAACGTTGAAACATTTACACTAAAATATACAAAGTCTGATTTTCGATCCTTTAATTAACGTATGGTCACATAAGGAAACATATCTCATTAATTAAATATGCATTCATGTCTCAATATTGACATATCATTCTTTGCATATAAATAAACTTTTATAACATATAAAGTCTGCATATTGTTTGTAACAGCACACAATTCATAAAATACAATTAGGCAAGTATTTGGGGTTCGGTCTTTAGACTTGTTCTAGACTTATGAAAGATTCTACTCTATCTAACTGTTGAAGAGTTTAGAGTTGAATTTTTTACCGTTTAAAAAGAAATTTTGTCAGCTTTTCAGAGCCGCAAATCATTCATAAAAAATCATGAAAAAATTATGAATATTTTACTAGAGACATGTACTTTTTTATTCTAACTATCACACAACAACGCTCAGTTCATGAACAAAACCCAAATTTTCATAGTATATGTAAAATTTTGTTAGCTTTTCAACGCAGTAAACTTCTTATTAAAACTCTTCCAAACAAGAAAAATACGAACAATTTACCAATCGAATGTCCGACTGAAAATACGTAATATCGGGTATTTGTATTCAAGTGAGGCCAAAACGGGTCACCCGAATCCATAACTCTGATTTTTTTAGCATAATTTAAATAAAAAAAATTATAAAAATTACACTATGCTAGGATAACATAATCTACAATTGACAAATCTATTTTTCTCAGCCGTTTGGTTGAAAAAATAGACCCGTCTTACACATGGCTTAATTCTTCAAAAATAATTTTGGTAAATTACTCAATTTAATAAGTAAACATGAAATTTTCCTACAAATAAAAATAAAAAAAATATACAATAATTATAGAATATCATCATGTACATATTCTATAAATTACAATTAGATTTTATATGGACTTAACTAAGTATATCATGGTTTTCGCTAAATTTATCAAATTTTTTTCTGAGAAACCCTATAAAGTCAAATACGTAATATCAAAGGATTTCGACCATGAAAGTCCTTCAAATTTGTTACAAAACGTCTATACTAACATGTTATGCTAACTTAAATCAAGATTTATAGAAAAATCATGACATAATTTAAGTATTTTGAAAATCTATGGTTTTATTTTCTGAGAAACCGGTTTTTGTGAAAAATATATTTTCAAAAGAGATTTTCTCTCAAAAACCCGTTCTATTTTCATACTTCGATAGCTCTAAGTCAAACCCATGTGTGTGAGGCTTGGTTTATGGTCTATACTTATTAAAAATTGATGGAATTCGTGCCACAAATTCCATTTCACAAGTAGAGCATAGATGCTCTTACCTTTTTGGTGAAATCCAATCCTACGCACGTAAAGAGGTTTTCTCGGACGAACCGGCCATTCCACATGAACCACGACTTCACACCTAACCTCCTAATGCTCTCTTCATGCACGTGGAACCCTCCCAAAGTCTTGGTGTAGGGAAAAGAGAGAGAAGAGAAGGGGATTTGGGAGAGAGAAAGAATTTGGAAAAAAATAAAAGGGGAACAAAATGTGTGTGTGGGGGGGGGGGAGGAGGGGGCGTGAGCCCCTCCTCTCTTTTTATAGATCTTAGATTAGATCAAGGGTTGGGGCTAATCTCAGCCCTTGATCTAATCTTAGCTTAGTTTCCAAACAACTAAAATTATCTCTTTCCCTTTTCTTTTTCCTAAATTTCTTTTTCGTCTTTTTTTTCCTTTTTTTTTGTTTGTTAGCTTAACCTATAATATATAATATGTATATCATATTTAATAAGGTATATATATTATATTATATAATATATAAGAGGGAAGGGTTGGTCAACCCCCATGGGTTGACCCCCCTTTCCATATTTGAAAACCAAATTCAACTTGCTTGCTTGGTAAGCAAGTTGACTCGGTAATTGTTTTTTTTTCTTTCCTTTCTTTCTTTCTTTTTTCCTTTCTTTCCTTCTTCTTTCATTAGTCCAGCCTGATCATGCATAATATTCATATTTTATTAATCATTATTTATGCATGATCCATGTTAAAATCATTGTAAAAACTCATTTTTATCGTTAGTTTTGAGAAACCGTATTGAACTGAATTTTATAAAAAAATTGAGTTTTTCAAAGCTTTCCCTGCATTTTTAGTGTTTTTATTAGGTTTAGAATTTCTTAATTGTAGTTTAGTTAGCTTAGGTTTGTATTAGCTAATTAGTTTAGTAAGTTTCGATTTTTAGAAAAAACATGTTTTCATAAGAGACTTGTTTTGAAAATTGAAAAAATATTTTGGACTCTTTTTAAAAACTTTATTTTAACCTAATTAGGCTTATAAATAGTAGTTTAGAGGGCTGGAAAAAATATTTTTCCAGCAGCCTCAAGCTCCCCTTGCTTCTTGCCTCCCTCTTCTCTTTCTCCCTTGCTCTCTTTCACTCTTTTGTCGATTTCTTTCTCTCCTTATTCTGCTCTTTTTCTTCCTCTACCTCTTTTTCTTCAAGCTTCAAACCCTTTCATCATCAGCAACTTCTTCATCTTCATCGGGGTAGTGTGAATGCAGCTAAATCAACCAGTTTCTCTTCTCAACCCTTCCATCAGAAGCGTTCCGCGAGGTGATCTTCTTTCTCTCTCTTTTTTCACCATAGAATTAGGTTTTGCATAGCATAACGTTAATTATTGCATATAGTTTCGTAGATCATCATATTAGCTACATATTTCATCTAGTTTATTTCATGTTTGCATCTCAAAATAAATAAAAAAGAAAAAATATATAGTTCATTTTTTGATAGTTTAGCTTAATTTATGAATAGAAAAATCTTGATTTATGTAAATCATTAATTTTAATATAGGATTTGTATTTTGTTTTCTTGATTCTTGATTAGTTTTAGGTTAGTTTAGGATTAGATTTAGTTTAGAATAGCTGCAATAAGTTTGTTTATATATTCAGTGTGCTCGTTTGTTTGTTTTATCAAGTAAATAAATATATATTTTTTTCCTTGGCCGATTAGCTTTTCTTTATAGATTTTTTTTCTAAAATCGTGTTTTATTTCTTTTATGATCTGCATGTTATGTTAGGTTCATCATTTTTGTTTTTTTTTTACGTCATGATTCAGAATAACATCAACGTTTTCTTAATTCAATAACATAGATAGTTTAGTCGATGCATGGTTAAGTGGCTTAGCTCTTAATTTCAGTAGTTATATGTTTCAACCATTTATTCCTTAACAAGTGTTTTAAGCAATTGAAGTTAACAGTATTTTATATAGGTGAGGTTATTTGATTTTTACATAAGTTAGTCAATCATACTTTAGGCATATTCAAGTAGGGGTGGCAATTGGGTCGGGTCGGCGGGTCAGAATACCTCAACACGAACATGACCCATTTATTAAACAGGTCGGATGTGGCAAACACGACCCATTTATTAAACGGTTAACCCGACACGACACGGTTAACTCGTTTAATAAATGGGTCGGGTCGACACTACACGATTACATGACACGGTGACCCGTTTATTAAACGCGTCGATCCGATAATATAGACACGATAACCGACCTGAGTAACCCGAATAACTTGTCTAACCCGAATAACACAATTAGAAACACAAAAAAAAATACATATTATACTTTTTTCTGCAAAACTCAGTATGGAATTGTACTACCAACATTAACATAAAACTTCAACATAAAGTCAAGGTTAGATAAGTTAATATATATATAAACGGGTTGCAGGTTGATGGGTTCGTGTAAACGGGTTGACCCTCCCACCTAACCCGTTTATTAAATGGGTCAAACGGGTTGGCATACCCCTAACACGAACACGACCCGTTTAATAAACGGGTTTGGCGGGTCGACCCGTTTACGACATGAACTTGTTTAAGCCAAACCCTAACCTGTCTAAGAAGCGGGTTGGCGGGTCGGGTCAGATTTTGCCACCCCTATATTCAAGTAACATTTTTAGGCTTCTTTTTGTTGCATCTAATTAACGTGTTTTGTTTTTTTTGTCAACTAGTGCATTGCCTGTAGTTGTAGCTTTATTTAGTTAGTTTATATTACATTGAACTCACGTGATTTGCTTTAGAGGCTAATTTTTTTATTGACCATGCATAGGTAATTAAAAATAGGCTAGTCGATTGCTATTTTATTATTGCATTGGAATATGTTTTTAGCATAGTTTAGGTTAAACAAATATTTGTATTTTATTTCCAAATTATGTTAGTTTATACTCATCTTCCGTACATCATAGAATTCAGGCTAAACTAGTTTATTTTGTCATTCATTAGTTAGTTAATAATTTTTTTATCTTGCACATAGTTAATAAGTAGTTTTAGTCAATTTGGGATTAGTCGATTAGGATAGTTTACCTTTAGCCGATTTTCATGGTTTCATGCAGCCGATCTTGTTAGATCATGTTCATGAGATTTACTTGTTAATACTAATTTAATTAATTAGTTATCATGTTAAGCTGGGTTATTTTCTTGTTTCTTTAGTTTACATTTGATTCTTGAATTATTGCTTTCTTGGAGTAGTAAGATTGTGAGTTAATTTCTTGAATTAGTTAGCCATTAGTGTGTTGCAAGTTAGTTCTTGAATTTTTATTAGTTAGGTAGTTTTGCTATTTTGTCTTTTAGTGTTAGGTTGTTATTAGTTAGTTCATAGTTTAGTTTAGTTTAGTCAATTCAAATCTTGTTTTTGCTGAATATTTTTAGTCATAACTGTTAATTTCTTGTCTAGTTTTTGTAGTACTGCTTCGTTGTGTTTTAGTGTTTTGCAGGAAAGCATTAGAACGTGCGATAGAGCCATTTTTTTGCCCTAAAAGTACCCTCTGAGGTCCCCTCAGGCTCTCAGAAGTGTCCTCAAGGAGCCCCCAAAAAAGCAAAAGTTCAAGAAAACATGCATTAACTCAAGAAAGGACAAGAAGACTCAAAACATTGAAGCCTTTTCTTTTAGTTTTAGCTCAGGATTTTAAATTCTTTTATTTTATTAATTGGGTGTGTAATAAAATCATTTATTTAGTTTGTTTAAGCCCTCTGTGTAGGACCATACTCCCGTAGTTAGTTAATTATTGAATTAATTTATTTTATTTTGGCAATAAAAAGTAGTTTAGCTTGTATGTTTGAATACAAGTATTTCTCATTCCCTGAGATCGACCCGGACTTCACCACTCATGCGAGCCAATTTTTATTATTTGGTGTCTGGCTTTCTCTGGATTTTCATTAAAAATATTATTTTAAAAAGAATTTTCATAAAACTCACATCACAGCCCTTACTGAACCTTTCTAGACCACTCTAGGGTTGGCGCCCCCCTTATGGGGCTTAATTTTGAAAAAAGGAACCTTTGACTTGTTTTCCTCTTTTGATTTTTTCCTTGGTAAGTTTTTAATTTCACTTATTTTTAAAGTTTATTTTTTCTTTATTATATTTTAAAGTTTAAATTAGGATGCCATATAGGATGGGACGACCCACCTATTTATTATATTTTAAAGTTTAAATTAGGATGCCATATAGGATGGGATGGCCCACCTATGGACTCCTACCATTTTATAAAATTTGGTTAATTATTTGAATTTCATTCTATGAATTCTAATTTAATTCAAGTTAAATTCAAATGAAATCATTCATAAATGAAAATGCAAATTCACATGAAATGTTAATAAATGAATTTTAAGTTAAGTCTACACTTTATTAAATTCCATTAATAATTTTTTATATAACTAAATTATTTATTTTAATTTATCCCATAAGGGCTAATTCAAATTTTCTTAGAAACTATTTCTAAAAAATTCAAACTCGGTGAGACGTTGACCGTATAGGGGTTATTTTCTCATATTTAAATTTTTTCTAAATCCTACAAACCCTCTAATACTTACTTACCTAAAATTCAAAATTTTATTTTATCACACAATAAGTAAAATAAAAAAGTTTTAGAAAATGCCTCAAAAGATTGCAGGTATTACACTATGTCTTGCTACATCGACAACTTGGCCAAGGGTTCTTCATTGCCTCCTCCTTTGTGAAGTCCTCTAGAGGTCCGACCAAAGAGCAATGGTTCCTCCTCCTCATTGACCACATATTTCTTTTGCGAAGGCCTCTCCTACATCATTGGCATTCCAGCCAAGCCATGAAGGGTTCCTCCTCGTTCACCAAAGATTAGAGTTCAACTCATTATGAACTAATAAGCCGAATTGGGCCAAGCTTGGTACCCGACACGAGTCGGGTTTGAGCACTACATTTCTAGGACAAGCCAAGCTCGTACATGGCATGCTCAGATCGAGCTCGGCTTGTGTGCATCCCTACCAATAAGGAAGCTCATTCAAGTTTCTTTCTGGTTCCAAGTGATCCCTTTTCTCTTTTAATGTGATCCATTCTTCTAGTCGTATGTCACTTGGGTACGGATGTGGGTACAAAGGGTACAACACAATAATTCTGAAAAATGTGGGTATGGGGATACAATTATATATATATATATGAAATATCATATAAATATAAAAGAAATTCAAAATAAACTGAATATAGTATATTATATATTGAAAAAATATATTATATATCTAAAATATATAATATAATATGATATAGGACACACAAAATGGCATGTTTGGTACCCATACCCAACATGTGTTGACACGTGTTGACACAGGTACGACACCTAAAGTGGTGTGTCCTGGTAACATAGTTCTGGTCCAATGTCACACATGTACAATTGTAGATACAGGGATACAACTTTTTTTATGGAATTTTCTGTTATGAGTAGTATTTCAGGCAGTGTTGTAAGTATCGTACCGTATTGTATGACACAATATGATACATATCGTTACTTTTGGGTTTTGTAATATGATACACACTCATATCACGATACAAGTGTGTATCCTACTCGTAACGGGTGCATTATACAATACACAATTGTACCATTTAGTATCGTACGATATAAGGTGTATCCTATGATACACCTTTAACACACTTTAAAAAGGTTGAAAGTTACTTTTTTTCATTTTGGGTTTTAAATACCTTTTAAGGGATGACTTTTCCATTTGTCTAAAGGCCATTAGAAATGCATTTACACAATTTTTTCACCCAAAGAAGTGGGTTAATATAAAAAAGTTCATTTCCACTATTTTTTCACTCAAGAAAATGGGTTAAGGTAAAAAATCTTTGTTATGAGTAATCAGTTGGATCCCCGAAAATTAAAGATTTATATCAAGGTAGAAATAAGGCTCCATACTCCTCCATTGAAAATGGCTTAAGATGATCCGTCATTGCAATGGAGCACTCAAGTAATGAGTGAAAACCGATTGAAAATCAAGTGCAACTATTGTCATAATATTTTTGTTTATGCAATATGAAAGTACGAGTCTTGTGGCATATTCTTAATTGCAAGATATTTAGTATTTTGCATTGTTCTTGTGAGACGATGTTTGATGATGTTTTATGTAGTTCAAAGAGACATAAACACTTCATATGTGATTTTGTGGTTGCATTTTATGCAATTGATCATTATTTCATGTGATATGTTTTTTTTTGAAATTTTTGAGTAAAGAAAGAGAGAAAGAGAGAGCTAGAAAGGGATGAAAGAGAGAGAGAGGGGGGATTAAAAAACCCAACAATAGGGGGTCCGTATGAGGGTCTCCTTTTAAAGGATGTAAAGGGGTTTCCAATCCCACATGGAAGTGTTCACCCTCTAGGTTGACTTCTTTACTAGTTTATTATTATTCTTGCTTTTTTTTTTATTAACTAATCATAAAGGTGAAGAAGATGGGAAGAATGTCCCAGCTATCATAACCAAGGGAACTCGAGTTTGAACCCCAAGGTTTTCTCCCTTAGCTTGATTACTTTAAGGAGAAAAATAGATACAACCAATATTCTTAAAGAACAAAAAATGTATTATTACTAAGATGGAAATAGGATTAGCAAACTTCGACTATTTTTCTTTGTTTTTTGTTTCCCACTAAGATGTCAATATTGATTACCATATATAGTATCCTTGATGGAACACTAACAAGATCATAGGAGTCTTGAAGATTGAGTCATTAACATAGTTCCTTACATTCAAATCCCATTGCTAGGAAACACATGAAAATAATAGGCGTTTTCTTAATGGACACCTCTTATATTGTCTATTTTTCTTTTCTATATTTTAATTAATGATTTTGTGAGTTGAGCAGTGTCTCATGTTGCTTGGAATACAAGATTGCTTGAGATGACCAGGTCATCTATCTATGCCAAGAAACCAATTGAGTTCTTGGAGTTCTTCAAAATATTAAAAAAGGTCTTCATTTAAATAAAAAAAAACATGAGGAAAAAGGAAAGGTAAACTTTTGTGTGATCCAAAGAGAAAACAACTAAAGTTCTGATTGGTGGCTAGTTGGGACTGCACTTATAACCAAGTTAATTATAATTTAACCGTTGTTAAAATATCCAACTCTATATGCTTAGAGATTTGATAATAATATTACTAGTGTTCCTGTTGTAGCTGATCTCATAAAACTTGATTATAGAAAGCTAAATGCATGTAAAGAAGGTGTTGGGTCCAAGAGTTTTCCAAAACAAATTTTAATTTTCATTATTTGTTGTGGAAGATTTTGTCTTCGTATGAGTATCTCCTACCAAAAGTGTCTTTCGGTTTGGTAAGAAAAGAAAGTTGAGTATGAGATATGTCAGACCATTCTTGGTAATGAAACTTATTGGCAAGATGACATACAAAGTAGCATTACCTCCCCAGTATTCGCAGATACACAATGTCTTCAACGTGTTGATGTTGAGAAAGTATGTGCATGACTCATCTCATGTGATAGAATACGAAGACGTGGATGTACGGGTAGATCTAACCATGAAATAAATACCAGTAGAGATTATGGATAGGAAAAAACTTGTGTTGAGGACCAAGACCATTTCTTTGGTAAAGGTACGTTGGCAACACCATGGCATCGAGGAGTGCACATGAGAACCTGAAGCTGGTATGCGAAAAAAGTACATCATTTGCTTGAATAAAACTTGTAGCGAATTTTGGGAACAAAGTTCTTTTAAGGGAGGAACAATGTAAGACTTGTCAAATTTTTATAATTATTTAATTTTTATTATAAAATTTAGATTTTTATTTTAATTAAATATAACCAAAAGTGAATGAAAATTTGAAATATAAAATCAAATGAATTTAAAGGTTCTAATGAATTTAAATTAAAATTTTATTCCCTGAGAAATTGGAATTTAAAGATAATTTAGAATTTAATTCAATTTGGTGTTGGATCCAATTAAATTAATTTAGATCTGATACTTGGTTTTGGATCTCAGATAGGTCCAAAATCTATTTTAGAATTGGATATGGATTTGTATCGAATTCAAATGTTATTGGATCCAAGATGCAAAAGGAAATCTAGATTAGGGTTTTAATTAGAATTTTGAAATTAATTAATAACTAAATTAAAAATATTTGGCAAGATCCCAAGGGTGGCTCAACCCCCTTTGTGGGCCCTCCTACCATGATAAAACTTATAAAAAAAATTGCTTAAATTAAATATCTATTTACTATATTTTCTAAAGGTAAAAAAATAGTTTTAATAACTTACCTAAACACAAAGCTTAACATTAAAGAAATTAGAATCAAACAAATTGGGAAAGTGAGGGTCGCACCTCCCAAGTGGGACCCTCCTACTTAATTGGGAGATTTCAAAATTTTGGAAAGCAAAGAAAGATAAATGAAGAAGGGAGGATGGACCCCTCTTCTCTATGGAAATGAAATAAAAAAGGGGAAAAAAGATAAGATAAGAAAAAGAGTTTTGAAGACTTACCTTATGCGTGAAGGGGCACTGAAAGTGAAAGGAGGTGCACCTCTCTCTCCCTTACCAATTTGTGTGAGGCCCTACTTAGTAGGGAACCTCACACGTCACTCCTCTTTATTTATCTTCCTATCTCAATCTCTCTCTCCCTCTATCGATTCTCTCTCTCTCACACATACCTCCACACACTAAGGGTGAAAGGACTCCAATAACGAAGTTCTGATAGGCCAAATAAACATACACACGTCCGAGGGCTGACCAACCATGATATGTGTTGCAAATCAATCGATCTGTTTATGAGGTAGAGTCATCGACTATCCTACATGAATAATGAGCCAACATATGGGATCATGCTGGGACACATGTCAGTATGTGTATTGATCTACTTTCAATGATAAGATCGATAGCATATCACATGCAATCAGATCATGCTAATGTGCATGTGAGTTGGGTTGAATAAAAGAGAAAAAAATCTACTTATATATACGTATATGTTAACATATTAGATGCATACATTCAACACTTGATTCATTGTGTGTTGATGAGATTCAAAAATATATGTATATATATTATAAGTTGAAGTGTTAGATCTACGTACTTTAAATCATGAAATAAAATTCCATGCATGAGTAACATGTTCATTCATTAGATCATGCATGTTTTGATGCCTTTCGTATGTAGAATAAAAATAATATATAAACATGCATACATGAACTTCTGTCTATGAAGTTTTGATGTCGTTTTGTTATATGATTATTTATTCACACTTTCCACCATTCAATAAGGTTCTTCTTGTATTAATTGTTCCAAAAAAATAGATATGCAGGTACTGGCATAGCCCATTTATTTTATGTTAGAAAAAAATTTATACTTGTGATGTGTGTTAGTGTGAGCAGACAGGGGACTGTTAGATCCTAGCCCACTCTGTCGTGTGACTTTGGGGTGCTGTCAAACCAGAGTTGTCTGGTTGGCTTGGCCCAACACGACCAGGGTTTGCCTGGCCCTAATTTGGGTGCAAAAGGCATTGCATGATGGGTTGTACCTTGCTAGGAATTGTTGCTGCTCTTTATACAAGGATGAGCATGGCAGGTTGGGGTCTACCTGACCCCCAACCTGTAGCTCTCTGGTGTGCGTTGTAGGGCACTTTGCCTTGCTAAGCGCAACAGGCCAAGGTCTAACCGACCCCAGCCAACTGTGTTTCGGTGGTGCACAACAACTGTTGCATTAGGCTGGGGTGTGAGTGTGACCCCAATCTGCCTTTCTCTCACTAGGCAAACAACAAGTTGTCACCCTGCTAGTGTGTCACAATCTTTACTAGTGATGGGTTGTGGGCATGCCAAAGGTCTGCCATAGCCCAACTACAGTAAAAAAAACAAAATAAAAAAAAACAAAAAACAAAAAATATATTTAAAATGGAATGCTCATTACATGTATGGTTTGGTTGCATGATTAGATCCTCAAAAGTGTTATCTTGCACTCAAGTAGGTGGTTGTTCCTTTGGAAAACTTGATAAAATGCAAAAAGATTGTTTATTTTATTGTTTACTCCATCATGTTATTGAAATGAGTGTGCATGTGTATGTTTTCGCAAAAATGCAAATTTTATCATATGCGCGTGAAGAGAATATTATGCTATTACCTAGATTTGTGAAAAAATGAGATATAAACAATGCTATATGTTTTTTTATGTAAATTTGGTATTGATTCACATATGAATATCATGACCATGTCCAATGTATGGACCGTCTGTTGCATGTATTTGATAATTGTGCACAATATGAAATTTGCAGGGTCATGATTATGTGAAAGCTCAAAACTGAGCATGAGGTTCTGTAGAACCTTTATGGTGCCACACGAGCACTTGTGAAATTTTGTATGTGACACGCCTTGAATGTATTATGATGCTACAGTGTGATGTGTACACCTGTTTTTTGCCTGAGATTGGGCATGTGGTTGAAAAATACCAAGAGTTATGATGTGTATGCCCAAACTTATAAAATTGAATAATTACATGCACACATATCCTAAATTAATGCCTGGTTGGTTTAAAGTTACCAAGGCTTGGTTTCGGAGCTCAACTGGTTTAAATGCACCATGAATTTCACTGGATGAGTTTTCATAATGTACGCAAAAAAAAAAATCATTTGACTACCACACTCGAGTAGTTTGTTGCTCTTGCCATGGAGGCAGGCATGTTGTATACCTTGGGGAGGCACCTAGGCTCTTGGAGCCTTGAATGCCCAATGAGGTAGGTACAAGTGAGATTACACATGAAAATTTATGAAATAACCTAAAAAGATGGATACTCATCTAGTCTCAGGCTACCTTAGAGAGAGTAGATGGTATAAACTATGTTGGCCTATTGTTGTTTTATTCTATGAGTGATAATAGCTCAATGATCGCCCGCCTACAAAGTTAGGAGATCCAGACTAATAAATTTTGTCTTAGGTGGGTTTGTTTTGTGCCTTTTGCAGAAGTCATATGCATCTTGTTTAGTTCAACGTTTAGGGGTTTTTTCTTAGTCATTATACCACCTTTTTAGGAATCTGATTTAGATAGTCATTCTGGCTTTTAAAAGACCAAAGCATAATAAACTCTCGGGTGGTCTCATATGTCTCGACATATTCCAACTGTGCATCCCCATAGATGGTTAATCAAGTGAAACATAAATCTTACATGTATAACTTTACTTTACCGTAATTAGTTGTTTATGCATATTTTTAACCATGTTGATGCACTATTGTTAGTTCAGATACGCTTTGAGACAGGTTTTGTCTTCAATTTTCAAATATTGGCAAATGCCCAATATATAGTTTATGATTGCATGAATTCATTTATGAAATAAGTATGATGGCTTGAATTATTATAATTCCAAATGTTGCATACTCTTATGTGTTGGCACATTGTTTGCGTGCCTTGAAAAATATTTTTTGTTGAGACTTGTGAAGTTTGATCCACATTTACTAACAATTTTTTAGGTCAGGAATGATTAAGCCAGAGCGGTTGCGGGATGCTACATTTGGTGCCATCGGGTCAACATTTTTGTGAGATTTTGGGACACTGCTTAATTATCATTTAAACAATTTTTAAATTTAGTGTGATAAATTGAGTGTTAGGATTAATTTAAATGCATAGGTTGAGGGATATTTAATTCTCATAAATTAATGTTCATGTTGGATGCTAACACCCGTAACTCGCCCAAGACTTTAACCTATTTAGTTTATATATTTTCATTGTGCTTATTTAAAAAACAAAAATTGTTGAAAATTTGGGTAAAATTATGGGGCATTACAAGACTACCTTATGTTTGCCTTCGTTTGGTTGGTGTTGGAGACTTATCCATCTTATGCTATAGTGCCTTTTGCTCTTAAGCCTTGTTTTCAACATCCTTGAAAATGACTAAGTTGATTATCTCATCTTACAAAACAAAACCTACCCATTTAGGCCTCGTGTTGGGACATTTTTTTTATTTTGTGAAGAGGAACATCAAGGAAAAAAAATCCTCACAAATGCCAAAATGTCATAAAAAAGAGAAAAATGTCAAAAAAAGTCATTATTAAAAAATGGCAAAAAAACGAAAAGGTCCCAAAAATTTCAATGTTTCCTTTACAATCAAATGTATCAAGCAAGAGATGCCCAAGATTCCCCTACCCACTAGATTTTCTTTGAGCCTTACAGTCAAGAATGTCATATTTAATCTTCTTTGTTAACCCTTTTTTAGTCACATGACCCCCCCCCCCCCAAAAAAAAAAAAGTTCATTTACCTAAAAAAATTAAAAAAATCATCCCATACCTTACCATTGTTATTATCAAATACCCCCAATATCCCAAGTCTAATAACCCATATCATATTTGCTTCCTACAAAGCCTACAAAATATGATTGGCCACTTGGAAATATTCAATATGGATCAGTTTGATGCATACTTTGGAGTGAGAAGATTAAAGTGCAACAAAGTGAAAACTCCCAAGATTTTACACAATTAAAGTTCTCATTTTCAGGCTGAGATGGCGAAGGAGTCTTGTTCATTTGGAAGTTTCTAAAGTCTCAATATTTGTGAAGTTAGATTAGCAACCATTGAAGCATGAGCTTATACATGTGTTGGTATGACTAGTCACTTTAAATTTTAAAGGTCGGACAAGAGATTTATTCTAGTAAAGAAGAGCAAGTTTATTTGTTTTGTGATGACTTTAATTAGGTAAAAAATATTAGAAAGTGAAATCAAATCAACATTAACAAATTGTTGTTGAGTAATGCAAGTTACACTCACTCACTTCTGCACTCACTATTCTCATGTTTGCAACACTTTTCATGGAAAACATCTAATCAAATGAAAGTTTTCATTTTCAAAATTTGTTCTCAGAACTTTTAGCAAGAGTAAGTTCATTTTCCTTTGAAAAAAAATTATAGCATCATTTTTAGACTTAGGTCGCCATTAACATTGCATTTCATAAGCTCCACCATGACACTTAGCATTATATCATGCACCCTTGTCATTTATAAATGTCACATTTGTCTTGTCATGAAGTTCTTTAACATCATGATTTGATTGTCTCATCCACAACATTCATATTGCATCCAATCATTCGTGTTGTCTTGTTTAGGTGTACAAGTTGATTCTACAACAAGATTTATCAGGACAAAAAAGGATTCTTCAATCTTTATCAATTCTATCCAAATTGGGCTTTTCACAATACAAATAACTATCATAGTTTTTGCAATAAGTGCCAGTTTGAGTCAATCTTTTAAAAATGTCTTTGTCTTACTGCATTTCGTCTTGAGACCGACAGTTGGTTTTCGGCAAGACCTCCCACTTTGCACGGCTACTCATTATAATGGGGAGACCGTCGTGTGAGACAAAGTTTTTTCTTTGTTTTGAGACAGATGGTTGGTCATCAACAAGAATCTTCTGCCATGAACGATTGATCATTAAGTCGCAAAGTGAGGTACGTCTATAAATATATTTTGTTAACATAATCATTTTTTAAATATGACGATGTCAACTTCAAGTAAGCTAATGCCAAGTATCACTTGCATTGTTTTCTCAAAATATGATAATGTACGAGTAAGAAAATTTGTCTTAAAAACTTGCTTTGTGTTCACCTTGATCAAAATGAGCCAAATCAGAATATTTCATCATGCATCATTATGTCTTGTCTATGCATTTGTATGCATATTACTAACAAGTTTTCTTGCAACCGATACAACTTATAGGAATCCAATTGTCCCATGTCCAATTAGAAAAAAATTTACTTAGTCCTACTTCAGGATAATCTTGCAGATAGATGGATATTAAGTCCATAGGTTATTCCACTTATTGATAGAGTAATTTGAACCCATATAATGAGCACACAAATCGTCATAAACCCAATCCTTAATCCTAAGCAACATGTCTATGATGTAATTTTTGGATGCACATTATAATATATGTGTGGATTTATACCTTGGGAAATAATTTATGAATTATGAGATTTAATCATGGGTCTTGAGTTCCAACAATACATGGTTTTGAAGAACAATGAACTGCAAATGGGTGTCATATGCATTAGTGTTAGAAACATTTTTCAAAAAACGTGGTGGGAGAAGCAAGTTTAACATATGTCATCAATATATGTCATTCTTTAGTTTTTGAAACACAAGAAAAATAGTTCCACGTTAAAGGAGACACAAGAGTCAAAGACCTCTCTCTTTCTATAACGTCGGTCAATCAAGCCTTGGTGTGTATGGGCTCCTTTTGGAAGGCATGTGAAGTGCCCTTTTGGGCTTCTCAAAAAAGAAAACTGGTTAAAAGATTGGAATATTCTTTGTTAAATTAAAAAAAAATTGTTTATAAAAAACTGGACAAGAATGTCCAAAAAGGCATGTTTGATCATGTCTAATGCAAGCTGCAACCAAACATGTTTGATCATGTCCGATGTGGTCAAACTTGTGTCCAAAGTGTGGCGTATGAATCAATGTTGTTAGTATAGGTATCGACTTAAAATCATTTGGCTATTGATTCAACTGTATCGGTCGATACTGATACTCAAGTGAATTGTTGTGTATTGTCCAAAAATATCTTAAGTCCTTTTTTATGCCCTTTGCCCAAAAGTTTGTCTATGTCTTTGTGTTTTGAAAAAAAAAATCACCTTTGTCAAGATCATCAACCATCTTTCATGCAATTTTGTGAGCAAAAAAAGGTACTTATTATGTATTTGTTTGACCTCATTCAGCAAGACTTCCCACTTACAACACCAAGTTCATGGGAAAGTCCTCACGTAGAACAAGGTACTAGCTTAATCTATAGTTCAACTGTGTTTGCCCAAACCTCGCTGTCTATATAGACATACACTACAAAGAGACCTTTGTATTAAGCTATGTGTGTCTTTAGCTAACATCATCAACAAGCCATATATGTCTTTGTCTTTGTAAAAATTCTCCCTTTTTAAAATACTTTGTCAGAGCAATCTTTTTCTCTCTTTTCAAAGCTTTGGTGTTTACTTCTTTATTGTCGATCGAGTTTTACATGCTCGATAACAAAGAAGGGCATTCTATAGACACCAAATTTTAAACTAAGATACTTTTTGTACAAAAAATTCATTGTTTTTGACAAATTTTGATGTTTTAATAACTTTAACTTCATTTCTTGCCTCTAAAACAACATCTTCAAGTTTTTTGTCTAAAAGAATAATTAAACTAGAAGATTTTAGCTTTCTAACTAGTAAAAATCAAGTCAATACGACATCGTAGTAAAAAATTACGATAAAAAATGTGACTTGTTTATTAAAAAAAAGTATTTTTAGATAGGGCCCAATTCAAACACATTTTTTACTATAAAAAATGTCGAATTTTGTTTTGCTTAAAAATGTTAATTAAAGTTGAGGATATGAGTTTTAAAACACATTAAAAATCATCTCAAAGAGACATTGGAGCAGGAAGTTATGAATGAAAGAAGTTAACCTCTCAGGTTTGTTTTGACCAATTTTCTGACGACAATTAGGATTGTCCTTATTACAAGTGTCATTATATCTCATCCCTATCATGTGTCATTAGTAGAGATGTAATGAGGCATATTTTAGCAAAATAAAGGGCATTTCGAAAAACAAGTCATTTTGTCGTATAATAAGGTCATTTTTTGTTATAGAAACATCATATTTTTATTGTAATTTTGATAGAGTTAAATTGTTTTCATATATTTATAAATTTATATATGTATTTGCCTTTTTTTACATATAAGCAAATGTTCTGATCATGTGCTTTATGTCAGATTCTTGAACTTATCCACAATCCCAATTAGTTTACTTGGATCTTTCATCTTAAACTATGCAACATAATTGAGCAAGGTGACTTCTTGTTCGAACTCGTGTTTCATCATATGGAGGGGATTCCAACATATTTTTGCATTCACAATCAACAATCATAACAGGTTACACATCTAGCTTTTAACAGTTGTGTGTGCATGTGGACTCTAAATCATTGTTTATGGCTCTTTTCATTTGATATTTGATTTAAAATTATATTTTAATTCTAAGAAATGATCGAGGGAGTAGAAAAAGAAGGTGTCTATGCAAATTTTAGACATAGTGCAAGTGTTGGGAAATAAAATGTCCCATTGTATGTGTCTCTTTCCATGCATCATACCTTTTGGTATGATGCATGGTGACATTTCGGAGGTATCTCTTGGATACCTATATATACCACATGATGAGCATTGGTGTAAGCATGAAATTTGAAGGCTTACAGAGATCGGTTCATGTTCACCCACTGCTTGAAGGCCTGCACTCATCAACAGGTGCAATTCGGCTGAGGAGATCGTTTGTCTCTCACATCAGCGCAGTGGTAGGGATAGGTATGCGGCCCTATCCCTTTATATATGTATTACACAATGTCTATGCTCATTCAAGTCTCCACATTGTGGTACAGAGTCAGGTTCCCCATTGACCCTATTTTTCCACTCTTTGTATTTTTGTTAAAATAATAGTGACAAATGTTTTTATCGGCAATTTCTCATTTTCTAAAAACTTGCAAGAAATTAAAAAAAAATCCATAAATGTCACATTTTTTGGCAAATTCTTGACAATAAAAAAATTAATTAAAAATATAAAAATTAATTTTATAAGAAAATATTAATAAAAATTATTCAAAAATAAAAATACATGTTTTTTTTGTGATAAATAGCAGTTTAAAATATAAATATCATATTCAAATCGCAGTATTTATGTTTTTTCATAAATCTCGTGATATTTTGTAAATCTCGTGAGAAATTTGTTGTTTTAAACTTTTAGGCAATTTCTCGCTATATTATTGTGAGATTTTCATAAATCTTGCGATATTTGTCACACTGGTTAAAACAGAAAAAAGAAGAAGGAACCAACGTGCTCATTGTGGTTTCAAACTGGGTCCATTTCTGGAACCGGTGTTGACTCGGATCCTTTTGGATCTGAGTTGAATCTAAATGGACCTAACCCGAACAGAGACTCGGTTCTATTGAACCAGGTCAGATCGCTCATCTCAGGAATCAAACCATTTTGGTTCGATACTCGAGTCGGCGACTCAGCTCAGATCTTTTCCCCTTCCCCTGTCTCGACCGACGGCCGACAACATCTGCTGTCGATCGTCGCCGAGATAATGCATTTATATATATATATATATATATATATATATATATATATATATATATATATATATATATATATATATATATTCGGGAGGGGAAGGGCTTTACTGCTGAGAACGCCAGATCCAGGGTCACCGCGGGTTGACGCCGGGGGGGAGTGCTATCGTCGTCTGGTGACATGCGATATCTGAGGGTTTTTCAAACCCCCCTTTTCTCTGCTCCTGTGAATGTTGGATTGATGGAAGCTTTGCCGATGCTAGGGTATGCTGACGGATCATCGAGTCCATCGCCTCTATTGCGTCTGTCGGGTCCATCAACCACCGAAAGCTAGCTTTTTCCGATCGAGGGTCGTCTACCCTCTGTGGGTCGATCGAACCCACCACAGAGACCATCATGTTAGGGTCGAGGAGCGACGCTGGGGAAAACGTTTTCCCGGCATTGTATCTGCACCCCTCTGTTGGAGACACTGATCGTTGGATGTTCGCGCTTCACCCGTTGCCCGTTGCCCACCGTTTTCGGTTGATCGGGTTCCTATTCTCTCTCTCTCTCTCAGAAATTTTGAGAAGGAGAAAACGCTAACGGGTTTTTATTTAAAACTCTGGATCGGGTCTGAAGTTTGCAGACCCGATCCTGGGATCCTGACCCGACCCGTGGTGGGGTCCGAGCCTTGGACCTGTAACCTGGATCCATTTTTGTTTTTGGATATGAGTCTACTTCAGATTTCGGGAATCAGACCTGCAACCCGAATCCATTAAGTTTTCTGGATCCGGGTCTGCTAGTGTGACCGACCCGAGATAATGACCCGGATCCATTAAGTTTATGGATCTTGGGTCGTCAGAGCGCTCCGAGATCCGCAATTCAAGACCCGGATCCATTTGGCTTTCGAATCCTGAGTATTGTTTCTCATTGAACCCGACCCGATCCATTTCATGTTTCGGAACAGTGTGTTCCCTGTTGTCCGGAATGAGATGTTCTTCTATCTCGAACTGGACAAATTGTTTTTGGAACCGGTTCATCAAGGTTTGACTAGTTTTGGGACTGGCTGTTTCAGATCGGTTCTTTGCATTCTGAGACCGGTTCGTGACAGTACAGAATTGGTTCGAGGCATTTGAGGGTTGGTTCAGTGTTTTCTAGGACCAGTTCTATATGTTGCAGTTTGATTCAGTGTTTTTTGGATCGGTTCAAAGCCTTTTTAGACCGATTCAGGTGATTGATTCATTCAGTTTTTGCATCAATTAAGGAGTTTTAAGCACATTCCATATATAACACTTAGTTTATTTCACACACATTATGTTATGATGCATGATGTTTTATTTATGTTTTATATGTATTTTTGTGCATTATATGAACAATATTGACATAAAGAATGTCATTTGAATTTGATTAAGATGCATTTGTAATCACCAAAGTGGTCAAATGTATGCTTAATTAAGGTATTCTGTACCAATAATTAAATGAGTCAATATTAGACTTGCGTCAAACTTAATGAAATGATGGACTACCCAAAGGCAGTGATGTCATGTTCAAAGTCTAGCAGGATGAAATGAAAAGAGTGTATCTCAACATATGAAACATATAGCACCCAAAGGTGCCATGTCAACTTGTCTCTGGCTTCATGTCTTTTCAGTTTTATTAAATAGTGGAAGAAGAAGTGCATTTGCGTGTTATGGGTACTCACCAAAGTGGGATCATAATGACTCCTAGCACTTGCCTAGAAAAGTGTAAATGATAGAGGTCTTATTATTACATTTACTTTTTTAAATCTTAAATATTCATGAATATTTATGAATGTCTTTTTGTCATTATAGTGTCCAATTTTGTGGTTCTTGATGGTCTAAGTCATATTTTTTTTCTAGATGAATCAAATTTTAGTGATTGGAAGGAAATTGTAGAATTCATATTAAGTTATATGGATCTAAATTTAGCCTTGTGCAAGCCTGAGTCTGCACCGTTAACTGATAATAGCACAACTGAACAGAAAATTAATTTTGTTAAGTGGAGCGCTTAAATAGACTTAGCCTACTGCTTCTGCAGTCTCATGTGGCTAAGAATATTAGGTGCGTCATACCCACACATAGAAAATTAAAAGAATTTCTGGAAGCTATAGAGGCGCAATTTATTAGTTCACATAAATCAAGAGCTAGCACCATGATGACAAGGTTAATATCTATGAAATATACCGATGGAGGGAACATCGTACAACACATTCTAGAAATGAGAAATATAGCAACTCAATTGAATGACATGAAGGTTAGCTTATCTGATTCCTTTTTGGTCCACTTAATAATGACTTCTCTGTCTAGTGAACATGGACTCTTCAAGATCTCTTACAACACACATAATGACGAATGGACATTTAATGACCTGATGTCCAAGTGTGTTGAGGGAGAAGAGAGACTGAAAGGAGAGAAGATACATAGTGCTCATGTATCTTCTCATAAAGGCCACAAAAGGCATGGACCAAAGAATAATGACATTTAGAAAAAGACAAAGAGGAACTCAGATGCATCTGTGTCCAACGGGTGAGGCGCCAAGTCCCATGAAGAATCTTCTATCAAGTGTTTCTTTTGCAAGAAGAAGGGATATTTAAAGGCAGACTGCATGAGGCACAAGAACTGGTTGGCAAAGAATGATAATTTGTCATTCATTTCTCATTAATGTAATTTGATCAACATTTCAACTAACAGCTGGTGGATTGATTCAGGTGTCACTGTTCATATTGTCAATACCTTGCAGGTCTTTCTAAACAAAAGGGATCCAACGGATCTTGAAAGGAGCATCTTCTCAGAAAACAAGATGTGCTCACATGTTAAGGTCGTTGGAAGCTGCAGAGTGATTTTAGAAAATAGTTTTATTTTGGACGTATTTGATACATTTTATGTACTAACATACAGCAGAAACGTCATTTTTTTATCAAAACTGGATTTCATTGGATATTGTTTTAAATTTAAAAATTCAAAAATGACTATCTATAAGAATTCAGTTCTTGTTGGTTCCGCGAATGTATGTGATGAATTGTATCATCTGGAATCTAATGTCCAAATTTATGAAACCCTTTTCTCAAAAAATATGTTGATTGACAATAAACGTGGCTTATTAGATGAACAATTCTATATGCTCTGGCATCGTCGTCTGGGTCATATCTCTAAAGATAGGATCCCACAACTTGTGAAAGTAGGGATTCTTAAATCCATTAATTTCATAGTTAAGAAACCGTGTTTGGATTGCATAAAGGTCAAACAAACCAACACATACAAGAAATATGCCAAAAGGAGCAACTACAAGTTGGAAATTGTTCATACAGTTGTATGTGGACCCTTATCTCCTTGCCATACAAAAGAAAGAGACTTCGTCACCTTCATTGATGATTACTCCTGGTACATGTATCTCTATTTGTTATTTGAAAAATATGAAGTCTATAATGTTTTCAAAAACTTCAAGAAAGAAGTAGAGAAACAAACATGGGACATAATAAAAATAGTAAGATCAGATTGAGGTGGCGAGTACTATGGGCGTTTCACTAAGATGGGACAACGAGAAGGACTATTAGCATGATTTCTTAAGGAAGAAGGAATAGTCCCTCAGTACACCATGCCAGGAAGTGCATACCAGAATGGTGTAGCTGAAAGAAGAAATTGTACCCTTACAGAAATGGTACGTGCAATGTTGAACTACTCAACCATTTCCATCACCCTATGGGGTAAAGCTCTGCAAATAATCGTGCATGTCTTAAACAAGGTTTCTATTAAGGCTATCTCAACAACACCTTATGAGTTATGGACATGTAGAAAACCATGTCTAAGTTATATGCACATATGAGGCTGTCCTGCAGAAGCAAAATTATATAATTCCCATATTAAGGCTTTTGACCCCAGAATAATCAGTAGTTTCTTCATTGGTTATCCAGAAAGGTCAAAAGGTTTCAGGTTTTATTGTCCACCTTATACACCACAAATAGTAGAATAAGATAAAGCTAGATTTTTAAAAGATGGTTCAGTTGGTATAAATGCATTGCAAAATATCTCTTTTGAGAAAATTCAGGATAAAGTTACTCCACATAAAAATTTAAAACTTCCTTTCATTAATCATTTGAATGATGAAACAAAAGTTGATCCAGTTTGTGATGCACCAACTCAAGAAAAATCATTTGTGGATCATGCTGAAGAGCATCCACAAGTTGATCAAGTTAGTTCACTGATCATGCATAATTTTTACACATAAATTCATATATTTTTCATGCATGATCATGTCAATAATTGCTTAAAAAATGCTTGTTTGCGAAGGTTTTCAAAGTTTTTATCAAATTTTAAATTGAGCAATGTGAACCCTTTCTGAGCCTTTTTGAGAAATTAATTAAGTTTTTGGAAAATACTTTTAAAAAAATGGAGTTGTTTGAAATATTTGAAAAAAAAATCCAAAACCTAATTAAACTATTATAAAAAGGAAAGTTTGAGAAAGAAGAGGCGTCTTCCAATTTTGAAGCTCACGCCTCCACTCTCTCTCTTCTCTAATTCGTCTCTCTCTCTTCTTCCCACTCTCTTCCTTCTCCAACCAGCTTCTCTCCCTTCTTTTCTTTTCCTTTCTCTTCGTTCCTCTCCCCTCACCTTCCTCCTCCCTGGTTCCTCTTCCTTTCATCCTCAGATTTGGTGGCAAGCATGTGATCATCACAGAAGACCGCTCTCTTCTTCAACCCGTCCATCGGAAACAAGCTGCATAGGGTTAGCATCTTTCCTTTCGAGGTCTCTAACGTTTATCGTGGTAGTCTGTCATATTCCTGCACAGGTAAATCAATTAATGTTAGCATAGGTTAGTTGATTAAAGTTTTACATAGCATAGTTTAGTAGGCTTTGTTAATGTTTGTTTTCTTTTGGGTTGACATTAAGATAGTTTATTTGTTTTCTTCATCCGGAATAACTGTTTTGTTTTGTTAGCTTAGGTTCAGATTAAAGCAATATTTTTTTTCTTTTGCTGTTTTATCATATTAAATTAGCGTAGCTAGTTGTAGAGGATCATCTTCTGTTGCTTTGTCAAACAGGTAGCTTAAGTATTTATTTGTTAATACCATTAAATCATTGTCCTTCATTAGTTAAAATTCAATTAGATTTTATTACAGAGTTTTTATTTCATCCAGTAGATTAAATTTAGATGTTAACTTGAGTTATCATTATTCTCTTTAGCCGAATTAGCTAGTAGCGTGCCTGTGCATATTTTTTTATTTATTCATTAGTTTTCAATTAAGTTTGGTTTCCACAATGATTAAAGTAGAATAAGTAGTTAGTTATGTTCGTCCACTCGTTGGTAGCTTAGCACAACCACATCACATTTTTTATTAGGTTTAATCGTCAAGGGTGTATTCCCTCCAGTAATAGTCGGTTCTGCCTTTAGAATAGTTCACATTAAAAAAAAAAATTCTTAGTCACATTTTGCTGTAGCTTTATGTCCATTAGTATAATTTGGTTTTAATTTCAGTTCACGTCAATTAAGTAGTTGAGTCTATTGTGCCTTGCATATTTAGTGAAAGTAATAGATGACTGATCTTTTTTTTCTTATATTTATTGATTTAGTTAGATAGATTGCCTAGTTTAATTTTAATTTATTAGTTAATTTTGAAAATTCTTACGACATCTCTCATTATGTCATTCATTAGTTAGTAAGTTTTTTTTATCTTGCATATAGTTAGCATTAGCCTTAGGGTTGATTCGGATTAGTCGATTAGTGTAATTTGATTTAATCACTATTTTTATAGTTCTTGTTAATTGCTTTCTTTATTAACCTGTTAATATTAGTTTAACTTCTTAGTTCAGCTGATTATGTTCGTAATCCCTAGTTTACTTTAGTTTACTTTAGTTTACTTTAGTTTACTTTAGTTTCTTGAATTAATCTAGTCCTTAGTTTGTTACATTAGTTGGATTATAGTTAGTTAGGTTGTTTTGCTATTTTGTCTTTCAGTTAGTTCATAGTTTAGTTCATAGTTTAGTTCATGTTTAGTTTAGTTTAGTTAATTCAAAACTTATTTTTGCTGAATTCTTTTACCATTAGTTAGTAAATTCCTGTTAGTTTTCCCTTGTACTGCTTTGTTTTGTGTTTTGTGTCTTGCAGGGAAGCGTTGGAATGTGCGGTAGAGCCCTCTTAGTGCCCTAAAAGTACCCTCAGACCCTCAGAAGGGCCCCTCAAGAGACCACAAAGTGATATGCAAATAAAAAAAGCAAAGTCTTAAAAGGGGACAAGAAGACCTCAGCACTGAAGATTTTTTTTTTCTCCTTTTTCTTTTTTAGGCCTTTATTTTAGTTGATTCAATTCATTGGGTTGTAATAAGGCCGTTTTATTCTTTTATTCATTTAAGCCCTCTACGTAGGGCAACACTCTTTAGTTATTCATTTATTTAATTAATTCTTTGTCTTGGCAATAAAGAGTAGCATAGTTGTGTGTTTGAATACAAGTATATCCCGTTCTCTGAGATCGACCCGGACTCCACCACTCGTGCAAGCCGGTTTTTATATTTTTGGTGTTTGGCTTTCACTGAATTTTCATTAAAAATATTGTTTTAAAAAGGGTTTTCATAAAACTCACACCATTCATCTGTCAGGAGATCCACAAGAATTAAAAGACCAGTTAACCATCCAAATTATGTGGTGTATCTATAGGAGCCCAATGATTTCATAGATATTGAGGATCCATATTCTTTTAAGGAAGTTGTTGAGTGTGAGCAATCTTCATCTTGGATAGAGGCCATAAAAGAAGAGCTAGACTCTATGACCAAAAACCAAGTATGAGATCTTGTCAAATTGCCTAAAGGAGTCAAGCCCATAGGGTGCAAGTGGGTCTTCATGACTAAAAGAGACTCTAAAGGCAATATCGAAAAGTATAAGGCAAGGGTGGTTGCTAAAGGTTTTACTCAAATGGAGAGCATTGACTATAACGATACATTTTCTCCTAGATCAATTAAAGAGTCAATGAGGATTATTTTTGTCATAGTAGCTCATTTTGATCTAGAGCTACACCAAATGGATGTAAAAAAAACTTTCCTAAATGGTGAATTAAGTGAAGAGGTATACATGGAACAACCTCTAGGTTTCTATAAAGGTAAGTCAGACAGTTTGGTTTGCAAGTTGAAAAAGTTAATATATGGACTTAAACAGACCTCTAGTCAATGGTATATGAAGTTCACCAAAGTCATTTTGACCTTTGAATTAATAAAAAATATCGTTGATCGAGTATACCTCAAGACAAGTAGGAGTAAGTTCATAATTCTGGTGCTTTATATGGATGGGATCTTACTTGCAACCAATGATAATGATATGCTCACAAAAACCAAGCAATTTCTATTCTTCCATTTTGAAATGAAAAACATGAGAGAGGTAGCCTATGTTCTTGCCATTGAGATCTCTGGAGACAGGTCTAAAGGTGTACTAAGCATTTCCCAGAAAGCTTACATTAATAAAGTTATCAAAAGATATAGGATGGAGCATTGTGCTCCTACTATGACACCCATATTAAAAGATGATAAATTGAGCCTTAAGGACTGCCCAAAGACTGAAAAAGAAAAAGGACAGATGACCCTGATACCATATGCATAAGTGGTGGACAGCTTGCAGTACGCTTAGACATGCACTCACCCTGATATATCATTTGCAGTCGAGGTTCTTGGCAGATTTCAGTCGAATCCAGGTCTAGCTCACTGGAAGGCTGCTAAGAAAGTCATGCGCTATCTGCAAAGGACAAAGGTCTATATGTTAACCTATAGAAAAATGGACCACCTTGAGGTTATTGGCTATTCAGATGCAGATCTGAGAGGTTGTCCTGACAGTAAAAAGCCTACCACATGATACATATTTCTGCTAGCCGGTGGTGCAATTTCTTGGAGGAGTGGAAAGCAGTCTACTACTGTTGTCCACACCATGGAGGTTGAGTTCATAGCTCTATTCGAGACAACTTCACAAGCCATTTGGTTGCGAAACTTTATCTCAGGACTTCAGGTGGTTGAATCCATTGGGAGACCACTGAAAGTATTCTGTGATAATGAAGTTGCATCCTTTTACAATAACAACAAAAGTACATCTTGTAAGCATATGGAGTTGAAGTATTTTGTTGTAAAGGAGAGGACAGTGAATCTTTTGGTGTATATTGATAACATAGGGACTAAGGAAATAGTAGTTGATCCTCTTACTAAGGGTTTGTCTTTAAGATTATATGTTGAACACGTTAAGAGGATGGGTCTGTTTGAAACCCTGTAATCATGTACATTGACTTTTATGTGATCACATTTTGGTAATAAAGATATGATTCTCTCTCTCTTTCTTTTATTGGTTATGCATCAAGTTTGCTCATAAAGTTTAAGAGTTTAGCATAATAACAAATTTGGACTGATAAAGTGGACTTAAGACCTATCCACATGAACTTTCACATACTTGGGTCAAGTGGGAGAATATTGGGAAATAAAGTGTCCCTTCGTATGTGTCTCTTTCCATGCATCATACCTTTTGGTATGATGCATAGTGACCTTTCAAAGGTATCCCTTGGATACCTATATATGCCACATGATAAGCAGTGGTGTAAGTGTGGAATTTGAAGGCTTAGAGAGATTGGTCCCTGCTCGCCCACTGCTTGAAGGCTTGTACTCATCAACAAGAGCAGTTTGATTGAGAAAATCGTTCATTTCTCACATCAGCGCAATGGCAGGGACAGGTATGTGGCCCTATCTTTTTATACATGTGTTACACAATGTGTATGCTCATTCAATTCTCCACAGAAAGCACTTCAAAGGAAAAAATAAATATTATATAAAATTATTGGATCTTCATTTAGTTATTGCTACTTTGTTTTTGTATTTTTTTACTTTAGACATGATGGAGGGTTATATTTGATAGTATGAGAAATGGATGGGATGTCTTTTGGTACTTTTGAACCTTAAACATGACAGAAGAGTGATTATATAATAAGATGATGGATCATTCTTTTGTGCATGTTATGGAGGGTCTTTGTACTTGATGAAGTATGATAGTATGCCACGGAATATGATGGATCATCTTTTTGTAGTTTTTAACTTTAAACATGATAGAAGATAATATAAGAATATGACATATCTTCTTTGACAACAAAATATATGCTAACTTATAAAAGTTAAAATGTTGTCTTGACATATCATGTGTAGCTAGCATATTACCTTTCTTGTTATATCATTGTTATTACTTTTGTCCTGTAGAGTTCTGTAACCGGTCTTTACTGTTTTTGTTACTTTCCTATGCTTGATGATATGATGTTCGAGATCCACCTATTTCATGCAATAAACATATTTCTTCTTGGAGACAGGTGCTTGTTAGTTATAATGCACGGTTTGCACTTTGCAAAAAATACAAGCAATGATTCAAACATGACTACTTATTATATTATAGTCTTGTGACTTCATCTTTTCTTGTGGTTGTTTTCATTATCCACTACTTCTAGATTTTTTTTTGTTAATGATTATTAGATGTTGATGGTGGAATGGATTATTGAACTTTTCTTCTCATTAATTGTTGTCATTGATTTCTATTTGTTTATAATCCATATATTTGATGAATTACTTAATGCCGTTTTGCTTGATTTGATAAAATATTTTTTTTAATTACTATGAATATATTCGCTTCTCATTTGCTTCCTTGTAACTTCACTTTTGTTTTCCTTTCATATCCCACTTCGCTTCCCTTTTGTATCCCATTTCGCTTCTCTCTCAAATCTTCTTTCTCTTAACGTTTGTTTCCCTTTTGCTTCACGCTTCATACAATTTTGTACTGCCCGCTTATCGAATCTCTTCCCGTATCCATTTCACATACTGGTAATTATGGTTCAAAGTAATTGAGACGTGTAGATAGACCTTGCATTATCATGTTCATGGTGGTCAAGATCCATCATATGGTTCCCTCCAATCTACTCACAGTACACCAAAATTTATACAATTAATGGTATATAACAATATATTTATATTTTAATAAGTAAAGTTTTGATGATTGATTTGAATATTGATTTTGTTCATTATGAGTATGAACAAATTCATGAACGAAATAACCTATGATCAAGGTACTCTTGATATGACTCCATCTCTTTAAGCTAAACATGTATCTAAGAAAGCTAATTGTAGGTATCATTGTGTATTGTTTTTTCTTTTAGCCTTTGACACACGACGTGTTGTGGATGAGACCCCTATATGTCCTTTTGGGGGTGTATTTTTCCACGAGATATTGTTTTTGGGTTGGGAATTCTGAGTTTAATTTGAAGTAGGAGGCAAGATGATTCGTGCATCACCAACAACATAACGAGCCACAGGGTGCAAGTGGGTCTTCATGACTAAAAGAGACTCTAAAGGCAATATCGAAAAGTATAAGGCAAGGGTGGTTGCTAAAGGTTTTACTCAAATGGAGGGCATTGACTATAACGATACATTTTCTCCTAGATCAATTAAAGAGTCAATGAGGATTATTTTTGTCATAGTAGCTCATTTTGATCTAGAGCTACACCAAATGGATGTAAAAACAACTTTTCTAAATGGTGAATTAAGTGAAGAGGTATACATGGAATAACCTCTAGGTTTCTATAAAGGTAAGTCAGACAGTTTGGTTTGCAAGTTGAAAAAGTTAATAGATGGACTTAAACAGACCTCTGGTCAATGGTATATGAAGTTCACCAAAGTCATTTTGACCTTTGAATTCATAAAAAATATCATTGATCGAGTATACCTTAAGACAAGTAGGAGTAAGTTCATAATTCTGGTGCTTTATATGGATGGGATCTTACTTGCAACCAATGATAATGATATGCTCACAAAAACCAAGCAATTTCTATTCTTCCATTTTGAAATGAAAAACATGAGAGCGATAGCCTATGTTCTTGGCATTGAGATCTGTCGAGACAGGTCTAAAGGTGTACTAAGCATTTCCAAGAAAGCTTACATTAATAAAGTTATCAAAAGATATGGGATGGAGCATTGTGCTCCTACTATGACACCCATATTAAAAGATGATAAATTGAGCCTTAAAGACTGCCCACAGACTGAAAAAGAAAAAGGACAAATGACCCTGATACCATATGCATAAGTGGTCGACAACTTGCAGTACGCTCAGACATGCACTCGCCCTGATATATCATTTGCAGTCAGAGTTCTTAGCAGATTTCAGTCGAATCCAGGTCTAGCTCACTGGAAGGCTGCTAAGAAAGTCATGCGCTATCTGCAAAGGACAAAGGTTTATATGTTAACCTATAGAAAGATGGACCACCATGAGGTTATTGGCTATTCAGATGCAGATCTGAGAGGTTGTCCTGATAGTAGAAAGTCTACCACATGATTCATATTTCTGCTAGCCGGTGGTGCAATTTCTTGGAGGAGTGGGAAGCAGTCTACTATTGTTGTCCACACCATGGAGGTTGAGTTCATATTTCTATTCGAGACAACTTCACAAGCCATTTGGTTGCGAAACTTTATCTCAGGACTTCAGGTGGTTGAATCCATTGGGAGACCACTGAAAGTATTCTGTGATAATGAAGTTGCATCCTTTTCCAATAACAACAAAAGTACATCTTGTAAGCATATGGAGTTAAAGTATTTTGTTGTAAAGGAGAGGACAGTGAATCTTTTGGTGTATATTGATAACATAGGGACTAAGGAAATAGTAGTTGATCCTCTTACTAAGGGTTTGTCTTTAAGATTATATGTTGAACACGTTAAGAGGATGGGTCTGTTTGAAACCCTGTAATCATGTACATTGACTTTTATGTGATCACATTTTGGTAATAAAGATATGATTCTCTCTCTCTTTCTTTTATTGGTTATGCATCAAGTTTGCTCATAAAGTTTAAGAGTTTAGCATAATAACAAATTTGGACTGATAAAGTGGACTTAAGACCTATCCACATCAACTTTCACATACTTGGGTCAAGTGGGAGAATATTGGGAAATAAAGTGTCCCTTCGTATGTGTCTCTTTCCATGCATCATACCTTTTGGTATGATGCATGGTGACCTTTCAAAGGTATCCCTTGGATACCTATATATGCCACATGATAAGCAGTGGTGTAAGTGTGGAATTTGAAGGCTTAGAGAGATTGGTCCCTGCTCGCCCACTGCTTGAAGGCTTGTACTCATCAACAAGAGCAGTTTGATTGAGAAAATCGTTCATTTCTCACATCAGCGCAATGGCAGGGACAGGTATGTGGCCCTATCTTTTTATACATGTGTTACACAATGTGTATGCTCATTCAATTCTCCACAGAAAGCACTTCAAAGGAAAAAATAAATATTATATAAAATTATTGGATCTTCATTTAGTTATTGCTACTTTGTTTTTGTATTTTTTTACTTTAGACATGATGGAGGGTTATATTTGATAGTATGAGAAATGGATGGGATGTCTTTTGGTATTTTTGAACCTTAAACATGACAGAAGAGTGATTATATAATAAGATGATGGATCATTCTTTTGTGCATGTTATGGAGGGTCTTTGTACTTGATGAAGTATGATAGTATGCCACGGAATATGATGGATCATCTTTTTGTAGTTTTTAACTTTAAACATGATAGAAGATAATATAAGAATATGACATATCTTCTTTGACAACAAAATATATGCTAACTTATAAAAGTTAAAATGTTGTCTTGACATATCATGTGTAGCTAGCATATTACCTTTCTTGTTATATCATTGTTATTACTTTTGTCCTGTAGAGTTCTGTAACTGATCTTTACTGTTTTTGTTACTTTCCTATGCTTGATGATATGACGTTCGAGATCCACCTATTTCATGCAATAAACATATTTCTTCTTGGAGACAGGTGCTTGTTAGTTATAATGCACGGTTTGCACTTTGCAAAAAATACAAGCAATGATTCAAACATGACTACTTATTATATTATATTCTTGTGAGCTCATTTTTTCTCGTGGTTGTTTTCATTATCAACTACTTCTAGATTTTTTTTTGTTAATGATTATTAGATGTTGATGGTGGAATGGATTATTGAACTTTTCTTCTCATTAATTGTTGTCATTAATTTCTATTTGTTTATAATCCATATTTTTGATGAATTACTTAATGCCGTTTTGCTTGATTTGATAAAATATTTTTTTTAATTACTATGAATATATTCGCTTCTCATTTGCTTCCTTGTAACTTCACTTTTGTTTTCCTTTCATATCCCACTTCGCTTCCCTTTTGTATCCCATTTCGCTTCTCTTTCAAATCTTCTTTCTCTTAACGTTTGTTTCCCTTTTGCTTCACGCTTCATACAATTTTGTACTGCCCGCTTATCGAATCTCTTCCCGTATCCATTTCACATATTGGTAATTATGGTTCAAAGTAATTGAGACGTGTAGATAGACCTTGCATTATCATGTTCATGGTGGTCAAGATCCATCATATGGTTCCCTCCAATCTACTCACAGTACACCAAAATTTATATAATATATATATATTTTAATAAGTAAAGTTTTGATGATTGATTTGAATATTGATTTTGTTCATTATGAGTATGAACAAATTCATGAACGAAATAACCTATGATCAAGGTACTCTTGATATGACTCCATCTCTTTAAGCTAAACATGTATCTAAGAAAGCTAATTGTAGGTATCATTGTGTATTGTTTTTTCTTATAGCCTTTGACACACGATGTGTTGTGGATGAGACCCCTATATGTCCTTTTGGGGGTGTATTTTTCCACGAGATATTGTTTTTGGGTTGGGAATTCTGAGTTTAATTTGAAGTAGGAGGCATGATGATTCGTGCATCACCAACATCATAACGAGCCACAGGGTATATTGGGTGGTAGAGATTGCTACAGGGTACTGAGTTTGTTTCTGTTGCAAAAATCTTATTTTCATATTTCAAATATTTTTTTAGTGTATTAAATCTGTATGTCGATCGTGCAGACATGGAAAATTTTCTTTTTTAACGATTTGATTTTATTGTTTTTCAACATGCTAGTAGCTTATTAACATTTGATTGAATGCTGCCCTTCTAGGTGCACATTATTATGTGGGCAATCTTGCTATGAAAGAACATTTATAGGGATTTATTTATTTATTTATAACCCGAAGAAACCCCTCCCGGCACAAAGATCTGATCGCGCTGGCTCAGCCTGCCATATCTATGGTTGTCCAGCAGTATAAAACTCCGAGGTTAGGACCCCTGCCCTCAGGGCCTATGCAACGCGTTGGCTTGCGCAGAGGGGCAACACCCATGAGATTCAAACATTGACTGCCCGTCTAGCAGCCAAGGCCTCATCCACTACAACAACCTCCCTTGGGGCACATCTGTAGTGATTTACTAGTGTTTTTACTGGCATATTTGAATTTGGCGGTTCAGTCAACCGCTTGCTATCAAAATGATTTGTACTCATATATTGTTTAGATTGATGTTCTCTAATTTAGGCTTGAAGCAGTTTTAAAAAAATTGTTTAGAAATTTTATTTATCTCATAAAGTCCACTCAATTTATACAAAGGCCAACAAAGTGGTTTATATATACCCAACCTCCTAACTATTAATATTTGCATATAAATTTTCAATCTGTCGGGTGGGCAGCTATCTTATTTGATCTATTTATTGCACATAAGTTATTGTTTTTATGTGTCGGGTGGGTAGTTATCTTATTTGATCTATTTATTGCACATAAGTTATTATTTTTATGTGGCGGGTGGTCTGTTATCTTGTTTGATCAATTTATTGCATATAAGTTATTGTTTTTATTTGTCAAGATATGATGATGCTTGGCCTTGGTTTAAATGCACAGGTGGATTGGTGAACGAGGGAGTGGGATTGGAGGAAGGAGGGCGAGAGGAAGGGAAAGGGAGCTTAAGGGAACGTTCGGTTGGATCATTCTGATTTACTTTCTCAATTGAATGAGAAAGTAAATTTGATTTGTATAAGCAGCCCAACATAAAAAGTTAAGCTGTGAGAAAGTGAATCTCATTTGCCTTTGCAAACAAGAGTCACTTTCTAATTTGATTGAGATTCAAAATAACATGAGACCCCATGTGATTTTGAATCTCAAGCAAATCATAAAGTGATTCTGAATCATGTTTTTTGAAAGAAGCAGCGGAACATATCAATGTAACGATCCCAACTCATACTCTTTGAAAATGCGATTTTTTTTAAATCATTGCAGAAATCTTTACAGAAACTCGGGGCCTTTATAGTTTCACTTCTAATTGGATAAAACAATCAATCACAATAGTGCTTACACTTATCACCCCAAACTATAGCAACTTATTATTTATTAATCATGAAAGAAAGAGTATCTAACAATAATTGCAAATGACATATCACAGTTATTTTAATGAAATAAAAGTAAATAAAGAAAAAAACTGAGTCACGTTGTCCATCTACGATCTGTCTAGCAAGTGCGTAACACCCGTGACTATTCTAGAAGTCAGTCACTTCACTGATCACCTACGACTGCAAAAAATCATAGAAAGAGGGGGTCAAAAATTCAAAAAATTCTGCGTACAGATCCCTCTAATAAAAACAAATGAGTATAAAGAACACAGAGACGATTTCATGCAATAATTCAGAGGAATGCAATTATGAAAATTACATAATTCAATTAAGCATTCATATAATATGAAATATTTATTAAGCATGAAAAACACAAATCAATAACAGAAATCACCATGTAAGTAAGCAATATATTTAGCATGCATTAGAACTTAAATATCAGGCATCCACCAACATATAACAATTAAGGGAACAGATAAAAGATGCATTTCCTAATGCATAGCAGAAATATGCATGATTTATGTACAATGTATGAATATTTTATTATCTTTTATTAAAGCTTTATTTTTTCATATGCAATTCCTATTAAATGCATACAATTTAAGTTTATCTTTTTAATTACCTTTGCCCGCGGATACACCAAGCGGTATAATTTCTCCGAGGTCAAGTTAGGTTCCCAGGGTAGCATAACACACAATTTGTATTTTATTATTGAGTTTCAAACTTAGCCCTCGACTGAATCACCTTCGAAACATTAGACCTCAACATCTAATGTCGGGGACACTAGGGACACTCCACGCTCACAAGTGTCACTTCCTTGGTATACCAAAACAAAAATTGTATCGAACACACCACCTCCAGATAAAGTAGCAGACTCTCCCTAAAATTGTGGCTAGGAGAAAGAACCTCAATATCGGGTTCAGGAGTCAAAGTAAAACACACGAAGTTTTTGTATCTTCGTGGTCCCCCAAAACTGAATCTCTAATATTCTCATTCTTTCGATGGAAGATCCTATAATGTACATTACATTGTTCTTATTCATTATCTTTCTATTAAAAGCCAATTATTGAGTTTTGCAATTCAGCATGCAAAAGCAAAGGCAAAAGCTTGCATCTACTCCTGCGAGAACCATCACGGGACTCCTGCCTGTGAAAACACATAGAACAGTGCAATATAAAGCAATCAAAATAAATATGATTTTTGCAATGCATTTAAAATACATAAAGAAAGAGCAAACCAAAGCGCGAGGCCCACCAGGCCCATGCTGATTCATTTCGAACGTCGATGCAACGTATACAAAAATCATAACAATATGCAATGATACCAACATGATTCCAAATGCACATTCATTCATACCAATTTAACAATGTGCATGAGCTACCACAGTCATATGCATGTGTTCAACATTCATGTGAAATTGTTTTTATGTAATCACTTAACACACATGCATTCATTCATGATTCATAAGTACATGAAAATATTTATGCAAGATTGTACATGCTAAACACACATCAATTTCATGTATGCACATGCACTTGAAACCAATCCATAAATGCACGATAAATAAACATGATCCATAAATATAGGCACATGAAACTTTTCATTCATAACATGTGTTAACATCCACACACATTAACATAACCCGGATCTAGAAATTGAATTTCAGGGTTACACACATTCATATCATGCATGCACCTGTACCAAAATAAACTTTGCAATAACATGTTAACAGGCATGCATTCATATCCAACATGCTAAAATCAAACTAAAACATAAGAAGAACTCCATTCATCAGATTAAGTCCACCATACTTATGTCACATGCAAGTTTACATTCATGGATCTCTTTAAACATATGCCCCCTTGTGCAACTAATACATATGCAACATAAATCTAAAATTTCAGATTTTACACATGCTCACAAAATTCTCATGTAGTTGACATTACATTTAGACATTGGTCACGCATCAATAGTTAATCACAGGCATGTGAAAAATCTAGAAATATGAAAAGGCAGCACAAAATACAAGATTTGTTTTTGTAAGCAAAACAAGGATTCAACACCCTTATTGTTTTTTTTAAAAGGGATTTACACCCAACCGACCCAATCGTCTGGGGTTCCAAATCAGGCCCAGTCGATCTTAGTCAGCTAGGTCGGATTTGGTCAGCCTCAGGCCCAGGCCGGACTACCTGCCAGGCCGGGCTAGCCAAGTCAGCCCATACACAACATTTATTCAAGACATGTAACCAATGACTAATTTTACAACATTGATGACAGGAAACAAAACAAATTTTTCTGTTCGGTCCAAACAAAGGAAACACTGATAACATTTGATTGCTAAACAGATTTTTCCATTGATCGATAATCTAAACTTATTTATATACTGTAAATCAAATTCAATTCACTTAGAGAAAACACCAAAAATAAGAGGTGAATAATAGAAATTTATCACCAAGAAATTACACCAATCTACAATGCAACATCAACAAGCATGAGCTTGCTTACAAGGTAGCTATCCAGGCTACTTAAAATGAAATTCTACCTTCCTGATGTTGCATACTCTTCTTCAACTCAATTTCATATAATTCAATATTTTCAAGGACCCAAACACCTACGAAACATCTCTTTTCAATAGCATCCATAACTAGGCACACTACCTCTCACGACTAAAACCAAATAATACCAATTTTTCCTTTCTCAAGGATTATAACCTGATAAAACAATTTATAGTTTTTTCATAGCTTTATAAAGGCAAACTAAAATCAAAAGTAAAAAAAAAATAATGTGAATAATCGGTGTAGATTAGATAGGTCTATTATCAACCTAATGTTTGTTGTCAAGCACATATATCCATGCAAATAACTTGCTAAATCCTATAAAATAACAAATAAATTTAACATATTAAATCTGAGATAGAGGTAAAGCAGAAAGAATCTGTCTCAGAATACCTGAGTAAGGAACCGCCACATCTACCAGAATTTAAATAAGCAGATATTTTTTTTTGATAGAGATGTAACCCAACCGACCCAGTTGGTTGGGCCTGGCATACAACCAAACCCACTCAGCCAATACAAAAAATCAACACAAAAGGTTCAAACAAGGGCCTCAAATCGATACTCCACATACCCAAAAGAGCATAACAACACTATTGCTATACTGTAACACAGATGCAACAGTCAAATACCCACAAACAATTCAACAGGATACAAGAAGTCAAGGACCACGAGAAATCAGGTTACTGCCCCTTACCACCTATCATGATTCTTGATAAAACTTCACCAAAATTAATGACAACCCCATCAAAACTATACCAACATGCTTCATAGACAAAAACGACACCAGATATGCCAAACCCAAACATCAAAGCATATCGATAAGCTCTACAAGGTCAAAATCTTCAAATCTGACCTCTAGACTGTCGAACCGGTGTTGGATTTCTCATCTATTTTCAAAAGAGGAAACCTGTACCTCAAAATCAACGCAGGGGCGTGCTCTGTTGCGCCAGCTAGGTAATCAATTAACCATTTGAAAGGAAACTGGAGGGGCGGGCAGACTCATGTGCGAGCCAGACCCAACCCAACGTTCATTAAGGGAGGCAGAGGCAGGGAGCCGAGCTCCATGTTCTGTCGAGACCCGACAGCAGAGGCACGTCCCTGCCGGAACATGCAAGGCATGGGTGGCAGGATATCGCCTCTGCCATCCCGTCGACAACCAAGACAGACGGCCAAAGGCAGTAGAGACAGAGAATGGCAACAGTGGGGGTTCAGCTCCTACTGACCTGCAAAAAAAAGGCACAAGACGGCAGGGGCTCGACCCTTGCCTGCTTGCCAACAAGAAGAACAAGCGGTAGGGAGCTTGGCCCCTGCAGACCCGCCGAAACCACATGAAGGTACCCCCCCTACCTGCCTGACAGAAAGAACGCAGAGGCAGGGGTGTCCTGCCCCCTGCTTGCCAAAAAATCACAAAGGCAAGGGGCTTCACCCCCTGCCTGACGACAAGAAAAAAGGGCGAGGGTGGCAAGGGATTGGCCCCGATAGGCTCTGCCGGGGGAAAATCGTAGGCGGCAGGGGCTTGGCCCTTGTCGGCCTAACGAAACAAAGAAAGGGGAAAGAAGAATGCAACACAGGGGATTTACCTGCAAGGTGACCGACGAGGGAGAGCCCAGGGATGCAGGTGGCGATGAGGGACTCAGGCAGCGAGGGTCGTCAGGCGATCGTTCGAGATCTCAGCAGAGGGGTTTCTTTGGGGGGTCTCGCAAGGGGCCGTTGGATTGGGGTGGTTGCCGATGATGGCGACACTGAGCGCAATGAGAGGGAGGAGGCAGCATTGGGGTTGCGATCGCATGCAGGGAGTCGGTGTTGTCATCGGCCAGCATCTCACGCGGAGAGGGCGAAGCCGAGAGGGAGGCGAGAGAGGAGGAGCGTAGGGAGAGGGGAGGCCTTTCATTAAGAGAGGCCTCTCCCCTGTGTGCTCTCTTAAAGACACGGGGGAGGGCATGAATCGGGAAACCCCAAAGGGATTTCCCTTTTTTTTCGAAAGAAGGGGGAACAGGGGATCACAGTTGCGGGGAGGGTAATTGAATCGAACAGGTAAATTACCTGTGTCTAAGGCATTTCACCAAACATATGACATGCATCTATGGGCAGAGTTTCATCCAAGGATTGCCAACCAACTCTTTCAGCAATTTGAACAAACACTTGGTCTTTAAGTACTTCAAGACTCGGACTCTGAACAACATTGTAAAAGTGGGCAGGACGAGAGCACGTTAACCTCAATCTTCTGTGACTAAAGAGATTGTGAGGCAATCCAAATACCTTAAGAACCATCGACAATTCTAGTTGGAAATTGAAAACTGCCTACCGTAAATCACTCGTTGAAATTACCCATTCTGGTGCTAAAATCCGTTCATCGGATACCTAAATCCATGAAGGGCCCCTATTCGTTTTTCCCTTGGACTATCCAAAAAATAGAAATTTTTGCATTGAACCATGCCTTTGCACCCAACGTTCTGGGCCTACAGGAGCGAGCGAGAGAGAGAGGAACCAAATTAGGGATTGCATAGACTAAAAAAGGTGAAAAAAGCAAGCAGTCTAGCAATAGCTACAGCCGATGGGGAGGATGAGCTCCGGTTTGCCCAGGGAGAATGAACGTAAAAACCCTCGTTTGTATCCTCGGTAACGATAGAAAGGGAAGGAAGGTTAACTTGGTCATTTTCACATATTTAACCATAGTTTGACCATGGCAAACCCACTTTAATTGAGGGAGGCTTTCTTAGAGGATTATTTTGCTAACCTAGGATGGTTTTTGTAAATATCTTCAACATTAAGTGTGTTTTTGTAATTTTTTATTAATATTTTAAGTCAAAATATAGGGTGGTGTGTGTTCTCCCCCGAAGACGGTTGTTAGCCACACTGCGTGTTTGGGGTCCCAATGAGCGCCATGTATAAGAGCTCATGGAGCTAGTATCCACGTGTTTGTTAGCATCTCTTAGCATCCGAATCCAGTGCAGTTGCAAAGACTTAAGTACCCTTTCCTACTATTCTCGCCATGAAACGATGGTTCGAGAAAATGACAAAAATATCTTCTATTCAAAAGAAGGGAAACGATGGTTTGAGAAAAGGACAAAAAATGTTCTTCATCCAAAAAGTATGATGTTAACTCTTCAAAGTCCAAACGTTCTATTTTCCCCATAAGCAGTAAACTTTTGTACCATCTACTATAACAAGAGCTCCCTTTGACAATGCAAACTTTGTTGTCGTCTGCTGTCACCGGAGTAGCAGCCTTTGTCGTCATCTCGAGTCGAGGTTCTCGCCTTAGTTTGTAGCCTGTTTTACAACACATTGTCTTCTTCTCGTTCCTGCTTTGTGTTATAAATCATTCTCGTGTTCGCGATCGACTGGTCCGATCATTGGTGGGTGTCACAGGGGCATTTGTCGACCATCTCTTTTTATAGTCTTCTCTTCTTTTTCGTTGTCGTTAGGCATTATGAAAGAAAGCAATAACGCACAAACATTCCAACCAGTGCCATTAAGGTCTCGTGAGTACCTTTCCATGTCATCATGCCATCGTTGAAGAATATATGTCATAGTGAGTGCCATTAAATCGTTGTTGTGTTATTATAGGTGGATCTTGTCCTTTCGATGGTTGGAAACTTATCAATATTTGTAAGACGATGGGACCTGTTGACAAGAATACCTATTTACAGAGGCGAGGAAGGGCCTCTACCCCATCCGGTATCCTCCATTCACTCAGTATATGTATTGTATCTCAAATCGTGGTTTTAGTAACATATTACCGATTTATAAGATATAGTTTGGTTTGTTAATATCGATTTGTAAGCTATTATGCTGAATTTTTATATTGATTTATAATGTATTTGCGATATATTTATCAATTTATAAGATATTATGTGTTTTGTAGTGTCGATTATGCTGAATTATCATATTGATTTGTAATATATTATGTGATATGTATATCGATTTGTAAGATATTATGCATTTTCTTGTATCGATTTGTAAGATATTTGTAGAAAGACTTTTAAAATATGTGCATGCATAAATATATTGTTACCCGCTTGCGGTGGCGATTTTTGTATTCAAATCGTTGCTCATTTAGCGATTTCTATTGAACTCGCTTCACAACATCATAGGTATAATTAAAGTGCTATCATCAACACACATGTACGACATGTTTCTTTTATTGGCATGGTAAGCAACAACTCGATGCATAGTATAAGCAAATAACAAATCGCAGTTGCTTTTATACTACGATTCGTTAAATTGTTTCTTTGACTTGCTTAACCTTATCGGTATCCGTTGTTATATGCATCTTGAATAAATCATAGTAAACGTATGCGCGTGCTAACGCAAATTAATATCTTGCTTATAACAGTGGTGAGCTTATCATCTGGTCGTAATGAAGATGATCTATCTCAATCATTTGAAAGATATGGAGAAGTGAACATATGTACCAATGACACACCTGAAAAAGTGAACATGTGCACTAATGATGCACATGATAACAAGGGCGCAAGCATTGGATTCACTCTTGACTTGAATGTTCCAACAGAAGAAATGCAATTCAATAATGAGGTAGACGATCCTGACAATACACTTGATAAAGGTGCAGGCACTGGGAATGTACATGATAGTACACCTGACTCTGTTCCCGTAGAAGGAATGCAGTTTAATAATGAGGATGTTGCATATAAATGTTACAATGATTATGCCTTAAAATATGACTTCAGGATTAGAAGGTATTTTTGGTCAAAAAATACACAGGGTGTGTAACGCTCTGAATTTTGAGATTTTTTTTCTTTTCAATACAGCGGAAGCAAGTCATTCCATAGGGTTAAGCATTCCAGAACATTACAGGTGGAGTAAAACCAAACCATTTATTTCAATATCAATAAATAATAACATCAGAGTTTCTCACACTATCCCTGAAACAGTAAATCCAAAATCTCAATCTGATGCCTCATCACGCAGCCGCTCATAAACTCTACCCTTTACCTAAAAAATGATAAATTTATAAAAATTAAACTACAACTGCCTAAGTAGGAATCACTGTAACTTTTAATGCAGGTATATCATGAATCTAGTATGTGTTGGGGGTGTTAAGTGTAATTTTCAGCATATACAAGAATGAGCAAAGATTTACGCTTCAATAGTCAATAATGTATCAAAAACTAACTGGCAAATAACATCAATAGCAATCATTTAAATATCTCATAACCACACATACAAATTCATACAATGATTCAAAGGAATGCAATTTTGATAATTACATAATTTAGGTAAGCATTCTTACCACATGGTGCATCTATTAGGCATAAATTAACATTAATCATTACCACGAATTATAATTCAAGTAAAACAAGGTATTTAACATGCATTAGAAGTTAAACATCACGCATTCATCAGTCATATAACAATTAAGGGAACATATAACATATGCATGTTCTAATGCATAGCATGAATATGCACCATTTATGTGCAATGCATGAATCCTTTATTATTTTTCCTTAAGGTCTTCCTTTTCCATATGCATGACCTATTAAATGCATACAATTTAAGTTCCTCTTTTTAATTACAGTTGCCCGCGGATACACCAAACGGGTATAAACTCTAAGGTCAAGTTAGGTTCCCAGGGTAGCTTAGCACATAATTTGTATTTTATTACTAGGTTCTGAACTTAGCCCTCGACTGAATCACCTTCAGAATATTAGACATCCACATCTAATGTCGGGAACACAAGGGACACCCCACGCCCACAAGTGTCACTTCCTTAGTACCAAAATAATCACAGTTATGACCAACACACTACCCCCAGGTAAAGTGGCAGACTCTCCCTAAAACCGTGGCCAAGAGAAGGAACCTCAATATCGGGTTTTGGGAACAAAATTACAGCACACAGAGTTTTTGTATCCTCACAGTCTCCCCAAGAACTGTTATCTAAGATTCTCATACTCCAGATGAGATATCGCAGAATGTATATTGCATTGTTTTTATTCATTATCTTTTTTATTAAGAGCCAATTATTGAGTTTTGCAGTTCCACATGCAAAAACAAGGCAAAAGCTCGCATCTATCCTTGCGAGAACCATCACGAGACTCCACCTCGTGGAAACACATTGAACAGTGCAATATAGAACAATAAAATAAAATATGATTTTTGCGATGCATTTAAACAATTAAAGAAAGAGCGAACCAAAACTCAAGGCTCTTAAGGCCTGCGATGATTTATTTAGACCGTCGATGCATCGTATGCAAAAATCATAACAACTTGCAATTTATGCAATGAGGTCGACATGCCTCCAAATGCACATCCATTCAAACCAATTTAACAATGTGCATGAGTTACCACAATCATATGCATGTGTTCACCATCCATGTGCAAGTGCTTTCATGTGATCACTTAACACACATGCATTCATCCATAATTCATAAGTACATGAGAACATTTATGCATGATTGTACATGCCAAACACACATCGATTTCATGTATGCACATGCATTTGAAACTAATTCATAAAGGCACGATATTTAAACATGTCCCATAAATGTAAGCACATGAAACTTTTCATTCATAACATATGTTAACATCCACACACATGAACATAACCCGGACCTAAGAATTGAATTTCAGGGTCACACACATTCATATCATGTATGCACCTGTACCAAAGCAATAACATATTAACAAAAATCAAATATTTCCCAATCCACAAATTCTACAGCACAAACACAGATGCCCCGATACCCTTAAACCCGTCAAGCACACAACCATTAAGTTTAAATTTATCTTTAGATTTATCTTTCAATGTGCATCAATTATCAGCTGCAAATACCCACCTCGGGTATCTAATCCATCTTACCCATTCGGCAAGGCATGTGTCTAAATTTCTCATAAGCAAATTAGAGAATTACAACCCATTGATTCCTTAGAGAGTATGCCATACCGATTACAAAAGTTTTTAAGAGCATGGTTATATACCCCTTCCTCAATACCCACACATATTCCAGAATTTACACATTTAAGCAGTCATAAACTATTTCAGAATGCAAGTATTTTACTAGGCAACTAATCTTTCAAGCGTACGGCTCATTCATGCATTTGAAACAGTAAGACATATGCAACATAGCATGGTTTTGAATACACGAGAAATGTAGTTCAATATGCATTTGATTATCCAATACCATGTGCAGTTAATTTCAGAAACTTTTCTTCTTACAGTCTTAATAAATCCCTAACCTAAATGAATATATATTTACATAGTTCTTTGACCATTACGTATAGGATATCACTACTTTTTAGCCACATTGATCAGGGAATAATTAACAAACTGATATTGTGCATAAGCTTGATTATGACATGTTTTATTTCAAAGCTAACAGGAACATCATTTAAGATTTCATTTGCTCAACAAAATTACAATACGCCCAAGGCATTATAGTAGTGTAAAGGTAAAGAGTTCTGACTTAATTACATTAGATAGATACAGATGACAATTATTCATTCGGCCAGAATATTTGATTCTTTCTAATACTACATGTTGATTTTATACACCTAACCTACTGTATGAATAGGGCTCTATACATGCGTACAGACTGTCGTTACCTCAACTAAAACCACCATAACTATGTGGAATGAATTCCAGAACTTTATTTCTTAACAGAGAATAACATAATATTATGATCAAAACCAAGAATTCATTCTTGGATAATATAGCTGCCAAGTTTTCCCCAAATCTAGGGTTTAGGTTTTTTGTGATCATTGCAAAAAATTTCCTCTCTTGTGGTTTCTCTCTCTTCCTTCTCTTTTCCTTTTCTAACCTCTATTTCCCTCCTTTTTGAAGGGAGTAAAATAAAAGAAAGAAAAGAAAGAAAAGAAAGAGAGAAGAAGAAAAGAAAGAAAGAAAGAGAGAAGAGGAACTCTTTTGCGCGGTCTCACTTGACCTTGATTTGAAAAATATTTAGAAATTTAACTCGCCTCCATTTTGAAAATTTGCGAGAAAAATGGAGAGACGGGATTCGCTTGTCGGTACGAGGTTCGACCGTTCCTGGCGCCTTTACCAGGGGTAATCGAACCAAGGATCAAATCTATGTCTTTTGCTTTGCCCAAATATTATCTAAGAATTTATCCTAAAGATCTAAATGCACAAAGAATCATGCTTATGCAATGCAATGATGTATGCTCTTTTTGGAAAAATGTTTTGAAAATTTCCAAGTATTCTCAGATGAACTTGGTAAGGGAGTGAAGAAAATGATTGAATCTAACTTAGAACTTGAGATAGATCAGAGAAGTTCTAAGTCTTTGAAGTAAATCAGAGTTTGAAAGAATAAATCTTGATTTTGAGAAGGAGTGACTTTGAAAACTAAAGGAAATGAAGTTACAAAGTCAAAAATAGGCTTTGAATTTTGAACTTGAATTTAGAAAAGGAATTGAATACTTGAGATGAAATTGAATTTAGATTTTGAGGTTTGAAATTTAAAATGGGTCTGAGAAATGGTATTTAAAAATAGAGATGAATTTAAGAATAACAAATGTGATCTGTAGATGGAATTGGATTTGAAATCTAAAATTGGAAATGGAATTGAATTCTGGATCCTAAGATGGATTTTGGATATGAAGTCTGAGATCAAAAAGTGGAACTGGGTTCTGGATCCTAACATGTATTCGGATTTGAAGTCTGAGATCCAAAAAATAGAACTGGATTCTGGATCCTAAAATGGATTTGGATCTGAAGTCTGAGATCCAAAGTGGATTTGGATTCTAGATCCTAAGTGGATTTGGATCTGAAGTCTAAGATCCAACGTAGAATTGGATTCTAGATCCTAAAGTGGAATTGGATATGAAGTCTGAGATTCAAGGTGAAATTGGATTCTGGATCCTAAAGGAAATTTTGGATCTGAAGTCTGAGATCCAAGGTGAAATTGGATTCTGGATCTTAGAATGGATTTTGGGTTTGAAAGTCCAAATGAGACTTTTGAAAATGAATCTGGGTTTTGAAAACCCAGATTGAATTTAAAATTTAGGAAGGGTCAAGCTTTGAGATTCATAATCAATCTCAAACTTTGATTTTGAAGATAAAAAAAAATAAACTTGGTTTTGAATTTTGAAGATGAATCAGAAATTTCAAAGTTAATTTGAACTTTGAAATTTCATTTGAATTAGAATTTGAATTTTGGATACAGAAATGAATTTTAAAGTCAAATTGGACTTCGAATTTAAAGTTAGAATCTGAAAATGATATTTGAATTTACGAGAGTTGAAAATTGATTTGAGAAGTGAAGAAGATATCTGAAGGAAATCACTTGGATTTATGAAAAAGAATTTTGAAAATATGATGCAATTCTACCCTAAATGATGAATGCATTTAAAGTATTTTTGAAATTGGATTTTGAAAACCATATTTCATTCTTTACATGAATTGAAATGAGATTGAAAATATAATACATCCTTGACTATGGTCATTGAATGTATTATCTAATAATCTATATTTAAATTCAGGTGAAGAATAAGACATATTTTTGTGCTTTTACAGAGTTTAAAATGAAATTGACTCTCAATATACCCTGACTATCGCCATTGGTATATATTTTGAGTCAATTCTAAGTTAAACTCTAGTAAAAGAAGGAAATATTTGGAAATATGATTATTTTTGAAGAGGATCCAGTGTGGATCCAGTGTTATTTTATAAAAGATAAAATCCTAAGTTTGTTTACATCCTGACTATGGCCATTGATGTAAATCATCAACTTAGGATTAATTACCTTTTGCAAAATTGTGAATGTGTCATTCGTGTTTTACCATTGTGAATTTTTGAAATAAAAGGAAAAATGATGTGAGAACAAGTAATTCATGATATTTACGATGCTCATTCATTCTAATCTAGAACTGAAAACGTAAATTTCTCATTTATACCAAATTTATTACAACTTTGAACTGCAAAATATCAGAAATTTTTAGTCCAAGAGAGAAATTCAAGCTTCTTATATATTCCTGCAAAACAGAGTTAGCACAGGATATTGAATATATAATAGACGGATGTTGTATTAAGAATTGATATATATATCTATGTAGGCAATGTACATATATAAAAAAAATACATATATATATATATACATATATAGATAGATATATACATATATACACACACATACACACACACACACACACATATATATATATATACATATATGTAGAGAGAGATAGAGAGAGATACACATACATATATATGTATCCAAGCATGATATTTACATATATATATATATATATATATATATATATATGTGCTCACATTCAGTATGTGTGACATAAATGAATGACATTTGCTATGAGAATGGAGATGCTGAATGTGAAGGGGTTGTGTAGGTGCAGTAATGCTAGGAGTGAGCTATACGTAAGTGAAGGCACAAAGGCATTGTGCAAAGGGGTATTGCTGGTGATATGACAATTGCAGCTGACAGTGAGCTAAATAACATGAAACTAAATAGATGTACAGGAAAGACAGGGGGTTTAAATGCTATGTGATATTTAGTGGGCTGGAAATTGCAGGGAGGTTGGACATCGGTGATGGTGATGCTGCATAGAAAAAAAAAAGAAGAAGAAGCCCGCAACTGCTATGAGTTGTGTATGTGCTGGGAAGGTGATAACACAGATGCACCTAATAGGTATACTTAATGGACTGGATACCAACAGGTGGTGTGATGTAATATCTGAATGTACGAGCATGACTAGTTGTAAATATAATTAAACGATAACTCTGCTGAAAGAGGATGTGATTGAGATGGGGACAAAGGATAGGAAGATGAATATGTGACTTGAGTTCTAATGACATGCGAACAATTAATATCATAATATAGTTAGACCATTATACACAAAGATATGCATTTAGATAATGAAAAATCAGACATTTGTAAAACAAGAAATGCTTAATCTACAATGCATATATTGTTTCTGCACCAAATTTTGTAATGCCATATCTCCTAGAACCCATAACATCTTGCAGCGAAATTTGGTACAGAGGCTCACTACATACCAATGAATGAACATACCGAAAATGGTTCAGAAATCATAAACCGATACTCATATATTCAAATGTGAATACTGTCTGAAATCAAGGCTGTACACCTGCAGAAGGTTACCACATTCTCTAATCTTGCTAGGAAATCAACCAATTATGTCAATTCTTTTGTAATTTTTGAAGGGAAATCTCCATTCGTGCTTACCTACATGTTTAGGTCTCTGAGGGATGGAACCTTAGCTCTTGAACACGTGTGGGTTGGCCAAAACTGGCCTTCAATGATGATGATGCTTGAGGTACAAAGTGATTCTCTGTAAAATTGGTAAGGTTTGCTATGCTGAAAACGCAGCTAGGCAGGTTGTGAAGTAGTGATGTGCTATTGTGAGATCCTCTGGCCCTCATAATTTCCAGATTGGACAGAGTGATGGAATATTTGCAGGATGAGTGGGCACACAAGCCCTTACTGCACGTCGGTTGATTTGATCCGAGATCCCATCTCCCACGGTGCTACTTGCCAAGGTACATGAATCAGAGACAATTTCAACAAAAATCTGTCATATTTCAGAAAATTATACCAACTGATGACACTTTTGTCTCCTCGACAGAGGAGATCACTAAGAAAGGATGAGGATGATCACTCCTTTTCCTGTGCAGAGACCATACGCCAGTCATATCTTAGTAAACAGATTTCATCTTGAGAAGCTTTCATATGTTGATACTACACCAGACGACCTATGTCGGAAGCAGCGAACATAGGGCCATGTTCTTTATTAAGATGATCTACAACTGAAACATCTAAGTTTGAGCGAATGTTACAACATGATCTTCTATCCTCTAGTTTTGAGAATCAAACAATCATCCATCTCTACATAAGTTGCTAAAAAAAAATTTAGAATTCACAGATATTTCTGATTCCCAGCTTCATGTATATGTAATACTGGAATTTAGAATGGGTTCAAGATTTTTGCCATTGATATTCACAGTGTCATTTCCTTTTGATATGCCTATTCCAGAATGATTTTAGGCAAAAACACATACATCAATATTGAAGACTCCTTCCTTGTCAACTTCCAGATCTCTACAGCACTCAGAGATGTCTCTGGTTTTAAATGGAACAAACCTGCATATATTTGTTTCCCCCACACACAGAATGGATAACAAACATCCCCAATATCCATAAAGAAAAAATGTTTTGATTTGATTTTTTTCACATGCAGCAACAACTACGAAACATACCATTACCCACTAATGCAGGAAATGGCCCTCTTAAAATTTCCTTATCAGCCATATCATTACCCATTAATGCAGGAACCAAATGGTTCGATTTTCATATGTAGCAACAACTACGAAACATCCATTTGGGTCAACTGCCAACATTCTTCCTAATTGATGCATTAGATTTCCTGAATGGGTGTGATGGATATGAATATGTAGATGAAAAATTCCCAACGGTAATGCAAGTGAGGAATAGTAAAATGAATGATATATTCACATACTTTAGTTGATGATGATGCATCAACACCACTATTACCTGAAATGGGGGGGGGGGGGGGGTAGATGACTTTGAGCAGGGCACGCTGTAACCTCATTTTTAGAAGACGTCAGAACAGAGGTAGTGAAAACACCCCTTTATGTTATAACAGAGTGTATGATATAATGGAACTCAAAGGCTGTGGGCATGCGTTTACGCTATGGCAAAGTATAAACGCATGCTTTGCAGGGAATTTTAGGTAGCGGGAACACATATTTGTGCTACAACCTAACCTGAACATCTGTTGTAAATGACAACAAAAACCAGCAATAGTATGAGTAAAACGATGCAGTATATTCCACCCATCGGATTGAAAGAAAAATTTACAAAGGTCAACAACAAACCAAGAGATTGTGAAATGAGATAGAAACGACAATATGTGAATCAAAAGTACAGAAAAAGGTAGATGACACATGGTTTCAGCAGCAAATCAAGAGATGAATTATGATAGTGAATGTAAAATGAACTTAAGATGATGGGAACTAAGTAGAATAGAGATATTCTATGGAGATACTGACGCCAAAAAAAAAAATTGGATAAAGTGTCGATCTCAAACTGAATCAAGAATGCAAAATGAAAAATCGTAACAGGGAAATGACTTAAAATAAATAATAAATAAAAGGAAAATAAATAAAAAAAATATTGGAATTCATGGATTCCATCGATGTTGCAGGGAAGTAGAACAATATTGCCATAGGCAATCAGATGCTACCGGGTATGCTTTAATGGAATAAGAGCAGAAGATCAGGAAGTTAAAATGAAGGATGGAAAAGTTTCAGAAATGGAAACTCAATCAAAATACTGTGACACAACATAGAGAATAAGATACGAGAAATATAAATTGCCACCAATGGAACAAATATATTCTAACCATATATCCAGAACTAAAAAAAATGGTGTGCGTGTGATTTATTATAGCAAGGTGTATCATCGAGGCTGCGATGAGCAGGGTGATGATACAACGTTGCCTTTAGTGAATCAACCGAAAAAAAGAGGAAAGACCAAAAAAAAGAAAACAAATAATACTAAAGAAGAAATAAGAGGATAGGTTGCTTACCTCCAGATGCAGTCACCCTTTATCAGGTTCTTGCAGAGATGCTGAAGGAGGAAGGAGGAAGGCGATCGGAAGGCAAAATGGTGGATCGTGGATGCTTGATGGAAAGTGGATGTCAATGAAGTGTATCGAGAGAGGAAACAGATTAAAGCGGTTAAGGGATGGAAAAATGGATGCCGATGGAGATGCAGAAGACGGATCCTCCTCCTCTTGCGTGCTCCCCTTTTTAAAGAAGAAGAGGAGCCTTCGAGAGAGAGGTTGTTGGTTGAAGATGAGAGGTTGAGGGAGAAGAAGTTGTTTCAAGATGGAGGGTAGGACTGAGAGGGGAAGTGCGCGGGAAAGAGGCCGTTGCCTCTTTTCCAATTTTCCAAAAGAAGGCCCCCTTGAAAGAACTTTTGTAAAAAAAATGGTTCAAAAGGAGGTTTTTGGCAAAAATTTTAATTTTTCAAGTTTTAAAACCATTTGCTTTCCTCATTTTTTTGATTTTTGTATCGTTTTTCCATTTTGTATTTTTGTAATAGAAAACTAAGATTTTAAACAAAGTTTAAACACTAAATTTTTGTATTTTTCTGAGAAATATTCACAAAAAATGTTTTTCCGAGAATTTCAGGCTATTTTGGGGAAATTTCTTCAGAAGAAAGGGTTTGGACCCGAGTTTTGAGAAAATGTTCGAGTTTTAAAACTTGAATCGAGGAATACAACGCAATGGATCCAAACGGATGTCGAATGGACTGTCCGAGTTATTTAAAAACTATTTTTGGTATTTTCTGTAATTTAAATTTAAAATTTGGACAATGAGACTCTGATCTGGACAATGGATCCAGATCTGAAATCAATTTAAACATATAGAATGAATTTAATTTCAGTAAAACTTGATAAATGAACTGGAATTTAGATTTAAAAATGACTCATTTGCTCAAAAAAATGAATTTAGGGGCAAGAAGGGAATATTTAAAAGATTTTGAAAAATTTGGGGTGTTCACAGTTTTCTTCCAAGTCTACCGAGAATCCCCACATTATTAGATTTGGGGTTTTCTTGCATATCCCCCTTTTTTATAGTAATTAGAAACCAAGATACAAAGCCCCCAAATTTGACCAAGAATAAAATAAAGAATAAATAAGAACTATGCATCGAAACATTCTGATTGCAGGAAACCCCTCCCATCTACCGGATCTATATTTTTCGGCAGCCGAGTTTTCAGAAAGGGTCTCGGTAACAGGCATAACACATATGTCCCCCTTTTCTTGACAAACCCCAACACAACTAAATTCAATCCATGACCTAACAAGAAAAATCATAGAATCCCTACTTTTTTCTGGTGGAAATGGGGTTGCCGATGACTGAGACTGTAGTGGTTGGAGTTCCTCCGACGTCGGTGCTCTGGCGTTGTGAAGGACTTCGAGAGAGCGGGATACAGAGGGAAGGAGAGAGAGTAGAGGAGAGAGATGAGGAATGAGAGAGCGAGACCCCCTCCATCTCCTCTTTAACGAGCTGAAGTCCCCCTTCCTTCAGAGAAAATCAGAGGGAGTTGGTTACAACCTCCGTAACCTCCTTCCCCTTCTTGACACTCTGCAAGAATCATGCCCTAGGCACGATTCTTGTAATCGAGCCCCTTTAAAAAAATAAAAAGGGGTTGGGTCCAACTCCAGGTCCCGCGACCTGCGACGCTGGATCCGAGTGATCTGGATTCATATGTTTAAAAATATGGATCCGGGTCAGCCTAAACTGAGGGATCCAAGTGGATCCGGGTCGACATTGAACTGTCAGATCCACTGGCTGGGTCCATTTGGCTCCAATGTGGGCCCAAACCCAAATTACCCAAAACTTTTATTATATACCCTTTTGGATCCGGGTAACAGATCCCGAACCCAAAACCTTAAAATTTGTAGATATTACATCCTTTCCCCCTAAAAAGATTTTCGTCCCCGAAATTTCTAAGAGACTCTGTTCTGAATCACCTCCACTTATTCTCATTTCTCAAAATGTCCCCATCTTTTCAGACAAGACCCAAACATAACCTCAAATCAAGGTCTAGAATCTCTTACGGAGTGACCCTTCTATCCACAAAAGACACAAACATGTCACTACATCAAGATTTAAAATCTATAACAATCAGATTCTGCTACCACTAAAGTCAAATTTATTGATTCATGACAAGCTATCTCCATCAATCTTGGAGAATCTTCACAATTTACCCTAACTCTTTATAAATTAAAGATTAACAAGATCCATGTTGGATCACCTGGTCTGGGTAATGTACAATTTCGCACGAAATTACTGCCTTAGAGGGTATACCTGGTCTTGGACAATACACTTCCTCACAAGAATCCACCGTCTTTGCGGCTGCCCGCTCTTGGACAGTGTACTTCCTTACAGAGATTCACCCCTCTAGTCGGATCACCTAATCTTTGTCATACACACCCTCGCAGATAATCCTTTGCAGAAAAAGGTCCTCGACAAGTGCCAAAATAGTGATACGTACAAATGACCGCTTCCAGGGTCGATAGCCACTAATATGGTCACAAGCATACGTAACGCCCATATGAATCACATCACTTCATATGACACTAAGAACCATAAAAGAAAACCTTTCACCTACAAGGTTTTATGAACCATAGTTCGTTATTAAACTTAAGCATATATTACATGCTTTCAAACTTTCAAATTTTCAAATCACGTGGCATTTCAACATTATACGAAGCTACACACCATGCCAAAACATTTTAATAGGTCTATATTACCCTTATACACAACTAGTTTTATACAAACAAGTATAATGCAATCATTATAACAATTGAAAGATTTATACTCACAGAGCGCTTGCAGGGTGTGGCACGACCGTGATCTTTGATTTAGTGTTCTCATGCTCTGATACCATAAGTGTAATGCCCCGAAATCTTAACATAAATTTTGAGATTTTTTTTCTTTTCAATACAGCGGAAGCAAGTCATCCCATAGGGTTAAGCATTCCATAACATTACAGGTGGAGCAAAACCAAACCATTTATTTCAATATCAATAAATAATAACATTAGAGTTTCTCACACTATCCCTGAAACAATAAAAATGCAGGCACTGGGAATGTACATGATAGTACACCTGACTCTGTTCCCGTAGAATGAATGCAGTTTAATAATGAGGATGTTGCATATAAATGTTACAATGATTATGTCTTAAAATATGGCTTCAGAATTATAAGGTATTTTTGGTCAAAAAATACACAAGGTGTCTTGGTGAGAAAGACATATGTTTGTTCTAAGGAAGGTTGGAAGAAATCAATTGAAAATCCAACAAGGAACATACAAGAATCAAGATGTGGATGTCTAACGAGAATGGTGTTAAGAAGACATCTGAATGGAAAATATGTAGTTTGTACTTTAATTAGTGATCATAATCATGATTTATCTGCTTCATTTATGACTCCTATGTTAAGGTCACATCGTAAAGTAACTAAAGTTCATGCTGCAATGGCTGAAATAGCTGATAGCACTGACATTGCACCAAGAAAGACATATAATTTATTTGCACACATAGATGGTGGTGAGAATGTGTCATTCACACCTATGGATTTAAGAAACCACTTGAGAAGGAAAAGGACATATAACATGAAGAATGGAGAAATATGTTATTTGGTTGATTACTTACAGAATAAATCAAGCATTGACCCTCATTTCTTTAGTATAATGCAATTGGATGCAGATGAATATTCTGTGAATTTGTTTTGGGCAGATTCAAAGTCAAGAGTAGATTATGAATGCTTTAATGATGTGCTTGTTTTTTATACGACAATGAAGATTAATATTGAATAGTAGTCATTTGCGCAGTTTGTCGGAGTGAACCATCACTCACAGAGTTGTATATTAGGCGACACTTTTTTTTATGACCGTACCAAGGAAAGTTTTGAGTGGTTGTTCAGAGTATTTACACAAACAATGAATGGAAAGCAACCTAAAGTTGTACTTACAGATGGTGATCATGCAATTGCGACTGCAGTGTCTCATGTGTGGCCAGATACACAACATCGCCTATGTTTGTATCATATCTTTCAAAATGCAAGAAAGAACATAGGATACATATTTAATCAGAAGACAGGGTTTAACAAAAAGTTTACAAGGTGTGTACTTGAGAGCGTAGACACGGTCATCTTTATGTCGGATTGGGAGGAAATGATTCAGATATACGACCTTGAAGATTGTCTGTGGTTACAAAATTTATAAGCAGAAAATGAGAAGTGGGCATTGGCATATGGAAGACAATACTTTTGTGCAGGTATGATAAACACACAAAAAGTTGAATCTATGCATGTCGCGCTGAAGAAAACCATGTATTCATGTTTAACAATGTTTCGCTTCATGGAAGAATATGAATTATTTGTTGACGGTCTAAGACAAAATGAGCTTGAACAAGATGTGAAATGATTCAATACACGCCCTGTAACTTTGGGCATGAAAATATTGATGTGACTTGCATATCTGTATACACTAACTATATTTGAATGAATTAAAAAAGATGTTATACATGTCATGAATTGCAACATAGAAGGATGCGTGCAAATCGAGAATATACACAAATAACATATTTTATGAGAAGGTGAAGAGCATCAGAAAAGGCAAGAAGCATATGTCACATATAATGTTGATAATGGAAAAGTTGAATGTACATGCAAAATGTATGAATTCAAAGGTATTTTATGTCACCATGCATTAAAGACACTTAATCAAGAGACAATACAGGAAATACCTGAGTCATATTTAATGCGAAGATGGTGGAGACAAGCAAAGATTGAACTGCCAGATACGGATAATGTCAGTCAATCTGGTGTTGATGAGAAGTGTTACATAGCCTTCCGTTACCAACAACTGTGTAGGTCATTTATGTATATTACAGATTTTGCATCGAAATGTGAAGAAGCCTATGTATGCCTGTGAAAAGTGTCAAGAAAGTTACTTAAAAATGCGCAGTTAATTCATCATCAGTCCGTTGTAGCTCATTAATACTAGTCCAAGAAAATGGGAGCGAACAACGTAGGTGAAAATCATGCTTCCCTTTACTCTCCTGAGAAGTTGTGCTGAAGCATAAACATCATCTTCAATAAGTCAGGAGTAAACGTTGTTGATTATGATAGAAATATTCACCAAGCGAAGGGTATCAAAAGAAAACCTGCCTCTAATCGCATTCGTCGGAGGGAAAAGGGTGCACTAAAATTGGTTGGCAAGAAAAGGTCTAAGAAACAACCAACCTCTAATCAAAAGCAACCAAGTTGTTTGCATGAACAGGTATGTAAGACATTATATTGTTTCCCATATAAACTGCATTACGTGAAGCTTATCAATATCTAACTTGTGTAATTTCCAACATGCAGCAATACCCTACAGATGTAATTTCCAACGGTGTAACCTTCGATGCTTTCGATAGGTTTCCTAGAACGATGGCTTCAGTTTTACAAGTCTTTTGGTATGTAATTAATGTTGGGAGGATGTTTGCATTTCTTATGAAACTTAATGTAGTGTCTTATATTATTTTGTTTCATGACAGACTCAAATCAATTCAAAAGCAAGCTATGGAACACAGAAAACACGTATCGACTATTTTTAAATATTACCATCAAGTTAGTTGTCATGCCTCTTTGCATGACCCAATTTCCACATTGTCAGATTTGTTAAGAGTTTAACAAAACAGCAGGTGAATATGCTTATACACTGGATGGTCTTATTAAGAAAGAGTTTTTTGAGGAAGCCATTTTTATGAATCGTGGCCCACAAAAACAAAATTGTTAATATTATTTTGGATCACCGTTCATGAAAATGGCTCCATTCAAAAAGCTATGGAACAAAGGAATTGCGTGCGAACTCTGTTTAATAATATATCTTCCATATGTATAAATCCTTGTAATATGTATCATTCACTTGTATAAATCGTAGTTAGTGTAAATCATAAAAATTGGGTATAAAAAATGGGTATTGTATGTGAACTCAGTGCTTACATGATTAGTGAAAATCGTTGCATTGTGAACTCAGTGCCTTCACATATCAAGAATATTTCACATATACAATGTAGTGCCTTCACATATACAAATCATTATATATAAACTGTATGGTCCATATTTTATGGGAGGGCCTCTACAACATCCGGTAATGTCCAACAATATTTCGTTCACAAACAAAGTCACGCGATGTACAAACTTAGCAAAGAACAAATCGATAATAATTCAATGATACATATTGAAGTAACTTTATCAATACAAATCGATTTCGTTCACAAAGACTAACAAAGACATATCGTTATCGCGGTAACTTCATAAATACAAATCGATTTTGTTCATAAAGACTAACAAATACATATCGTGGTCACGGTAACTTTAAAACTACAAATCAATGTGATTTACAACCGTAATCATTTACGAAAAACCCTAGTCCTTTTTACCTGACCACAATGGTTTGACTAAAATACATGACCATCATCATCAAAAAATCAAATATCATCACCAGTAGGTAATTATTGGGACATCTAATTATATCAAAAAAATAGAAATGTCTTTGTTTGTCTATGTGAACGATATCGATATGTAATATATGATTTATTCATAACATTCTGCAACTGTTACTTAATTGGCTTTGTACTTTACCAAGTCTAAATATCTTGTTGATTGTTATAGATGGGAGTAAAACCCTGCAAAATGTAAAACCCTAATATAGATCTATATATAAAACCTTACCCAACCTGACCCGTTGTTCAGGTCTAAAACCCTAATCTATTTAACCTCTCTTTCTCTTTCTTTTCTGCAGTAGCGCAACTTCTTCTTCTTCTTTCTTCTACTCTGCCTTCTTCTTCTTCTTCCTTGTATTTTTCTTTCTTATTTATTCTTCAGGGTGACTTCTACCTGTGCTTGATAGATGGGTTTTGATGATGATAACATAGTTGTTTCACGTTGTGAGGAAAGATTTGTATGATCTACGATGATGATTATGGTGGTTATTTGCATGATAGACAGAGGGTGTGATGCAGATGTCCATCTATTTGATATATTCCTACTATCGGACCCTCCATTGTTCGGAAACCATACTTTACAGTTGAAAAAATACCTGCCTAATATTTGATATACTTCATGAAAAATACTTTAAGGTGTTTTATCATGTAGACCCTTGGCTCATTCAAGAGGACGATGCCTGAACCGAAGTTGGTAAAGCATATTGTGAAGAGTGCACCAATGCTATAGTCTCTAACAATCAGTCTTGGTTCGAGAAAGATGGTACAGTGGGCTGCCATTACTACTGAGCTCGTTTACTTGGAGAGGATGTATCCTCAGTTGCACATGGATAATGTAACCAACTACTAATATTTTTTGTATATGAATGTGGTTGTGAATTTGTAGTTACGAAGTTACGGCGATAATGATGTGTCTTTGTTTGTATTTGCCAATGAAATCGTTTGTATTCAAGAATCTAACTCATTTTTTATCGTTGAAGTAAAACCTGAAATCCTTAAACCCTCTTTCCCAATCGCCTGTAAAAGCGATTAGGAATAATCAATGACATAAACGTTGCCCGTAATAGCAAATAGTGACACCACGTAGCCTTCATAGGTCATTATGTAAATCATGATGGTACGTATCGTTCACTTAGACAAAGCTCATTGTCTAAAAGACAAACATCATTTTGTAAATCGCGATGGTATAACGATTTAGGCATTGACGTCTATGTCAGTCACAACTGAATGGCAATCGCTTCGTTCATGAGTACAAATCGTGGTAAAGGTGCACTATCGTTGCTTGTGCAAATCGATTTCACTGTTTATTAATATTTGTGTAAATAATGTTTGTACACTTATATAAAGTCATGTTCAAGACAACAACTCTTTAACATTTTACACAACGCTAATCGCTTGAACGATTTTCAATTACGAAGGGCGAATATAACAAGGATTTGCTTGTACTATATAACTGTCCAATTTATTGGCGTATTTAGTGAAATTGAAATTTTATTTATTTGAACATAGAGATATTTATATAATTTGTATACATAGTCTACAAGAATTGTTCATACAAAATTTGGTTGTACAGTCTATAAAATCTGCTATAAGTCGATGCACATCAAATTACTCCTGCGGGGGTCCCGTCGTTCGTTGCCTTTTAAGTATTCTTGCCGGCTGAGTTTTTTTCTCTTCCGCAATTAAAAACTCCATCAATTTTCTGCATAGTTCTGTGCGGAATCCATGCATATCAACCTGCAAAAAAATGTAATGTGGCACCAATATATACATTGAGTCCCCAATAATAGAGGGCAGTAAAGAGCATACAACGTCGAAATAAGCTTCTCGACCATTGTATATTGCTTCAATATACTTCATTATAAATACACCACAATCAATGCCATTATTTTGTAAAGGAGCATCGTGTGCTAAGCGAAAGATTAACTCGCCAACGTCGACTCTCAAAACATCTTTGATGAATCTGGCCTGTGATTAATGCAGGAGAAAGTAAATTATTGACTACCGTATATGATATGATACCCTTATAGATGGAATCTTATGAAATGTGAAATGTCAAACTGTAAACCACTGTGTAAGTCCAATGAATTTTAACACCATATTTGTTTTTGATGTAAATCCATCAAGAATAAGAGTCAATGCTTTTAAGAATGTGAGGGTGTAGAAATCAATATCTGCAAATTGATCGTACAAATGGTGTTAGGACTGTTATGTTATAACCTTGTACAATAGGTTTGTTCACTTACTTTTTCACTTGATCAAAAGTCTCTGCAATGATCATTGTTAACCCAATATGGTAGTCCATCTTGAAATTCATTGGAGCATGGCAATCAACGGACGATACTCTGTTGAACAAAACAGTGATAATATCAATGTTAAGACACGAAACAACAAGAGTAAATCAAAAAACAAAATAAACATAAAAGAGAACCGATATACCATGAAATAAGGGATGACGATGAGCCTAGTTTTGCTTGTTGCGTTGCTTTTAATATACTTGACGAAATCAGATATAGTATGTTTGCAACAAATATGAACTTGTTAACGTACATACCCATGCCATACGTAAATATATAATTGACAATGGTTTCATACGAACAAAATTACTGATAGTGTTCCCTTTAGCGAAATCGTTTTACGGCCGATTGATGTTCTCTTGGAGTGATTTGTTGAGTTTTCACCCACCTTTTCTTGTGGATGTTCCACTGACATTAGCAGAATATTCAATAACGATATTGAAATTCCATTATACAGTACACAACATAAATCACATAAACGACATAAAAGAGACAAATTTTGAAGAAAATGGACACGATGTTTAGACAATATACGCCTGATTCACTGTCGTTGGTTGTGTAGTTGTCATCTTTTGCTTCCTCGTCTCCTTCATCGATATTGATACCTTATTTGCGATGAAGTGGGTTATATGTTGGATTCACTAACACGTCGTTTATAAATGAACCATCAGTTTGTCTATTCCTTGTTCACGAAGCAGAGTATAATCACACCATCCAGTACTTGTGCGATGTGTCATTCATATGTGAAGAAAATGTCGTTTCACATACTGCCAGTTTTCAAACAAATAATGGTAGTTACCAAAAAATGAGAGCCAATAAATTGCATTGCGTAGTAATGAAATTAAAAGATGTCATTTTATCTTCCTTATACAAAACTAATCATAGCTATAGGATGAATCAATCAAATCACGATAGCACGTCTCGTGTGGATTTGTATTTCAATACCTTTTGCGTCTTTTATATGTGATTGTGTAAATCGTGATAGAAAAATCGTTAACTAGACAAGGCTCGACAACACAAATCGCGATCAAACAAATCGTAGCAGCAAAATCGCTTTGCAACTATGACTTAAATTGGCATCAAATTATAAATTGTGATAGGTTATTGTGAACACCCCAAATTTTTCAAAATTTTTGTAAATATTTCCTTTTTGCCCCTGGCACCCATTTTCTGAGTAATTGAGTCAGTCTTAAATCTAAATTCCAGTTTATTTTTCAGATTTTACTGAAATTAAATTCGTTTTATATATCTGACTCGATTTTGGATCTGCATCCATTATCAAAACCCAAATCTAAGCTTCGTTATCCAATTTTCAAATTAAAATTACAAAATAGTTTCTGAAAGGCTCAGACAGTCTATCCGGTACCTGTTTGGATCCATTGCCCTATATTCCTCGAGTTGAGATCCAAAACTCAAATACTTTTTCAAAACCTTGGATCCAAACACGTTCTCTGAGAAAAATCGAGCCTGAATGCTGAGAAAACCTCTTTTTAGATATTTCTTAAAAATACAAAAAAAATAGTTTTAAACCCCTTACTTTCCCTTAGATTTTAGAGTTTCTATTTCAAAAACACAAATATATATATATAGAAAACTACAAAGAAAAAAAGAACAAAAAAAAGGGGAAAATGGGAAAATGCGGTTAAGTAAGCCCCTTTTTATAAAAGTTGTTTTAGTGAAAACCTTTTTTTGAAAATTTCTTATAAAGCAGCCATTTTTCTGATTTTTTAAAAAACTTCTTGGATCATTCTCGAAAAATCCCCCTTCTCGATGTTTCTTCCCCCTTTTATAAAAAGATACAGGGGGAAGAGGGTCGGGCACCGCCTCTTCACCTCCGCACCCCTCTCCTCTTCGATCTACCGCCTCTTCACCCCTGCATCCTTCTGCTTCTTCACGATTTCCTCTGTCAAATAGCTCTTCCCCCTTTTCCCTTGACCTTCTCCCTAAAGCTTTTCCTGTAGTCGGGGAAGGGATCTTCACTTCCAGTGAGAAAAGCGGAGGAGTCCCCCGTAGCTGCAAGTAAGTCGTAGTTCTTTTTTTTTCTTTATTCAATTCCCTGTTGCATCTTTGTGCGCCTTCTGATTTTATATAAGTTTTTTTTTTGGTTTTCTGAAGAAATTTTCCTTTATAGTTTTTTTCTTATGTGTTTTTTGTCATCATAAGGCATCAGAGGTATGATCGACCTGCATATAGCAGGATCGATCTACCTCTCGCTATAATAAAGGAGTGGATCATTCCCACATCATTTTTTTCCTCTTTATTTACGATTTATTATTTTTCATTGGTTTATATTCAAATTTGGTCGATGTTCTCATGGTTGATCTGTATATTTCAATCTATATCGGATTTAGTTTTGATTTCTTTCTTTACTTTCTGTTTGCAATTTTCTCTGGTCTTTGTTCTTCTTTTTTTCATCATTTTTTTTAAATCACTATTTCTTATTCATAATATCGATTTCCCACTTCCATTTCTTCATTATTTCTCATCTTCTTACTTCAAATCCTTGTTTATATATTAGATCTGATGATTCTTCATCACTTCTTTTTTTCTTCCCTTTCCTTTCTTCCATTTTTTTCCTCTTTACTTACTCAATCCTGTTAGTTATATCTTAGCAGTATTACGATGCAAGGTATGTTTATATTAGATCACAACGATTTTATTATGAATCGATTCACATTCATAATAAAATTCATCGCGAATCCCCTTTCCTTATTTCAGTTATACATTTTCTCAAGCATTCACTGTGTTATGTCATCTTCTCAATATCTGGATACGTTATTTCTATTGTTCTCTCTCCTATTTTACATTGATTTTTGGATCGTTTTTTTTTACCATCTACATATTTATCTTTAACGTCATTTGCTTGGATGGACATATCATATCATTTCTGGTGTTTTAATTGGTATATGCTCCTGAGTATATGAAGTTTGGCAACGATGGTTGCATTGAACGAGCCTCTAAGAGGTTGTGCTATGGTAGATCTGAATGATGATACACCTTCAGCATATTTGTTGAGATGGGTATAGGGTTCATCTGCTAGTTGAGGCATCTCATCGTGAGGGGCGTGCGTCAGCTGAAGACCGACAACAATTCAGAAAGAACCACGAAGTCTCAGCTCCTTCTCTCGAAATCCCTACAAAACCACAGATTCTGATATCGCCTAAATCGACCGTGTGTGGGCTCAGGCTCTATATCTGCAAGCCTGGCTTGCAGTGACATAACTTTGAGGTGAGAGATGCAAGAACTTTTTTTTTCATATTTTTGATATGTAGGTTCAAACGATTTATTGGAGCAGTCAGGGAGACATCAAATGTGAAAAGACTGGTAATAACAATTAGGAAGTGCAATAAACCTTCAGTATATTTGCCTAACTGTTACAAAATTCATTTTCTGATTTAGCCAATTCCAGATTTGCCTAATTATTATTAAGCTTGTTTTCTGACTGAGTCGATTCTAGATGCAATACAAATATGTAAATTGAAGAATAGACCTTTACTTGGAGAGTAATTGGGCTCAGGCCAATTTGAGGTCATCATACCTTGTTCGGATGAGTTGACAGGGGAGATACTGGCGTGTAAATTCATTGCCAAGAATGGGCTGGTCATGCGTGTAGTATCAAATTAGAAGTGGAAATCATGGCTCGATCATCAGATCCCCCAACTGTTGTAAACCTTAAAACAATCTTTGAGGAGGAGGAGTATGTACACCTGGTCATGGAGTTTTGCAAAGGGGATGAACATTACCATCTGTTGGAGGAACATAGTTGTTTCTCAGAAGTTGAAGCTTTAGTGCAGTCCAAGTCATTGACAAAAGATTGATGCATTGCCAGAACAAGGGTGATATCCATAGAAATCTGAGCCAGAGAACCTTCTACTGGCAACTATATTATCAAGGCAAATATCCAGGAAATGGGTTGATTTTGGTCTTGCGAGCTTCATCAGACATGGGCAGAATCCGTATGTAATAATGGGCAGTCCATTTCATATTGTTCCAGAAATTCTTACCAAAGGCTACAATCAGACAACAAATATATGGAATGTTAGTGTAGTTCTTTACATGCTTCTTAGTGAAGTTCCTCTATTCTGGGAGGAAACTAAGGCAAAGATTTTTTTTTTTGTGAAGTCAAGGTTGCTCACACATGATTTCCATCAGATCCCTGAGATCAAATATATGCTTCTGCCAAGGATTTGATTAAAGAAATGCTTTACAAAGATCCAAGGCAGAGACTTATGGCAGTACAAGCTCTAGATCATTGTTGGGTTATAATGGAGAGAAACTCTAGGGAAATGAAGTCCAGTCTCCTTCAATTGGGGATTCCTTGCCCAAGAAAATCACCTCTGTAAATCATGATTTTAGTCTGAGCTCTGAAAATACAGTTTGTGGTGATGTTCATCAGGATGATTCCCCTATGTTTACTTGTAAGTTGCCATTTTTGATTGATGCTCATCTGGCTTTGCATTCTTCCAGCCCCAACACCTCATTTGATGTAGCCCCGCACACCATAGCATCTCTGACACTATCCTGTAAATCGAGTTGCAGCTGCTGAAGGTGCTTCTTGCTGCTACAAAGGATCATTGTGATGTATTGGAAACACTCCAAACAGCCATTGTTGGCTGCATCCAACACCGAAAGCTTTGGAGTAATCATGATAGAATGGTGGGTTGGTCTGTATTCACTATGTAGATGTCAACAAGATGACCACCCTGCGACATATATGATTAGTGCTATATGGTTGTTAGTTTAAGCCATTTCATTATTCATATGTGTATATTATGCTCATTTTTCATCTGTATATCTGTTTCCTAATACATATTTTCATTTGTCCACAATACCTTCAGCTACATTTACTTCATCTCCATAACATTTCCACCTTAACATTATGCTCCATCTGTTGTATCATATTCACAGTAATACTTTCACATCCTTCCACTACCACAACACTTCGTTCCACAGTTAAACACCCACACCACACCTAGCACAGCACCACTGCATTGAGTTTATGCATAGTATTTGTCACCTGTATATGATCATTTGCATTGTTGCCTTGGGGCTCCCCTATTGCATCTCCATATGAATATTAGGTTCTGGTTTTTTTTTTTTTGCATTTAAGTAAATATGTTCTCATCTAGACACAAGCATTCTCATTTCCATTTAGATAAGATACATATCTATAAACACCTTCACATATGCATTTTCCATTTAGTATGAACATGATATCTAGAGTTTGCTTAATATTTTTCCACCATCCCACAAGTGTTGTAATTTTGTTTGGTGTTAACTCTGTTTTGTAGGAAAGATCTAATATATCAAGTTTTCTTTCTAGATTAGGACTTTGTCATTTCAATTTAAATTTCAATAATGTAATAGTTAGATATAATAAGTATTCTTTACAATTGAGTCCTAGATTAGAATATATGAGCATGTGGATATCACAAATTGCTTGCTTCATATTAATTTCTTTTATTTTTTGAAGATCCACAATGGTGAAACACGAATGGCACGTGCACTATTTTTATAAAAGGTGATTAAATCCTAAGTTGATGATTTGCATCAATGGCCATAGTCAGGATGTGAACAAAACTTAGGATTTTCATCTTTTATGGAATAACATTGGATCCACACTCGATCTTCTTTCAAAAAATCATCATATTTTCTAAATCTTTTCTTCTTTTATCAGAGTTTAATTTAAAATTTACTCAAGATATATATCAATGTTCATAGTCAGGATATATTGAGAGTTAATTTCATTTTAAACTCTATAAAGGCATCAAAATATGTTTTATTCTTTATGTGAATTTAAATATAGATTATTATATAATACACTCAATGACCATAGTAAAGAAGATATTATATCCTCAATCTTATTTCAAATCATTTAAAGAATGAAATATGCTTTTTAAATCCAATTTCAAATTCTTTAATTCAATTTATCGTTTAGGATATAATTGCATCATATTTTCAAAATTCTTTTTCAAAATCCAAGTGATCTTGAATATCAATCTTCAATTTCCATTTCAATTCATTCTTCTGTCTTATTTCAAAGATTCAAATTTCAATTTCAAAGTCCAATGTGACTTTGAAATTTCAAATTCATTCTTATATTCAAAAATTCAATTTCAAATCAAATTTCAAAATTCAATTCAACTTTGGAATTCCAAGATTCATTGTCAGGGTTCAATCCACAAATTAACATCTCAGATCAAATTTCAAAGCTCAATTTAAAAATTTTGATTCATTTAACTTTAAAATCAAACTTATTCTTCATTTTCAAAGTTCTACCTAAAGATTGAGTCTTGATTCTTAATTCAAAATCCAAGTTTTGAGATTGATTCTGAATCTCAAAATTCGATTTTTCCTAAGTTTTAAATTCAATCTGGGTTTTCAAAACCCAGATCCATCTTCAAAAGTCTTGTTTGGACTTTCAAAATCAATTCTAAAATTAGAGCCCAATTCCACTTTGAATCCAGATTTCCAAATCCAATCCCCATTTTAGATCCCAGACTTCAGGATCCAATTCCATTTAGGATTCCAGACTTCAGATTCAACTCCATCTTGGATCTCAGGCTTTGGATCCAGATTCCATTTAAGATTCCAGATCCAATTCTATTTCCAACTTCAGATCTCAAAACCAAATTCCATTTTTCAGATCCCATCTGGACTTCTTAAATCCAATTTTATTTTCAAAATTCTATTTTGTTTTCTTAAATCCAAAACTCCATCTTGACTTCAAATTTTAAACCTGGAATTCAATTCCATTTCAAATTCCATCTCTACTTCAATATCCAGGTTCAAAATTCAAATTCAAAGTCCATTTCTCACTCTGAAACTTCATTTCTTTTTCTCTCATCTTCAAATCATTCTCTTCAAATCAAGATTTATTTTCCCAACTCTGATTATTTTAAAAACTTAGAACTTCAAAACATCTTTTCAGATCTATCTCAAGTTCTAAGTAAAATTCAACTATTCAAAAATCATTCCTTCATCCTCTTATCACATTTACTTCAAAATCACTTGAAAAGTCTCAGATTTCCAAAAGTGCTTTCTTAAAAGCATACATTTCTGCATTTGCATTGCACAAGCATGATTCTTTGTGCATTTTTTTTTACTTAGAATAAATTCTTAGATGATATTTTTGCAAAGCAAAAAAGCATAAATTTGATCCTTGGTTCGATTACCCTTGGTAAAGGCGCCAGGAACGGTCGAACCTCGTACCGACGAGCAAATTCCGTCTCCCAATTTTTCCGCAAATGTTTCAAAACGGAGGCAGGTAATTTTTCTAAATATTTTTAAAATTAAGGTCAAGTGAAACCTTCGCAAAAGAGTTCCTCTCACTCTTCTTTTCTTTTCTCTTCTCTCTTCTTTTCTGTCTTTTATTTTCCCCTTAAAAAAAAAGGAAAATTGAGGCTAGAAAGGAAAAGAGAAGAAAGAGAAAAGGAATACAAAGAGAAAAATTTTTATGATGATCACAGTTATATTGTTCGCATAGACAAAGCTCGACACCCTATACCTTAAATCTAATTCCCTACACAAGAAATCCAATTCCTTATACCCAAAGCTCATCAATCGTGATATTATATATCGTTATCGTTCACAAAGACAAACAAAGATATATTGTTGTCTCAGTAGCTTCTGAATCCCCAAACCCTAAACCCTGCTAACTAAACAGTAAACCCTTAACCCTAAACCCTAAACCTTACACCATAAATTGTACACCATATACCCTAAGCGCTAAACCTTAAACCATGAACCCTAAACTTTAAAACTTACACCCTATACTATACACCATAAACCCTATACCCTAAACTCTAAACACTGAACCCTAAACAGTAAGCCCTAAATCCTACTACCTAAATCATAAATCATAAACCCTACTACCTAAAACCTCAACCATAATCCCTAACCCTACTACCTAAACCCTAAACCATAAATCTTACTACATAAACCCTAAATCCTAAACCCTGTTTTCTAAACCCTAAAACCTAATACATAAACCATAACCCTAACCCTAACCGTAAAATCTAAACCGTAATCAATTATAGGATTTTCAATTATGAAGGGCGTACACAACGGTAATTGCTTTACGATTTTCATTTACGGAAGGTGAGCATTACAACGATTTCTTAACAGTAAACAACGCTAATCACTTATACGGTTTTTATTAACGAATGTCGAATATATCCCTGATTTATTCACCATACACATCGCTAATCTCTTTGGTCATTGTTTGTGCAAATCATTTCAGCATTTTATGAATATGTGTTCAAATCTTTTCAGACATATATAAACGCTTATTCGATTTAAATTTACGAAGGTCGATCATTACAACGATTTGTTTAGTGACATTTGTGTGCTACACTTATAGAATTTCACGCAACAGAAAACAACTCGTTCCCACTATACACAATGCAAATCGATTATAGGATTTTCAATTATGAAGGACAAACATTACAAGGCTTTGTTCACTGTACACAACGGTAATCGCTTTATGATTTTCATTTACGAAGGGTGTGCATTACAACGATTTCTTAACAGTACACAATGCCAATCACTTATACGAATTTCATTAATGAATGGTGAACATTACCCCGATTTGTTTACCGTACACATCACTAATCTCTTTGGTCATTATTTGTGCAAATCATTTCAACCATTTATGAATGTGCGTGCAAATCTTTTCAGACATATATAAACGGATGGTATACTGAGGCATAATGCATTCTTCTTTTGGAAACCACACTAATGGCCTGAAAGAGTTCATATTTCTCAAATTGAAAGTAGAGATACATGTACAAAGAGTAGTCGTTTATATATGTAAGAAATAAGAGTCCAACTTATTCACATGTTTAGTAAAATTGAAATTTTATTTCAACCCATAGATATTTACATAATTTGTAAACACAGGCTTACAAAATTTGTATATACAGTCTACAAAATTTGTTAGAACGGTCTTACAAAATTTGTATAAAACAATTGGTATACACAATCTACGAAAATTGTAGAAATCTTTGTACATCATATTAACCCTGTGCTTTGCTTGAGGGGAGTGGCACGTCGTTCGTTGCCTTGTAAGTACTCTTCGCAATTGATTTTTGTTCTCTTTCGCAATTAGAAACTCAGTCAATTTTGGCATAGGTATTTGCGGAATCCAAGTATATCATTCTGCAACAAAAATGTAATGTGATACTAACATATAAATTGAGTCCCCAATAACAGAAGATAATAAAAAACATGCAGCATTGAAATCAGGTTCTCGTCCATTGCATATTGCTTTAATATACTTCATTACAAATATGCCACAATCGACGCCATTATTTTGTAAAGGAGCAGCCAGTGCACAGAACAAGGTCCACTCGCTAATTTCGACACCCAAAACTTCTTTTAGGAATCCCTCTTGTGGTTAAGCTAGAGTAAACTAAACTACGGGTCACCGTAAAAGATACGATACACTTACATCCAAAAACTTACCAAATGTGTATTGTCACGTTGCACACCAGTATGAAAGTTCATTGAGTTATAGCACCATAGTTGTTTTTTTCGTAAATCCATCATGTATAAGACTCAATGCTCAACAGTTCGTCAGAGTGTAGGAATCAATATCTGCGAATCGATACAATATCTTAGAAATCGATTGTACAAATTTTGTTAAGTCTATTATGCCCTAACTTTGAACAAGAGGTTTGTTCACTTACTTTTTCACTTGACCAAAAGTCTCTGCAATGATCATCATTACGCCAGTATGGTAGTCCATCTTGAAATCCAATGGAGTATGGCAATCGATGGATGATACTCTGTTGAACGAAACTGTGATAATAGTAATGTTGAAACACGAAGCAACAAGAGTAAAGCAAAAAACAAAATAAATATAAAAGAGAACCGATATATCATGAAATAAGGGTTGACAATGTATGTAATTTTGCTTGTTGTGTTGCTTTTAATATACCTGACGAAATCAGATATAGTCTGTTTGCAACAAATGTGAACTTGTTAACATACATGTCCATGGCATACGTAAATATATAACTGACAGTGGTTTCGTACGAACAAAATTACTGATAGTGTTCCCTTCTACGAATTCATTCTGCAACCAATTGATGTTCTGTTGGAGCTCTTTGCAGCGTTTAAGCTCGCCTTTATATGTGGATGTTCCACTGACATTAGTAGAATATTCAGTAAACAATATTGAATTTGTTCGCTTTAGACAAACTCCATAAAAGAGGCAAACGTTGGAAAAACTAGTCATGAGGTTTAGACAATATACGCCTAAATCACCATTGATGGTCATGTAGTTGTGGTCATTTCCATTGCCGCCATCGTTGACCATGTAATTGTCATCATCTTCTTTCTTGACATCATTGACCGTGTACCTATCATCGTCTCCTTCCTCGACATCAATACACCCTTTGCGACGAAGCAGGTTATATGTTCACTTCAAGAACACGTCGTTTCTTAAGGGTTCATTGTTTCGTCTGTTACTTAATCACGAAGCAAAGCAAAGTGACACCCTCCAGAACTTGTGTGATGTGTCAATTATATATAAACGAAATCTCTTTTTACCTACCACCCATTTTTAAATACTGCACATAAATTAATTACATTGCACATTAATTAAAGGAAATGCGTCCTTTCATTTGCCTTTTACAAAACCAATCAAAGTTGATAGGATGTATTAAGCAAATCACGATAGCATTGTTTTACTTTATGTAGTCTTAACAATGTATTGATCTGTGTGATGTGTTTAGTTACTAGAGTGACCCAACCCGTTGTCTAGGTCTAAAACCCTAATCTATTTAGCCTCTCTCACTCTTTCGTTTTTGCGGCAGCGCAGCTTCTTCTTCTTCTTTCTTCTACTCCGCCTTCTTTTTCTTCTTCTTTGTAGTTTTTTCTTTCTTTTTTCTTCTATGTTCCTTCTACATGTGCTTGATGTATGGTGTTTGATGCTGATATTGTAGTTGTTTTATGTCATGCCGAAAGATATGTACTATCTTTGATGATTATTACAGTTGTTATCTTCTATTGATACATTAATATATTCATGACACATAAGACTGTGATGTATTTGTCGTGAAGTATATCGAATCTTACACATAATATAATGACCATAATCATCCTTAATCGTTGTCGCCATACCGGAGCAAGCACAAATATTCTGCAAGATAGACAGGTGGGTGTTAATGACCATCTATTTGATCTATTCCTATTGTTGGACTCTCAATCGTTCACAAACCATACATTTCAGTTCGAAAAATATCTGACTACTCTTCGATATACTTCAAGACAAATATGCTAGTCGTGCTGAATTGCATCTTCTCTGACTGATGGGATCCATATCGTTATCTGCTGCCAATATACTTCATGAATAAAAATATTACAAATAGATAAGGACCTCCATTGGTAGATAGATTTGCCTTCAATCGTTCGTAGTGACTAACAAAGGCCACTGCGTAAACTGAAGGTGTTGATGTTGATGATGATGTTGTTGATGATGTCTCTTTTGAAGCACATAAATATTTGGACATGGATTGATGATGGTGATGATGTTGATGATGTCTGATTTCTTAATTCATGCAAAGATCATAACTTGTGAATATAAAGGATTACAATGATTTAAAGTATTAGAAGTTAAATGCTAAAGCACTAACGATTTGTACTAAGGAATACAAAATCCTGCAATGATCATTACTTAAGAATGCAAATGATTACAACGATTTACAGTATTGGAAGTTAAATGCTAAAGCGATAACGATTTGTACTAAAGAATACAATATCCTGCAATAATCGTTACTGAAGAATGCAAATGAGTACAACGATTTACAATATTGAAAGTTAAATGCTTAATCGATAACGATTTGTACTAAGGAATACAAAATTCTGCAACTATCATTACTTAAGAATGCTAATGATTACAACGATTTACAATACTGAAAGATAAATGCTAAAGTGATAACGATTTGTACTATTGAACACAAATTCCTGCAACAATCATTACTTAAGAATGCAAACAATTACAAGGATTTATAGTACTAAATGGTAAATGCTAAAGCGATAATGATTTGTAGTAACGAAGACAAAATCCTGCAATGATGATTACTTAAGAATGCTACATTGTTCAACGATTTATACTACTGAATGATAAATGTTGAATTGTTTGTAAAAAATTTTAAACCATTTACCTTATTTAATTGTAGACCATCTAAAATGAACTTAGCATTATCTTGCTTTACATTAACTGCAGCCCACCGGCTGATCTATGGAAAACCACAAATCGAAGGGCCACACTAATGTCGCAACAGGACAATATGCTCCCATGCCCAGGCCTACAAAAAAATTATAGTAGTAACACTATAACCTTAAACATTTTTTTCTTTCTACTTTTTGTTTTATAAGTCATTGTGTAATTCATGATAAGACAAATCATTGTACATCTATTGTATCTGTATCGCTATACCAGATATTGTCCCAGAGCGATATACACAATTACGTTTGTAACGGTGAAGTTATCTTTATTTGTTCTTAACTAAGTTTAAACATCGTGTTGATTTGTTTATTTTTTCTTTTCTACCATTTTTTAATATCATTGTGTAAATCGCGATGAAACGTGTTGTTCTCTAGGACAAAGCTCATGAGGAAAAATCACAATAAGCTATTCAAACAGATTTAGTTTGATTAGTTGATGGGTTTAGGTGGGATGGCTTTACAGATCATGATAGAACACCCTATATAAAAAACAAATCGTAATATCTTATATGCAACTGGTTGCAAGCCAATCTTGATCTCTTATAAAAAACAAACGCGGTCACTTCTATTTATGAAGGCTGAACCTTACAATGATTTGTTCAGTCACACTTGTGTATTAAACTTATTTAAAAAAAGAACTAAACAATTAAAGAATGTCATGTTACAAAATTTATTTATAGAATTAGAACAAAGAATTATACAATTATAACAAATAATTATCGGTGTAAAAAGAATCACTATCATTTATTCAGTGGCACTTAACGAGTCTCATTGAGAATCAAGACATACAAATCGTCTCTTTCGTTTAATTGGTGAAAACCCTTTTCTCAGTGGCCTCTTGGTTCCCTCGATCTTATTAAAAACACTGTTCATCATCTCTACCAGTGAACGCATTTGTCTCCCAAAATTGCTAACCTCCTTTCGTAAGTTCTTATTCTCTCTCTCCAACAATTCCAACCATGTGCCAGAGACTACGTCCTCTTTTCTTAGCCGTGTTCGCTTCTTATTGTGCATTGTTACTAAGGTAATTGTTGTTGTACTCATAGGGAGATGAAGGACGTGTTGTATATGCTGGGATGCGACATGATGAGAGACAAAAGGAAGGCATGGGTTCCCAATATTCTCAACCTCCAGATTTCGACGCATGGGTACCCAATATTTTTAAAAATAGTCAGTGTAAGACCCGTAAAATTTTCTGAGGAATTACTGTTTGCATTAAGTTGATATGCATATATTCTGTGTGGTTATGAGGTTTAATCGCGTAATTAGCTAAAATTTGACTATGCCTTGTGTTTTAGTTTTATGCGCGCGACCCGAAAATCGCGTTGATACACTGTGTAAGTAAGCAGTGCCTAATTATGGATGAATTAATCTTTGAAATTTTAAGGGTTAATTTATAATATATTTTTATAGTTTGTCCATGAATTTGGGACCTATACGACATAAAAACATTGTCAGTGCATGTGAATTACAAGTTTTGCTTAACGATTGGACACGAATCGTAATACGCTTAATTCTTGCAAATGAAAGACAATTTTCTTGAGAGGCATCAAGCATTCTATGATAATTGAGGTTTCGAACAGAACTAAATGATTTATTGAAATTAATTTAATATTTTAATACATTAATTAAGCATTGTTTTGAAACATAATGCATAGGTGATTTTGGATTTGGATCCGGATCGACTAGAGGACCCAAACCCATTGGGAGACCCCTCTAGTGGACATTTTTGAGCTTGGTTGACCAGCTGTTCAAGGTTTGACGAGCTGGGTGGCATTTTTGAAAAGTTTTGCATGGCTTTTAAAAAGGAGGTCACTATTGGCCATGGTTCTTTTCAAAAAAAAAAAACTCATGATGGAGCCTAGAGCCCATCATGAGGGGCGCACTTTTCAAAGAAGGAGCATGGGGCTGGTGCCCCATGGCATTTTTGAAACATTTTTGAATAATATCAAATAGCAAAAGTTGGTTGGGCATAAGGGTCAGAAGCCAAGGGGCAGCCCATGTAATTTTTACAAGTTTTAAAGCCTTTTCTAAAACCTTTTCAATGGCATCTTTGAAAACATTTTTTAAAAGATTCAAAGCTAGACATGCATTGGCTATAGGGGGGGCGTGGAGCACCCCAGCCATCCATCTAACCCCATTCAATCCCAGCCACACGTTTGTTCTTGACCTAACTATTTAAAGTTTTAAGAGAGAGAAAAGCTCATTCATTTGGGCGATTTTGGTGGAGCATCTCTCTCTTCCCCCTCTTCTTCTTCTCCAAACGTGAGAGAGTGTGAGAGAGATTATGAGTGTGTGTGAACCTAGTGCAGCTCCTAAACGTGAACACCATTTCCTCCATTCCCAAAGCCTCAGAGGTGAGATATCTAACCCCCTTTCCTATTGCATGGTTTCATGTTTTGGTAAAAAGTGTAGTATACATTCTTTCTTTTCCTCGTACGACATGAAACCAAACTCTATTTTGCGCATTTTATGAAATGCGTGGAGATATTGGTGGATTAGGTTATGAATGAGTTACATTTTTGTGAGCTTTCTTTTCCTATTCCATTGTGGGTTTCGATTTGAACGAGTTTCACATGTTCATGCATTTGTCGTAAACTACCATTGCATGCATTTTATTCGGAATGTGGGCTTCGATTGAGCATGTTTGTGTGCCCTTGCATTTGTCGTAAGCTACATTATAGGCTTTTATTTCAGATTATAGGTTTAATACATATGCTAGCGTGCATTAAGGAGGTGTTTACGGTTGCTCAATGGCTGGAAGCCATTTCATATGTACGCATTTTCTTTAGTTTGTGTAGCAGCACGTTCTTTTGGTTGTTTCGCGCCCGCCTAGGTTCTCTTTCATGGCACGATCTCGGTTGGCTAGGAAGCCTTAGACCGACTCCCTTGTCCAGCTGCCATGCTCAGTTGGGTCGACCCCCTTTGGGGCTCGGGCAATGCTGGCTTGGGTTGGCCGGGTTGAGCCCCTTCTCGTCTTCCACTCTATATTTTCTTTTTATGTGGGGGTGTCCAAAAATTTTTGGACTCACTTTTGCTTTTGGGTGACCCCAGGCCGACCACAAACGGGTCGGTCTGGGCGTCCTTTTTCTTTCCCGGTTAAGCTGGTGGAAACCCTTGATCCGAGCCATGTTGGGAGGAACCGGCCTTCCTTCGTTTTGGCCTTTCTTTTGTTCTTAATTTTCTGTTTGGCTTTTCATCTATATTTTTTTCTGTTCGATGGCCTAGCTCGGATTGCTGGACATGTCCAACAATATTTAACGCCCCTGACCGAACCTTGGTCTGGGCGTTTTCCTCTTTCTGTATGGTCTGGACCGACCTACAGCTGAACCCACGTTGGGTTGTGGGTGTCGGACACCCGAGTTTGCCCTAACACGGTCTGGACCGAATGTGGTCCAGACTTGTCAAAGGTGTGTCTATAGCTTGTTTGGTTGAGGCATCTTTTTCGCCTTTATTTCCAGTTCTTGGCGCCCTTGTGCCAGCACCCAATTCGGGTGGCTGGTGTGGTTGTATTGGCCTAACATGGTCTCGACCGGGTACGGTCCAGACCTGTTAGAGGCCCCAACCGAACCGAGTTCGGTTAAGGGCTCTTCGCCCTTGTGCCCATCAAGCTGGTGCTACTCGAGGCTACTGCAGCCTGGCTGCAGCTTTTTGAACCAAGGCTGGGTGTCGTATGCCTGCGCCCCTTTGTTGGTGGCAGTCGTGCCACGGTTTGAGTTTGGACATTCGATCCAGACCCTGCTCTAGTCGAGAGCAGCTCGTATGTGGGTATGGACCAGTCGGTCCAGACCTAGGACTTTTCCCTTGTTGTTGCTACCGTGTGTGTGGGTGCGCAGGCTTTTTACCCGAACCCGGCACATCTCGCCCGGAAGTTTTGGCCCTTCCAGCAGGGTCATTATCGCCGCGTGACAGCATAAGCACGCTGTCCTCTTTTCGGTTTTGCAGCACTGCCCAAACCGGGCCTGCTGCGTGTGTTTATTGTCCTATGGCTCCGTATGGCAAGATGTGAAGCGAGACCGTTTTTAGCAACTTCAGTTCAGCAGGGTGGAAGTCCTTTCTTTTGCCGCACTTTTAGTATCGTTAGCGGGCCTCCGAGCTGCAGACTATGGGCTGCATGCGTGCTTATTAAGCGGGATCCAATATCCCAATGTATACATTACGTGTTTTTGACTAATTACATTTTGCGCAATGGGTGCGCATTGTCCAATGTAAAATTATGAAAGAAATATGTTTATGATTGCGAAATCAATGCAAACCCATCAATACGGGTATGTAAATGCATGCATGTGTATTCTTTTGCTTAGAATGCATAATAATTATAATTGATGCCCTATCGAATGCCTTTTATGGAAATAAGGTTTTTGTGAAACCTATGGCGTAAAAACATTAAATGAATGTAGTTACCTAGTTGTGCTTGTCATATTTGATTGCACGAGATCGATATATTTATATATATTTATATATATATATATATATATATATATATATATATATATTTATATATATATATATATATATATATATATTTTTATATATAAATGCATTGGAATTAGCATTCTATGTGTTTTGAGGTTCGCAAGTATGTATGGCAACTTAACGCTTGTGTACGACACCCTATCAGATGTTTTTAAGTAAAAGAAGGGTCTTTGCGGAATCAAGGGACTAATGGCGCTTGTAAGGTGAAAGAATATAAGGGTGGTGTTTCTCTTGTCACATGTTACGAGCACCTTGACACTTCACGATTTAATTAAACATATCATAATGTGTTACGTAACGTAGAGTCATGAAAAAGTACGTGCACTGTCACTCACCCTAGCACACAAGTGGTTGCACAAATGAATGTACTCACATGCTCGTGTTCGTGATACTTGAATGTACAAATCACGTTGGCTATTGAATGTATTTTTCCTAAGTACGTAGGGATTTCTCGAGACTCATGTTTGAGATTACGGTCTTTTGAGACTTATGCAACTCCCTGACCTGACATGGTCTGGACCGCACAGGGTCCAGACCTGTCAAAGGCTTGTCCCACATTTTGTTTGGATGGGCGTCAGCCCTTCGCGCTTTCTGTTTGGGCCTGCTGCAACCTTGTGCAGTTGTTGGGCTACAGCTGGGTGCAGGCAGTGGGCCTGCACCCCTCTCTATTTGTCGCTGACCGAGCCTAGTTGGGTCTGGACGTTCAGTCCATACCATGCTTCAGTTTGTGCATGCCCTCCATGTTCTAGACCATTCAGTCCAGACCTAAACTGGGTGTTGTGGTTGAGCCACGCGCGCGGCCTGGACGCCCAGTTCAGACCCCTGTATGTCGTTGAGCCGGTCCAGCATGGGTCTGAACTGATTCGGTCCAGACCTGGACCTCTTATTGTGGTTGTGACCATCATTGGTGGTTTTTCCCTGAACCAAACCCACTTGGACCAGGGGGGTCGGACCCAACAGTATGCGGGTAGCGTAGCAGTACAACTTGTTGTCCATCTTCTTCTTCAGTTGGATCCCTGCAGCAAATGGTTGTTGTCACTTCGTCGTGGGTGCTGCCGCAGTTCGGCAGCACAGCCCAAACTGGGCCTGCGAGTGGGCGCTTGGTGCCTTTACACCTTGTGGCTGGTAAGGTTGCTGGCATTTTTGGGGACTGTTCCAACACAGCTGTTGGATATTCCTCCCTTTCGTCGCGCTTTCCACTTCGATAAAGAGCTCCGGACCGCAGCCTATGGGGCTGCATTAGTGCCTACGACACGGGTCCCAATGGCCCGACAATCCCATAATAGTTGACTTGCCATGACATGGATGTAGAGCATGCGTGAATGCCCAATATATATATATATATATATATATATATATATATATATATATATATATATATATATATATATATATATATATATATATATATATATATATATATATATATATATATATATATATATATATATATATATATATATATATAAACATAGTTAGGTACGCGCGAAGAAGCGGAAGTGGGCAATACTTGTAGAATAGATTTCACCCTCATTTGGGATTATGGCCGCCCTTGCATGGCACGCCAAGCATTGCAAATGATGTACCTTGCTTCGTAATATCCATATTGCTTGTTGCATTATGCTCGCAAGTGATTGCTATCTTCAACACCTTTAACTAAATAGGGTTCTAGCGAGATTGAGTAATTTATGGCATATGATAAACCAAATAGATGAATATGGCACCTTTCTTGTCATGCAAAATTGGGCACCTTGACACTTCACAAATTATTTAATTGAATTACGTAATGTAGCATCATGTAGAAGTTGTGCACGACCACACACTTTGGCACGTAAGCTAGTACATGAAATAAATGGAGTTGAGGCACACATATGGAAATTATTAGTCCTTTGAGACTTGTGTGATTATTGGAACTTTTTGGTGAGTTATTTCGGGCTGTAGACCCACTTCGCGAGATGAGCTCGCTTATGATTGAGATACATGGGTTATGCACTTTTACACCACTCGTGAGTCACGTTTTACCGTGGCAACATGTTTCTAACTGTCTCATCACGAGACTCGAGTTCCTACACTATTACACTGCTAGTTCTCTTGCTTCGTAGTGTTACTTACCTTGCCCATGTACTTGTCACATAATGCACTTGTATGCTCACACACACACTTGTGCTTTACTCGTTTAGTTTATATTATTGCATATTATGCAAAGTACTAATGAACTGATTTAGAGACGATGCTTCGATGAAATATCATATGCATATGAATGTGTATTTGCTTGCACACTTAATTATCTCTCAGAAATAATATATGCAATGCCTCGTATACTTATAGTTGTGCAAAAGCTAGTAAACATGAAAGTATGGTGAACCACGTATGAGAAGATTGTTAAATGCAATCTTAACACTGAAATATGCTAATTAATGCATTATTAAAATGAGAATTATTGCATGTTATGCAAAGTGCCATTGTTAATGATTTAGAGACAATGTCTCATAGAGTGCAAATTGATGAAATGCCACGTGCATGAAACTCCATATCTGCTTGCATACTTACTTGTCATTCAGAAATGAAGTTATATAATGCCTCTCATTATTCATATTCTGCAAATGATAGAAAGCATATGATACTTTTACATTTTGCACATGGCACAACCAGACACGGTTACTGAGTAGTGCGTACCGTGAGGAGGTACATTGCTTGAGGCATAGGTAAGCGCACTAGGTGCACTTACTTCAAGAATGAAAAGACTGAAAATATAACACCATAGGGTATGAATGTAAATGACTAGTTGTGGGCTCAGTTGGAGTCTTTGAGCAGTGGCCCTTGTGTTGTGAATGGACTCTTATGTGATATACCCTGAAAATGAAATAAATAATATGGTGTTATGACTGCTTTCATGAGCAGTGTGCTCTGTTGGCCGCGTGAGGCTGAGCATGTGAATTGGTAGGCCAAGTCCTCGTTTTGCGTACCCCACGGGGACCGCAAGGCAAATTCCTTGGTGAGAGGTATGACTGAACATGAGCCTAAGAAAGATAAACCTACTTCGCCCCATTCACAAAATGGTTCACCTTGGGTGAGGGTGGATGGTACAACCCTGAGTGACTTGTTGTTACTACGACATGTGTTTTGACAGGAGTTGTAGCATCCTTTGGCCTCCAGTCACTCAGAGTCAGGGAGGTCGAGGTTGCCTTTTTAGGATCTAACTATTGCAGTAGTATGGATTGCAATCGTTGCCTATGCGAGTGTTTTCTCCCAGCTGTGTGTTGCTCGCATGAGGTTGACTCGCTCTCTAGCTTCTTCGATTATCACACTTAAAATTAAATAACAGACGCCGGGTGCATGTCTCACAAAATGCGAGGTTCCTTCGCGTACCCGAAGGAGTAATCAGAAGAACTTAAAAGACTAACCAATCAACTGACTTACTATAGTTGCTACTCTACTAGTTCAGTAGTTTTTACTTCAGTTATTGTACTTGTTCAGTTGTTGCTTCAGCTACTTTTTTTTCAGTTGTTACGTTGGTCACTTTACTTGTACAACACTTGTTACAGTTGAGTTATTGTTCTAGTTACTTGCTTTACTATTATTTTAGTTACTTTCCTGTTCTCAGCACTCGTTACAGTTCACAGTACTTGGTTAATTATGTTCTTTGATGCATACCTCTATATAAATGTAATGAATTGTGCATATGGACTGTTTGGTTGATTTCTCACCAGCTCGAAAGAGTACTGACCCCATTTTATGGGGATACAAGTGTTTGCTTAGGCGTGCGATGGAGCTCGATGTGCGCAGCGGACAGGAACCCACACTTCTGGCACTTGTTGGATCTTGGCAGTTGTTGGTTTTGTATAAGGAAAAAGAATTATACATCTTTGCAAATGTATTTAATAAAGTTGTTTCAAACCTTGTTGTTTCACTCCTGCGACCCGCCCCGGTGTTCGCCGCTTGTTTTCCTTTTTGGTACTTTCACACTTGCGCAATTGTTTAAAAAAAAAAAGTTTACCCAAAAATCTAAAAGATTTTAAAGGACTTTACAAGTAGGGAATTCTAGGGGCGTCGCAATTGGTATCAGAGCAGTGTTTTTAAAAAGAGATACAAAAGTGTGGTTCCAGTCTCTGGAAGCATCGGCCATCGCACTGTAAGTATGCTTAACTCAGTAGAATTCAGTTTATGTTGTTTGAATTGCTTATTCTACATGATAGCTTAAATTCTATGGTATTTCGGGTATCGTTCGATGTTAGACATGACTTCGTGACTAGACCTAGTATATTTTGGCTCGAAGTATTTCATGAATGTTGGATTAGATTGTCTTATAGATATGTGCGTATGTTTCACGTTGAAGTAGGTTAACGCATTGTGTTTTGAGGTTCCATTTGAGGATGTAATGTCTATAGTGGCGATGTTACGATGTGTAATGTAAAATCTTCTATGAGATGTGATTGTCTTGACTCCTGAATAGAATTATCGAGAGCATGCAATGAATGATTAAGATGTGATACATGATTTTGGTTTGTGGAACCTTGTTGGAAGAACGTGTGATTCTGTGTTCTGATTTGTCATGTGAAGTGATAGGATGCATATTGCTGATATATGTGCTAGTATTGGTGGTTTCTGACTCTGAGAGCGGTCAATTTTTTTTATTAGTCGAATGTAAGTATCACTATGTATGGTATTGGTTGAGGATTTGATCTCCAATGGAGTATCTGCGAGAGGGTGTATGACCAAAATCAGGTAATCTGGCTAGAGTGGTAGAATCTATGTGAGGGTATGCACTGTCCAAGACCGGGTAGTCGCGGAAACGGTGAACTGTCCAAGACCAGGTATACCATCTAGGGCGGTAAACCCTTGTGAGGTTTTACGTTTCCCAGATCAGGCGATCCGACGGGTAACTTGTGTGATTTTGATCTTCATGAGAATTATGGTGAGCAGTATTGATCTTCTGATATTGTTGGATATAGCCAGTTGTGATCTATAAGTTTGGCTTTCTAGCGATAGCGGTCTGGTAGGGTGTCGCTTGAGATTGTTCATGGTACGCATTTCTATGTCGTGTTGTTGCACGATTGAGTTGCAATGTGACCCTTGCTTGAATTGTGATGAATGTTGCCTGAAATATGTGTATTGTGTGCTCATGATTTTTGTATGATTGCGGTGATTATCGCTTAGC